>NW_027361696.1:48807500-49512500 GCF_039654945.1 Dendrobates tinctorius | reverse complement strand
CATACACACACGCACCCGTACACACGAACTCACATACACACCCGTACTCACATACACGTACTGATACACGTACTCACATACACACACATGTACTCACATACACAAACACTCACATACACACACGTACTCACACACAGACACACGTGCTCACATAAACACACACGTACTCACATATACACACACACATACTCACACATACACACACGTACTCACATATACACACACACGTACTCACATATACACACACACGTACTCACATACACACACACGTACTCACACACACGTAAACACGTACTCACACACACACGTACTCACATATACACACACACGTACTCACATGCACACACACGTACTCACATATACACACACACAAGCACACGTACTCACACACGTACTCACATACACACACACGTACTCACATATACACACACACATACTCACATACACACATACTCACATACACATACACGTACTCACATACACACACACGTACTCACATACACGTACTCACATACACACACACGTACTTACATACACACACATATACGTACTCACATACACACACGTACTCACATACACACACACCCGTACTCACATACACATACCCGTACTCACATACATACACGCTCCCATACTCACATACACGCACCCGTACTCACATACACACACGCACCTGTACACATGAACTCACATACACACACCCGTACTCACATACACACACGTATTCACATACACACACACACTCACACACACGTAAACACGTACTCACACACATGTGCTCACATAAACACACACACATGTACTCACATATACACACACACGTGCTCACATATACCCACACACACACGTACTCACATATACACACACACACGTACTCACATATACACACACACGTACTCACATACACACACACACTCACACACACGTAAACACGTACTCACACATACACACACACGTACTCACATATACACACACACGTACTCACATGCACACACACGTACTCCCATATACACACACAAACACACATACTCACACACGTACTCACATACACACACGTAATCACATATACACACACACGTACTCACATACACACATACTCACATACACACACACGTAATCACATACACGTACTCACATGCACACACACCCGTACTCACATACACACACCCGTACTCACATACATACACACGCACCCGTACTCACATACATACACACGCACCCGTACTCACATACATACACACGCACCCATACTCACATACACGCACCCATACTCACATACACACACGCACCCGTACACACGAACTCACATACACACCCGTACTCACATACACACATGTACTCAGATACACGTACTCACATACACACACGTACTCACATACACACTCACATACACACACGTACTCACACACAGACAGACACATGTGCTCACATATACACACACGTACTCACATATACACACACATACTCACATATACACACACACGTACTCACATATACACACAAACACACATACTCACACATGTACTCACATATACACACACACGTACTCACATACACACATACTCATACACGTACTCACATACACACACCCGTACTCACATACACACACCCGTACTCACAAACATACACACACCCGTACTCACATACATACACACGCACCCATACTCACATACACGCACCCGTACTCACATACACACACGCACCCGTACACACGAACTCACATACACACACACCCGTACTCACATACACACACGTACTAAGATACACGTACTCAAATACACACATGTACTCACATACACACACTCACATACACACACGTACTCACACACAGACACACGTGCTCACATAAACACACACGTACTCACATATACACACACACATACTCACACATACACACACGTACTCACATATACACACACACACGTACTCGCATACACACACACGTACTCACATACACACACGTACTCACATACGCACACACGTACTCACACACACGTAAACACGTACTCACACACACACGTACTCACATGCACACACACGTACTCACATATACACACACACAAACACACGTACTCACACACGTACTCACACACACACACACGTACTCACATATACACATACACGTACTCACATACACACATACATACACACACACGTACTCACATACACGTACTCACATACACACACACGTACTCACATACACACACACATACTCACATACACACACGTACTCACATACACGTACTCACATACACACACGTACTCACATACACACACACCCGTACTCACATACACATACCCGTACTCACATACATACACGCTCCCATACTCATATACACGCACGCACCTGTACACATGAACTCACATACACACCCGTACTCACATACACACAAGTATTCACATACACGTACTCACATACACACACGTACTCACATACACACACACACTCACACACACGTAAACACGTACTCACACACACATGTGCTCACATAAACACACACACATGTACTCACATATACACACACACGTACTCACATACACACACACGTACTCACGCACACGTAAACACGTACTCACACATACACACACACACGTACTCACATATACACACACACGTACTCACATGCACACACACGTACTCACATCTCCAGCACAGGCCGCAAACCACCCTCTTTCCTGCCGGCTGTAACTGCATGTAGGTGGGTGGGCAGGCAGCTGCGGGACACACACACGCACACACACACACATGTACTCACACACACACACTTCCCTCCCGATGCGATAGCATCGGGCACTCCTCTAGTTTATCAATAACTGGTAAATAATACTCGGGTTTATCATCTTTCTGGGGTTTGCCAGGTAAGGTGGAGGAGGGGAGACTTTGCTGTTGCCCAGTTTGGGATCACATAAAATCTGCCCTGTACAAGTGTAATGAAATGATTCATCCACTATAAAGAAAAATCACCGCTCCAATATATCATTACACTGATGGTGGGTCATGCTTCACACCTTCCATACCGTACTGGCCAGCTATGCACTGGGAAGAATACTGCCTACCCGGTAGTTGAAAGGTCACATGATGATCCCATAAGCTGCCATTTTTGAGCCATATATCGGCATCTTATGTAATGCTGCCCATACCATATCACGGCAGATATTACGCCATAGTATGCATGCAAGAGCTGTGAACTACTCCACCGTATAATACCACAGTTGTCTTGCGGTGGCCGCAATTGTCTAAAAGGGAAATCATTCCCATCATTGGGAATATCCAGCATCATTTCATTTCCTGCCCTAAAGTTTTGACCAAGCCTCATTTTACCTGATGCCACTACTAACAAATGATTGTTAAATGGGTTGTCCACTTTTGAGGAACATTTGTTTTCTTACTTAAATGTCTGTATTTGGTTCTATAAATGTCTTTTTCACAGTTGACGTAAATTACAATTTTTGCCATTTGTAGACTCTGTTCTGCAGTATCTACTGATGGCTGCAGAAGAAGTAAACTGAAAATCTGTCAGTGAGCTCTTTTTTTTTTTTAAAGCCCCCTCTCAGCTGATTTATGACCACACGGCACATCCAGGTTTCATATCTAGGAAAACAAAGGGCCTGAAAAAAAATTATGAAACTGAATTGCAAAAATGGTTTTTAGCCCAAAATGTAAAAAATGTAAAAAAAAAAATTGTTCCCAGAAATGGGCAACCCTTAACCCATTCATGACCTATTACATATATATATGTCATGGGTCATGTCTCTGCACTCCATGCGGACTTTGGCGCTGAACACGCATGTTTCCTGGCACATGTCAGCTGATTTCATCAGCTGACATGTGCCCCTAAGAGTCGGCGTGGAATCACGATCCACCCGTGGCTGTTAACATGTTAAATGCTGCTGTTAATCTCCGACAGCAGCATTTAACATGGCTGCGCCGGAAGAATGTCACTAATCCAGCCCATTGGCGCCCCTACCACATGATCACGGAGCCCTGATGGGTTGGCATGACAACCCAGGGAATACAGGAGACCCCTGTGGTTGTCATTGCCGCTCTGCTATGAGCGCCACCCTGGGGCCGGTGCTCATAGCAGATAATGAATTCTGCTACACAGAGCAGGGCTGAAGCACCACTATGTGTAGCGCAAGTGATCAGATGATCGGAGTTTCTAGTCTCTCATGGAGACTATTGGAGCCAGTAAAAAGTAGAAGAAATGTTTTTAAAAATATAAAAAAAATAAAAGTTCAAATCATCCTCTTTTTTTCCCCATTCAAAATAAAACAATAATAAAAAAAATACACATACTTGGTATCGCTGCATTCAGAATGGCCCGATCTATCAATATATAAAAATAATTAATCCAATTAGTAAACGGCGCAACGAGAAAAAGAGGTGAAAACACTAGAATTACTGTTTTTGGTCACTGCAACATTGCAATAAAATGCAATAACGGGTGATCAAAAGATCGTATCTACACCAAGATGGTATCATTAAAAATGTCCGCTCGGCACGCAAAAAATAAGTCCTCACCCAGCCCCATATCCCTAGAAATGGAGACACTACGGATCTCGGAAAAAGCACCATTTTTTTTTTATAAACTTTGTTTTTTTTTCACCACTTAAATATGAAAAAACCTAGACATGTTTGGTGTCTATAAACTCGTAATGACCAGGAGAATCGTAATGGCAGATCAGTTTTAGCATTTAACGAATATGGTAAAAAAAAAAAACGAAAACAAAATTGTGGAATTGCACTTTTTCCAATTTCACAGCACCCAAGGTGGTGAAGGGGTTAAAATGATGATTATCCCTATGACTATTCTTATCTAAATGGTCCTGGATCCCCTGCAGGGGGCTCATTACCAGTCACCATCAGGAGGCCATGAAATTGATACCTATCACAGTAGTGTATGGACAACACTAATCACAACCTGCACCCAGCCCCCTGCATGCTCAGCACTTCCTCCAGTTTCAGTGATTTACCACCGGTCTGAGAATTTGTTGGATAATTAGCACTTTAGTGGCTGTGACACAATGGCCTCTCTAGGGAAAGGCTCACAAATAAAATCAGGATGGCAAAGCTGCAAAAAAACAAGATCCTGCTCATCCTGAGCTACCAGTACGATAGGTACTGGGCTGGTAAAGGCCCCCAATGCAAATTAGATAAAACGTATCTGAATCCAAAGATTTCTGTGAGACTGGAAAACAATCTGATGTGTAAAGGGGCTTCCTGACTCTCACTCAGCGTCGGACTGGCCCACCGGGGAACCGGTGGATTCTCCGGTGGGCCCTGGCATCTGGTGGGCCCTGGCACCTGCAGGCATACAGGGCCAGCAGTTGCCTAGGGCCCCCGCTGCTCCAGGGGCCCCCAGTCAGTGGTGTGTCGCACACCATGCAGCTGCTATGGGGGCCCCTGCCAGCGGAGCAGCAGCGGGTGTCAGGAAGCAGGAGCCCCTGTCCCCGCTGCTAAAGAGAAATGAATATTCACTGCGAAGCAGTGAATCTCATTTCAGGTCTCCACCCCCCAGAGGCCCCGCCCCCAGCCCAGTAAGCCGCTCTGCATCAGGGCTGGCGCCGCCCTCAGTCCTCTCTGCTCCTGGCTCACAGCCAGTGCGCGATGACGTCACTACATCGCGCACCCGCTGTGTGTCTGGCAGAGGGGGCAGCTCCTGACACTGAAGCCGGGATCAGCGTGGGAGCGAGGAGGAGAGGTGAGTATTGTGTTTTTTTTTGTTTTTTATATCTCTCTCGCTCTCTCTATCTATCTATCTCTCTCTGTCTCTATCTATCTATCTATCTCTATATCTCTATATATCTCTCTCTATCTCTCTTATATCTATCTATCTTTCTTTCTATCTCTATCTATTATCTATATCTATCTATTTCTATATCTATATCTATCGCTCTATCTTTATATCTATCTTTCTATCTCTATATCTATCTATCTATCTATCCATCTCTATATCTATCTTACTCTATCTATCTCTATATCTATTATCTCTATATTTATTATCTATCTATCTTTATCTATATATATCTCTATCTAATATCTATATCTATCTATCTCTATACCTATCTATTTATCTATCCGTTATCTATCTCTATATCTTTTCTCTGTATCTATCTATCTCTATATCTATTTCTCTCGCTATCTATCGCTCTATCTCTATATCTATCTCTATATCTATCTTTATATATCTATCTCTATCTATCTCTATATCTATTTCTCTCTATATCTATCTCTATATCTCTCTCTATAGCTATCTATCTATATATCTCTATCTATCTCTATATCTATCTCTCTGTATATCTATCTATCGCTCTATCTCTATATCTATATATCTATCTATCTTTCTCTATCTATTTATCTCTATATCTTTTCTCTGTATCTATCTCTCTCTATATCTATATCTATCTATCTCTATATATATCTATTATCTCTATATCTATTTCTCTCTATATCTCTCTCTATATCTATCTATCTATTTATCTCTATCTCTATATCTATCTCTCTGTATATCTATCTATCTATCTCTATATCTATCTTTCTCTATCTATCTATTTATCTCTATCTATTATCTACATCTATCTCTATCTATCTATCGCTCTATATCTATATCTATCTTTCTATCTCTACATCTATCTCTATATCTGTCTTTCTATCTATCTCTATATCTATATCTATCTATTATGTCTATCTAGCTATCTCTATTATCTATATCTACCTATCTCTATATCTTTCTGTCTTACTCTATCTCTATCTCTATATCTATCTGTTATCTCTATATTTATTATCTATCTTTATCTATCTATCTCTATCTATTATCTATATCTATATCTATCTCTCTATCTATTTATCGATCTCTGTATCTATCTATATCTATCTCTCTCTATATCTACCGCTCTCTCTATCTCTATCTATCTTTATATCTATATCTATCTATCTCTATATCTATCTATTATCTCTATATCTATCTACCTATCTATCTCTATATCTGTTTCTCTCTATATCTATCTCTATATCTCTCTCTCTATAGCTATCTATATATTATCTCTATATCTATCTATCTATATATTATCTCTATATCTATCTATCTCTATATCTATCTCTATCTATATCTATCTGTTATCTCTATATCCATATTTATCTCTATATCCATATCTATCTCTATATCTATCTATCTCTATATCTATCTTTCTATCTAACTCCATATCTCTATATCTATCTCTATATCTCATTATCTATCTATCTCTATCTCTCTCTTTATCTATCTATCTATTGATCTATCCATCTATCTCTATATCTATCTCTATATCTATCTATTATATCTATCTATTATCTCTATTATCTCTATCTATCTATCCATTTATCTATCTAGCTATCTCTATCTATCTCTATATCTCTCTATATCTGTCTTTCTAACTATATCTATCTATCTCTATACATATCTCTATATCTAGCTATTATCTATATATATATCTCTATATCTATCTTTCTATATCTATCTGTCTCTATATCTATCTATCTATCTCTATATCTATTATCTCTATATATCTCTATATCTATTTTTATTTATAGCCATCTATCTATATATATTTATCTCTATATCTATCTATATATGTCTATATTATTATTATATCTGTATATCTCTGTCTATTATCTATCTCTATTATCTATCTCTATCTATATATCTCTATATCTTTCTATCTATAGCTATCTATCTATCTATCTATCCATTATCTATTTTCTATCTATCTCTATATCTATCTATCTACCTATCTATCTATCTATATTTCTTTCTATATCTATCTTTATATCTATCTCTATCTATCTCTATGAATCTTTCTATCTATATCTATCCATTATCTACTATCTATCTCTATATCTATCTATTTCTACATCTATCTTTCTATCTATATCTATCTAACTCTATATATCTATATAGCATTATACCCTATGAGGGGGTGCATTATTCCCTATGAGGGGGGCAGTATTATACCCTATGAGGGGGCAGCATTATACCCTATGAGGAGGGCAGCATTATACCCTATGAGGAGGCAGCATTATACCCTATGAGGGGGGCAGTATTATACCCTATGAGGGGGGCAGTATTATACCCTATGAGGAGGGCAGCATTATACCCTATGAGGAGGCAGCATTATACCCTATGAGGAGGCAGCATTATACCCTATGAGGGCAGCATTATTCCCTATGAGGGGGGCAGTATTATACCCTATGAGGGGGGCAGCATTATACCCTATGAGGGGGTGCATTATTCCCTATGAGGGGGGCAGTATTATACCCTATGAGGGGGGCAGTATTATACCCTATGAGGGGGTGCATTATACCCTATGAGGGGGTGCCTTATTCCCTATGAGGGGGGCAGTATTATACCCTATGAGGGGGGCAGTATTATACCCTATGAGGGGGGTGCATTATACCCTATGAGGGGGTGCATTATACCCTATCATTATACCCTATGAGGGGGGCAGTATTATACCCTATGAGGGGGTGCATTATACCCTATGAGGGGGTGCATTATACACTATCATTATACCCTATGAAGGGGGCAGTATTATATTCTATGAGATGGCTGCATTATATTCTATGAGATGGCTGCATTATATTCTATGAGGGGGGCTGCTTTATAGTCTATGAGGGGGCTACCCCAACTCCTGCTACATAATTAAGACATGTACAACCTTATATTATACCCGGATATTAGTGTGTTTTACCGCACAATTGGTGGTCTGGTATTTAACTCTATGCAGCTACATAGTGGGCCCCAAGAATGATTTTCTCTGGTGGGCCCAAGGTGTTCCAGTCCGACGCTGCTCTCACTCCAGCCTGCTGAATAAAAAAAAGGGTTGGGCATGTTGAATTTCAATATGTCTTATCCCTTCATTTTCAGTTTGCTTTCAATGACCAGTGTCTGGTGTCTCCTCTCTGAGATAATATGCCTGCTCGGCTGGGAGGAATAGCTGTTAAGTGAACATATATCAAGACATAATCCTGTCATTTCCACACCGGCCATTAGGATTACTTTAGACTAATTTTTCCGTTGTTTTGGGAACAGTTTCCAGCAGCCTCTTTATCGTCACAGGCAGGATAACCATAACACGTAATACACATCTGATAACACAGGATCCACTAATCACAATGTCACCTCCCCCTCTTCACAATGATTTTTTGCACATGCTCATTAGATGCTTTAAGGCTAATGTATGGGTGCAGTTCCTGAAACAAAAGGAAATAAACATCTGCAAAAAAAGAAAAACCCCAGTGGCCGATGTGAGAACTGCAAGATTTCTAGACTGGATCCATTTTTTTTTAACACTGAAAGCTATGAGAAATGGATCTGAATGGTCATGTGTTATGTCATCTATGTAGAGTCGTTAGGAGACACCGAACAAAAACAGATGCAACATGGACACCAAAGATCCAACGCGTTTTTGCTCCATCTGTAACAAATCCAATTTTTTAAAAATCCTGGTTCCGCTACAAACGGATGACAACTGGACAATGTGAACAGAGCCCTGGAGTGGTGCAGAATGGCACCGATGCCTCGTGGACCTCCTGCTGTTGTGGATCTAAACATTTTTACGAGGTGTTGATTTCCAGATGAGTCCTATAAAGGGCAGGAAGATTTTTAGTAATTGGTACTTGATGTGTGAGCTGTCGGTAAACCTCCTGTCCGCCCCACATCATCTTATGATCACAGAGCAGCCGGTGACAGAGGAGGCAGCCTGGAGGCTGAGACAAATTGTCAAAAGTCTCAAAAACTCAACAAATTGCTGGTCTGAATAACACAGCCTAAGGAGGCGACAAGCGACAGAAAACAAGATCTGAGCCAGGGCCAACATGGGGCGCCGATACTGGTCGGGGAATGGGATAACCCACCATTATTTCACTGTGCTCCACCTAAAAATAATGAAAAACTCCCAGCTCCTAATGCTGACGCATTTCAACCCCTTGCGAGGTTGTGAACGTGCCGCTATGGTATAAGGTTGGATGAGCTCTGACATAGGCTGGCTGTGTTCTGTTGGCACTGTCACTGGCCACCACTATAACAGGGGCTCTGACACAAGCTGGCTCTGTTCTGCTGGCACTGTCACTGGCCACCACTATTATAGCAGCTCTGACACAAGCTGGCTGTGTTCTGCTGGCACTGTCACTGGCCACCACTATTACAGGGGCTCTGACACAGGCTGTCTGTGTTCTGCTGGCACTGTCACCCGTCCACCACTATTATAGCAGCTCTGACGCAAGCTGGCTCTGTTCTGCTGGCACTGTCACTGGCCACCACTATTACAGGGGCTCTGACACAGGCTGGCTCTGTTCTGCTGGCACTGTCACTGGCCACCACTATTACAGGGGCTCTGACACAGGCAGGCTCTGTTCTGCTGGCACTGTCACTGGCCACCACTATTATAGCGGCTCTGACACAGGCTGGCTCTGTTCTGCTGGCACTGTCACTGGCCACCACTATTACAGGGGCTCTGACACAGGCTGGCTCTGTTCTGCTGGCACTGTCACTGGCCACCACTATTACAGGGGCTCTGACACAGGCTGGCTCTGTTCTGCTGGCACTGTCACTGGCCACCACTATTACAGGGGCTCTGACACAGGCTGGCTCTGTTCTGCTGGCACTGTCACTGGCCACCACTATTATAGCAGCTCTGACACAAGCTGGCTCTGTTCTGCTGGCACTGTCACTGGCCACCACTATTACAGGGGCTCTGACACAAGCTGGCTCTGTTCTGCTGGCACTGTCACTGGCCACCACTATTATAGCAGCTCTGACACAAGCTGGCTCTGTTCTGCTGGCACTGTCACTGGCCACCACTATTACAGGGGCTCTGACACAAGCTGGCTCTGTTCTGCTGGCACTGTCACTGGCCACCACTATTATAGCAGCTCTGACACAGGCTGGCTCTGTTCTGCTGGCACTGTCACTGGCCACCACTATTATAGCGGCTCTGACACAAGCTGGCTCTGTTCTGCTGGCACTGTCACTGGCCACCACTATTATAGCGGCTCTGACACAGGCTGGCTCTGTTCTGCTGGCACAGTCACTGGCCACCACTATTACAGGGGCTCTGACACAGGCTGGCTCTGTTCTGCTGGCACTGTCACTGGCCACCACTATTACAGGGGCTCTGACACAAGCTGGCTCTGTTCTGCTGGCACTGTCACTGGCCACCACTATTATAGCAGCTCTGACGCAAGCTGGCTCTGTTCTGCTGGCACTGTCACTGGCCACCACTATTACAGGGGCTCTGACACAGGCTGGCTCTGTTCTGCTGGCACTGTCACTGGCCACCACTATTATAGCTGCTCTGACACAAGCTGGCTCTGTTCTGCTGGCACTGTCACTGGCCACCACTATTACAGGGGCTCTGACACAGGCTGGCTCTGTTCTGCTGGCACTGTCACTGGCCACCACTATTACAGGGGCTCTGACAGGCTGGCTCTGTTCTGCTGGCACTGTCACTGGCCACCACTATTACAGGGGCTCTGACACAGACTGGCTCTGTTCTGCTGGCACTGTCACTGGCCACCACTATTATAGCTGCTCTGACACAAGCTGGCTCTGTTCTGCTGGCACTGTCACTGGCCACCACTATTACAGGGGCTCTGACACAAGCTGGCTCTGTTCTGCTGGCACTGTCACTGGCCACCACTATTATAGCTGCTCTGACACAAGCTGGCTCTGTTCTGCTGGCACTGTCACTGGCCACCACTATTACAGGGGCTCTGACACAAGCTGGCTCTGTTCTGCTGGCACTGTCACTGGCCACCACTATTATAGCGGCTCTGACACAAGCTGGCTCTGTTCTGCTGGCACTGTCACTGGCCACCACTATTATAGCGGCTCTGACACAGGCTGGCTCTGTTCTGCTGGCACTGTCACTGGCCACCACTATTACAGGGGCTCTGACACAGGCTGGCTCTGTTCTGCTGGCACTGTCACTGGCCACCACTATTACAGGGGCTCTGACACAGGCTGGCTCTGTTCTGCTGGCACTGTCACTGGCCACCACTATTACAGGGGCTCTGACACAGGCTGGCTCTGTTCTGCTGGCACTGTCACTGGCCACCACTATTATAGCAGCTCTGACACAAGCTGGCTCTGTTCTGCTGGCACTGTCACTGGCCACCACTATTACAGGGGCTCTGACACAAGCTGGCTCTGTTCTGCTGGCACTGTCACTGGCCACCACTATTATAGCAGCTCTGACACAGGCTGGCTCTGTTCTGCTGGCACTGTCACTGGCCACCACTATTATAGCGGCTCTGACACAAGCTGGCTCTGTTCTGCTGGCACTGTCACTGGCCACCACTATTATAGCGGCTCTGACACAGGCTGGCTCTGTTCTGCTGGCACAGTTACTGGCCACCACTATTACAGGGGCTCTGACACAGGCTGGCTCTGTTCTGCTGGCACTGTCACTGGCCACCACTATTACAGGGGCTCTGACACAAGCTGGCTCTGTTCTGCTGGCACTGTCACTGGCCACCACTATTATAGCAGCTCTGACGCAAGCTGGCTCTGTTCTGCTGGCACTGTCACTGGCCACCACTATTACAGGGGCTCTGACACAGGCTGGCTCTGTTCTGCTGGCACTGTCACTGGCCACCACTATTATAGCTGCTCTGACACAAGCTGGCTCTGTTCTGCTGGCACTGTCACTGGCCACCACTATTACAGGGGCTCTGACACAGGCTGGCTCTGTTCTGCTGGCACTGTCACTGGCCACCACTATTACAGGGGCTCTGACACAGGCTGGCTCTGTTCTGCTGGCACTGTCACTGGCCACCACTATTACAGGGGCTCTGACACAAGCTGGCTCTGTTCTGCTGGCACTGTCACTGGCCACCACTATTATAGCTGCTCTGACACAAGCTGGCTCTGTTCTGCTGGCACTGTCACTGGCCACCACTATTACAGGGGCTCTGACACAAGCTGGCTCTGTTCTGCTGGCACTGTCACTGGCCACCACTATTACAGGGGCTCTGACACAAGCTGGCTCTGTTCTGCTGGCACTGTCACTGGCCACCACTATTATAGCTGCTCTGACAGGCTGGCTCTGTTCTGCTGGCACTGTCACTGGCCACCACTATTACAGGGGCTCTGACACAAGCTGGCTCTGTTCTGCTGGCACTGTCACTGGCCACCACTATTACAGGGGCTCTGACGCAAGCTGGCTCTGTTCTGCTGGCACTGTCACTGGCCACCACTATTATAGCTGCTCTGACACAAGCTGGCTCTGTTCTGCTGGCACTGTCACTGGCCACCACTATTACAGGGGCTCTGACACAAGCTGGCTCTGTTCTGCTGGCACTGTCACTGGCCACCACTATTATAGCTGCTCTGACACAAGCTGGCTCTGTTCTGCTGGCACTGTCACTGGCCACCACTATTACAGGGGCTCTGACACAAGCTGGCTCTGTTCTGCTGGCACTGTCACTGGCCACCACTATTATAGCTGCTCTGACACAAGCTGGCTCTGTTCTGCTGGCACTGTCACTGGCCACCACTATTACAGGGGCTCTGACACAAGCTGGCTCTGTTCTGCTGGCACTGTCACTGGCCACCACTATTACAGGGGCTCTGACACAGGCTGGCTCTGTTCTGCTGGCACTGTCACTGACCACCACTATTACAGCAGCTCTGACGCAAGCTGGCTGTGTTCTGCTGGCACTGTCACTGGCCACCACTATTACAGGGGCTCTGACACAAGCTGGCTCTGTTCTGCTGGCACTGTCACTGGCCACCACTATTACAGGGGCTCTGACACAGGCTGGCTCTGTTCTGCTGGCACTGTCACTGGCCACCACTATTACAGGGGCTCTGACACAAGCTGGCTCTGTTCTGCTGGCACTGTCACTGGCCACCACTATTACAGGGGCTCTGACACAAGCTGGCTCTGTTCTGCTGGCACTGTCACTGGCCACCACTATTACAGGGGCTCTGACACAAGCTGGCTCTGTTCTGCTGGCACTGTCACTGGCCACCACTATTATAGCGGCTCTGACACAGGCTGGCTCTGTTCTGCTGGCACTGTCACTGGCCACCATTATTATAGCGGCTCTGACACAGGCTGGCTCTGTTCTGCTGGCACTGTCACTGGCCACCACTATTACAGGGGCTCTGACACAGGCTGGCTCTGTTCTGCTGGCACTGTCACTGGCCACCACTATTACAGGGGCTCTGACACAAGCTGGCTCTGTTCTGCTGGCACTGTCACTGGCCACCACTATTATAGCTGCTCTGACACAGGCTGGCTCTGTTCTGCTGGCACTGTCACTGGCCACCACTATTATAGCTGCTCTGACACAAGCTGGCTCTGTTCTGCTGGCACTGTCACTGGCCACCACTATTATAGCGGCTCTGACACAGGCTGGCTCTGTTATGCTGGCACTGTCACTGGCCACCACTACTATAGCGGCTCTGACACAGGCTGGCTCTGTTCTGCTGGCACTGTCACTGGCCACCACTATTATAGCGGCTCTGACACAGGCTGGCTCTGTTCTGCTGGCACTGTCACTGGCCACCACTATTACAGGGGCTCTGACACAGGCTGGCTCTGTTCTGCTGGCACTGTCACTGGCCACCACTATTACAGGGGCTCTGACACAAGCTGGCTCTGTTCTGCTGGCACTGTCACTGGCCACCACTATTACAGGGGCTCTGACACAAGCTGGCTCTGTTCTGCTGGCACTGTCACTGGCCACCACTATTATAGCGGCTCTGACAGGCTGGCTCTGTTCTGCTGGCACTGTCACTGGCCACCATTATTATAGCGGCTCTGACACAGGCTGGCTCTGTTCTGCTGGCACTGTCACTGGCCACCACTATTACAGGGGCTCTGACACAGGCTGGCTCTGTTCTGCTGGCACTGTCACTGGCCACCACTATTATAGCAGCTCTGACACAAGCTGGCTCTGTTCTGCTGGCACTGTCACTGGCCACCACTATTACAGGGGCTCTGACACAAGCTGGCTCTGTTCTGCTGGCACTGTCACTGGCCACCACTATTATAGCAGCTCTGACACAGGCTGGCTCTGTTCTGCTGGCACTGTCACTGGCCACCACTATTATAGCGGCTCTGACACAAGCTGGCTCTGTTCTGCTGGCACTGTCACTGGCCACCACTATTATAGCGGCTCTGACACAGGCTGGCTCTGTTCTGCTGGCACAGTTACTGGCCACCACTATTACAGGGGCTCTGACACAGGCTGGCTCTGTTCTGCTGGCACTGTCACTGGCCACCACTATTACAGGGGCTCTGACACAAGCTGGCTCTGTTCTGCTGGCACTGTCACTGGCCACCACTATTATAGCAGCTCTGACGCAAGCTGGCTCTGTTCTGCTGGCACTGTCACTGGCCACCACTATTACAGGGGCTCTGACACAGGCTGGCTCTGTTCTGCTGGCACTGTCACTGGCCACCACTATTATAGCTGCTCTGACACAAGCTGGCTCTGTTCTGCTGGCACTGTCACTGGCCACCACTATTACAGGGGCTCTGACACAGGCTGGCTCTGTTCTGCTGGCACTGTCACTGGCCACCACTATTACAGGGGCTCTGACACAGGCTGGCTCTGTTCTGCTGGCACTGTCACTGGCCACCACTATTACAGGGGCTCTGACACAAGCTGGCTCTGTTCTGCTGGCACTGTCACTGGCCACCACTATTATAGCTGCTCTGACACAAGCTGGCTCTGTTCTGCTGGCACTGTCACTGGCCACCACTATTACAGGGGCTCTGACACAAGCTGGCTCTGTTCTGCTGGCACTGTCACTGGCCACCACTATTACAGGGGCTCTGACACAAGCTGGCTCTGTTCTGCTGGCACTGTCACTGGCCACCACTATTATAGCTGCTCTGACAGGCTGGCTCTGTTCTGCTGGCACTGTCACTGGCCACCACTATTACAGGGGCTCTGACACAAGCTGGCTCTGTTCTGCTGGCACTGTCACTGGCCACCACTATTACAGGGGCTCTGACGCAAGCTGGCTCTGTTCTGCTGGCACTGTCACTGGCCACCACTATTATAGCTGCTCTGACACAAGCTGGCTCTGTTCTGCTGGCACTGTCACTGGCCACCACTATTACAGGGGCTCTGACACAAGCTGGCTCTGTTCTGCTGGCACTGTCACTGGCCACCACTATTATAGCTGCTCTGACACAAGCTGGCTCTGTTCTGCTGGCACTGTCACTGGCCACCACTATTACAGGGGCTCTGACACAAGCTGGCTCTGTTCTGCTGGCACTGTCACTGGCCACCACTATTATAGCTGCTCTGACACAAGCTGGCTCTGTTCTGCTGGCACTGTCACTGGCCACCACTATTACAGGGGCTCTGACACAAGCTGGCTCTGTTCTGCTGGCACTGTCACTGGCCACCACTATTACAGGGGCTCTGACACAGGCTGGCTCTGTTCTGCTGGCACTGTCACTGACCACCACTATTATAGCAGCTCTGACGCAAGCTGGCTGTGTTCTGCTGGCACTGTCACTGGCCACCACTATTACAGGGGCTCTGACACAAGCTGGCTCTGTTCTGCTGGCACTGTCACTGGCCACCACTATTACAGGGGCTCTGACACAGGCTGGCTCTGTTCTGCTGGCACTGTCACTGGCCACCACTATTACAGGGGCTCTGACACAAGCTGGCTCTGTTCTGCTGGCACTGTCACTGGCCACCACTATTACAGGGGCTCTGACACAAGCTGGCTCTGTTCTGCTGGCACTGTCACTGGCCACCACTATTACAGGGGCTCTGACACAAGCTGGCTCTGTTCTGCTGGCACTGTCACTGGCCACCACTATTATAGCGGCTCTGACACAGGCTGGCTCTGTTCTGCTGGCACTGTCACTGGCCACCATTATTATAGCGGCTCTGACACAGGCTGGCTCTGTTCTGCTGGCACTGTCACTGGCCACCACTATTACAGGGGCTCTGACACAGGCTGGCTCTGTTCTGCTGGCACTGTCACTGGCCACCACTATTACAGGGGCTCTGACACAAGCTGGCTCTGTTCTGCTGGCACTGTCACTGGCCACCACTATTATAGCTGCTCTGACACAGGCTGGCTCTGTTCTGCTGGCACTGTCACTGGCCACCACTATTATAGCTGCTCTGACACAAGCTGGCTCTGTTCTGCTGGCACTGTCACTGGCCACCACTATTATAGCGGCTCTGACACAGGCTGGCTCTGTTATGCTGGCACTGTCACTGGCCACCACTACTATAGCGGCTCTGACACAGGCTGGCTCTGTTCTGCTGGCACTGTCACTGGCCACCACTATTATAGCGGCTCTGACACAGGCTGGCTCTGTTCTGCTGGCACTGTCACTGGCCACCACTATTACAGGGGCTCTGACACAGGCTGGCTCTGTTCTGCTGGCACTGTCACTGGCCACCACTATTACAGGGGCTCTGACACAAGCTGGCTCTGTTCTGCTGGCACTGTCACTGGCCACCACTATTACAGGGGCTCTGACACAAGCTGGCTCTGTTCTGCTGGCACTGTCACTGGCCACCACTATTATAGCGGCTCTGACAGGCTGGCTCTGTTCTGCTGGCACTGTCACTGGCCACCATTATTATAGCGGCTCTGACACAGGCTGGCTCTGTTCTGCTGGCACTGTCACTGGCCACCACTATTACAGGGGCTCTGACACAAGCTGGCTCTGTTCTGCTGGCACTGTCACTGGCCACCACTATTAAAGGGGCTCTGACACAAGCTGGCTCTGTTCTGCTGGCACTGTCACTGGCCACCACTATTATAGCGGCTCTGACACAGGCTGGCTCTGTTCTGCTGGCACTGTCACTGGCCACCACTACTATAGCGGCTCTGACACAGGCTGGCTCTGTTCTGCTGGCACTGTCACTGGCCACCACTATTACAGGGGCTCTGACACAAGCTGGCTCTGTTCTGCT
Organism: Dendrobates tinctorius; assembly: GCF_039654945.1. Classification (NCBI taxonomy): domain Eukaryota; kingdom Metazoa; phylum Chordata; class Amphibia; order Anura; family Dendrobatidae; genus Dendrobates; species Dendrobates tinctorius. Next base: position 49,494,553 of record NW_027361696.1, on the reverse strand, counting down.
GGCACTGTCACTGGCCACCACTATTACAGGGGCTCTGACACAAGCTGGCTCTGTTCTGCTGGCACTGTCACTGGCCACCACTATTATAGCGGCTCTGACACAGGCTGGCTCTGTTCTGCTGGCACTGTCACTGGCCACCACTACTATAGCGGCTCTGACACAGGCTGGCTCTGTTCTGCTGGCACTGTCACTGGCCACCACTACTATAGCGGCTCTGACACAGGCTGGCTCTGTTCTGCTGGCACTGTCACTGGCCACCACTATTACAGGGGCTCTGACACAAGCTGGCTCTGTTCTGCTGGCACTGTCACTGGCCACCACTATTACAGGGGCTCTGACACAAGCTGGCTCTGTTCTGCTGGCACTGTCACTGGCCACCACTATTATAGCGGCTCTGACACAGGCTGGCTCTGTTCTGCTGGCACTGTCACTGGCCACCACTACTATAGCGGCTCTGACACAGGCTGGCTCTGTTCTGCTGGCACTGTCACTGGCCACCACTATTACAGGGGCTCTGACACAAGCTGGCTCTGTTCTGCTGGCACTGTCACTGGCCACCACTATTATAGCGGCTCTGACACAGGCTAGCTCTGCTCTGCTGGCACTGTCACTGGCCACCACTATTATAGCGGCTCTGACACAGGCTGGCTCTGTTCTGCTGGCACTGTCACTGGCCACCACTATTATAGCGGCTCTGACACAGGCTGGCTCTGTTATGCTGGCACTGTCACTGGCCACCACTATTACAGGGGCTGTGACACAGGCTAGCTGTGTTCTTCTAGCACTGTCACTGGCCACCACTATTACAGGGGCTCTGACACAGGCTGGCTCTGTTCTGCTGGCACTGTCACTGGCCTCCACTATTATAGCGGCTCTGACACAGGCTGGCTCTGTTCTGCTGGCACTGTTACTGCCATAACTATTATAGGGGGCACTGACAGGCTAGCTCTGTTCTGCTGGCACTGTCACTGGCCACCACTATTACAGGGGCTCTGACACAGGCTGGCTGTGTTCTGCTGGCACTGTTACTGCCATAACTATTATAGGGGCTCTGACACAGGCTGGCTCTGTTCTGCTGGCACTGTTGTGGCACCCCTGAGGCTCAGTCGCCACAGAGGTACTGCACCTTCTCCTAAGGTGTAGCGCCCCACCATCCGGGTAAGGTGGGAGCTCCTTTCCACACTCCAACACTCGCACCCCACATAACAGGGTAGTTCTGCACAACCACATTGCGGCTCCTTGCTCAGAGGGTAGCAGAGAACATTTGGTGGTTCCCTGCTTGGAACACTGGACATGTTGGGAGGTGGGTGGAGTTAAGATACATAAAAGTGTGGGAAAGTGTAGGATGACAGGTTCAGTCTGACAGAAGGTCAGTCGGGTAGGAAGTCACTCAGACAGGAGTGAGGATCCCTGGAAGAAGGGATGAAGGAAGGAGTGCTGCAGCTGCCTCAGTGATCTGAGCCAGCTGGCACGGGAAAGGAAAGAAGGAGAAAGATGTAGAACTGAAACCTAAGCTTCCATAAGAAAGAAAGACAAGTACTGAACGAAGGAGTAGAGAGAACAGAGAGGATGTGGGTTAGAAGAGGAACCCTGCCTATAGGTTCTTAGCGCAAGGCCGAGGCCAGGTCCCCGAGGTTGTATGGACACTTTTGGTTCTGCAGCAGACACCGGTGGAGCAGTGGGCTGTAAATGCACTACTCCCATCTAAGACTTGGGGAACAATAGCAATTGGATAGAGAGCCGGGACTCAGGAGAAGGGAGTTCCCGAAGCAGGCTACAGCTGTCTGCCGTACAAGTAGAATTCTTGGGTACATCAGTCAGGAGGAACTCCAGTGTAACTCAGTACTAGGAGATCTTCACACTTTAAGGCGCTATAGAGGAGTCGTTCAGAATGGTACATGTTGGCGGAGTGTTGGAGGGGATAATCCTAACTTGCCCGGAGGTTGATTGAGTCTCTGACCCGGAGGACACGGCCTGGAGGCAGGCACCTGTGTGTGTGTACAACGGACTGTGAGTAAAGCTTTGGAACTACAAGCCCCGGTGTCCTCCATTCATTTGTGCGCTAACACATTCAGCACCGCTACAGATTGGGTACCATTCTCCACACCGCCTGCACCTCTCCTCTTCCATTGCATCCACGCTGCCCTGGGGCTACAGCTTCACCTGTGGGGAGCTACACCATCTAGGCTGCAACACACCACCAGCCCCAGAGGATCTGCATGCAGCGTCGGCCTAACATCCTACTTGCCAAACACCACAGGTGGCGTCACGAACTATTCCACCATTTACATTCCCCCTGTGATTTGGGCGCCCAGGGCCACGGACCGGGTCACCGCTGCTGTGACACATCCCCCTGACACCGGCCCGGTACCGAGTACCCCGCTGCCCTGGGTGTGAGGGGCGACCCACAATCAACATTGCCAAGACACTTCATCGTGATCATCGCACAATCAAGAAGTATGTAGCTGATTCCCAGCACACACGTGTGCGTGCTGATAAGGAAAAATTGAGGACTCTTTCCAACAGGCAATTGCGTCAGGTTAACAGAGCAGCTGCAAAAATGCCTTGTCATAGCAGCAGACAAGTTTTTGAAGCTGCTGGTGCCTCAAACGCCCCCCCGAACAACAAGATGCAGAGTCCTTCAGAGGTTTGCAGCTGTGCGTAAGCCATCCTGTCGACCACCTCTATCCACTGCACACAAGCAGAAACGGCTCCAGTGGGCCAAACGATACATGAAGACTGACTTCCAAACTGTTTTGTTCACCGATGAGTGCCGTGCAACGCTCGATGGTCCAGATGGATGGAGTGGAGGATGGCTGGTTGATGGACACCCCATGAAAACGCGGCTAAGGCGCCAACAAGGAGGAGGTGGAGAAATGTTGTGGGCTGGAATCAGGGGAGAGAGATTGTCGGCCCCTTTAGGATCCCTGAAGGGGTAAAGATGAACTCCATAATCTATGTGGAGTTTCTAAAACAGCACTTCCTGCCATGGTTCAAGAGGAAGAACCGTGCTTTCCGCAGCAAGATTATTTTCATGCATGATAATGCACCGTCTCATGCTGCAAATAACACATCTGCATCTCTGGCTGCTATGGGCATAAAAGAGGACAAACTTATGGTGTGGCCACCATCTTCCCCTGCCCTCAACCCCATTGAGAACCTCTGGAGCATCATCAAAAGGAATGTCTATGATGGCGGGAGGCAGTTTACATCTAAGCAACAGCTGTGGGAGGGTATTCTGTCCACATGCAAAACAATTGAAGCACAAACCATCCAAAAACTGACAAATTCAATGGACGAGAGAGTTCAGAAGCTTCTTTCGAACAAGGGGTCCTTGTGCAAATGTAACATCACCTAGAATAAAGTTTTGACTTGAAAAACTGCTTGATTTCATTTTGTAATAAGCTGATAATGCTTATAATTTCACAATTGACCATTTTTTTGTTAAAAATAAAAAGGTTGAAAACTCTGCTGTGCATAATAATTTGGAACATGCATTTTGAGTGTTTCTTATTTTTAAAAATATACTGTTTTCATAGGCAGTTTGTTCAAAAACATTGCAATTATACTAGAATATTAGATGACTGCAATTCATAAAGGTATTTAGAGAAAATATGAGGAAATATTTTTTGCATAATAATTTGGAACACAGTGTATATATATATATATATATACACTCACTGGCCACTTTATTAGGTACACCTGTCCAACTGTGTGTTAAGACTTAATTTCTAATCAGCCAATCACATGGCGGCAACTCAGTGCATTTAGGCATGTAGACATGGTCAAGACAATCTCTTGCAGTTCAAACCGAGCATCAGTATGGGGAAGAAAGGTGATTTGAGTGCCTTTGAACGTGGCATGATTGTTGGTGCCAGAAGGGCTGGTCTGAGAATTTCAGAAACTGCTGATCTACTGGGATTTTCACGCACAACCATCTCTAGGGTTTACAGAGAATGGTCCGAAAAAGAAAAAAAATCCAGTGAGCGGCAGTTCTGTGGCCGGAAATGCCATGTTGATGCCAGAGGTCAGAGGAGAATGGGCAGACTGGTTCGAGCTGATAGAAAGGCAACAGTGACTCAAATTGCCACCCGTTACAACCAAGGTAGGCAGAAGAGCATCTCTGAACGCACAGTGCGTCGAACTTTGAGGCAGATGGGCTACAGCAGCAGAAGACCACACTGGGTACCACTCCTCTCAGCTAAGAACAGGAAACTGAGGCTACAATTTGCACAAGCTCATCGAAATTGGACAGTAGAAGATTGGAAAAACGTTGCCTGGTCTGATGAGTCTCGATTTCTGCTGCGACATTCGGATGGTAGGGTCAGAATTTGGCGTAAACAACATGAAAGCATGGATCCATCCTGCCTTGTATCAACGGTTCAGGCTGGTGGTGGTGGTGTCATGGTGTGGGGAATTTTTTCTGGGCACTCTTTGGGCCCCTTGGTACCAATTGAGCATCGTTGCAACGCCACAGCCTACCTGAGTATTGTTGCTGACCATGTCCATCCCTTTATGACCACAATGTACCCAACATCTGATGGCTACTTTCAGCAGGATAATGCGCCATGTCATAAAGCTCGAATCATCTCAGATTGGTTTCTTGAACATGACAATGAGTTTACTGTACTCAAATGGCCTCCTCAGTCACCAGATCTCAATCCAATAGAGCATCTTTGGGATGTGGTGGAACGGGAGATTCGCATCAGGGATGTGCAGCCGTCAAATCTGCGCCAACTGTGTGATGCCATCATGTCAATATGGTCCAAAATCTCTGAGGAATGCTTCCAGCACCTTGTTGAATCTCTGCCACGAAGAATGGAGGCAGTTCTGAAGGCAAAAGGGGGTCCAACCCCTTACTAGCATGGTGTACCTAATAAAGTGGCCAGTGAGTGTATATATATATATATATATATCCTTCATCCTGGTATATATATATATATATATATAGATGTCCTCCATCCTGGTATATATGTCCCTTATTATGGGCCCCATACTGATATCTATATATCCCGCATCCAGGTAAATAAGTCCCCAATCCCGATATATATACATATGCCCCATACTGGAATATAAAGTATATCCCTCATCCTTGTTTATGTCCCTCATCCTGGGTGCCATCCTGATATATATACCCCCTATCCTGGTATATATGTCTCTTATCCTGGACCCCATCCTGATATATATGCCCCCATCCTGGATATATTAAAATTTAGGAAAAAATCACGGCACTTACTGGAACAGGTGTCCAATACCGGCGATGTATAATGTAGAAACTTGACACTGAAAATAGGGCTGAATAGTATAAAATCTTTAATTGCATGGCAGCCAAACAGAAAGAGTAATACAACGTAGATGTTTCATATGACCTTCATCAGTATACTCCGACTGCACAGGTAAAAAGAAGAAAAGGCGTGAGAGAGAGGACTCCGTGTCCAGTAGAAAAAAAGTCTGTGATAGCGTCACTGAACGCGGTGTCTATAAGAACAATGGTACAGTTGTGGCCAAAAGTATTGACACCCCTGCAATTCTGTCAGATAATACTCAGTTTCTTCCTGAAAATGATTGCAAACACGAATTCTTTGGTATTATTATCTTCATTTAATTTGTCTTAAACGAAAAAACACAAAAAGAATTGTCCTAAAGCCGAATTGGATATAATTCCACACCAAACATAAAAAAGAGGGTGGACAAAAGTATTGGCACTGTTCGAAAAATCATGTGATGCTTCTCTAATTTGTGTAATTAACAGCACCTGTAACTTATCTGTGGCACCTAACAGGTGTTGGCAATAACTAAATCACACTTACAGCCAGTTGACATGGATTAAAGTTGACTCAACCTCTGTCCTGTGTCCTTGTGTGTACCACATTGAGCATGGAGAAAAGAAAGAAGACCAAAGAACTATCTGAGGACTTGAGAAACCAAATTGTGAGGAAGCATGAGCAATCTCAAGGCTACAAGTCCATCTCCAAAGACCTGAATGTTCCTGTGTCTACCGTGCGCAGTGTCATCAAGAAGTTTAAAGCCCATGCAACTGTGGCTAACCTCCCTAGATGTGGACGGAAAAGAAAAATTGACAAGAGATTTCAATGCAAGATTGTGCGGATGTTGGATAAAGAACCTCGACTAACATCCAAACAAGTTCAAGCTGCCCTGCAGTCCGAGGGTACAGCTGTGTCAACCCGTACTATCCGTCGGCGTCTGAATGAAAAGGGACTGTATGGTAGGAGACCCAGGAAGACCCCACTTCTTACCCCGAGACATAAAAAAGCCAGGCTGGAGTTTGCCAAAACTTACCTGAAAAAGCCTAAAACGTTTTGGAAGAATGTTCTCTGGTAAGATGAGACAAAAGTAGAGCTTTTTGGGCAAAGGCATCAACATAGAGTTTACAGGAGAAAAAAAGAGGCATTCAAAGAAAAGAACACGGTCCCTACAGTCAAACATGGCGGAGGTTCCCTGATGTTTTGGGGTTGCTTTGCTGCCTCTGCCACTGGACTGCTTGACCGTGTGCATGGCATTATGAAGTCTGAAGACTACCAACAAATTTTGCAGCATAATGTAGGGCCCAGTGGGAGAAAGCTGGGTCTCCCTCAGAGGTCATGGGTCTTCCAGCAGGAAAATGACCCAAAACACACTTCAAAAAGCACTAGAAAATGGTTTGAGAGAAAGCACTGGACACTTCTAAGGTGGCCAGCAATGAGTCCAGACCTGAATCCCATAGAACACCTGCGGAGATATCTAAAAATGGCAATTTGGAGAAGGCTCCCTTCAAATATCAGGGACCTGGAGTAGTTTGCCAAAGAAGAATGGTCTAAAATTCCAGCCGAGCATTGTAAGAAACTCATTGATGGTTACCGGAAGCGGTTGGTCGCAGTTATTTTGACTAAAGGTTGTGCAACCAAGTATTAGGCTGAGGTTGCCAATACTTTTGTCTGGCCCATTTTTGGAGTTTTGTGTTAAATGATCAATGTTTTGCTTCTTTCTCTTTTGTGTTTTTTCATTTAAGACAAATTAAATGAAGATAATAATACCAAAGAATTTGTGTTTGCAATCATTTTCAGGAAGAGACTGAGTATTATCTGACAGAATTGCAGGGGTGTCAATACTTTCAGCCACAACTGTATATATGTTCCCAATTCTACCGCGGATCTTTAATGTATAGGAGAAAAATAAATCATTATACTCACCTCCCATCCTCTCCCCCGCCACGCGGCGTTTTCTTCTAGAGCCAGCAGCTGACTTCAGTGTGCTAGCCGACGTCAGCTGCTAGACTCTGATTGGCTGGTAGCGTCTATTGCAGCGCATGGACTTGACGTGTCTCTGCGCCGCAATACACTTCAGCTGACTATTCGGGGACTCGCAGTAGAAGTTTGTGCTTGCGTCAGAAAATATTCAGTATTGAGAGTCCTCAGTGGTTGATACCTTTTAATGGCCAACTGAAAAGATGGTAACACATTGCAAGCTTTCGAGACTACTCAGGTCTCTTCATCAGGCATTGACTAATACAAAATCTGAAGAATCACATATTTATGCACAACACAGCACAGAAAAAATGCAATAGATAAGACAAGTGACGTGAAGCAGAACTATCATTATGGGAGAGGGATAAACATAAATATTGGAACAGTTCATAGATAAGGAGTCTGGATGTTTTATTGTCCTCTGATTGCGGTCTGGTTCTGTGTTGTGATGCCCCACAAGGTCTTAGGAGCAAATTCCTTAATTGATGTAAAAATACATAAATCCATGGGACACATTCATTCCAGCACTGAGAGTGTCAAAGGACGTCATGAATTTGTACTCACAGACTCTTCTCTGTCTCTGAAATATGAAGTAAGTTACCTTTCAATACCAGGTCTAAGGGGTAAGTGACATGCCAGCTCTGGCTTGTCAAGGTAAGGAGACTTATTCTCCGTGCAATGCTCTTCTGGGAAAATAATATGCAAATTGCCTCTTCAGAGAGGAAGAGGACTTGAACTCTATAGCGCCACCTGTTGATAGTAGCGATCCTACAAGTCACAACTCTTTAACAAGTCTTGTAATATGACTTAGATAAAAGCCAAATCAGAATCTCAATTTGCAGACGTGTTTTGGGCTATTGGCCCTCGTCAGCGCAAAGTATGAGAACTGACTTGGCTAGGTGAGAGGCTCTGGACTGAGGTTTAAGGGGTAAGGTTTCTCCTTGTGGAGAATGACATACCAGCTATGGCTTGTCAAGGTAAGGAGGCTTATTCACCGTTCAATGCTCCTCTGGGAAAATAATATGCAAATTGCCTCTTCAGAGAGGAAGAGGATGTTGATTGCGACTTGTAGGATCGCTACTACCAACAGGTGGCGTTATAGAGTTCAAGTCCTCTTCCTCTCTGAAGAGGCAATTTGCATATTTCTTTCAATACCAGTAATTTCATGTCGATGGTGCTGTGATCAGGCATACAAAAATGTTTTGCCACAGGTAGATCCATTCTTTTTTCTCTTATTGTGTGACGATGAGCATTCATCCTTGTTCTCAGTTTTTGCCCTGTCTCCCCCACATACAGACCCCCAGTTGGACATTTATTACAAATAATTAAGTAGATCACATGATAACACAGGCCCCACTCTCATACATAAGAAAAAAGGACACAGGACACGAGTTCTAAGTTTGGCATAAAATGGCTGTGGCGTTTATTTTGAGTTACTCGACAACCAATTTTATTTCATCATAACCATTAAAAACCATTAAATATCTCCATCACTGAATAAAATTATTACTCTCATGACCCAATCCTCCCTAAAACAGGGAGATTATCTCACAAATAAACGACACGACAATACAGTGAAATACTTTTAACAGGGCGGGAGGGAGGGATCTTGAAATCTTCTTGAGGTAAACTGAGGTAACTGTCTCACACAGCTGATTATATAACAAGTTCTTCCTGCTCATACTCTGTCAGCCAATCAAAACAGGTTCAAAAAAAGAGCGGGAAGCCAAATCTGCCTGACAACAGGGAACCTGCTCATGAAATATCACAGCTTACTGAAACATTGTCTTTGTAAACCAGAGCTTAACAAACCAACTGAACACCATCAAATTAATAGTTATGGGAGCCGCGTTATCATGCGACCCCCCTTGTATTCACTAAGGGGAGGGCGTTCATGATAACACAGGCCCCACTCTCATACATAAGAAAAAAGGACACAGGACACCGAGTTCTACGTTTGGCATAAAATGGCTGTGGCGTTTATTTTGAGTTACTCAACAGCCAATTTTATTTCATCATAACCATTAAATATCTCCATCACTGAATAAAATTATTACTCTCATGACCCAATCCTCCCAAAAACAGGGAGATTATCCACACCCCATGCATATTAATGCATGGCCTCCCCCAAAACGCCACAGCCATTTTTCGATGATGTCCTGGAAATCCAAGTTAAATATATCCAGGCAAACATCTGAAAGGTGCACAAGGTCCCTTCTGTACATACCGGGGATCTTTTCTTCCAAGTCGACGTGTCTGTAAGAAAATCCATCAATCAAAACCATAAACCTCTGCATACTCCTGTTAACCCTTTTTCTTATGTTTTCAAAAACAACATATTGTATTCTGCCCATAACAATCTAGGGACAATTTCTGAAAATACAAAAAATGATTTTAAAAAATTCCATTTTTAATAAACTCAAATCTTTCCTCATGAAGGCTAATAAATCGAGAGGGTTAACTTTACTTAAATCGTTACCCCCTAAATGCAAAATTATTAAATCAGGATACGGATGACTCTTTGACAGCTGTTGCATAAATCCAACCAAATTCTTCATTAACATTCCTCTTCTGTGAAACCAAAAAATGTGGAGGGAAGAAGTATTAAATGAGAGATTCTCTGTATAGCACCGCATCGTCGCCCTTTTTTCGGCCCAATAAATATACAAGTGTCCGATGATCCACACAATTAGCGGAACTACAAAATGAATAAGATGTTAGCATTCACATAAATTTGGCCGAACATACAATTTGAACCTTTTCGATTCCCAACTTCCAATTTTCATTATATTATTGTCTTGAAAACACAACCTAGCCGCTTCTGTTGCTGCTCCAATACGAAAAGAGTGCAACGTGATTTTAACATTTTTTAAACCCAATTGGACCAGACATTTTTTTAAAATAAAATTAAATTGAAAAACAGTCACCGATGTACTATTGCGGTGAATGAAAAATGGACCTTCTAAACTTGGTCTCATGCTAAGCCATCTCTTCACATTCGAGACTGGACAAATGACTGAATCCGAGATTGCAGATAAACTAACTGAAGCTCCTCTTCCTAACTGATCCGTTTTTGACCTTTTTATAAATAAAACGACAGAGGATTCAAATACCTTTACATCCTCCATTAACAGGCCAGAAGGTGAATTTTTTGACTGAGAAACTATTTCCCCGACACGAAGAGCTGCAAAAAATGCTAATGTAAATGTTGCTGAAAACAAACAACTTTCGTCAAAATTGTCGCAAACCGATGGGAGAGACACGCAAATGTCTTTTAGCAAGCAAAATGATATGGGACGATGATCATCCTGTTTAAAATTAGCCCTTCTGAATCCTTTTAAAAATTGTTTCATTAAAAAATTGTCATTCAACGGTTTCTCGCCCAAAGTTTTAAGGAAAAATGAAACACCAGGAATGTGTTTTGCTAACGCTGAATAAAGCAGGAGTCACACATAGCGACTTACCAGCGATCCCGACAACGATATCAACGTGTCAGGATCGCTGGTAAGTCGCTATGTGATCGCTGGTGAGCTGTCACACAGACAGCTTCACCAGCGATTAGCACAGCGACGCCGAGCGCGCGGCGTCGCTGTGTTAGCGCTTGATGCCATGGATCCATGTCAAAAAAAAGAATTAAAATAAAAATTATTATTATTCTCACCTTCCAACGTCCCACGCAGCATTCCCGCCTCTCCACGCTCCAGTCCCAGTAATCCTTTGCGAGAATTACCGTGATGATGTCCGTTCTCGCGGGATCACAAAGTCTTGTGGTCATTCTTGCAAAGGATTACTGGGACCGGAGCGTGGAGAGAGGTGGGAATGCTGTGCGGGACGTCGGAAGGTGAGAATAAAACAATATTTTTTATTTTTTTAAATTATTTTACAGCTGATCGCTGGTCTCCCACCTGTCACACACAGCGATGCGTGCTGGCCAGCGGGAGATCAGCGACGAAAAAAAATGTCCAGAGGTTTCTTGCAGCGATCAACGATTCCGGCAGGGGGGGGCGGTCGCTGATTGTTGACACACACAGAGATCTCGCTGGTGAGATCGCTGTTGTGTCACAAAACTTGTGACTCAGCAGCGATCTCGCTAGCGAGATTGCCATGTGTGACGGGACCTTAAGACAGACTATTAAAAACCAAATGCTCCACAAATTTCAGTGCTGTTTCTTCTTTAAGGTACTGTCACACTTAGCGATGTACCAGCAATCCCGACCAGTGATATGACGTGGTCAGGATCGCTGGTACATCGCTAAGTGGTCGCTAGTGAGCTCCCACACAGGCAGATCTTACCAGCGACATCGCTGGGGACGGGGGTCGCTACTTACCTGTCACACAAGGCGATCCTGCGTCCTCCCGCCCGGCTCCACGCTCGTCACTCATCTCTCCACAGGAAGCGGCCGACGAGAAACAGTCCTGGACGTTTTTGCGCTATCAGCGATAACCAGCGGGGGAGCGGGTCGTAGGTAAGTATCAGACAGCGATGTTGCTAGCAATATCGCTATAACTTCACAAGTTATAACGATATTGCTAGCGATATCGCTTAGTGTGACAGTACCTTTAGCTTCGTTATATGAGTAACCGTTTGCTGTACAAAATCTTATCCATACATTCCAAGTGCCCGAATACTCAAGCCAAATTTTTCAGCCAAGGACTTTCCAATAAAATATTGAATTAGACCTGTACTATGTCCCATATATTCTCTGGGCAAATCGTTCCTTCTTTGTCGGCTCCGGGAACATGCTCTAAAAACTTTGACCACTGGCGGTGACAAATAAGTTTAGCACAATCATTAATTAACTAATTTGAAAATGACGCTTTTAACCAGATATTACAGTCCATACAGGCAAGAACTAACGGCCTAAGAATCTGGTTAGCCCAACTGTTTTTATCCGAAAATGTATTTAACATAAAAACCAAACCCTGGTTGTTAGAATGAAATAATATACGCTTATTGCAAAGGCTAGGTCCCCACAAAAGAATGGCTACATATATGGCGAATAGGTCTAAAATTGCTCCCTTCTTAATAATATTACTGTAAAGGGGGTTTTACACATAACGATATCGCTAGCGATATCGCTATAACGTCACCGATTTTGTGACGTTATAGCGATATCGCTATGTGTGATACTTACCTCCGACCTGCTCCACCACTGTCCATCGCTGATCGCGCGAGAACGTCCGGCTCCATTTCTCGTCGGGCGCTTCCTGCTTGCGCCGACAAGTGACGCGTGGAGGCGGGCAGGAGGACGTCAGGATCGCTGTGTGTGAAAGGTGAGTATCGTGCGCTGCGTCGCTGCTGCATCACTGTGAGGTCTGCCTGTGTGACAGCTCACTAGCGATCATTTAGCGATGCACCAGCGATCCTGACCGGGTCGTATCGCTGATCGGATCGCTGGTGCATCTCTAAATGTAAAGGGGCCTTAAGACCAAGAACTAGGCCATCTGTTTGCTGACCAGTGCGATTTAAAAGATAAACCAAAACCTTCTGATTCGTCCGTAAAAGAATACAAATCCAAATCTTCTGCAAATACAAACGGGGTCTGCCACATTGTCTTGCCATTAAATTTAGATAGGAATGACAACCAAGTTTTTAAATCCTCCTTAAGCTCACTACCTAATCTCAGGTGTGAATTGGGCGCAAGGTTACCTGCTGTGGCATCGTATAGCCTTCTCGAAAACCCTACCCATGGGTATGATTTTTAAGGCAAAGTTCAAGGAACCTAATAACGACTGCAAATTTTTCAATAAAACTTTTTCCTGCGACAAAAACAGATTAATCATATAGCAAATTTTGTCAATCTTTTCAGCAGGGAGAGAGCATGTCAGATTCAGAATATCCAAAAATTCCAAAGAAGTACAAGGAGACACGGTTTTATCTTCTGCAATAGGTATTCCAAAATGCTCACAAACTTTAACAAACTTATCCATCAAAGCAAAACAAACGTCAGAATCTCTGGGACCAATAAACAAGAAATCATCAAGATAATGCACTACTCTGCCGCCTTTTGATTTGGACTCCACTACCCATTGAAGAAAAGTTGAAAACGTCTCAAAATAATAACAAGATAATGAAAACCCCATAGGGAGACATTTATAAAAAAAAAAAAAAAAATTATCTTTAAAACAAAAACCAAGGGAATTAAAACCTCTCGGATCAGCTGGTAACAACCTGAACGCAGCTTTTATGTCAGATTTTGCTAGCAATGACTTGTGGCCAAAACTTTGCAGAAACTCCACTGCAACATCAAACGAAGTGTACTTCAATGAACAAATTTCCGTATCCACTTCATTGTTTAGGGAACTTCCTATGGGATACGATAAGTGATGAATCAATCTAAACTAACCCACCTCTTTTTTTTTTTTTTTTTTTTTTAGGAACTAAACCCAAGGGAGAGACCCTGAAATTATCAAATGGAGGAGAATCAAATGGGCCATCTACTCTACCTGCTTCAATCTCTTAATATTTTTTCCTTGACTATCATTGGATATTCTAACACTGATCACAAATTGTTCCATTGTATACAACCAGTACCTGAAAATGTTGGAAACCATTTTTTTGAGCATGTAACTACTCTCCGTGTCTGGGTACACTTCTAACCATGGGACCATATTTTGTAACTTCACTGGAGTCAGCGTTCTTTGAAAGTGCATCTTTATTGGGTCCTTGTTGACCATTTTGTGACTGACGTTTGAAGCATCTAAACATTGCATGTGTACCCCCGCAAAACGAGCACTCATGGCGAAAACGACAGTTTGCAGCCCACTTACAGCTTGATTCGTTGAATGCAAAACACACCCCTTTTTTTACTAGGTGTAGCCATATTCTGCTTATTTGATGGGAACTTCTGGGGCAACATCAAAGTTAGCCATAATCCCAGGTCTTTTTTTACCCCATGATAGGTTAGGGTGCATGGCTAATTTTTGACGAAATGCTTCGTCATATTGTAACCATGACATGCCCCCAAAGTTCCGATATGCATCCAAAATTGAATCTAAATGCTGAAACAGCCTCGAACATAACGAAGGGTGTTTTTCACCCAGTACAGCAGCATAGATAGCAAATGCTTGAAGCCAATTATTAAATAACCTCTGAATAACCACCCGTTTCTTTTCTTCCGGTTCATCTTTTCTTTCATATCTATGATATTGTTCATTAATTGACGGTAAAAGGGAGAAAATATCAATGTATTCCCCGTGTCAAATGTGTTCTTTTACTGACATTTTAATATGGAAACCAAGTGGGGACATCTCACATGACAAAGATTCTTTTAACAGGACTTCTAGCAGCCCTGTTTTTACAACTACTCTGATGCTGGCTGCATCCTCATGAGGGCGTAACACTGGGGCTGTTCCTGCAGACATACACTTAACACTTCTTTAACCAAACACTTTCAAATTAGCATACAATGGGGTAGATAAAGGGACATTAAAAATCTCGCCCCTCTGATCCTGTGTGTTGACCTGGTCCAAGGAAGCTTCGGCACTCAAGCCTGTCACGGCAGGCGAATGCTGCTGAGGAGATGATTCCTGGCATACTTTGGTATCCATTGCCATTGAGACTGCTCTCCATGATAAAGCAGCAGCCACAGCCTCACTGTCTTCATTTGCACAGACTGCTGCGGAACGCTGCCTGGCTTGTACTGGGGTTCCCTGGGCCGCTGCAGCACTTTTACGGCTGCCGCGGCTAGATGTCTACGGTAAGTTCAAATTCACCGCTGTTTCCCCGGGTGCTCCTCCCCGTCGCCTCACTGACATGCCGGCGTCTGTGTCTGATGACGTGGACCAGCTTCGCTGGAGTTCTTGCGTTGCCTCATAAGTAACTGCTGAAGTAGTGAATCCATCTCCATCCTGCTTATCTTGAAATCTTCTTGAGGTAAACTGAGGTAACTGTCTCACACAGCTGATTATATAACAAGTTCTTCCTGCTCATACTCTGTCAGCCAATCAAAACAGGTTAAAAAAAAAAGAGCGGGAAGCCAAATCTGCCTGACAACAGGGAACCTGCTCATGAAATATCACAGCTTACTGAAATATTAACTCTTTGTAAACCAGAGCTTAACAAACTAACTGAACACCATCAAATTAATAGTTATGGGAGCCGCGTTATCATGCGACCCCCCCTTGTATTCACTAAGGGGAGTGCGTTCATTAGATGTGATGCAGCTGAAAGTACCTGGGATCTTGTAGTCCTGATGTGAGTTGGGGATCTTTATCTTGTCCGTGGTCATTATAAATGGACAGGTTTTACATTTTTTCTGGATGCAAGGAAAGGTTCCTGCAGCTGTTGGATTACAGGGAGCTTCTGACAATGATGCTTCTTAGATTTGGGGGCTGCCTAAACTACAGTAGTGGGCGGTCTGGAAATATGGATTGTAATCGAGCATCTTTTTGTAGTAAAGGTTGTAATTTCCGTGCAGCTCCCCTTAGCACTTCCAGATTTGGGTTGTAGGTGACTACTAGAGGCACCCGGTTATTTTCTTCTTTAGCTTTGTAATGTAGCAGGTGATTCCTTGACATTCTGGTGGCTCTTGTAATTTGGTTTTGAATTGTTCTTGGATGGTAGCCCTGATTCAAAAAGGTCTTTTTGAGGCGACCAAGGTGTTCATTTTTATCCATGGGATTGGAGCATATATGATTGTATCTGATGGCTTGGCTGTAGATAATAGAGTTCTTTATGTGTTTTGGATGGAAACTGTCCCATTTATGGTATGTTGGACGGTCGATTGGCTTCTGATACAGGGATGTCTCTATTTTATTGTTCTTTAGCTTAATGATGGTGTCCAGAAAGTTAATCTCAGTGCTGGAGTAGTTGAGTGTTAAGTTGATGGTGGGATGAAATTGATTAAACTGTTCGTGGAACGTCTTTAGCTGTTGCTCAGACTCAGTCCAGATGATTAAAATATCATCAATGTAGTGGTAGTAGGCAAGAGGCCTGATGGGACATGAGGACAAAAAGTTGCTTTCAAGCTTGGCCATGAAAGATTTGCATATTGTGGAGCCATTTTACTTCCCATAGCTGTGCCAGTCTCCTGCAGATATATCTTGTTGTCTAATTCAAAGTAATTGTGGGTGAGGATGAATTTTACAAGTTTCACCACAACATCAGCATCAGTCCCTGTGTTTTCCATGAAGAGTTTGCAGGCATTTAATCCATCCTGGTGTGCTTGCGTCGGGAAACCCCTTTGCATCTGCGATCATTATGCCCCTACTGACCTGCTACTAGTGCTGCTCATTCAGCTGTGTGAACAGTTTATAGGGATTTCAATCAATTCACTGACAGTAAGCAGAGATCCGGCCAACAGTCATTTTTGGAGGGATGTGATGCTAACACAATACGGAGGACAGCTTTCAATGGAGAATTTCTATTAAGATGTAGTTAAAGGGTTTAGGGGAAAATATAATTTTTATGGCCGGACACCCAATACATAGTAAACCAGACCTTACAGTATGTATAATAATGTCATTACACCGTCTGGGAAAAAAAAGTATTTAGTCAGCCACCGATTGCGCAAGTTCTCCCACTTAAAAAGATGAGAGGCCTGTTATGATTGGGTCACCGAGGAGAAGGCCAAGCTAAGCCACAGAAAACCAGAAAGGTTGGTAACTAAGCGGATTGCAGACCCCTGATCCTATCCACACAACTAGCAGTAGCTGTGGAGCGTGCCTACGATGATCCTAGATGCCTCGGCACAGCCAGAGAGCTAACTAAGCCTAAAGCAAGAAAGGGGAAATCTAAACTGACCCAGAGCAGACCCCAAAGGAATAGATAGCCCCCAAACATATAATGTCGGTGAGACAAGATGAAAACACAACGCAGGTAGGAAAATAGACTGAGCAAACGATGAGGCCCACACTGACTAGACAGGACAGGAAAGGAAAGACACTGTCTGCAATCACGCAAAAAACCCTGCAAAAAAGTCCAACACGTCTGATGCAAAAAATACTGAAGTTGCACGACTTCGCCCACTATATCAGCACTCTGGTATATTCTGAAAGCAGAGCAAAAAGAGGCCAATCTAATAAGGGACAAAAACAAACTGGCACAAGTAGCAACATATGGATGGTGATTCAGCACAGCCTCAGCTGGAGCTGGCTGACCCACATAAAACTGAAACAGACAAAACCAGATCAAATGTAAACAGAATAGCAAATGAACACTTAGCTGAACATGCAGGGATTGAGCTGGAAACTAAGACCTCAGGAGGCAGGAAGAAAATCACCAGCAGGGATAGAGGGAGTCGGCTGTCTTAAATCCCAGTCTGAAACCCCAGATCTCCAATCTTCGTCCTCATTATCAGGTGGTAAGCCTCTGTTAATTAGATCAGCTCCATTACCTCCAGTAACCACCAGAGGGAGCCCAGAAAGAGAACTCGCAACCCCTCTGTCAATTTGACCAGCTCCACTACCTTCAGTAGTAACCAGAGGTAGGCCAGAAAGCGAATTCACAACAGAGGCCTGTAATTGACATCATAGGTAGACCACAACTATGACAGTCAAAATGAGAAAAGAAATCCAGAAAATCACCTTGTCTGATTTGGAAAGATTTATTTTTGAAATTATGGTGGAAAATAAGTATTTGGTCAACTAAAAACATGCAAAATTTCTGGCTCTCACAGACCTGTAACTTCTTCTTTAAGAGGCTCCTGTGTCCTCCACTCATTACATGTAGTAATGGCACCTGTTTTATCTTGTTGTTAGTATAAAAGACATCTGTCCACAACCTCAAACAGTCACACTCCAAACTCCACTATGGTGAAGACCAAAGAGCTGTCGAAAGACACCAGAAACAAAATTGTAGCCCTGCACCAGGCTGGGAAGACTGAACCTGCAATAGGAAAGTAGCTTGATGTGATGAAATCAATTGTGGTAGCAATAAGAAAATGGAAGACATACAAGACTACTCATAATCTCCCTCGATCTGGGGCTCCATGCAAGATCTCACTCCGTGGGGTCAAAATGATCACAAGAACGGTGAGTAAAAATCCCAGAACTACACGAGGGGACCTAGTGAATGACCTGCATAGAGCTGGGACCACCATGACAAAGGCTACCATTAGTAACACACTACGCTGCCAGGGACTCAGATCCTGCAGTGCCAGACGAGTCCCCCTGCTTAAGCCAGTACATGTCTAGGCCCGTCTGAAGTTTGCTAGAGAGCATTTATATTATCCAGAAGAGTATTGGGAGAATGTCTTATGGTCTGATCAAACCAAAGTAGAACTGTTTGGTAGAAACAAAACATCGTGTTAGGAGGAGACAGAATGCTGAGTTGCATCTAAGGAACACCATACCTACTGTGAAGCATGGGGGTGGCAACATCATGCTTTGGGGCTGTTTCTCTGCAAAGGGACCAGGACGACTGATCCGTGTACATGAAAACATGAATGGGGCCATGTATCGTGAGATTTTGAGTGCAAATCTCCTTCCATCAGCAAGGGCATTGAAGATGAAACATGGATGGGTCTTTCAGCATGATAATGATCCATTCCCAAGCACACCGCCAGGGCAACGAAGGAGTGGCTTCGTAAGAAGCATATGAAGGTCCTCCATAGAAAATCTTTGGAGGGATTTGAAAGTCCATGTTGCCCAGCGACAGGCCCAAAACATCACTGCTCTAGAGGAGATTTGCATGGAGGAATGGACCAACATACCACCAACAGTGTGTCCCAACCTTGTGAAGACTTATAGAAACGATTGACCTCTTCCATTGCCAACAAAGGATATATAACAAAATATTGAGATGAACTTTTGTTAATGACCAAATACTTATTTTCCACCATACTTTGCAAAATAAACCTTGCCAAACCAGACAAGGTGATTTACTGGATTTGTCTTCTCATTTTGACTCTCATAGTTTGTCACAGACGTGGTTTGTGGAACCACTGTGCCATGGACTGCGGAGAGCCTGGAGGGATGTGACTAAGCGATCACCTGACTGTTCACTAGAGCCTCTGATGGTGAGGATAGAGTTGGCTCCCGATGTACGCCAGGTGCCACTCCATGACAGACCAACAGTCGCGCAGAAGCTTGACCCAGAAGGACAGACTGGATGGAGCTGCAGGCAGGGTCTGCAACAGAGTGCAGCAGGCAGGATTTGCATTTAGAGTGCAGCAGGCAGGATTTGCATTTAGAGTGCAGCAGGCAGGATTTGCATCAGAGTGCAGCAGGCAGGATTTGCATCAGAGTGCAGCAGGCAGGATTTGCATCAGAGTGCAGCAGGCAGGATTTGCATCAGAGTGCAGCAGGCAGGATTTGCATCAGAGTGCAGCAGGCAGGATTTGCATCAGAGTGCAGCAGGCAGGATTTGCATCAGAGTGCAGCAGGCACTGGTATGCAACCTTATACAAATTAGACTGCAAAACAGGAAGGTTGCTCAGGCACCTCCCCAGTGGAGAGGCAGCAATATATGCATAATGTTCCACATCTATTGGCTGGGGAGGAAATAGCAAGTGCACACGCTGGCCCTTTATGAGGGTGGGAGTGCACGCATGTGTGCCCTAAGAACATGGCCAGAGAACTGGCTGGAAGCATGCAGCGCATGGGGAAGAGAAGAACTGACCGCAGCATGGGTGAGTGGAGAGACATGCTGGAGACCCTGCCTGTAAGAGCAGGACTTCGGCGTGATGCTAACATAGTTGTGGTTATAAGGTCAAGTACAGGCCTCTCTCATCTTTTTAAGTGGGAGAACTTGCACAACTGGTGGCTGACTAAATACTTTTTTCCTCACTGTATATGATTTAATTTCCATCTTCTCACTGTCACATGTCTGTGGCATGCAGGCAGTCCCATCAGTGAGGTCAGTGCTTATTAGCCTGGGTGAGTGCTGGTACTGCCCTCTTACACAACACATCCTACAGCATGTGCCCGGCCACTGCCCAACAGATGAGATAATCTATGAGCCTGTGCCCGAATCAAGGAGGAAGTTATTATCAACTAGTGTACAATAAAGAAGGTCCTGCATTTTATTATACCCTTATATTATACAATGGATGAGGGCAGTATTATAGTAGTTATATTCTTATACATAAGGGGCGGTGTTATAGTAGTTATATCCCTGTACATATGAGGCAGTATTATACAGTAGTAGTTATATTCTTGCACTTAAGGAGCAATATTATAGTAGTTATATTCCTATATATAAGGGGCAGTATTATAGTAGTTATATCCTTGTATGTAGGGTGCAGTATTATAGTAGTTATATCCTTGTATCTAGGGGGCAGTATTATAGTAGTTATATTCTTGTACATGGGGGTATTATATTATTTATATTGTTCTACAATGGAGCAGTATTATAGTAGAAAAAAAACAACAAAGATCAGCTCACCTCCTCTCCAGTCCTACCGCGCAGATCATGCAGTGCTGCATGTAGTATGAAGGTGAAGCAGAAGTCCAGCGTGGGTGATATCCATAAGAAATAACTTTTATTCCATTTTCATTAAAAGCACATAAGTCCAAAATCCATTTTTATATCCAGAGACACAAAAACGGGTAATTCTTACCAGTGACAGTTACAGGTTTAAAGTCCTTTTAAAATCATACATGTTTCAACGATCGTGCCGCCTTAATCATTGTGATGATATTAGTTATATTCTTGTACATATTAGCAGTATTATACTAGCTATTTTCTTGTATATAGGAGAAGTATTATAGCAGTTATATTCTTGTACATAGGGGGCAGTATTATAGTAGTTATATTCTTGTACACAGGGGCAGTATTATAGTAGCTATATTCTTGTACATAGTGGCAGTGTTAGGGTATGTGTGGATCGCCCTCCCCAGGGCTGGTGGGGTACTCGGAGCCGGGCCCGTTGGTTTCAATGGGAGTTGTCACAGTGGCAGTGAGTTGAAGACACCAGGGCATGTAGTTCTCAAGCTTTACTCACAGTCTGTTGTGCGTACAGGTGCCCGCATCCGTGCCGTGTCCTCCGGGTCAGGAGCTCAGCCAACTTCCAGGCAAATGAAGTACTCCTTTCCAACACTCCGCCAACATATGCCTTTTCTGAACGTCTCCCTTCTTGCGCCTATAGTGAAGTACTCACAGTACTGAGTTACACTGGAGTTCCTCCTGTCTGATGTTCTTATGAACTCTACTTGTACGGCAGACAGCTGTAGCCTGCTTCGGGGACTCCGTACTACCTAGTCTCGTCTCGTTCATGTTGCTGTTGTGCCCCCAAGTCTGGTGTGGGAATAAAGTGGTGACAACTTCTATTCCTCCGGTGTCTACTGCAGGACCATTAGTATCCATACAACCTCGGGGACCAGACCCCGACCTTGCACGGTGAACTTGGGAAGGGTTCTGATCTAACCCTAATCCTTAGTCCTCCTCTCCTTACGTTCCGTACTAATCCTTCTTTATTATGGAGAGAGTCAGGCTTTCCATCAATGTCCCTTTCCTGTGCCAGCGGACCTAGGTCACTGAGGTCGGCTGCAGCACTTCCTTCATTCATCCCACTC
Organism: Dendrobates tinctorius; assembly: GCF_039654945.1. Taxonomy (NCBI): domain Eukaryota; kingdom Metazoa; phylum Chordata; class Amphibia; order Anura; family Dendrobatidae; genus Dendrobates; species Dendrobates tinctorius. The sequence goes on along the minus strand of NW_027361696.1, from coordinate 49,472,852 downwards.
AGGGGATCTTCACTCTTCCACTGACACTGTCAGACTGACCACTTCCTAAACTCTTCCCCCTCATTTGGTGCCAACTAAACTCCACCCGCCTCACAGCACGCTTCGTGTTCCAAGCAGGGAGCCACCAAAGGGTGCTTTGCTACACTACTGTGTTGTGTGGGATGCAGGTGTTGAAGCGTGGTCAGGTGTCTCCACCTTACCTGGATGGTGGGGTGCCACACCTCAGGAGGAGGTGCAGTACCTCTGTGGCGACTGAACCCTCAGGGGCGCCACATGTGGACACGGTGTGGATTCTGCTGCAGATCCGCAGTGGATTTGGCCCTGCGGATCTGCAGCAGAACTGCAAGTGATGTACAGTACCATTTAAGGCTATGTAAAACAAAAAGCGCAGTGCATATGCTGCGGATTTTTCCGAGCAGATTTGCTGCGGATTTAAAACTGGAGCATGTCACTTCTTTTGTGCATATCCGCAGCAGTTTTACACCTGCTCCATAAGGCTTTGTGCACACGTAGATTTTGGTCCTGCGGATTTTTCCGCACAGATTTGGAAAAATCCGCAGGTAAATTCTCAGGTCAAAAGTCCTGCGGTTTAGCCCTGAGGTTTCACACCTCTACAATGGAGAAGGTGTGAAACCGCAGCGGAATCCGCACAAAGAATTGACATCGTGCGGATCTGAACCCGCAGCAAATCCGCAGCATGTGCACAGCGTTTTCCAGTTTACAATTGAAAACAATGGTACTGTACAACGCACGTAAATCTGCTGCGGACCCGCAGGGCCTGAAACGCTGCGGATCCACAGTAGAATTCGCACCGTGTGCACATAGCCTTATAGAAATCCGCAGGTGTAAAACTGCAGGGGAAATCCGCAAAAAAACTGCAGAAAACCTGCAGGTAAAACGGAGGTCATTTTACCTGCGGATTTAGCAAAATCTGCGTGGAAAATTCTACAACAGAATCTGCAATGTTTGCACATACCCTTATTTATATTATTCCATAATGAGTCTGAACACTTTCCTTATATATTTTGAATGTCAGTTTTATAGATACACACCCTCAGACAATGGCATGTTAAACATCTGGCTCTCTGATGTTATCTGCTATCAGCTGGTGTGCAGCACCTGAACAGGTAAATAAATAGATGATCCCATGACTTTGTTATGAAGAGACATAACAAGGATATCTGGAGTTCTCCTGGGGGATAGATGACTGCTAGAGATGTGTGATAGTGGCGTTCTTCATTTTCCCTATGAATAATACATGCACACTGACTTACCCAACATGACCAGGTCCAGCAATAGTATTCTATGGCAGCTGTATCACTGCTGATGGACAAGTTGTTCCATAAGTCGTAGAGTCCAGTTGTAGATCGAGGCTGACTGTCCAGCATTCCCAAGGCATCTGCGGGGTCATATGGCCAAAAAATAGGTGATTAAGTACCTTGCATTGGTCAGGCAGTGCACTGATGGGAGGCATACAGCTGCTCATTAGTTACTGACACTTTGACCATGGTCCTGTCTCGTCGGACAATACAGGAAATGTTGACTATACTGGCGGAGCACTTTAAAAAAGTTTCGCTGACATATGCTGCACCCATATCGCTCATGTAGAGCTAAAGTAAAGGTGCTATGGTTATACAGTATATGTTGCATGGAAGCAAAAAATTGGGGATCCCTTTAAATAAGAAGGAATTGCATTATTAGCAGTGGCCAAATGCAGAATTCTGGCCTAGACATTGATGTTCATACTGTGTCATGAGCAGCAGGGGGCGCCGTTTAATCCGTGTGCTTCCATTATGGGTGTACGTGCAGATGCCGCTCATCTGTGCTGCTATTTTTATGTTTGCTGGGAAAGATAAGAGCGGAGCAATACACGGGCGATAACACGGACGCGGGGCATGTTGGTGGAGATCAGTAGTCTGGGTGCTGGCATATGCGGCTGCGTAGATTTGCTGCATGTGCTGATTTATCCAGGGCTTATTATGAAGCTTTTGACATTTATAGAGCTGATGGATGCAGGTGCTACCTCTGGGATCTACAGCAGAATTCTTGTTCTGCGGTTCGTGGTGGTCTTTGCACTTTCCGTAACCACAGGCTTGGGTGACACGTATATGTTTCTCTCCTCACGTCATGTCACCCCCAAATTTATATCAGTCTCACAGCAAGGTCCCTATAAAGAGATGATCGGCAGGGGTGCAGAGAGTCGGCTCTTTGCACCCCTGCCGATCAGCTGCTTAAATGGGCAGCGACACATGCATGAGTTCGATGTTTCACTGTGGCTCGGACTTGCAAGTGCCGTCCTAGTGATGGTCCCATTTGCTTCAGTGCTGCTATAATATGTGTCAGCAGTATGAAAAGCATGGAGCATGTAGTTTATAGCCTGAAACCTTTAGGAGGTGGCAGCATTTTTGTGAGGTCCCGTTTTAATGACTGATTGGCAGTGTCAGACCCACATTCCACTACTCAGTATTTGGTCAGTATTTTACATCAGTATTTGTAAGCCAAAATCAGGAGTGGGTGAAAAAGGCAGAAGTGGTGACGTGTTTCTATAAGGGTGTGTGCAACGTTGCGGATTCTGCTGCGAAATTTTCTGCGCGTATTTTGCAAAATCCGCAGGTCAAAATACCTGCAGTTTATCTGTGGATTAGCCTCCGGTTTTACCCTGCGGTTTGACACCTGTACAATGGAGCAGGTGCGAAACCGCTGCGGATTCCGCACAAAGGCTATGTGCCACGTAGTTTTTAGGTTGTGCGGATTTTGTTGAAAAATCCGCAGGACAAAAGTCCTGGGGTTTATCTGCGGATTAGCCTGCGGTTTTGCCCTGCGGTTTCACACCTCATAATGGATAAGGTGTGAAACCACAGTGGAAACCGCACAAAGAATTGACATGTTGCGGATTTTAACCCGCAGCAAATCCGCAGCATGTGCACAGCCGTTTTTTTTTCCATAGGAAATAAAGGTACTGTACAACGCAGCAGAATCTGCTGCGGACCCGTAGGGCCAAATCCGCTGCGGATCCGCAGCAGAATCCGCAGCGTGTGCACATACCCGAAGTGACATGCTGCGGATTTGAAACCGCAGCAAATCTGCGCGGAAAAATCCGCAGCATGTGCACTGCGGTTTTTGTTTTCCATTGAAAATAAAGGTACTGTACACCGCAGCAAAAACTGCTGCAGATCTGCAGGGCCAAATCCGCTGCAGATCCGCAGCAGAATCCGCAACGTGTGCACACACCCTTATACTTTTCCTCTGAATGTTCCATTGTAACTATTGTAAAATACTGGCCAAATACTGAACGTGTGAACATGGCCTTACCGATATGATGGTGATGATGGCCTGTCCTAAAGCCTTTTTACACTCAGCTGAATGAGTGTTCCTAAAATCAGTTTATTACTGGGGTTCCTAATAATCCTGAGAACAGGCTCCAAAGTCCTAGGCCTTGGGACTGGCAAGTACAACTATGATCAGTCCCGAGGACAATGTTGGTTGACCATTGCTCAGTCCAAACAGGGCACCCTTTCACAAGATCGGAGGGAGTCCTAGTAGTGATACCTGTGGATAGGTGATATTTTGCTAAGATGAGACAAAAATTCCCAAACATAAAGGTGATATCTCAAGGTGTGCTGAGGCTTTGACCTCTTGGATCCCAAATGTTCATGAGACTGGAGATATGGAACCCTGAGATTAAAGGTCCCGTTACATTTAGCGATGCACCAGCGATCCCGACAACGATAAGACCCGGTCAGGATCACTGGTGCATCGCTAAATGGTCGCTAGTGAGCTGCCAAACAGGCAGATCTCACCAGTGATGCAGCAGCGGTCGGCGGTCGTTACTTACCTGTCAGACAGCAGCTCTGGGGACGACTTCCTCCCGCGTCCATGGAGTCGCTCGTCGGTGCCAGCAGGAAGCAGACGACGAGAAATGGACCAGGACGATCTTGCGCGATCAGCGATATCCAGTGGGGAGGCGGGTTGGAGGTAAGTGTCACATGTAGCGAGATCGCTGGCGATATCGCTGTTGCGTCACAAAATCGGTGACGCTTTACCGATATCGCTAGCGACCTCGCTATGTGTGAAGGGACCTTTAGTCTCTGGACTCGATCTTTGCCCCATTTATTGTCTATGGGACTGCATGCAAAAAATGAGCTCTGAATACAGTAGAGTAGCGTCTTAAGGCCCCGTCTCACATAGCGAGATCTCGTTTTGTGTAACACGCAGCAGCGACTGACCCCATTTTTTAATCGTTGGCGCCCCGCTGGCCAGCAAGCATCGCTGTGTTTGACACCGATGAGCGACCTCGTTGGCGACGCAGAACTCAGGGACGCAGGTGGGAATCACCGGAAAAGTTGCTGTGTGACAAAATACCAACGACCGCTGAGATCGTTATATGGATCGCTGGATCGTTGCTGCGTCACTTAAGAGATCTGCCTGTTTGGCAGCTTACTAGCGACCATTTAGCGACGCACTAGCGATCCTTACCAGGTCGTATCGTTGTTGGGATCACTGGTGCGTCGCTAAGTGAAACGGGACCCTAAGGCTGAGTTCACACGTCGAGTTTTTTTCATGTTTTCGCGGTGGTTTTAAACACGCGATTTTGCCGCGAAAATGCGAAAAATAAGCATCCCATGCAATCCTATGGGATTCCGAAATGCTGTGCTAATGCTGTGTTTTTTTCCGCGCCGGAATTGCTTTGCGGTAAAAAATGCAGCATGTTCATTAATTTAGCGGAATCCCGGCGATCCCGCACCATAGGATTGCATTTTTCCGCTTACTTCCCGCATGTGGCTGTGCACACCATGCGAAAAGTAGGCAGAACATTTGCGGATGGTACCCATGATCCGGAAGAGGGGAGACTCTCCTCGGGGCTGTGGGTACCATATCTCTGTAAAAAATAGAATTAAAATAAAAAATATTGTTATTCTCACCTTCCGGCGTCCCACGCAGCCTTCCTGCCTCTCTCCACGCTCCGGTCCCAGTAATCCTTTGCGAGAATGACCGCAATGATGTCGAGATCTCTCGGGAGCGCGACATCTCGCGGTCATTCGCGCAAAGGATTCCTGGGACCGGGAGCGTGGAGAGAGGCAGGAAGGCTGCGTGGGACGCCGGAAGGTGAGAATAACAATATTTTTTATTATTTTTTACATTTTATCTTTTACTACTGAGGCCGCACAGGCAGCCTCAGTAGTAAAACGTGGGTCACACTCGTCAAACACTATGTTTGACGAGTGTGACCAACCTGTCAATCAGTTCTCCAAGCGATGTTACAGATCGCTTGGAAAACGCTAGCATTCTGCAAGCTAATTACGCTTGCAAATCTCTAGTTTTTCCGCAGGAAAATCGCATTTTAAATTACCGCGATTTTCCCGCGGAAAAACTAGTGATTTGCAAGCAAGAATGGATTTCCGGAATTCTCGCGGTAACTTCCGCGAGAGTTCCGCTACGTGTGCACATAGCCTTACTGTCGGGATCACTGGGGTCCCAGCGGTCAGATCACCAGTGATCCGAAGGTTATTGTCTATCCCATATATATAGGAAATAACTTTTTTTTAGAGGCTGGATAGCCCCTTTAACTCTATGCCCATGCTGCAGATTTGAGGCTCTGTATATATAACACCTAAAGATTTAGGACAAATAAAATAAAGGAATAAAAAAATACTTGAAAATAAATAAATAAGAGCCTTAGGATAAATAAGTAAATGAATAAATAACTAAATAAAAGATTTAGGATAAATAAGTGTAATACATTTAGTATAAATAAATTAAATGTATTAATTAAATAAATTAAATGTATAAAAAAATGTAGGATAAATAAAATGAATAAACAAATAAATGAATTAAATAAATGAAATATTTAGGATAAATAAAATGAATAAACAAATAAATGAAATAAATAAATGTTTTAGGATAAAATAAATAAATGAAATAAATAACAGTTTTAGGACAAAATAAACAAGTGAAATAAAGAAATAAAAGCTTTAGGAAAAAATAAATGAAATGCATAGATAAGTTAATAAATGAAATAAATAAAAGTTTTAGGACACATAAACTAAATAAATAAACACAATTAATAAAAAAGAGATTTAGGATAAATAAGCAAATAAATGAAATAAATATAACATTAAATATATAAACAAATACATATAAAAAAAAGATTTAGTATATCGGATGGAAAATGGAAATATTCACATCCGGGGCGGAATGTGGCCAATGGCTGCACAATTATATAACGCTATAAGGGACAGAATTCTAAGTCGGATCCAGTTGCTTTCAAAATAAAGCAACAGGATCATTGCTATATCTAACCGGTCCCCCCCCCCCCCCCTAAAAAAAAAAATCCCATATACATCCTCACAGTCCTGGCAGAAACTAATTGTAACAAAAAATAAAAGAGGAGGCCATACTGTAAATCCTCTCCTATACAAAAAGCTTTGCTTTGTAAGAGATAAGGGGATTGTGAGAGAAGAAGTGAGAGGAGGAGGAGGAGGAGGTGAGAGCAGGGGGGTAACAGAGGAGGAGGAGGAGGTGAGAGCAGGGGGGTAACAGAGGAGGAGGAGGAGAAAGGATTAGGCCAATGAGAGGTGTGTCACACAGAGCTGGAGCCCAGTGGTGTGAATCATTAGCTGTGTCACAGTGTGTGTGCCAGTGCTGCACACAGGCAATGCTGGGGATCTGTCCTGCCTGTTGTTCTGGTGACCCTTGGACACTTTGCCTTTGGATCTCGCAGGAGTAAGGTAAGTCTTGTAGGCGCACATGAAGTTTAGGAAATTCACAAGATCTGGAGTTTCAAACAGTTTATCCTGAGGGGTATCACAGTGGGGGTCCAACCTGTGGCTCTCCAGCTGTTGTGAAACTACAAACTACAGCGCTCATTGGGGCCCATTATATGGACATTGGCCGCCATACGACCAGCAGCGATCGCCCTTATATCAGAATAGTTATGATGATGACTGTTCACCTTTAGTCCCGGAGTACGGAGGTGCAGCAGTAGGGACAGGGACAGATTTTTTTCATGTACGTGTTCTGTCCGCGTTTATCGTAGTCTATGGGGTTGTTCATACATCTCTGTTTTCGGTGCAAAAACAATTGTCTGCTAAATTGGACCCAGAACATAAAAATCATTTTGTTTTCTTGCGTATGCAAAAAAATAATCTGGACGTGACGATGATATGGTTGTTTGCGACCAATGATAATGTGTCCCTCAAAATCGTTCATGTTTCTCAGATGCGAAGGTTTTTCTGATGTAGCATTATAATGTACATATATACATTACAGCTTTCCCAGACTCCTGAATGTGGGACTGGTAAAGTTATAATAACGCCTTTTTCAAGGATAGGGACTAGTTAAATAGGGTGTAGGGAAAATGGGGGGAATAAGGTGCAGAAATGGGGCAGAAAGCAATGAAGACAGCCTCACTTTTTTCATAATTCCAGCTCTCATGATACTGCCATATAGTGCCAAAATAAAACTACTATTAGAAACTCGCATAATATCCCACATACTGCCAATATAATACTGCCATTAACAGCCCAAATAATAGCACTATTTAGTGCCAAGATAATACTGCTATCAGCAACCCACAAAATACCGTCACACAGTGGCATGATAATACTGCTATGAATAACACATACAATTAACATCCCATATAATACCACCTTTTATAGCCAGGATAATACTGTTATCATCAACTAACATAATACCACCGTTTAGTGCCTAGATCATAAGGCTATTAATAATGCACGTAATACCACCATATAGTGCCAAGATAAGGCTATTAATAATGCACGTAATACCACCATATAGTGCCAAGATAAGGCTATTAATAATGCACGTAATACCACCACATAGTGCCAAGATAAGGCTATTAATAATGCACGTAATACCACCATATAGTGCCAAGGTAAGGCTATTAACAATGCACATAATTCCGCCATATAGTGTCAAGATAAGGCTATTAACAATGCACATAATGCCACCATATATTGCCTAGATACTAAGGCTATTAACCAGTGCACATAATACCACCATATAGTGCCAAGATAATACTACTCATTTATTATTAACCCACATAATGCCACTATTTAGAGTCAAGATAATACTTCTATTTGCAACCCCCTTAAAAAATACCATCACACAGTGCTAAGATAATACTACTAGGCACATCCCACATAATACTGCCAGGATAATATTGACATTATCGACTTGACCATATAGTGCCTAGATAATAAGACTATTAACAACACACATAATACCACCACATAGTGCCAAGATAATGCTACTTTATTAACAAACAAACCACATAATACCATCATATACCGCTAGGAGAATACAGCTATTATCAGCTCACAAAATACCACCATATAGTGCTAAGATATAACTACATATTATTAATGCCTTTATTAAGTGCCAAGATAATACTGCTATAAGCAACCCACATAGTACTGTCATTGAGTGCCAAGTTAATACTATGAACAACCCACGCATCCCACATAATACCAATAAACTTCCATGATAATAATGCTGTTAACAACGCACATAATACCACCACATAGTGCCAAGACAATAATACTATTAACAACCCAAAAAATACCGCCAAATAATGGGAAATAAATCTGCTAAGAAGCCACATAATACCCCCACATTGTTCCAAATAGTATTTATTTTCCATTACTTCTAGACTGTCCACTGTGCTTGTAATCCCGCCATATCCTTCCCGCATCATGCTACAATTTGCTTCCCAAATATTACCTCCATTCATTGCTAAATACAAGCGCAACTGGAATTCTGATTTTCACGGTGGCCCTGTGCTGTTCCCCACTTTAAAACCGGCCCTTAAAGGGTTCCCCATAGTCAGTACTTCCTCTGCCATTGTTCTCGGTGATGTGTTTAGATGCATCCTCCATATGTTTACTGGTAAATTTGCGCCCCCATAGGGAGGGGGTCGGCCATGTTGACTTTAATCAAGATGCAGCCTGAATAAGGGCATTCATCACGACACACAAGGCACAGTGAACACGGCGACTGCTGGCTCTGCCTGCGTAATGGGCCCCGACTGAAATGTACCTTTGATCCGATGGTCCTGCGAATCTGGCATTCATTAGCCCGGGGACTGGGTTTCACTCAACGGGTCTAGGAAAGGAAATGAGACAACATGGCGGTGACTGGTAGAAATATAAAGCAGAACTCCGACCCCCTCTCCTCTCTTTATGGGGCCTCAGCGCATCTTTACTGCTCTAAGAGTGCGGGTTTAGTTGCTTGATTCATCTTTGCATGCAAAGAAATAAAGAAGCGGCGATGCAGTGTAAAGCATGGTGGACCAAAAAGCGCCCTCGGGCTCCAGTAGGATAAAGGGTTAAGGTCCCGTTACATTTAGCGATGCATCAGCGATCCCAACAACTCTAGCAATGTAAAATGTCTTCTGGGTCTTATTGTTTGGGGTTTTGTCGTCCCATTGTATAATGTTACGTCTAATTGTTGTTGTCTTGCAGTATGTGGAGGATAAGGACATATGGCGTCTCTTTTGAGACCGCAACATAAAAGACATCAGGTCACAGGTAAAGTGAGGCTTCACAGCTGTGCGCCTTGTCTGGAGGTGTCGGTGGTGTGAACAAGTGCTGTTCTGCCCTATCTCATTACTTGCACTTTCTCCATGACCCTTCCTCTCGTGGGTGAATATTTTTAAAACCCCAAATCAGCTTAAAATAACAAAAAAATCTTTATATGGCCCCAAATCTTTATTAAAAAATATCCTCCCGTTTCGAGTATACAGCTCTTATGCTCAACTATGTATCTCCATGGTGGCAGACTACAAATAGAATTTGTTTTCTTCCTTCCATCTATCTCTATATCAGCAGCTTTCCCAAAAAAAGGATATAACAACATTGTATTTGATAGGGAAAGACGACTTACTAGGTCTCATTTCTCAAAACTGCCTTAGTTTTCCATAGAAACCAATCAGAGATCAACTTTCATTTTTACCGAGCAGTTTGAGAAATGAAAGCTGAGCTCTGATTGGTTGCTAGGGGCAGGTAAGACAGACTTGATACCAGACTTCAAATGCGTCTGTGAATAATAATAATAATAATAAATCTTATTTCTTTAGCGCCGACATATTCCGCAGCACTTTACATTTTAGAGGGGACTTGTACAGACAATAGACATTACAGCATAACAATAATCACATAGATTATAACAAATACCAAGAGGAATGAGGGCCCTGCTCGCAAGCTTACAATCAATGAGGAAAGAGGTAGACACGAAAGGTGGGTGGTAACAGTTGCCCTGATTGTATGGACCAGCCATAATGTTAAGTGTGTAACAGTACAGACACAGAGGGCTAATAGATGCATAAAGCATGTGGGAACATGATGCAAGGAACCTGGTTATGGTAAAACTTTTGACTGTGCCACACAGGGATAGATTAGGTTAATATGTTGAGGCGATAGGCCAGTCTGAATAAATGCGTTTTCAGGGCACGCTTAAAATTGTGGGGATTGGGGACTAATCGTATTGACCTGGGAAGTGCATTCCAAAGAAATGGCGCAGCACATGTAAAGTCTTGGAGACTGGAGTGGGAGGTTCTGATTATTGTGGATGCTAACCTCAGATCATCAGCAGAACGGAGGGCGCGGGTAGGGTGGTATACTGAAACAAGGGAGGAGATGTAGGGTGGTGCTGAGCCATGGAGGGCTTTGTGGGTGAGGGTAATAAGTTTATACTGAATTCTGGAGTGGATGGGTAGCCAGTGTAATGACTGGCACAAGGTAGAGGCATCGGTGTAACGATTGGCAAGGAATATGATCCTGGCAGCAGCATTCAAGACAGTTTGGAGAGTGGAGAGATTGGTAAGAGGGAGACCGATTAGAAGAGAGTTGCAATAGTCGAGACGAGAATGAATAAGAGAAACAGTAAGAGTTTTTGCAGAGTCAAAAGTAAGAAAAGGTCGAATTCTAGAAATGTTTTTGAGGTGCAGATGACAAGAGCGAGCCAGAGATCGAATGTGGGGGGCAAAGGAAAGCTCGGAATCAAGTATGACCCCAAGACAGCAGGAATGTTGCTGGGGAGTAATAGTGGAACCACACACAGAAATAGCAATGTCGGGTATAGGTACATTAGTAGCGGGAGTAAACACAAGGAGTTCAGTCTTTGACAGGTTCAGTTTCAGATATAGTGAGGACATGATGTGAGACACAGCGTTTAGACAATCGCTGGTGTTTTCTAGAAAGGCTGGCGTGATGTCAGGAGAAGAAGCGTTTAATTGGGTGTCATCAGCATAGAGATGGTACTGGAAACCAAATCTACTGATTGTTTGACCAATAGGGGCAGTGTACAAAGAGAAGAGGAGGGGGCCTAGGACTGATCCTTGAGGAACCCCAACAGTAAGGCCTCTTTCACACTTCCGTTTTTTACAATCAGTCACAATCCGCCAGGTTTTGAAAAAAACGGATCCTCAATTTTCTTTTGAGGATCCTTTTTTTCCCCATTGACTTGCATTAATGGCGGATTGTGACGGATTGCTGTCCGTTGCATCCGGTTTTTTTGAGGATCCGCCAAAAGTTGCTGTCCGTCACCATCCTCAAAGATTTCAAAACGGAGCTTGCAACGTTTTTTTCGCTGGCGGATCCTCCAGACACTGATTTAACCCGAATTTCTTTCTGGGTGCCGGACAAAACAAGAAAAAAAAAAATATATTCTCCCTCTCTCTCTCTCTCTCTCTCTCTCTCTCTCTCTCTTTTTTCAGGATCCGTCTAAAAACGGATCCTGTGACATCCGTTCACATCAGTTGACAACGGATCCGCTTAAATGCCTTTTTGGTGGATTATAACTGATGCAAAAAAACTGAAGTGTGAAAGAGGCCTAAGGGGAAGATGAGAGGAGGAGGAGCCAGCAAAAGATACAGTAAAGGAGCGGTCAGAGAGATAGGAGGAGAACCAGGAGAGAACGGTGTCCTTGAGGCCAATGTAACGGAGCATAGTGAGGAGGAGATGATGATCCACAGTGTCGAATGCTGCAGGGAGATCCAAGAGAATTAGCATGGAGTAATGACCAATTGAATAAAACTGTCCAATCACAGCTCAGCTTTCATTTTTTTTCTGAGCAGTTTAAATAATGAAAACTGAGCTCTCTTTGGTTGCTACAGGCAAATAAGACAAACCTGATACAAGACTTCAGACATGTATGTGCGAAAAACTGTCCAATCAGAGCTCAGTTTTCATTACTTAAACCGCTCAGGAAACATTAAAGTTGAGCTCTGACTGGACAGTTTTTCAATCTGACACAACTGAAGTCTGGTATCAGGTTTGTCTTAGCTGCCCCTAACAACCAATCAGAGCTAAGCTTTCATTTCTTAATTTATCATGGAAAAATTAAAGCTGAGCTTTGGATGGACAGTTTTATTCACAGACTCATTTGATGTTTGGTATAAAGTTTGTCTTTCTTGCCCCTAGCAACCAATCAGAGCTCAGCTTTCATTTCTCAAACTGCTCTGTAAAAATGAAAGTTGATCTCTGATTGGTTTCTATGGGAAACTAAGACAGTTTTCAGAAATGAGGCCTAGTAAGTTGTGGTTTAAGAAATTAAAGCTGGGCTCTTATTGGTTGCTAGGGGCAGGTAAGACAAACTTTATACCATAGCAGATTAAGAAATTAAAACTAAGCTCTGATTGGGCAGTTTTTGAAGCTTGTTTTACCTGCCCCTTGCAACCAATCTTGTTACTAGACTTCATACTGTATGAGAGTAAAAACTGCCCAATCAGAGCTCAGCTTTTATTTCTTAAACCACTTTGAAAACAATCTCTGATTGGTTGCTATGGACAGCAAAGAAAGTTTTGAAAATTGAGGCCTAGTTTATATGAAGATATATTAAGCCAATGAATGTAACTATGCCGCCATCTTGAAAGTCACCATATTAAATAAGCCACTTGTGCTCCTGTACATTGAGGCAGTCAGGCGTTTTTCCAGGTTTCTTCCGCCGGTTACTGGCTGGCAGCTCCAGTGTCTTGTGTTATTGTCTTGCTGGGCTGTTTCCCCTCTTTTTTTTTTTAATCCTCGCAGTAAATCACAATGGAGGCTTTGAGCTCAGGCCACATGAATGGCCAAGTGTGAAATTGTGTGAAAAAAACAAAATAACGGGGTCTCAGCACCGCGCTGTTACCAGGACGTTAAACATTCCCATAAAAGTCACTTTTTTGTGCACTTGATGTTTTTTTTTTGCTAATCTTTTTATGTTGAACCATCTGGACTATCGTGTGAGGGGAGACGGATGGGAGCACCGTACCGGCCCACCGCTAAGCCCCCCCGGACTCACAATCTGCTTCGTTTTGCGTCACAAGTAAAGTTTGTCATTTTGGGTGGTGACATATGGCACAATGGCGGCCATTACACCTGGGGGGGGGCGCATAATTGTAAACAAGTCCGATACTTTTCTATACTTGTCACATCATAGGGTCAGCGTGGTCACGCAAAGTCCCCTGAGATTTGCATCAACCTTTCGCTCTAGCTCATACAGGGGTCTCTTGTGCTGTACCCCTCCTTCCCCTTCACTTCCACATCCATATGCACTAGTAGAGAATAATATATGGACAGGGCACTCCTTGCCTTGGTAACCGACCATCTCCTGCTGCAATGGCTGGTAAACTAGATGTCGAGTTGTACACCATAGAGTTAAAAATCCTCTCCGATCTTGAGAGCGGAAAGGATTTTTAATAAGAGTTCATGTTGCTTGTTTTCATTCTTCTTTATGAGCACTTGGTAATTTTAACCATATAATGAGCGGACCCGTGGAATTTTGGGTTCTGGTGCCCTACCTGAGATTAATTCAAAAGTTTGCTTCATGTACCAGAAATTTACCTGAACTTGAACCAGAACCCAAACCCCATTGAAAATAATGAGGACCCGAACTTTGGTGCTGGAAAATATCTCTCCGTCTTGCACTCTCTCTTTCGCTCTTGCTCTCACTTTCTCACGCTCTCTTGCTCTCTCGTTCTCTTGCTTTCTCGCTCTCGCTTACTTTCCTTCTCTCTTCTCTCTCTCTCTTTGGCTCTCTCTTGCTCTCTCTCTCTTAGTCTCACTCTTTCTCCCTCTCACTGTCTGTCTTGTTCTCTTTTGCTTTCTTGCTCTACTTTCTCATGCTCTCACTCTCTTATGCTTTTACTCTCTCTCTGTCTCTCTCGCTTTCTCGCTCTCTTGCTCTCACTCTCTCTCTTGCTTTCACTCTCTCTTGCTTGCTCTCATTCTCTCTTGCTCATGCTGTCTCTCGCTTTCTTGCTCTCTCTCATTTTCACACTCTATTGCTGTCACTCTCACGGGAGAAGTTCATGTTCGGCATTTACCCCCCATACAATAAGTGTCCAGTAAAAACCCCAAACTTTTAAGTTCCGGTCGGCTCATCTCTACATATAAGAACTTGAGACCACCCTTTTAAAGAAGACCAATCACTTTCCATAGATTTGTAGGCTCTGATTCATCAAGACCTATCTTAATGGAGCTATTGCTGGACTAAGAGGCATCACATTTTTTTAGAGATCATCCAACACAAGAAATGTCTGCCAATCAGGGACCAGACCCAGTTACGTTGTAATTTACTTTTTGGCATAAATCATGATGAATTGTTCAGCCATGCCCTCTCCCACCTAAGCTCTTCCCACTATTAAAAAAGCAAAGGGCAGGCGTAAAACGACAAAAGTTGTTATTACGAGTAAAAAAAATGCTGTGCCAAAAAACTCTCAAAAACTGCTTGATGAATTGAGGCCACATTTTTTTTTCTTTCGTTCCTGCGCCTCTGCTTTCCTGACCCCATCTTCGCTGTGTATAAATTTGACCTTTTTATCCTTTTTTTGTCCTATTCATCAATTGCCATTTTTTAAAAAGTTCCCAAATTTTTTTGTGCAAATCTCCTCCCATATCCCCCCCTAGGAATTTAATGTACATGCAAATTTTGCAACATTTTTTTTAGTAGAACTTTTTGCTCTAAATGAAAAATGGTCCCCAAAAGACTAAAAAAAGTTTTTATTTAAATAATAATAATATAATCATAAAAATATTTTTTATTTTGTGCAAACTTTATAAAACCAGTGTGCCATTTTGAAGAATTTGGGTAAAACTTCTGCAAATACCAAAAGACAAAAAAAGAAAAGGACTTCAAAAAACCCTCGAAATATAAATGATGACTGTAGCCCTTCATTTTCTGTATGCAAAGATAAAGTAAGGCAGGGAAATCAGGCGCGGCTCTTTCATTCCCTCCTATTCAAATCATTGTCAGGAATCGTCTCCCTCCCTGCATTTGTCATACAGATACGTGCTGAACCTGTTCCGAAACGCGTCGTCTCATGATCTAAAAATGTCTCCTCCTTTTCTTGGCACATGAACAGTTATCACGGAAGTGCAGACTGGTGGTTAAACTGTCACTTAAGAGGAGATGAGCCCCGCAGGCCATCACCAACACCACCCTGTGGATGAAAACATCTGTAATTTGCTGAAAATGTTCTTCTCTTTTATGTTTTTTGGGGATGGGCGGGCAGTGGTGGCAATTTCCTTCACCTTCAGGCCCACTTTATGTAACAGAACGGCGGTGTTTTGCATCATACATGGATAAATTATAGGGAAGGCAAAACAGGCAGCTGCCTAGGGGCCTCCAACACGTTGGGGCACCGATGCTTATCATTCCAGATTTTTCGGTTATCTTTGCAGGAAGAAGTAGGATTTTCTGATGCCGTCTTATACAATAGGATCTGGAACCATATAAACAGAAGCCATGGCACTGTTTTGGATGATAGCCCGTAGAATGTCTCTTTAAGCCACGCCATGGCACTGTTTTGGGTGACAGACCCCATATGTTAGTTTTGGGAGTAGAGTTGAAAAATTAAAGGAGAACTCTAGCCCCCCCTAAAAAAACAAAAACCTTCCATATTTTTTTTGCATCATTTTTTTTAAACCTAATAAAGGAAAATGTAATCTGTTAAACGTGCACAAACACACCCATGGGCGACTCCTATCACCTACCCCGCCAGGCTATAGGGACGGCCATCCCGGCTATCAATCATGTCAGCCACATGCCGTAAATGGAACATTCAGTGCAGGATTTTCCGCATATTTTACATCTGAGTACTACTACACCCAATATTTTTATTGATTGTGGCAGAAGGAAAATAAACGTATGCCTGCGTGTCAGTATGCACTGTGGTTCTGGTATTCTGTTCATGCACCAGGCAGCTCAGGATGAACAATGATATATCTCCCTTTTTACTATACACTCGGGATTGTGAGAGGACAAGAGAAATGTAAACATCTCCAGAAGCTCCACAGCAAGAGTTGTTCTTGTAAATTGGACAACAAGATTAGGAACTAAAAATGAGATAAGCTGCGGAATCAGGAAGTTCCAGATAAACAGGGCGGGAGGAGGGTGATACCGGCTATAGTGTAGATCTCCATGTTATAACGAACAGTTCTACAACTTTCTAATATAACTTCCCATTTTGCAAATTTTTCAAGATCTCTGCTTGCTTTCGGTGAATGGAACCAATGTTATTTATATTTAGAGGCTAAAAATAAGCTACACAGGCAGCGCTGAAACAAATCTGTCACGTCTAGATGAGCCTAAGTGGTGGACTAGTCTCCAGACTGATACTTTGTAGCAAATAGAGGATTTAAAGGGGTTTTTCACATCTTCGTAAAATGGGTATTGTTAGTTAGAACTGGTAATTACTAGGAATTTTGCAATTTACTGCTTGTTAAAATTTTTATCTGTTCTTGAGATATTAAAACTTTTCTTTCGACTACAGCTCGTTGCCTTAGAGATCCACCGCCGTTGCTAGGCAGAAGAGCGTGCACGATGCTTACAAGCTCTTCTCAGTTGAGCTTGTAAGGGCTGTTTTGAAGCTGGCCAGGATCCCTGAAGTGATTGACAACCTACTAATCCCAGTCAGCTTCAGTGCAATGCTGACAAACTAAAAACTTGTCGATTTCCTAGGCAACGAGCTGTAAACTAAAAAAGAAAAGTGTTAATATCTCAAGAACGGCAGAAAATTTTAAAAAGCAGTAAATTACAAATTTGCTTGAATTTACGAGCTCTAGCCGACTAAAGCCATATATGAAAATGGGAATAACCCCTTTAAGCAGCTAGTGCCTATAGCTCAGAGTGTCCAGACTGGACGCAATTGTTCTTATGCGGAAGACTTGCAGCTGATGATGGAAGTACATGTAGGTGGGAGGCAGGAGGCTGCTGGTAGTACATGAGTGAACAGATCTGGATGTAAACACTGTTTGCTGTGTGTGTGTTTGGCATCACAATGCCTTCCTGACTGCGTCCTGTGGTATGCGGTTCATGGTGACTCCGCGCTCTGTTTTTGATACATGGCAATTAGTTATTTCCATATGAATGAAGAATATTGCATGATTTCACCCCATGACATCATCAGCCCAGTATTGGTCAGGTCATCAGGGCTACTAGAAATATAGCTTGAACTATAACAGTCATTCCGATACATTCCTGAAATACTCTGTGCTGCTCCTTACACAATTTGAGTCTGTAATCTCTCACTTGTGTGTTTACACCTCAAGATGCTTCTATTCTCATATGACTGGACAGATCAGGGCTGTCAATAACATTTCCATGTTCACCTTCTTAAATACTCTGTGCTGCTGTGGACCCTCCTTTTTAGGCTATATATAGCAAGTCACCTCGTATGATAGCACGCTTGGCTCCCATCTTGGTTCTGATACATGCAGTCCTGTCCTTACAGATCACAACCTCCGATAAGATCAGCACTCTCCTCTCCTGAAATACTCTGTGCTGCTTAAGTCCCTTCTCTGAGTCCCTTCTATATGTTCCTTCTAACTCTCAGTCTACATCTACCACTTTCCACTAGTCACCATTCACCTCATTTCATCATAACACTTGCCTTTGTCACAAGATTAGCACCCCCTCTTCCTGAAATACTCTGCGCTCCTGGAGAGCATGTTCCATTCACTATACAGTATAACTTCTCGATTTACCAGAACTTCCTCCCCAGTGCTCATTATAACATCAACAGAGATGAATGGACAGATCACTGCTGTCAGTGAGATCACCACTGAAATACTCTGTGCTGCAGGTGCTTCCGCCTTTGCCTTCTAGCTCACATTTTTCGCTTGGTTGTCTCCATACAGACCCTTTTTCAGTAACAAGAAAGAGTGTAGGGAAAATAAAACGCCAACTCTTCAAGGTCAGTACCCGTATCTCCTGAAATACTCTGTACTGCTGGAAATGATGCATAGACAGGAAAAGTGAATGTAGGTGCAGTGTATCAGTATGTATGTCCCTAGGGAAGGTGATGCCTGGTTGGTTCCGTGTGCGGTGGCATTTATCACCTGTGTACTGTACACACTGCTGAATGCCAGGCTGTCATGTCACCTTGTTGCTACCCTTTCTTGGACGGCGTCCATGCATAATATTTGCACAAGCCTGCAATATTTGGGCAGCAGGAGGGGGGGATTGTAGTGTCAGTGTACTGCCTCATACAAAGAATCTAGATGGACAGGGTGCGTAGAGCAGGAGACAGGTTTCGCCATGAACTGCCAGGTCAGTGATACCCATCTGCTTTCCATGATGTCGGGGAGAGGAGGTCTGGACTGCTGGGTATTGCCCATGAATACTGCAACCAGATACTAGAGGGCTGGTCTGACCTTTGTGGATCTGGGTATTGCCCATGAATACTGCAACCAGATACTAGAGGGCTGGTCTGACCTTTGTGGATCTGGGTATTGCCCATGAATACTGCAACCAGATACTAGAGGGCTGGTCTGACCTTTGTGGATCTGGGTATTGCCCATGAATACTGCAACCAGATTCTAGAGGGCTGGTTCGACCATTGGGGGATCTGGGTAATGCTCATGAATACTGCAACCAGATACTAGAGGGCTGGTCTGACCTTTGTGGATCTGGGTATTGCCCATGAATACTGCAACCAGATACTAGAGGGCTGGTCTGACCATTGTGGATCTGGGTATTGCCCATGAATACTGCAACCAGATACTAGAGGGCTGGTTCGACCATTGGGGGATCTGGGTAATGCTCATGAATACTGCAACCAGATACCAGAGGGCTGGTCTGACCATTGTGGATCTGGGTATTGCCCATGAATACTGCAACCAGATACTAGAGGGCTGGTTCGACCCTTGGGGGATCTGGGTAATGCTCATGAATACTGCAACCAGATACCAGAGGGCTGGTCTGACCATTGTGGATCTGGGTATTGCCCATGAATACTGCAACCAGATACTAGAGGGCCGGTTTGACCATTGGGGGATCTGGGTAATGCTCATGAATACTGCAACCAGATACCAGAGGGCTGGTCTGACCATTGTGGATCTGGGTATTTCCCATGAATACTGCAACCAGATACTAGAGGGCTGGTCTGACCATTGTGGATCTGGGTATTGCCCATGAATACTGCAACCAAATACTAGAGGGCTGGTTCGACCATTGGGGGATCTGGGTAGTGCCCATGGAACCAGATACCAGAGGGCTGGTCTGACCATTGGGAGATCTGGGTAATGCCCATGAATACTGCAACCAGATACCAGAGGGCTGGTCTGATCATTGGGAGATCTGGGTAATGCCCATGACCAAGGCTGCCTCCAGATTTTTGTAACATTTTCTTATTCCTTCCCCTATAGAGACTTTAACTTAAGAGTGTTCTAAAATTACTGATCTCATAAAGGTAAACACTCATGACTTTGATGAGCATTGTCAACACCACATTTCAAACCTCTTTAAATGCTGCTGCCACAATTCACAGCAGCGTCTAAAGGGAATAAACTGCTGGGATCAGAGCCAGTTCTGATCTTAGCAGTTAGACTCGGTTCCGGCTGTATGTCAGAGTTGGAACCCAGGCTGTATGGAGCAGGTTCAGCTCCTGAGCCCACTCCATTCCTTCAGCATGTGGTGGACCCTAGCTCTTATTCTGGTGCTGGTCCTGACCATGACAACTAGGGGGGTCTTGGACATGAGAACCTCATACAGGTACAGCAGGAAAAATATTACTCCTATGTACATGTGACAACAGTCCTGATTATGCCAGGACAATGCTATCCCCCAAAAAAGAAGAGATGGGGCACATGCAAACTCTGCCTCAGAGTGGCTGTTTTGGGATCAGAGCTGAAATTACAAGTTTTGAGGCTTTTGAAAGAAGGCATGGTGATTGGTAAGAGGTTCATGTCCTAGCCGGTAGCGGCCGTTAGGTCATACATGCCAGTATATGGAGGCTTCCTGACTGACCCCTTAAGCTAAATTGTGAGCTAGGGGACAAGCACAGATCTCTGGTAGTTATACCTTGCCATCACCAGGAGTGGAAGATGAACCCATTGATCATTCTCTCTGTAAAAGCAAAGTCCAGTATGGCCACCATCAGGAAAATATGGTTGCTTTCTCCCAGAAACAGCACCACCACCGTCCACAGGTTGTGTCTAGTATTGAAATGAAACTGGTTGGCTGCAATTCCACTTGCAACCTGTCGATAGGGGTGGCACAGTTTTTGGAAGAAACCCTTTATCTTAGCACAGTATTTCTGCCATTCTGGAATCCATGATTGTCTATCCGATCTGGGACTAGGATAGCTAAAAAAACAGAAACGGGTGCAGCCCACAATGACGCATGGCACTGATGGGCTTGGCATGAAGTAATATATTTAATTTGATGTTAGGTGCTGTTCCCATACATGCCAAACCTGTAATATGTTGAGAGGACAAAATTTGTGTCACCCGAGGGTGGCATGGCTGACGCCCCAAATAATATACATGTAATAATAATAAGGCTTGGCACCAGCAGTATAAATAATATATGGTCATACTAGTCAGTAGCCATTATTTTCATTCCTTGCTGGGTTACCACATGTTTGCGGTGCCCATACCATGGTATTAATATATCTTGAATATATGTGGCTCACTTCTAATACAACACTTATGTAATTGGTGCATCCACTAATATGAGTGTGCTGTTCCTATTGGCATTTTTGGAGTTAACACCAGTGGCGTGATGCGGTAGCTAAGAGCACACAGTGCAAACAGGTAAAGCAAATATGCAGCATCAATGTCAAGGACACCAACAGGGATGTCCACTCTACTGTCAGCTGCGCAGGATACATTGTGAGTGAACCATATATGCATATGAGTGGAAATGAAAATGACAAGGGGTCCCGGGGCACACTCTGCAATTAGTAAATAAATAGATCTAAAAAGAGACAAAAATTATAGGATGAGAGAAACTTAATTACAGGATACTGTGCTTTATATGAGGAAGAGTCAAAGAAGACATGCAGGATAAAAGATGAATATTTTAAAATATTTATCAATCTCATTATCATTTGTCCTTCAATCTATTAATCTCTTCTGCACTTGAAATATATATTGCTTCATGTTATCTTTATAGGTTTAAAGATAAACTTTAATGGGGTGACACAAACCACCATGGCAGTCCCTTCTGAACTATTTAGCTATGTATCTCACATTTACGGTATTTATCAATCTATCTATTCATGCCTATCTCCGTATATTTTAGTTGCATTTCCCTTTAATGAAGATATTCGTAGTCATCTGTTTGGAATTCTGTCATATAATGACTGTGTGGGAATCCTGTAAAGTTTACATATAATTAAATAATATCTATTTTGAAAACGAGGTGGAAAATATTTCCTGTTTTTGAGAAACTAATGTTATCATATAAACAAACTGCGTGAATGTATTCTACGTAATGCAGAAGCCAATGCTTTTTATACTTGTAGCCAAAGCAGTGCATATACAAATGTTGCAAACCTAGGATTGGTGTAAGTTAGATGATATTCTTTTGTTTTCATAGGACTGCAGGAAATTCAAGTTCTGTATACTAGAGTGAAGCTCCAATAGAAATTTTAATTAATGTTTATTTCAATTTTTGTTTCTCGGAGGAAACTAAGATATGGGTTGCTGTGTGATAGAGGCCTCATACAGGTGAACTGGTGTTCATTAGTTATTTTCATTCACTTCAGAACTGTTTCTATGTTGCACATTATGACTGAATCATATGAATGAGAAAAAAAATGACAGGGGGTCCCAGAGCACACTCTGCAATTAGCAGATAAATGGATCTAAAAATAGAAAAAAATTATAGCATAACAGAAATTTAATTGCAGGATATCGTGCTTTATGTGAAGGAGAATAAAAAGGACACATGATAAAAGGATGAATATTGTAAAATATCTATTAATCTCATTATCTATCTATCTATCATCTCTTCGTGCATCTATTTATTTATTTTTCACATGAAATATTTATTGAATCATGTTATTGTTTATGGGTTTAAAGAAAAATTTTAATGGGGTGACATACAACCCCATGGCAATTCCCTTTTAATTAACTGTCTATCAATTGATCTATCCATATGTGTCTCAGTATATTTTTGATGAATTACTCTTTAATGAAGATAACTGTAGTCATCTGCTTGGAATTCTCTCGTAATCAATGTGCGGGAATCCTGTGTCATTTACATGTAATTAGACATTATCTATCAGGAAAAGAAGGGGGGAAATAATTCCTGTTTTTACCAAATTCATGTTATCATAGAATACATCCGAGCAGTATATTTATATGTAATGCAGCAGCTAGAGAAGCCGACATCTTTTATACATGTAGCCAAAGTGGTGTATGTACAGATGTTGCAGAGCTAGGTTTTGGTTAGTTAGATTATAGCCTGTTGTATACACAGGACGACAGGAAACCCAAGGTTTTTTTTATATTAGGCCATGTTCACACATTCTTGCTTCATTCACTGCAGAACTCTTACTTTGTTAGGCCGGTTTCACACTTGCGTTCCTTTGAGCTGAGCACGGCCAATTCTAAGCTCCGCCCCCTGCCGTGCCTCCTCCGGTCAGCTCCGAGCGCACGTTGCATTTTGGTGCGCTCGGCACACCGTCAAAAGGACGCATGCGCCGGCAAACGCATACCTGCGCACGGCCTGCGTACCCAATGGTAAAGATAGGGTACGCAGGTGTCATGCGCCCATAGGCGGAGCTGACCGGAGGAGGCACGGCAGGGGGCGGAGCTTAGCGGCTGCTGTGCGCAGCTCAAAGGAACGCAAGTGTGAAACGGCCTTAGTTAGACAAAACAATCATTGGTGACTACTAGACAGCTCCATATACAGGTGCTTCTCACAAAATTTGAATATCATCAAAAAGTTAATTTATTTTAGTTCTTCAATACAAAAAGTGAAACTCATATTATATAGGGTCATTACAAACAGAGTGATCTATTTCAAGTGTTTATTTGTTTATTTCTGTTAATGTTGATGCTTATGGCTTACAGCCATTGAAAACCCAAATGTTATTATCTCAGTAAATTAGAATACTGTATAAAACCAGCTTGAAAAATGATTGCTAAATCCAAAATGTTCAGTTAATGCACTCAATACTTGGTCGGGGCTCCTTTTGCATCAATTACTGCATCAATGCGGTGTGACATTGCGGCGATCAGCCTTTGGCACTGCTGAGGGGTTATGGGAGCCCAGGTTGCTTTGATAGCCGCCTTCAGCTTGTCTGCATTGTTGGGTCTGGTGTCTTTCATATTCCTCTTTACAATACCCCATGGATTCTATATGGGGATAAGGTCAGGCGAGTTTGCTGGCCAATAAAGCACAGTGATGCTGTTGTTTGTAAACCAGGTATTGGTAGTTTTGGCAGTTTGGATAGGTGCCAAATCCTGCTCTAGAATGAAAGTTCCATTTCCAAAATGCTTGTCTGCAGAGGGAAGCATGAAGTGCTCTAATATTTCCTGGTAGACGGCTGCGCTGAATTTGGTCTTCATAAAACACAGTGGACCTACACCAGCAGATGACATGGCTCCCAAACCATCAGTGATTGTGGACACCTCACACTAGACCTCAAGCAGCTTGGATTGTCTGCCTCTCCACTCTTCCTCCAGACTCTGAGACCTTGACTTCCAAATGAAATGCAAAATTTACTTTCATCTGAAAACAACACCTTGGACCACTGAGCAACAGTTCGTTTTCTCCTTGGCCCAGGTAAGACGCTTCTGGCGTTGGCTTTTGGTCATCAGTGGCTTGACACAAGGAATGCGACACTTGTCCTGGATAGTCTGTGTGTGGTGGCTCTTGAAGCAATGACTCCAGCAGCAGTCCACTCCTTGTGAATCTCCCCCCAAATTTTTGAATGGCCTTTTCTTAACAATCTTTTCAAGGCTGCGGTTATCGTGTGTACCTTTTTATACCACACTTTTTTCCCCTTTCACTCAACTTTTCCATTAATATGCTTGGATACAGCACTCTGTGAACAGCCAGCTTCTTTAGCAATGACATTTTGTGGCTTACCCTCCTTGTGGATTGTGTCAGTGACTGCCTCCTGCACATCTGTCAAGTCAGCAGTCTTCCCCATGATTGTGGAGTTACTGAAACAGACTAAGGGACCTTTTTAAATGCTTAGGAAGCCTTTGCAGGTGTGTTTTGTTAATTATTCTAATTTTCTGAGATAATGACGTTTGGGTTTTCATTGGCTGTAAGCCATAATCATCAACATTAACAGAAATAAACACTTGAAATAGATCACTCTGTTTGTAATGACTCTATATAATATGAGTTTCACTTTTTCTATTGAAAAACGGAAATAAATTAACTTTTCGATGATATTCTAATTTTGTGAGAAGCAGCTGTATCAGTTTCCAGGATTCCTGTGTCAGTGACTTTCAGTGAAGGGTTATATTACGGCTAACTGAGGTATTGAGTAGACTGCAATCATCAAGATACACCAACAATGAAGTCCTAAAGCGTTAAATGATAAATTCAGCACTGCTACATCTGTATGTGAGCACAAATGCATACGTGTCTCAGCTTGTATAGAATTAAATAATAGCATTGTTTGACCTGGAAAATTAATACTTGTTACACCCAACAAGGGAGCTAACCACGACTTCCACTCCCAAACTGGAGCACAGGAGAAGTTTATTACAATTCATCTCGTGACCGTTTGTAGGACCCGTATTGCGAGTTCTGCCATCTTGTCTATCATTGCAGACATCAACACCAACCTAGTGGTGGTCACTATCTCACCTTTTGCAGAAGTGTCTGTGCTAAATTTTTGATACTCAGAAATACAATGCAGGCTAGGCACCAAGGATGGATTGTTGGCAGCCATAATAGTAGTCCTCTGATTTGAAAGGAAGAAATTAACTTAAACGTGACTGATTATGTGAAGCCTAATGACAAACTCAGAACTACTACATCGTTATTGCGTGCAAGTGGAAAACAGACAAAATGCACAGGAAAACAGAAGTAAGATGCACTACCTTCAAGCGCAGGGGTGAACCTAGCCCCATCTCCATTCCTTTCTTAGATTAATACAGTAGTACTAAGGCACTAAATCCCCATCTCAATGAAGGTGGTGCTTCATTAAGCTCTTATTAACTGCT
Source organism: Dendrobates tinctorius (assembly GCF_039654945.1). Taxonomy (NCBI): domain Eukaryota; kingdom Metazoa; phylum Chordata; class Amphibia; order Anura; family Dendrobatidae; genus Dendrobates; species Dendrobates tinctorius. The sequence continues at coordinate 49,447,434 of NW_027361696.1, read as the reverse complement.
AACAAAGAGAGGTGTTTCCGGAGAGATCCACGGATCAGACATAATGTTTTCTTAATGCATCATTAGGAGCCTATTCAAGGACTTACCGATTCATTGCTCTGGAGAAATTAGACAGAGGGGTGAATAGTAGGAAGACTCTGTACTGTGTAATATAGGAAACTTCTTCTGGTTCAAATTGAAAGCTTGTAATATTTATTTTTCATATTGTGTTATCATTATGAGGTTTAAGAAAACTTTATTAGAGTGATACAAAACCCCTTGGCCGTCCCTTCTGAACTGTAAAGTAAAACCTAGTAGGCTTTGCTCACAAAATTTGTTACCCAGGCGATGCTCTTATCTTTCCTTGTTTTATCTATCTATCTATCTACCGTTGTGGCCAAAAGTATTGACACCCCTGCAATTCTGTCAGATAATACTCAGTGTCTTCCTGAAAATGATTGCAAACACAAATTCTTTGTTATTATTATCTTCATTTAATTTGTCTTAAATGAAAAAACACAAAAAGAATTGTCCTAAAGCCAAATTGGATATAATTCCACACCAAACATAAAAAAGAGGGTGGACAAAAGTATTGGCACTGTTCGAAAAATCATGTGATGCTTCTCTAATTTGTGTAATTAACAGCACCTGTAACTTACCTGTGGCACCTAACAGGTGTTGGCAATAACTAAATCACACTTGCAGCCAGTTGACATGGATTAAAGTTGACTCAGCCTCTGTCCTGTGTCCTTGTGTGTACCACATTGAGCATGGAGAAAAGAAAGAAGACCAAAGAACTGTCTGAGGACTTGAGAAACCAAATTGTGAGGAAGCATGAGCAATCTCAAGGCTACAAGTCCATCTCCAAAGACCTGAATGTTCCTGTGTCTACCGTGCGCAGTGTCATCAAGAAGTTTAAAGCCCATGGCACTGTGGCTAACCTCCCTAGATGTGGACGGAAAAGAAAAATTGACAAGAGATTTCAACGCAAGATTGTGCGGATGTTGGATAAAGAACCTCAACTAACATCCAAACAAGTTCAAGCTGCCCTGCAGTCCGAGGGTACAACAGTGGCAAGCCGTACTATCCGTCGGCGCCTGAGTCAAAAGGGACTGTATGGTAGGAGACCCAGGAAGACCCCACTTCTTACCCCGAGACATAAAAAAGCCAGGCTGGAGTTTGCCAAAACTTACCTGAAAAAGCCTAAAATGTTTTGGAAGAATGTTCTCTGGTTAGATGAGACAAAAGTAGAGGTTTTTGGGCAAAGGCATCAACATAGAGTTTACAGGAGAAAAAAAGAGGCATTCAAAGAAAAGAACACGGTCCCTACAGTCAAACGTGGCGGAGGTTCCCTGATGTTTTGGGGTTGCTTTGCTGCCTCTGGCACTGGACTGCTTGACTGTGTGTATGACATTATGAAGTCTGAAGACTACCAACAAATTTTGCAGCATAATGTAGGGCCCAGTGTGAGAAAGCTGGGTCTCCCTCAGAGGTCATGGGTCTTCCAGCAGGACAATGACCCAAAACACACTTCAAAAAGCACTAGAAAATGGTTTGAGAGAAAGCACTGGAGACTTCTAAGGTGTCCAGCAATGAGTCCTGTGGAGAGATCTAAAAATGGCAGTTTGGAGAAGGCACCCTTCAAATATCAAGGACCTGGAACAGTTTGACAAAGAAGAATGGTCTAAAATTCCAGCAGAGCATTGTAAGAAACTCATTGATGGTTACCGGAAGCGGTTGGTCGCAGTTATTTTGGCTAAAGGTTGTGCAACCAAGTATTAGGCTGAGGGTGCCAATACTTTTGTCTGGCCCATTTTTGGAGTTTTGTGTGAAATGATCAATGTTTTGCTTTTTGCTTCATTCTCTTTTGTGTTTTTTCATTTAAGACAAATTAAATGAAGATAATAATACCAAAGAATTTGTGTTTGCAATAATTTTCAGGATGAAACTGAGTATTATCTGACAGAATTGCAGGGGTGTCAATACTTTTGGTCACAACTGTATCTAGAAAATCAGAAAAAACAGGCAACAGTTTTTCACTTTAATTTTTGGAGTGCTGCCTGTTTTTTTCTGATTTTTTTTATTTTGGAGGTTTGGATATCACCTTAACAGGTTTTATTGCATCCGGCTTCTTTTGGTAGTGCTGCGAAATTTTAATTAATTATCTATCTATCTATCGATCTATCTATCCTGAGCTTGAAATATTTATTGTTTCAAAATAATATCAATATAGGTTTAAAGAAAAACATTGATTGAGGAGCCCCAAATCCCCATGGCGGTCCCTCGCACTTTCTTTAAGTATTAATGTACAGTATAGTTGAATTAGGGTCAGATTGTCCCATATATCTTTTATTAGAGTAGCGTAGCACTAATGATGGCACCTGCTAGTTTTGCTGTGATAGTGAGCTCACTATATAGCTTGCAGCAAATAAAGACAAAATGGTACTGTAAGGATTTGGCAGAGTTGATTTTCACCTGTTGGACTGTTACTCCAATGGTGTCTTGCTGCTGATTATCTTCTTGTGTTCCATTGAAATATCATGCCTGGTTGACAATGGACTTGCGACCTGAGCCTCGTTGTTACACAGTCAATATGTTTTTACAGTATTCTAAAATCTTTTTCCAGGCTCTAGGGCTCTTTACTCTCCAATCCTTTTGTCACTACTAGAAGGGGATGTAGCAGATAATTGTGGTTTCTATATAGCTCCTGTTCTGCAGCTGTTGCCCCACTTAGCGCAATGAGGTGCCAAGCGCGATGCCGTATATTGGTACTAAATATTTTATGTGCAGGCCTCAGCTAGAGGACCATTATGTCACTTATCACAAAACTGCGCCCCCCCTACTAGTTAAATATGACCCCGTTTTGTTTTAAGAAGAGATAATATTGGAAACCTGTATATAGTTCGTTCTCATTCTTTCTTTATTTCTTTCTTTCTCTCTTTCCACTCATACACTTATATGGACTTTTTAATGGAAAGTCCTGATTTTCCCAGCAGAATTTCCAGATATTTATGGTCACTGACAGCATTTAGGGAGTTTCCATGCTGATCCTCGTCATCGTCAGCCCAGCATTTACACCCACAGTTTAAGGCAGTGAAAGTCTGCAGATAATACATCTGCTGTCAAAGCACAAATGATGCCAAAAACGGACATAGTCTTAAAGTAATGGCTTCTCTTGGCTCTATGGCACAACATATCCTCTGTGACTTTGTTGCCTCAGGTTTGCAGCATTTTGAGAATGAAATGTCCAAGAAGTCTCTCGGAGACGAAGCTTAGCCCTTGTGGTGAGAAGCTGCAGTTTTACTAAAAAGTCAATAAACAGTGCGGTATATCATGAGAAAAGTACACTGAGGGAGAACATGGGAACTCACCCATAAATGGGGTAAGGGTGCGAAAGTACTTATGCCCTCACTTACCAAGGGATCATTTCCCATTTCTAGGGAGAATGTTAAAACTGCATTGTCACTGATAGGCAATGAAAGTACGGCAGACCTTCATGCGAGAACCTCATTTCAAACATCACACAATATTCCCTAGTAAATACTTGTTTTTGGAAGTGTGCACTCTGATTCTTGGCTTGCAGGGCATTGGAGCATGGATGCTACCCCGTTCTTCTGAGGCATAGCTTGAAATTTTTTTGCGCCAGTGCAAAATCTATAACAGTTCCCTAACTCTCATATCATTTATAGTCCCCTCATATTGGGTGAAGGTACCTTCTTGGCCCTATCAGGCTCTCAAGTCTTGGGGTGACTTGAAACTCTAGGTGCTCTTAAATTGGGTGTTTAGGATCTGGGATACCTTGAGAGGGTCATTCAGCTTTGAGACTTGGCAACTTACCCTTCTGGACTAGGTACTCGCTTTTACATTGCATTAATTTAAAGATGTACTGCACTTTGGGAACCATTTTTTATAGGAGGTACCTTCAGATTGTCTGGGGCCTCCAAAGGTCAACTGGATTGAGCCTTCCAGCAAGTCTGTAGGAGAAGTGAAGTATGACTTGGTGCTATACCTAATCATTGACCTTCTGCTTTGGGTGAAAACAGGGCCTCTTGTGCCCCCACTATTTCCGCCATATTAAATTAAATTATTGTCCAATGGTTGCCACATTTTTAGAACCTCGTACAGGCCTATTATCTAAGGGTGGTGGGGAACCGCACTGAATTTGCACTCACAGCTTGATTTTACGTCATTGCTGCCCATGGTAAGATAATGGATGTCATTTATATATTGGGTCTGACATTTCTGTTTGAAAATCTGCAAAGTAACTAATTTTTTGCAACTTGAAAGTTATGATGGTAGTGAATGAGGCATTGTTATATAGTCAATTATGATTGGGAACTTGGAGGGGCCTGAAGATGCGATCCGTAGCTTCCTTAGTTATATAGTCTGGAAGTTCTAAGGCCCACATCTTGAGTTTCCATCTGACACTTGTCTTCTCTTCACAGGGCTCACATCTTGGTTCCTCATGGTTGTTGGATGTCCTGGAACGCTGTTGGGGCAGCCTGAGCTACAAATCTGCCTGAAGTCAGGGAATCGGAAAACTAAGTCCATGTCTCCCGAAAGGAATGAAGAATGTGTATGGGAACCCCCTGTGGAGGAACTGGAAGGAGACTCTGTGTCCTCGGAGGAAGGAAGGGTGACGGACAGTACCACGGATGAAGAGGAGACCAGCAGTACGGAAAGTGCACACACTCAGGTGAGCACTGGGAATGGATAGTCTTTTTAGGACAGTTTTGGCTATTGCCACCTGGAGTAATAGTCACCGTTGCCAAAAATAGGCGGTGCAAAAATGTCCTTCTAAGGACACTTTCAAGAATTAAGATGTGATATCCCTTTAACAAAGGATGATGAAGGCATAGCACAATATTATAGGTTTTTCCTATGGGCCTGAGACAGGATGTTGCCCATAAGTTTGTGAATGACATCCCATAATACAGCAATGGACATACCAGAGTGTTATATGTACAGCTGATGTAGAAGGCAGCGATTTTAGATTTCCTCCAGGACAAGGGTAAGTTGATCTAATGCTGTAAATCTCTCTCTCTCTTTATATACAGGGGTTGGACAAAATAATGGAAACACCTGGAAACATCAACAAAAGTTAGTTTAATATGTTGTAGATCCACCTTTTGCGGCGATTACAGCCTCAATTCTCCGAGGTATGGATTCATACAAGGTGTGAATTGTTTCCAAAGGAATTGTAGCCCATTCTTCAGTTAAAATACCCTCCAGTTCTTTGAGCGACGATGGCGGCGGAAATGAACGTCTAACTTGAATCTCTAAAATCGACCATAAATGCTCAATAATGTTGAGGTCTGGGGATTGTGGGGGCCAGATAAGATGCTCAACTTCATTACAATGTTCCTCGTGCCATGCTTTAACGATTCTAGCTGTATGAGTTGGTGCATTATCATCCTGAAAGATGGTGTTCCCCTCCGGGAACAGTGCTTGAACCATAGGATGCACTTGGTCGCCCAAAATGTCTAATCGCGGCTGTTAATTCTTCCATGAAGGGATATCATTGGCCCGGCGGATCTCCACGAAATAGCACCCAAGATCATCACAGAACCTCCGCCATGTTTTACGGTTGGGAGAAGGCAGTCTGGATGGAATGCTTCTTTTGGCTGTCTCCAAACGTGCACTCGGTGGGAAATAGGGTAAACGATGATTCGTCTGAGAATATCACGTTTCCACTGCTCGAGGGACCAATTCTGGAGGTTTCTACACCACTCTAAACGCGTGGAAACATTTGTCATTGAGAGTAGCGGTTTTCGAATTGCAGCTCTTCCGTGGAATCCAGATTTGTGCAGCTCCTGATGAACATTTTTTGTGGAAACTGGGTTCTGTCGGTGTTCATTGAGCTCATCATTGATTTTCGGAGCCGTGGTCTTGCGATCCTCTCTCACAATTTGCTTTAGAGTCCGATGGTCTCTCTCAGTCAACTTTGACTTTCGGCCGGACCTGTGCTTTTCTGCGGACGTTTTTCCTTCTCTGTCAAACACAGTCATTACTTTGGAGACAGTACCTCTTGACACGCCAAGCATTCGGGTCACTTTCTGTTACACTAGCGCTTGCCATACGAGCACAAACAATTTGGCCTCTTTGAAAATCTGAGAGGTCTGCCATTGGTATCAGGTTCTCATCAATGTTCTTACAATTCTGCAAAACAAACAGTTCATTTACATACACATATCACATAACACAAATAATCAACTACAAAACGATACCATATGTCACGGTTTGCATGTTTATAACATGTTCGAAGATTATGATGCCAAAATGTTAGGTGTTTCCATTATTTTGTCCAACCCCTGTATATTGCATACCATAGACAGGTAATGGTATGTAATTATCATTGTAATAGCACAGGAAGCTGAGATATGAGATGCTGTTTGTAGGGACCATAAAGATGTGAAAGATCCATCCTATTGACTTTTATAGCATGTGGAAGTGTACAGGTGTGAACGGGAAGGCAGGAAAAACAGCAGTGATCAATGTCTAGGGAAACATCAAACAGCTCCCAATATCTCAGCTCCCCCGGACTTCATAAAGAGTGCAGAATCTTCGTGTAACACTAGCACTTGGCAAGAAGAGAAGGCAATAAAACCGCTCCCAGTGCTACAAACTGGGAACATAATTACAGGTGTTACCGAAAACCATCAATCAAATCAGCGTCATCCCCTAGACATCAGCTTCCACGGGGTGGTCACCCTGCTTTCTCAGGAACCTGAACGGCAACTGCCCGGATTACGAGTCAAGTTTTAAGCAAACGAGTCCCTTGTTACCCTCTGGTTATTACTGACGCTAGAGTAGCTTCAGAGGCATCTAAGAGGTGATCAGAGGTATCTCCTATCCCTTTTGTTAGAGGCAGGTGCTGGCTGTATAATACAGCATGTACATGTTCAAAACTAGGTAGAGTAGCCCCCTCAGATGCTGAGGTCCGTAGTATGTGTCCAAGTTTCCTCTATTTCAGGCTTATAGGACCCCCCTACAACTTAGATAAATGTCAGCTAGATTAATTTTTTTACCTTGACCGCCATTCCTAATATTCATGCACACCCAGTTATTTCGAGCGTACATAGATTCTTCATGAGGAGAATGGAGTAAACTGCTGCCAAATTCTTGGGAGAATAAAAGATCAGATGTTAAAATTTAACATTGGGAGAAGTCAGGGGTTCCACTTACACTTTCTCCCTTTACCCTGGAGAATCCTGCAAGGTAGTTGAATGCACCTACCGTACCGTAGAAAATATTTATATAGGACACACACACACACATATATATATATATATATATATATATATATATAGGTCACCCTCACACCCAGGGCAGCGAGGTACTCACAGCAGCAGTGACCCGGTCCGTGGCCCTGGGCGCCCAATATCCATGGCGGTGATGTTAATGGTGTTAAAGTTTATTTCAATAGTTTGTGACGCCACCCGTGGTGTTTGGCAAGGGAGATGGTAAGCCAACGCTGCATACAGATCCGCTGGGATTGATGGTGTGGTGCAGCAAAGATGGTATAGCTCCCCACAGGTGGAGCTGTAGTCCCAGGGCAGTGTAGGTGCAATGGATGAGGAGAGGCGCAGAATGGTAGAGATGCTGGTACCCAGATGTGGCGGTGCTGAAGGTGTTAACGGCGAATGAATGGAGGACACCAGGGCTTGCAGTTTCAAAGCTTTACTCACAGTTCGTGGTACCCACTGGTGCCTGCCTCCGTGTCGTGTCCTCCGGGGTAGAGACTCAATCAACCTCCCGGGCAAGTCAGGGTTCTCCTCTCCAACACTCCGCCAACATGTGCCTTTCCTGAACGACTCCTCTATTGCGCCTTTTAGTGTTAAGAACTCCAGTACCGTAGTTCTCTGGAATTCCTCCTGTCAGATGTTCCTAGAACCTTACTTGTATGACAGACAGCTGTAGCCTCTATCGGGGACTCCCTCTCAGAAGTCCTGGCTCTCTATCCAGTTGCTGTTGTGTCCCAAGTCTTTGATGGAAGTAGTGCATTTACAGCCAACTACTCCACCGGTGTCTGCTGCAGAACCATAAGTGTCCATACAACCTCGGGGACCGGGCCCCGGCCTTGCGCTGAGAACCTATAGGCAGGGTACTCTCTCAACCCACATCTCCTCTCTGTTCTCCGACTCCTTCGTTCCGCGCTGTTCCTTCTCTCTCTTATGGAAGCTGAGGTTGCAGGTCTACGTCCTTCTCTTTCTCTTTTCTTTCCCGTGCCAGCTGGCTCAAATCACTGAGGCAGCTGCAGCACTCTCTTTCTAAACTGAACTCAAAACTGAACTTCAGAACTGAACTTCTCTGGGACTCACCCCAGACTGACCTTCTGTCAGACTGACCTACTATTCTCTACTTTCCCCTTCTTTTATACTAACTCCACCCACCTCCCAGCACATCTCGTGTTACGAAGCAGGGTTCCACGAAGGGTGCTCAGCTACCCCCAGCCTGAAGCTGCTAGGCGGACCTACTGAACTATCCTGTGTGTGGGATGCAGGTGTTGGAGTGTGGAAAGGAGTTCCCAATTTACCTAGGCTGGTGGGGCACTACACCTTAGGAGAAGAAGGTGCAGTACCTCTGTGGCGACTGAGCCTCAGGGGCGCCACATATATAATATTGGCGATGGTTCTTTAGAATTTTAGGGCCTCCATCTTCTGGTTTCCTGTAATGGAGATGGTGAGAAAAGTGCACTTGGCTTTCTGCCCAGATCCCCTTTTCTGTCTCGAACACGGAGGGGGGAGGGAGGTGACGAGGACAACTTGCCATATCCTAGCATTGCGTGAGTCACGGGCCGAGGTGACAACGTACAGTCCCCAGCCGCAGGTGACAGCAGGCAGAACGCCAGGCACGGGCCGACCGCAATACACACGATGTACCAAAGTCCTGCACATTACATTACATGTGATCAGAATGTCCTTAACCGCGTATTTATTTCATTTTTTTTTCTTACGCACACATTTTTGTATATATGTTACGATAACATTTTTTTTTTCCTATCCATTTTTCTTGCAGATAGCTTTTTATAGCTAATATTTTTTTACACCCATGATTTTGTTTAAGGAACAATAAGAATTTGTAATTTTTTATTTCTGTAACTAGAAAATTTTTTTTTTTTTTTTTTTTTAAATCTTAATATGCCTCTTTCATCAAAAAGATGGAGAAAAGAACAGCCTGACTTTGTTGTCCACGGCAACCAATCATAGTCCAGCTTTTATTTTGTAAATAGCTCTGGGAAAATTAAAGGTGAGCTGTGATTGGTTGTTATGGATGACAAAGACAGGTTGTTCGTTTAGTCTTTTTTTTTTTTTTTTTTTAAATAAATATGCCCCATTATTTCTAGTCTAGGTCAGGTCAGGAGACATATTTTAGGGGCAAGTACTCCATCGTATAAGTACTGTGTGCATATATACTGTGTGTATGTATGTGTGTATATATATATATATATATATATATATATATATATATATTGGGAGTAGTGGAAGTGACCGCTAGTTTGTCGGCCTCCTATTCTACCCATTAGTCTTCTCATATCACTTGGTGTTCATGAATAAAACACATCTGTAAATGTCTCAGTAATGGCCTCCATGTTTTATGGCAGCCATTTTGTACAATTTACCATCAATTGAGCAGCTGTTGCCAAAAATTCTAGTCGTTATGTAATTGCCATTAGCAAATAACTCTGCTGTCTGACCCAGGGGTCACATCAGGTTTACATGCACTATATATATATAATGGGGGCTTTTTGCTAAGAGAGTAATTATTCCCACAAGGCATTTGCTATAACTAGGAGACAAGACCTACAAAAAGTCCCACACCGGTCATCTATAGACCTTCCGAAGGTCCATTCCTGCCATTGATACTATACTAAAGGATTTAGTAGCCCCAGGATAGGTTGTAAATGTAAGATCCCCATCGATGAGGAGCCCTCAGGCTTAGGCTGTATCTCACATACGCGCTACCGCCACATTCAATGTTGATGGGACTGACAGAGGTCGCCAAGTATGGTGCAATTATAAAAATGGTACTGAGTCAGGGGCATACCCAATGCCTGCCAACTCTCTCTCATCAAACAAGACAGTCCTGGATTTGGGGAGCTGTCTCGTTGTCCTGGGAGGCCGTTGACATGTGCTGCGTTTACCAGTATCTGTGTCCACAGATGAATATAATGGTGAAGCAGGGAGCAGTCCGCTCTTGGCTCCATCATTACCTTTGTTGTTTGAGACCACACACAGCACAGGCCGAAGTATTGCTCATGAGAACGTGGCAACATCGTTGTCTTTTTTATTTGTGTAGAGATGCATCATAGTAGGGGAAAATGTACTCGGTGCACATTATAATTCGTGGAGGGGGGTGATAATGTTTGTATGGAAGCATCAAACTGTGTTGGGGGCACTGTGTGGGCATCATTGTGTGTGAGAGGCATCTTTTGAGCATCATACTGTGTAGGGGTATTGGCAGGGTGTGTGGAGGAGTATCCGCAGGGCATCATAATGTTTGGGGGCATCATACTATGTGGGGGCTATTGTGGGGCCATTATTGTGTGTGTGTGTGTGTGTGTGTGTGGCATCTACTAGGTGAAGTGGCATTATTGGGGCATCCTACTGTGTGGGTGCACTGTGAGGCATCGCGTGTGAGCACGATGGTGGCATTATTATGTATGGGGGTAACCGTGAATGTATTAAACTATGTGGCGGTCATTGTGGGAGCAACATTCTGTGTGGGTAGCATCTTTGGGGAATCCTGTATAGTGGCATCGCGTGTGGGCACGATGGTGGCATTATTATGTGTGGGGGTCACTGTGAAGGCATTACACTATGTGGCGGTCATTGTGAGGGCATCATTCTGTGTGGGTGGCATCTTTGGGGCATCCTACTGTATAGTGGCATTGTGAGGGTGTCCTATTGTGTGGGTGCACTGTGAGGCATTGCGTGTGGGCACAATGGTGTCATCATTATGTACGGGGGTCACTCTGAAGGCATTACACTATGTGGCAGTCATTGTGGGAGCATCATTCTGTGTGGGTGGCATCTTTGGGGCATTCTACTGTATAGTGGCATTGTGAGGGTGTCCTATTCTATGGGTGCACTCTGAGGCATTGCGTGTGGGCACAATGGTGGCATCATTATATACGAGGGTCACTGTGAAGGCATTACACTAGGTGGCGGTCATTGTAGGAGCATCATTCTGTGTGGGTGGTATCTGTGGGGCATCCTATTGTGTGGAGGGTCATCACTATACATGGGGGTCATAAAACAGGTATTGAACTTTGTGTGAACACTAAGGGGCTTCACGATCGGCACTATTTCTGTGCGAACATGGGGCAGGTGAAAAAAATGTTGCCCACCTTGCAATGTGTGCCCCTCTTTCCTGCCCTTTAGAGGTATGGCGTATGGCATACACTGTGAACAGAGGGCACATACTGAAGCTACCATCCCTACCTTCCCCATACTATGTGCATCTAGATCAAAACATAACCCCACAACTGCAGCAAGAAAGACCTTCATGGTGTAAAATGGTGACATCAGGACATGTTATATGTGTTACATATGATTGCGGTTGTATCTACCGTATGGGGCCACAAAGAGTTAAATGACAAACTCATCTCTGCAACATCTGGATTTTATCGACATCCCCTACAATATACAGTGTCTCATAGATTATTTCTATTTTAGGGTTCTTTTTTTTCATTTAGTCACAATGTGGGCCGTATTTGTTCCTCGGGGGGTGGGGGGGACGTCTATGAGGTTTACACAGTGCACTCTGACTGTAAACACCGCAGTGAGAGTCATCTTTAGTGCAGCACTGTTTACAATGAATGACGAGACCCAGACGTCTCATTGATGGAGGTTTCCGGGAAAGAAGGATAAGATATTGCGTTATTGCGGCCGTGTAGACGTCCTACTATTACCCACCCAGCTTTCCCAGGAACCATTATGGCCGCTAGCTTTATAATCGGCTGATTTTTCTGTTTTCCGCTGCAGCATGAAGAATTAGCGGGAAATCCGGTTCAGAGACGACTGGAGGCCGAGCAGATTAAAGTGATGAACCGAATTTCACAGCTGGAGCAGGAGATCCGGGAGCTGCAGCTACAGAGGCGAGAGCTGAAAATCGAGGTAGCCTATAGAAATAGTGCACATCAATACTGCAGTGTAGGTCAGGGTGCGTACTAACCATAAGACCAACACCCAGCTTTTCCAAATTACCGAAATGGAAATTTGACATTTTGGTGTATGGTATGTAAGGCAATGTTTGCCACCCAGCTTTCCCAGGATCACATATAAGGGTGTGTGTACACACTGTGGATTCTGCTGCGGATCCGCAGCGGTTTTGGCCCTGCGGATCCACAGCAGTTTCTGCTGCGTTGTACAGTACCATTAAAATCAATGAAAAACAAAAAACGCTGTGCACATGCTGCGGATTTTTCTGCGCAGATTTGCTGCGGTTTCAAATCCACAGCATGTCAATTCTTTGTGCGGATTCCGCAGCGGTTTTACACCTGCTCCATTGTACATTTGTCAAACAGCAGGGCAAAACCGCAGTCTAATCCGCAGATAAACCGCAGGTCTTTTGACCTGCGGATTTTCCCAAATCCGCTGAAAAATCTGCAGCCCAATCCGCAACGTGTGCACACACCCTAACAGTGACATCCCATTATATTATATAACAGTTCAGAGTCAGTGTTTTTCTTGTATATTTGGTGTTATTCCTGATCTGCCAGCCATGTCCAATGATCCTTCTTTCCACAAGCTGCTCTGTGTCACTCCGGCATCTTGGCAAACCTGTATTTCCAGACACATTTACCCTAGGGGGAAAGAACCAAAACCAGAGGAGGCGAGGGATGGCACTGCTGTCTGGGAACATCACAGTCATCACGCTGGGGGACATATCATGTCACATAAACTCTACCGCTTGTTTTATTTATTTTTTTAAAAGCAGAGTCCAGTCAGGATTTTCTCATAATTTGATAATAAAGAGGATGCTGCCGTAAAGCTGAAAGTTGGCCGGCGGGTCAGACCCCTAAATCCTCCACTCGTACCTTTAAAGGGAGCAAATTTCAAACTTCTGAAACTTTCTGATGTACTTTGCGAATCTTGGGAGTAGGATGTAAATAAGACTGTTTTCATTCAGTGACAGCAAGTAGAGGTTTTAAAAATGCCGAAGATATGGTTTGGCTTTTATCCCAACTCATATGATAAGGCTCGTTAAATGGTCAATATTGACTTTTAGGATTGTTACTTTCAATAGGTGGAGCTAGAGTTCCTGTCCTCTTCCCCTCTAAAGAGACAATTAGAATATTAAAATAGCCGAAGAAACGAGTTACAAAGTACTTCAGAGTTTCACTTCACAGAGCAGCAGATTATGCTCATAGAAGTGAATGGAGAGTGTTGCCCGTAGAAGTGAACGGAGGGTGCTGCCCATAGAAGTGAACGGAGAACGCCGCCCATAGAAGTGATCGGAGCGTTGCCCGTAGAAGTGATCTCCGTGTGTTGCCAATAGAAATGAACGCAGGGTGCTGCCCATAGAGGTGAGCACAGGGCAGTGCCCATAATAGTGAATGGAGAGCCATGCTCATAGAAGTGAACAAAGAGGGCTGTTCATAGAAGTGAACGGAGATGGTTGCCCATATTAGTGAACAGAAATAGTTGCCCATAGAAGTGAATGGAGAGTGCAGTTCATGGGAGTGAATGGATAGTGCTGCCCATAGAAGTGAATGGATAGCACTGCCCATAGAAATGAATGGAGATCGCTGTCCATACAAGCAAATTAAGAGAGTTGCCCATAGAAGTAAATGGAGAGTGCTGCCCATAGAAGTGAATGGAGAATGGTGCCCATAGAAGTGAATGAAGATGTCTGCCCATAGAAGTGAATGAAGATGACTGCCCATAGAAGTGAACAGAAAGTGTTGCCCATATAAGTGAACGGGGAGGGCTGTCCATAGATGTGAACAGAGAGGGATGTCCATAGAAGTGAACGGATAGTGTTGTCCATAGAAGTGAATGGGCAGTGGTGCACATAGAAGTGAACGAAAAGCGCATCCCATAGGAGTGACGAATAGCGCTGCCCATAGAAGTGAAAGGAGAGTGCTGCTCATAGAAGAGAACACGGAGCGCTGCCCATAAACGTGAACGGAGAGCGCTGCCCATAAAAGTGAACGGCGAAGCTGCCCATAGTAGTGAACGGGGAGTGCTGCCCATAGAAGTGAACAGAAAAAGCTGTGCATGTGCAGTTACCTCTACATTCATCTGAAAGGAAGGAATTAATGTCTAGGCTACTTAAAATAGGTATTCCATAGAAATGAACAAAGAGAGGTGCCTATGAAAGAAAATGGAGAAAGTGGTCATGGATGTGCATAAAAAGAGCTGTCCGTAGAAGTGAACAGAGAGGGCTGGCTATAGAAGTGAAAGGAGAAAGCAGCCCATAACAGAAAATAGAGAGAGCTACCCATAACAGAAAATAGAGAGAGCTGCCCATACAAATGAACAAAGAATCTTGTCCATAGAAGTGAATGAAGGAAGATGCCCATAGATGAAAATTGGAAAGCTGCCCATAGAAGTGAATCGAGAGAGTAGCAACCTTTATATTCCCTGCAGCACGCGTTGGAGCCCCATTCTCTACAGGTCGTAGACTTCGGACCCACATCAATCAGACATTTAAGGCATATCCACAGGAATGGATGGGAATGCCCCTTAAAACAGGAATTTTTTACCAAGTCAGCCATACTGAGTTTTACGGTCACCATGTTATCCACCTGCGTACCAATATTCACTTTCTGGCTTCTTTTCTCTCTATATTTTGTGCACCATATTTCGCCCCCCCCCTCCCAACATTCCCTCTGCCTACTTAGTACATACATTTATCTTCTATGTTGGCATCCCCATGCACATGCACGCTCATCTCCTAAGAGCATGCATGTGCTTCCAGTGGTGGGTGGGGAGAATACTACGGTCAGATACCTCTGGTCATGGTGACTTATCTCTTGTGAAAACAGAAGGCTCAGGCTGAATTCATCACTTCCCGACATAACTGATAAGGGCGAGTTGTGAGTCCACATACGTATCAGTGAATTGGGCGGGTTTGATGTACTGGGGTCTATATGACAACCTTTATGGCCGCTATTACTGCTCGCATATTGTGAGTCACCCAACTTTTCTGGAAGCTGAATGGTAAATTGAACTAGTTATACCTCAAAATATATCATTGCCAGCCTCCGTGTGCTAATGGATGTTTACCAACCCCAAGCTTGTCCGTCTTGCTCGTCCTGTGGGTATATAATGGTGGTATATTTATACAGCAGGTTCACAATGAGTGGGTGTTTTGTGTCAGGGTAACAATAGCGCTGCTCATCACATCCATACACTGGCCCCTTTGTGTAATAGACACGATCTGCCCAGCACCCTGATACATTGTACATTTTGGGATTTGTTCATGGGGAAACCATCAGCGGGGAGCAGCTATCCTCAGACTCCGGGGAGGTGTGTAGTCTTCCAGATGGCCCAGGAGGTCCCTTCCAACTCTACGATTCTACGATTCTATGATTCATTTCTCAGATAGAGGCAGATGGGGGAATTATGAGTTTTACTTGTCTTTTTGTTATCAGTTTAAACTCTTTGTGGTTGGAGGGCGTTTGGAATGTAACAGATACTGCGTATCCAAGGCGGGATGTTACAATTCATAGAGGGTGTAATATTAATATTGTCATATTATTTAAAACTACATTTTGATATATCCTAGTAACAATGCAATACAGTACTGACATAATGGTGCACAAATAATACTGCCTTATAGTGCACATATACGGGTGGTAATGATCAAAAGGATATTCGCTGTCTGATCGGAACCTATAAAAGTACCGCACTGTTTTCAGTCAATACAGACCATAAAGTGACAAAATCAATATCACCATACTGTGCCAATATAGCAGTGCCACACAAAGTTCAAGCAATTCATCACATAAAAGAACAACATGAATACAGCCATACTGTGCCAATATAACAGTGCTGCACAAAGTTCAAACAATATACATCCCATAAGAGAACAATATGAATAATGCCATACTGTGCCAATATAACAGTGATGCACAAACTTCAACCAATACATCCCATAAAAGAAAAATATGAATACTGCAATACTGTGCCAATATAACAGTGCTGCACAAAGTTCAAGCAATACATCCCATAAAATAGCAGCATGAATACTGCAATACTGTGCCAGTATAACAGTGTCATACAAAGTTCAAGCGATACATCCCATAAAAGATCAATATGAATACTGCAATACTGTGCCAATATAACGGTGTTGCACAAAGTTCAAGTAATACATCCCATAAAATAAGAATATGAATACTGTAATACTCTGCCAATATAGCAGTGCCACAGAATGTTAAAGCAATACATCCCATAAGAGAACAATATGAATACTGTCATACTGTGCCAATATAACAGTGTTGCCCAAAGTTCAACCAATACATCCCATAAAAGCAAAATATGAATAGTGCAATACTGTGCCAATATAGCAGTGCCACACAAAGTTTAAGCAATGCATCACATAAAAGAACAACATGAATACGGCAATACTGTGCCAATATAATGGTGTTGCACAAAGTTAAAGCAATACATCCCATAAAATAGCAACATGAATACTGCAATACTGTGCCAATATCACCGTGCCGCACAATGTTCAAGCAATACATCCCATAAAAGAACAATATGAATACTGCAATACTGTGCCAATATAACCGTGCCGCACAATGTTCAAGCAATACATCCCATAAAAGAACAATATGAATACTGCAATACTGTGCCAATATAACCGTGCCGCACAACGTTCAAGCAATACATCCCATAAAATAGCAACATGACTACTGCGATACTGTGCCAATATAACCGTGCCGCACAATGTTCAAGCAATACATCCCATAAAAGAACAATATGAATACTGCAATACTGTGCCAATATAACCGTGCCGCACAACGTTCAAGCAATACATCCCATAAAATAGCAACATGACTACTGCGATACTGTGCCAATATAACAGTGCCGCACAATGTTAAAGCAATGCATCACATAAAAGACCAATATGAATACTGCAATACTGTGCCAATATAGCAGTGCCGCACAAGTTAAAGCAGTACATCCCATAAGCGAACAATAGGAATACTACCATACTGTGCCAATATAACAGTGATGCACAAAGTTCAGCTATATGTCATTGTGGTGTTCCTGATGAAGAAGTCTTGTACTTTGAAACGCATTGAATAATCCACAATTGAATGGCTACATGTTTTGGACCTTGAATCATTCAGCAGCACAGATTAAATCCACATATTACCCCTTTTAATATGACAGTGCAGCACAGCATTAATAAAACAGCCCATAAAAGTCCAAAATATATCGCCATGCTGTGTCAATATAAAAGTGCAGCAAGATGTTCAAACAATACGAAACCATAAAGGTACAAAATTTAAATATCACCATACACTGCACAAATTCACAGTGTTGTACAGTGGTTAATAAGAGGATGATACGCTGAGAATACTGTTTGGTAAGTAAATAATACCACTAAATAGTAACATGATAACGTGGCTACACTGTGATAAAACAATACCTCCATCAAGTGCCAAAATAATAACACTGTACAATGTTGAAATAATACAGCGGTCCTTGCCTTCTGTTTCCGCCCAGCCCTGATAACCACAACACTCTCTCCATTACATTGCCTCCATGGTTGTCCCTGCAGGTGGAGATGGAGCTGGCACTGCTGGAGGGGGAACTGAGAACAGAAAGAAAGCAAATGGAGAAAGATGAGGAGACCATCCAGCTCCTGCAAGAACAACTCCGAGAGACAGAGTGGAGGTGGCAGGAGGAGAGAGACAAGGTAGGTCCGCATCAGTGCGCTATTAGCATACCAAAGAGACCAAAATCAAAATCCTCATTTTATCCCCCTTTTCCCCAAAAATTCACTGACCTGACTGAGTGACGAGAACCAACCAAAACATTCACGTGTTGTCGTGCGTGGTAATAGAAAGGACCACGGTGTGGTGTGGCGGTGTGTGACCGGAATTGCTCTTGGTTGGTTTTGGTGATGACTCAGTGACTGTATGCCGAAGTTTCTACCTTTTACCCACAGGATAAACTGCAATTACAGAATGAGAAAAAGAAAGTGAGAGAAATGGAGCGGAAGATATCTGAGTGCCAAGCACAGCTTGAAAACCAACCCGAAAGTCTACATGAGCAGCTCCGGAAGCAGATTCAGGAGGTGAGCAGAAACGTCGGACAGGGAGGACGCCAAGAAGAGACACTTCTCGATTCATTATTGCATTTTTGCTTTTTTTGATGTTTTTCACTCGTTTTTGATTTGCGCCAAATTCTTCTTTTGATGAGATTTGTTTTTTTTCATGTTCGCCAATTTTTGTTTTTCCAGATATTTTCAGCTGATTTCTCCTCATTTGCGTCTTTTTAACAAGTGGCAAGATTTTTCACTCTGGTCCCAGCTTAGAATAATTTTTAAGTACATCTGAAATTTTCATGAAAATTCTTTGACATTTTAGCCTAACGCTGGAAATTTTAGGGGCTAAAAAGTGCAAAAAAAAGATCAAAGGCAAAAATAAAGAGCATTTTTGATTTTATGCAAAATTCCTGAACCATTTTGAAGAAATAGGCTCAAAAACATCAACAAATACCATAATAAAAAAAAAACAAAAACGTAAAGCCTCCTGTAAATAATGAATCAGACCCTATAAATATTTAGCAATTTAGTAGGGAGTTGGTGTATAAACTATGGGTCCGCTTCGTAATATGCAGTACTTTTCAGGTTACTTTTCGTCTTGTGATATTCATTGATGTTTTGGGAGCAAATTCTTCAAAATGGTGCATGTGGTTGACAAATTTTGCACAGAATCTAAAACATTCTTCATTTTTTGTCATTAAGTTTTTATGTGACCTTTTATATCATGTTCTTCTGGTGGACAGCCATTTTCAGGTCTCTCCAGAGATGCTCAATTGAGTTTAGGTCAGGGCTCTGGCTGGGCCAGTCAAGAATGGTCACAGAGTTGTTCTGAAGCCACTCCTTTGTTATTTTAGCTGTGTGCTTAGGGTCATTGTCTTGTTGGAAGGTGAACCTTTGGCCAAGTCTGAGGTCCAGAGCACCCTGCAAAAGGTTTTCATCGAGAGTATCTCCGTACTTGCCTGCATTCATGTTTCCTTCAATTGCAACCAGTCATCCTGTCCCTGCAGCTGAAAAACAGCCCCATAGCATGATGCTGCCGCCACCATGTTTCACTGTTGGGATTGTATTGGGCAGGTGATGAGCAGTGCCTGGTTTTCTCCACACATACCGCTTAGAATTATCATCAAAAAGTCCTATGTTTGTCTCTTCAGACCAGAGAATCTTATTTCTCTTAGTCTGGGAGTGCTTCATGTGTATTTTAGCAAACTATGCAGGCTTTCATATGTCTTTCACTGAGGAGAGGCTTCCGTCGGGCCACTCTGCCATAAAGGCCCGACTAATGGAGGGCTGCTGTGATAATTGCCTTTGTGGAACTTTCTTCCATCTCCCTAGTGCATCTGTGGAGCTCAGTCTCAGCCACTCTCACCAAGGCTCAGTTTGCTCAGTTTGGCTGGACGGCCAGTTCTAGGAAGACGTTTGGTGGTCCCAAACTTCTTCCATTTAAGGATTATGGAGGACACTGTGCTCTTATGAACCTTGAATATTGCATAAATTGTTTTGTAACCTTGGCCAGATCTGCGCCTTGCCACAATTCTGTCTCTGAGCTCCTTGGCCAGTTCCTTTGACCTCATGATTCTCATTTGGTCTGACATGCACTGTGAGCTGTGAGGTCTTAGAGGTGTACCTTTACAAATCAAGTCCTTTCAGTTTAATTAAACACAGCTGGACTCCAGTAAAGGAGTAGAACCATCTCAAGGAGGATCACAAGGAAATGGACAGCATGTGACTTAAATCTGAGTGTCTGAGCAAAGGGTCTGAATACTTATGACCATGTGATATTTGATTTTTTCTTTTTTAATAAATTTGCAAAAATGTCTACATTTCTGGGTTTTTTTCAGTCAAGATGGGGTGCAAAGTGTACATTAATGATAAAAAAAAATGAACATTTTTGAATTCACCAAATGGCTGCAAAGAAACAGTGAAAAACATTAAAAAAAACAGTAAAAAAAGGGTCTGAATACTTTCCGTACCCACTGTATTATTAGCAAATTATGGATTTTCTCAGGTGGTCTCTGCAGCAGGGACCTTTTAAGGAGATGGAAAATTATGAGGAGATGTTTCTATTTTCAGCTTTATGGTTTCTTCACCATAAATAAGGCTTCGTATAGGAGCGTCACCTATCGACATTGTTTTTTTTATGGGTGAAGGATCTGTGTGGGATGGGGTTGTCAATGTTTGGTTTTCCTGCTGCAGATGTTATTGCATGGGCGGGTTTATAGATGCACCTTTGTATCCTAGATGACAGAGGCGATGGAGAGCGCAGTCAAGTCCTTTGAAGACTTGGAGTTCCAGCAGTTGGAGAAGGAAAGCAGCCGAGAAGAGGAGAGAGAGGCGGCGTACCGGCAGATCTCACAGAACCTGTCCCATAAGCAGAATGAGCTGAACAAGCGGAAAGTAAGAACGAGATGCCGATGATCTCAACAGAAGGTCTAGATTGGCCTCCACCATTGCATTACATGACGCTTTGGGCATGGAGATTGCGGAATTTACCAGTACTTCTTGTCTTATAGGATAAAGTGATACGTTTGGAGGAGCAAGTGCGAAACGCAGAGGAGCAAGCGCAGGCTGAGAGGCTGAGAATTAGCGAGGAGAACACACGAGTCTTCCAGTCTTTAAATAAGGTATATAGACGACATGTAAAACTTGGACTGATCATACACCATGTTGCATTAGGGTTGACTACATTGGGCTGTGAAACTTCCACTCAGTTGAGACTTGGGTTGCCAGTTTTTCACCCAGAAATACTCAAAATGCATTGTGAACTTTTTAAATCTAAGAACAAAAAAAAATGTGGGTACGGTTGGGGGAGAAATTGACTTTCTGTAACCCAATCCTTCTTTTGCTCCTCTCTGTGGCCAGGGTGAACGTCTGGTTGCTGACTGTGTCTTGGCTGCTACAGTCTACAGCTGGTACCAGTTATACCTGACCTAATGCAGAACCAGGTGGGACCAGAAAGGAGGAGAAATTCTAGTTGAGATCCAAAGCCTAAAGGCTACACATTGGACCAAAGTCGGCCAAGCCCATTGATATTGGTGGGATCGACTGACAATCTGATGTTGGGGAGAGAAAGATCAGGTCTGTTGAATATTAGCAGCGGATCTCTTCAATATAAGCTGTCATCAGAGGAGTCTGGAGGAGGACGGTGGGGTCTGGAGGAGGACAAAAGGTTTTGGAGGGGACAGAGAAGGCTGAAGGGGACAGGAGTCTTGAGTAGAACGGACAAGTCTGGAAGACATTGGAGGAGGACAGATGGGTCTGGAGAACAGAGGAACACAGGGGTCTGGAGGAAGACTGAGGGGTCTGGAGGAGGAGAAAAGGTTTTGGATGGGACAGAGAAGGCTGAAGGGGATAGAGGAGTCTGGAGTAGAACGAAGGAGTCTGGAAGACATTGGAGGAAGACAGAGGGGTCTGGAGGAGGAGAAAAGGTTTTGGATGGGACAGAGAAGGCTGAAGGGGACAGAAGAATCTGGAGCAGGACAGGGGAGTCTGGAGTAGAACAGAGGAGACTGAAGAACATTGGAGCAGGACAGGAGTCTGGAGCAGGACAGAGGAGTCTGGAGCAGAAAGGAGGAGGACAGAGGAGTCTGGAGTGAAACGGAGGTGTCTGAAGAACATTGGAGGAGGACAGAGGAGTCTGGAATAGAACGGAGGGGTCTGGAATAGAACGGAGGGATCTGGAAAAGAATGGAGGGGTCTGGAGGACATTGGAGAAGGACAGAAGAGTCTTGAGGTGAACAGAGGGGTGTGGATGAGGACGGGGTGTGGATGAGGACAGAAGGGTCTGGAGGAGGACAAAAGGTTTTGGACCAGACAGAGAAGGCTGAAGGGGACAGAGGAGTCTGGAGCAGGACAGAAGAGTCTGGAGTAGAACGGAGGAGTCTGGAGGACATTGGATGAGGACAGTTGGGTTTGGAGAAGGACAGGGGTCTGAAGGAAGACAAAAGGTTTTGGAGGGGACAGAGGAGTCTGGAGTAGAACGGAGGAGTCTGAAGAACATTGGAGGAGAACAGAGGAGGATAGAAGGGTCTGGAGAAGTACAGAGGGGTCTGGAGTAGAACGGAAGAGTCTGGAGGACATTGAAGGAGGACAGGGGTGTGTGGATGAGGACAAGGGTGTGTGGATGAGGACAGAGGGGTCTGGAGGAGGACAAAAGTTTTTGGAGGGGACAGAGAAAACTGAAGGGGACAGAGGAGTCTGGAGTAGAATGGAGGAGTCTGAAGGACATTGGAGGTAGACAGAGGAGTTTGGAGGAGGACAGAGGGGTCTGGAGGAAGACAAAAGGTTTTGGAGGGGACAGAGGAGTCTCGAAGAATGCAGAGGTGACATGATCCTGGATGATGAAAACAGGGTTTTTGAGGTGACAGAAGAGTCTTGGGGAGTCAGAGGATTCTGAAGTACAGAGGAGATTGGAGGGGACAGAGGAGACTGGAGTGAGCAGGGGAGTCTGGCAGGGGTTCTCTCATATAGAACACAGGAGCACTCAGCAGTAGAGTTGCGCGAAACGGGTCGAAAAATTTCAAAAGTCGCCGACTTTTGGCAAAGTCGGGTTTCATGAAACGAAACCCGACCCTAGGATGAGGTCGGCCACGAGGTCGGCGACTTGCGCGCCAAAGTCGCGTTTCAAAAGTTTGTTTTGCGCTCTTTTTCAGCCAATCAGGATCCACGGACACTGTGGGCAACGTGATGACATAGGCACGGGTCACCACCATCTTTCAGAAGGGCATGCAAGTGATTGGCTTGCTTTGGTGGGAGTCACAGGGGGTATAAAAGGGCGTGCACACCGACCGCCATCTTACTTCTGCCGATCTTAGCATAGGGAGAGGTTGCTGCTGATTCTGTAGGGAGAGCGTTAGGCAGGGAAGAAGAAAAAAAAACTGCTTCTGCTGCTAGCGATTGTGCCTGTACAACACACCAGTTACTGTGTGTGCAGTGCAAGGGGAGGCTATATTGTGGTGTATCCGTGGTGTTGGTTGTTGGGCTGCCTTCTAAGGCTTCCTGACAGCTGCATTGCTGTTTACCCACTGCTCTGCAAACTGCTTTTTTAAAAGCAATCCCAATTTTTTTTTTTGTCCTGCTGAGGTACTGAGCGTGCATTTTTTCACACCATACAGCGGTGTACGCTCCTCACACAGTACCGTGTAACGGCTGTTATCACAGCCACAGTGAAGCTATCTGTGTCACTCTGTGAGAATAAGTCGAGGACATGTTCCGTTCTTACAGACCTGCACTCTAGGGAGATTCCTATTCTGCCCAATTCTACATACACCTTGTAGTTTGTGATACACTAGCCAATTTCTGCATGTGACATAGCGCTGTGATATTCAGTGGGCCTCACACAATCCAAAAGTGTCCAGTGTCCACTAGTGTGTGCAGAAATTCAAAATCTCACTTATCCTCTAGTCACTTTTGTCACAGCTGTGCCATCGAGCCTGTGACATAGCGCTCAGATATTCAGTGGGCCTCACACAATCCAAAAGTGTCCAGTATCCACTAGTGTGTGCAGAAATTCAAAATCTCACTTATCCTCTAGTCACTTTTGTCACAGCTGTGCCATCGAGCCTGTGACATAGCGCTCAGATATTCAGTGGGCCTCACACAATCCAAGAGTGTCCAGTGTCCACAAGTGTCTGCAGAAATTCAAAATCTCCCTTATCCTCTAGTCACTTTTGTCACAGCTGTGCCATCGAGCCTGTGACATAGCGCTCAGATATTCAGTGGGCCTCACACAATCCAAGAGTGTCCAGTGTCCACAAGTGTCTGCAGAAATTCAAAATCTCCCTTATCCTCTAGTCACTTTTGTCACAGCTGTGCCATCGAGCCTGTGACATAGCGCTGTGATATTCAGTGGGCCTCACACAATCCAAAAGTGTCCAGTGTCCACTAGTGTGTGCAGAAATTCAAAATCTCACTTATCCTCTAGTCACTTTTGTCACAGCTGTGCCATCGAGCCTGTGACATAGCGCTCAGATATTCAGTGGGCCTCACACAATCCAAAAGTGTCCAGTATCCACTAGTGTGTGCAGAAATTCAAAATCTCACTTATCCTCTAGTCACTTTTGTCACAGCTGTGCCATCGAGCCTGTGACATAGCGCTCAGATATTCAGTGGGCCTCACACAATCCAAAAGTGTCCAGTGTCCACTAGTGTGTGCAGAAATTCAAAATCTCACTTATCCTCTAGTCACTTTTGTCACAGCTGTGCCATCGAGCCTGTGACATAGCGCTCAGATATTCAGTGGGCCTCACACAATCCAAAAGTGTCCAGTATCCACTAGTGTGTGCAGAAATTCAAAATCTCACTTATCCTCTAGTCACTTTTGTCACAGCTGTGCCATCGAGCCTGTGACATAGCGCTCAGATATTCAGTGGGCCTCACACAATCCAAGAGTGTCCAGTGTCCACAAGTGTCTGCAGAAATTCAAAATCTCCCTTATCCTCTAGTCACTTTTGTCACAGCTGTGCCATCGAGCCTGTGACATAGCGCTCAGATATTCAGTGGGCCTCACACAATCCAAGAGTGTCCAGTGTCCACAAGTGTCTGCAGAAATTCAAAATCTCCCTTATCCTCTAGTCACTTTTGTCACAGCTGTGCCATCGAGCCTGTGACATAGCGCTGTGATATTCAGTGGGCCTCACACAATCCAAAAGTGTCCAGTGTCCACTAGTGTGTGCAGAAATTCAAAATCTCACTTATCCTCTAGTCACTTTTGTCACAGCTGTGCCATCGAGCCTGTGACATAGCGCTCAGATATTCAGTGGGCCTCACACAATCCAAAAGTGTCCAGTATCCACTAGTGTGTGCAGAAATTCAAAATCTCACTTATCCTCTAGTCACTTTTGTCACAGCTGTGCCATCGAGCCTGTGACATAGCGCTCAGATATTCAGTGGGCCTCACACAATCCAAAAGTGTCCAGTATCCATTACTGTGTGCAGAAATTCAAAATCTCACTTATCCTCTAGTCACTTTTGTCACAGCTGTGCCATCGAGCCTGTGACATAGCGCTCAGATATTCAGTGGGCCTCACACAATCCAAGAGTGTCCAGTGTCCACAAGTGTCTGCAGAAATTCAAAATCTCCCTTATCCTCTAGTCACTTTTGTCACAGCTGTGCCATCGAGCCTGTGACATAGCGCTCAGATATTCAGTGGGCCTCACACAATCCAAGAGTGTCCAGTATCCACTAGTGTGTGCAGAAATTCAAAATCTCCCTTATCCTCTAGTCACTTTTGTCACAGCTGTGCCATCGAGCCTGTAACATAGCGCTCAGATATTCAGTGGGCCTCACACAATCCAAAAGTGTCCAGTATCCACTAGTGTGTGCAGAAATTCAAAATCTCACTTATCCTCTAGTCACTTTTGTCACAGCTGTGCCATCGAGCTTGTGACATAGCGCTCAGATATTCAGTGGGCCTCACACAATCCAAGAGTGTCCAGTGTCCACAAGTGTCTGCAGAAATTCAAAATCTCCCTTATCCTCTAGTCACTTTTGTCACAGCTGTGCCATCGAGCCTGTGACATAGCGCTCAGATATTCAGTGGGCCTCACACAATCCAAAACTGTCCAGTGTCCACTAGTGTGTGCAGAAATTCAAAATCTCCCCTGTCCTATAGACACCTTGTACCTTGTTTTACATTACTATATAGTTTGTTGGATTTTGTCTACATTTCTACAAAAAATGAGGAAGTCTGGTGGAAGAGGCCGTGGAATTGGGCGGGGGTTGGCAGCTGGTATTGGTGTTGGTGGTGGATCTGATGGTAGTGGCAAGAGCAAAATAGGACCGAATGCAGGAGGTGTTGAGCCTGCGTCATCGTCTGGCTCCATAAGGCTTCGAAGGCTTAGTTTTCTAGGAGTTGGCAAACCGCTTTTAACGCCAGAGCATCAGGAAAAAGTTTTGTCTTACATTGCTGACTCAGCCTCCAGCTCTATCGCCTCCTCTTCTTCAGTTGTAAAAAGTAAAAGCACTGAGTCGTCATTGGAGGCTCATGTTCATGAACCACACCTTTCCTTGTGTCCTTCACCCCAACCAAGATTGAAGGATGACGCAGGCCATACTACTGATTACTCCATGGAGCTGTTTTCACATACCATGCCTGGATTATCAAGTGAAATGGTGAATTACCCAGGCCAAGATGAATCTGACATGGAGTGCACTGATGCACAGCCGCTGATAGATGAGTCTGCTGGTACATTCACTCAGAGCACTACATTGTCCTCGCAGTGTACAGAGCCAGATTCTGACCCTGATGAGACTCAGGTGCCCCTTCCCGCACACTATACCACCATACACGGTGACACAGAGGAAGGTGCACATGACATTGAAGAGGAGGTGATGGATGACCCAGTTGTTGACCCAGATTGGCATCCATTGGGGGAAGAGGGTGCTGCTTCCAATAGCTCAGATGAGGAGCATCCACAGCAGACATCGACATCGCAACAGCTGTTATCTGGCAGGCCCGGAGCACTCCAAAGACAGGTTCCAAAAATCAAAAGAGTTGCTGGACAGCTTGTCCAGAGGGTCAAAAGATCACAGCGTGCTAGGCCGCAAAATGTCTGCCAAAGTAGGAAGAGTGCAGTGTGGCACTTTTTTGAACAAAATCCTCATGATCAGGCCAAGGTTATCTGTAAGAAGTGCGCAAAGACCTTTAGCCGAGGGAAAAATCTGAAAAATTTGAATACTAGTTGCATGCTTAGACATTTAACCACCATGCACTTGCAAGCGTGGACACAACACCAAACCTCAAGTGCCACATGTGCAACTGATCACAACGAAGGTAGTCAGCAACGCTACATTGTTTCCCCCACTGTAAGCCCACCGGTTAGCACAGCAGCAAATGTAGAGGTGTCGTTGCAAGGCCACAGCAGTCAGGGAATCCCACTGTTATATCAACGAAAGACTGATTCTAGGCCATCAGAAAGAACAACAACTCCATCACCATCATCAACCCTCTCTCAGTCCGCCCTGTCCACCGCTACTTCCACCATATGCAGCTCTCAAGTCCAGCTCACCCTCCCAGACACTATGAGTAGGTCAAGAAAGTACTCAGTCTCTCATCCGCGTACACTGGGTTTGAACGCCCACATTGCCAAACTAATCTCGTTTGAGATGATGCCCTTTCGGTTGGTGGAAAGCGCAGCTTTCCGCGAACTCATGGCCTATGCAGTACCACGCTATGACCTACCCAGTCGCCACTTCTTCTCTCGCAAAGTCATCCCAGCCCTCCACCATCATGTGAAAGACCGCATTGTCCATGCACTCAAGCAGTCAGTGAGCGGAAAGGTGCACCTCACAACTGATGCATGGTCCAGTCGGCATGGCCAGGGCCGTTACGTGTCCATCACTGCGCACTGGGTTAATGTGGTGGATGCAGGGTCCACAGGGGACAGCGGTGGTGGGACAGTGCTGCCTAGCCCACGGTATAGGAAACAGTTGGCTGTAGGCGTTCGACCCTCCTCCTCCTCCAGAAGCGAAAGCTCGTCCACAGAGCGCAGTCGTACGAGCACTCCATCTGCAGCTGCCACTGTTGCACACGAGGTGTCCCCCTATCGAGCAGCTAGTGGAAAGCGTCAGCAGGCTGTGTTGCAGATGATGTGTTTGGGCAACAGACACACCGCCGAGGTGCTGGCCGAGTACTTGAAGCGACAAACTGAGTCATGGCTGGGCAGTGTACATCTTGAGGCAGGCAAGGTAGTTAGTGATAACGGCCGTAATTTTGTGGCAGCCATAGCCCTTTCAAAACTCAGCCATATACCTTGCTTGGCTCACACCTTGAACCTGGTGGTGCAGTGCTTCCTCAAAAATTATCCGGAGTTAACAGCCCTGCTCCAGAAGGTGCGAAGACTGTGCGCGCACATCCGCCGGTCGCCTGTACACTCCGTTCGTATGCAGAAGCTGCAGCGATTGCTCCACCTTCCCATCCACCGCCTCATTATCGACATTGCAACAAGGTGGAACTCCACCCTGCACATGGTGGAGCGGCTGTGCGAGCAGAGGCAGGCCATAATGCATTTGTGGGAGGATACACGGCCAGGCACTTTGAGAGCAGACATGGAGTTGACAGGTGTGCAGTGGTCGAAGCTGAAAGACCTCTGTAAAGTCCTTCAGTGTTTTGAGGAATGCACACGGCTGGTAAGCGCAGACGACGCCATCCTAAGCATGAGCATCCCACTTATGCGTCTGCTCATGCAAACTTTGACGCACCTTAAGGAGCAGGCTTCTGCAGCCAATGTTGATGAGGAGGGAATCCTTGATGACATTCAGCCATTGTCTGCTCAGGGACCTCTCCTGGACGAGGTGGAGGAAGAAGAGGAGGAGGAGGATGATGGGGATGATTACTTAGGGGAGGAGGATGCATCTCGTGGGGCAAGTGAAAATGTTGGCGTGGCAAGGTCTGGTACAGGGTTTGTGCGTGACTGGAGGGATGTGGATTTGCCAGAAAGTGCTCCTCCAACCAGCACTCACAGTGCATCATTGACACCGGGAACATTGGCCCACATGTCAGATTATAATAAATAAAAAATAATAAATCTTTAATTTTATATAGCGCTAACATATTCCGCAGCGCTTTACAGTTTGCACACATCATCATCACTGTCCTCGATGGGGCTCACAATCTAAATTCCCTATTAGTATGTCTTTAGAATGTGGGAGGAAACCGGAGTTCCCGGAGGAAACCCACGCAAACACGGGGAGAAGATACAAACTCCTTGCAGATGTTGTCCTTGGTGGGATTCGAACCCAGGACCCCAGCGCTGCAAGGCTGCAGTGCTAACCACTGAGCCACCGTGCCGCCCTGATTATGCCTTGCAGATCCTAAAAAGGGACCCCCGCATTGCCAAAATGATGAACGATGACGACTACTGGTTGGCCAGCATCCTGGATCCACGCTATAAA
Source organism: Dendrobates tinctorius (assembly GCF_039654945.1). Taxonomy (NCBI): domain Eukaryota; kingdom Metazoa; phylum Chordata; class Amphibia; order Anura; family Dendrobatidae; genus Dendrobates; species Dendrobates tinctorius. Next base: position 49,418,333 of record NW_027361696.1, on the reverse strand, counting down.
GGCAAATTATAAAACATCATGCCACAAGACAACCTTGACCTAATATTGGCTAATAAACAAGCAACTCTGGTAAATCGGTTGCTTGAGGCATTCCCAGCACACAGCAGCGGTGATGGTTCTCACACGAGCCGTACGGGCCAGGGGCAGCTTGGCAGAGGTGTTCGTGGTGCACACAGCAGAAGTGGCGTTGGAGACGGGTTTCATGACAATGTTGTGGACTGATTTTTCAAGTACCGCTCACACAACTGGTAATACTGCATCGATGGAAAATGACAGGAGACAGCAGTTGTCAACTATGGTTACAAACTACTTTTCCTCCCATATCGATGTTCTACCACACAGGTCATTCCCCTTTGACTATTGGGCCGCTAAACTGGACACCTGGCCTGAATTGGCACAATATGCCTTACAGGAGCTCGCTTGCCCAGCTGCAAGTGTGCTATCGGAAAGAGTCTTCATTGCAGCTGGATCAATCCTGACAGAAAAAAGGACCCGTCTGTCAACCCAAAATGTGGATGATCTAACCTTCATTAAAATGAACCACGCATGGGTTTCCAAGGATTTTGTCCCACCTTCCCCTGATGACACATAGGGTGACAGAAAAATGGCTTGCTTTGGTCCACCTCTTCCTGGGACTTGACCTATTTCACCTTTTGCATCAGCTGAATGTCCAACATCAGCATATGCCACTTTCTAAAACTCCCTAACTGTGCTGCCTCCCCCCCCCCATGGCCGGGGTCACCACCTAGCGCACGACACCGTGCGAGTGCCGTTGCCCTGGACAGGTGGGTAGGCCGACTCTTGGGCGCGGGCACTGGCACAGGGTCCCTCATAGTGCAATCAAGTGTCTCTGACGGTGGTGGTGCACACCCGCCGTCAGACACACCGCCGTACTATGAGGGGCCCAGTGACAGTACCGACGCCCACGAGTGGGCCCCCCTTGCTTGGGCAGGGCCCCAGCATTTGCAATCTTTACCTCTCCCTGCTCCTCCGCTGTGTAGTCTGGGCCGTCAAATCCATACTGTGCCTGACACCGTTTGAGCCTGCCTCCTGATGTATAGACATATATTTTGAATGTGTACACTATGCTATCCATACATGTTATCCGGGGATACGGTACCCTTTCTAACCTTTGTGCAATCATGTGCAATCCATACTGGGCCTAACACCGTCTGAGCCTGCCTCCTGATGTATAGACATATATTTTGAATGTGTACGCTATCCATACATGTTATCCGGGGATATGGTACCCTTTCTAACCTTTGTGCAATCATGTGCAATCCATACTGGGCCTAACACGGTCTGAGCCTGCCTCCTGATGTATAGACATATATTTTGAATGTGTACGCTATCCATACATGTTATCCGGGGATACGGTACCCTTTCTAACCTTTGTGCAATCATGTGCAATCCATACTGGGCCTAACACGGTCTGAGCCTGCCTCCTGATGTATAGACATATATTTTGAATGTGTACGCTATCCATACATGTTATCCGGGGATACGGTACCCTTTCTAACCTTTGTGCAATCACGTGCAATCCATACTGGGCCTAACACCGTCTGAGCCTGCCTCCTGATGTATAGACATATTTTGAATGTGTACGCTATCCATACATGTTATCTGGGGATACGGTACCCTTTCTCACCTTTGTGCAATCACGTGCAATCCATACTTGGCCTAACACCGTCTGAGCCTGCCTCCTGATGTATAGACATATATTTTGAATGTGTACGCTATCCATACATGTTATCTGGGGATACGGTACCCTTTCTCACATTTGTGCAATCACGTGCAATCCATACTGGGCGTGAGAACGGTTGGCGAGCTGTTAAGCAAGCTACAGCACCTGTGGTTTGCACACGTAAGTTTTTCATTTTTTCAGGAATGACGGTTAGGCCTAATTCCGGAACTGCGGTTGACCTGCACTTACTGGGAAATCATTGTTCGCGGGTAATAATTGTAATCAGTGATCCCCATCACTAACGTTGTTCAGCGGGTTATCTGCACCTGTAAGCGACAAACGCTGGCCTTTTCAGTGTAGCGCACATGCAGCCACGGACATGTAAGGGCATGACACACCAGTTATTGGCCAATCTCATGTGGCAGAGCCTCACGTGTCCCTCTAGTAAGCCGGACTCGGACCGCGGGGCATGACGGAGTCTCGTTCGTTAACGGAATTAAGCTTGCAATGTGTGCATCTGTTCTGTAGCTGGCATGGTTGAGGTTTCCCAGGTGGAGTCGAATTTAACCGTAGGCTCCACTCCTGGTGGTGCCCTTCTGGACATTCCTTTAAGGTTCAGCTTTGCAATCATACTGCCCACGTAAAACAAACACTTTGCCTTCATGAACGCTGTTTGGAGGGTCATGACTCGTGGGAATAACGCCGCCCAATCAGTTAACCTGCTAGAGAGATCGTTCGTTGCTCCCAAGCATGAAATCACACTCCCTAGGAGGAAGGTAATGCCACTGTGGCGACCGTACTCCTGGGGGCGACACAAGTGCACTGATGCCCAGCCACTGCTCGATGAATCTGCTGGTACATTGACCCAGACCACTACATTCCCCTCGCACGCTACACGGCCTGAATCTGACCCTGATGAAACTCAGGTTACCCTTCCCATATACAGTTCCATCTTACACGGTGACAAAGAGGAAGCTGCAGATGAAAGTGCAGGTTCGGCCCACCCGCCATCAGACACACCACCGTACTATCAGGGGCCCTGTGCCAGTGCCGTCGCCAACGAGTGGGCCCCCCCTGCTTTCTCAGGATCACAGCACTTGCAAAGTTGAAATACTGTGCAGTGAGATGGAAGATGGGGACGACGAGGAGTCCAGACAAGTACAGGGATTCCCTAGCGAGGAGACTTATTTGATTGTTTTCAATGTTGGGACAGCAATTTTTGGGGAGCACTATACTCTGGAGAATGATAGATGGGGCCCACCATACACTGGAACATTCCAAAGGTGGACATCAGACACTGGAGCAGCATTTACAGGGCCCATTATACACTAGAGCATTAGAAATGGGGCCCATTATGTTTGGAGTATTATTTGGGCCCATAAGACAGTGGAGCTTCATCCATGGGGACCAACATATACTGTAGCATTATGTGGAGCTCATCATATACTGTTTCAAACATTATATGGGACCAATGATTCTGTATGGAGAAATAGATGGGCCTCGTCATGAGATGTAAAAAGTGAGGTATTTTTCATTGTACTATACCACTATTTCTCTGCCGTATCGGAGCATGATGAGTTGTGGCATGTGTTAAAGGGGCGCTCTTTCGCCCAGGGCACATGAAAACCTGGAGCCAGCCCTCCCCCCCCACAACTTTAGCCAAATAACCCCCATTTTTCAGTGCGTAACTTGTATTATGAAGTTAATTAAGGTTGACAAGCTTAAGTAAGAAGAATTGATGCTTTTGGCATTCAAATGGGCACTGTAGGTGTTTTTCCTGTCCTCCTCTCACTGCCGACTTTTATTCCCCATTGACTTACATTGGGTTTCGTGTTTCGGGACGACCCCGACTTTTCCCTATAATCGGACGATCTTGCTCGACCCGACTTTTGGAAAAGTCGGGTTTCACGAAACGAAACTCGATCCTAAAAAACCAAAAGTCGCTCAACTCTACTCAGCAGGCTATATTTGTGCATGGGAGAGTATTGAGATAGCTGTCTGAAGAATGATCATTTGGCCAACATGTACCTAATGTGTTAGGCTGGTTTCACACTTGCGTTTTTTTGCGCTGTATTTTAGCGCTAAAAAACGCATGCGCTTTTTTTCCTATATTTTGCATGGGATGCGCTTATGTGCGCATACACATGCGTTTGTATGCGTTTTTACGCGCATGCGTTTTTTTGTGGTTTGCGCTCGGGGGCACAAAATGCATCCTGTTGCATTTTTTGGGCGTCCGACTTGCCTCAAAAAAACGCATGCGCGCGCAATGCATTTTCTTACAGCAAGACACCCATTGTAAGGCAGAAGGCACTTTATTTATATTTTTATTTAGTGCCTTCCGCCACTCCTAACAAGGACTCTCTAAGACTACTTTCACACTTGCTTTTTTTTGCAGAGCGTTTTTCCCCCAAAAAAACGCATGGAAAAAACGCATACAAACGCTGCGTTTTTTTCAAGCATTTTTATGCGCATGCATGAAAAAAACGCAGCGTGTTTATGCGTTTGTATGCGTTTTCAGTGCGTTTTTACCGCGTTTGCGTTTTTTTCCAACATTAGTTGGCCTCACCAAAAAAATCAAGATAGGGTTAGGATTTACAATAACCCATACCATGACTTTACTAACCCTAACCCTTAACCAAACCATACTAACCCTAACCAAACCATACTAAAACGCAGCGTTTGTATGGGTTTTTTCCATGCGTTTTTTTGCGGGAAAAACGCTCTGCAAAAAAAAGCAAGTGTGAAAGTAGTCTTAGAGAGTCCTTGTTAGGAGTGGCGGAAGGCACTAAATAAAAATATAAATAAAGTGCCTTCGCCAGTCGGAGTCCACCGTGCGGAGGATGGAAAACCGCAGCTAAGTGACGACAGAGCAATATGGCGGTAGTGTGCACGGGGTTAAACTACACCCAAAGTGCACAGCACAGACTCTGAGTCGTATAAACAAATAATAAATATAAGTATGCTGAACCTGTTAGGTGCACAGGAATTCAGCAGCACACAGACGGTAAATGGTCACCGGAGTAGTTAAAATATGACAGCACTACACTCGCAGAGACCTACCGTGGAGACAAGTGTGCACAGCGTTGCAACCGCAAACGCGCTAATAAGCTGCTACTGCAGCGCGGCGTGGATAGTGCCGCCTAGTGACACCGCTGGTAACGCAGGCGCGATGTCAGACGCTAAGCTGCTGATGTAGATGGAGCAAATGCGCGCTGGCGCTAGCGCTGCTACTGGCAGAACTCAAACACTCACACAGAGGTAGTATTAGAGGACTGGGGGTTTCAAATGAGTCATTCACCAGTCCAAGCATCCATCGACAAACACACAGCAGCAGTATGAATATACTAGCGCATGGCGGAACAGCCATGCGCGCTTTTTATAGCGAACGGGACCTTCCGGAAATCTCCAAGGCTCCAGGAAGAGCCAATGGGATTCAACACAGGACCTGAGCACCTGACTCCCGAACTCCAATGGTAGTTCGTCCCATGAGCATGCTCAGATGAGGGAACAAAGGACTTAGCCTCTGGAGAGAGTTGCCGCAGGGCAATCTCCTCTGCAATCTCCTCTACAGCAGGAAAAGCGCAGGAGACTGCAGCATGTGAGGATCTAGATTTCAGCAAGGGAGAGGCAGAAATCTGACTCCTAACATTACCCCCCCCTCCTAGGTCCCCCTCCTCCCTGAGCCCTCCGGACCATCAACCTGTGCCCTGTGGTGGCATAGGGCACAAACTCGTCCGAAGGAGAGCTTGGTGTCCTGGTAGGTGAGACGGTAAACTGGGACACCTGGACGGCATCAGTGGAGGCAAGGTCACCAGGTTTCAGAAGAGACATCTGGGAAATGGCAGGAGCGGCCGATGCAGCAGAGCGTCGCCGTGAGTCGGCGGCCGTCGCCACCCTCTGCCTAGGAAGGCTATCCTGAGCACATGAGGTGCATGCCTGAATAAATCTTTTGATGTCCCGAGCCCTGTGGGGCCACCAATACGCACCGGCCAATAGCTTCGTGGTTTGCATATAGTCCCGATGGTTGTGCGCATTGGACGTGTGTGCCCAGGCGAGAACCTGAGCCCTAAGATGAGGAGGGACAAAGGGCTCGACGACCGGTTCAGATTCCGAGCATTGCGGGGAGCTGGCTTCCTGAGAAGCAGCACATACATGGTAACAACCGCAAAAGGGCTCTTGGGTCGGACCTGTATCAAAACCGGTGCGAGACACCTCCATGGGCTCTGGGGGTAGAACCTCTGGCTCAGGCAGCTCAAGAGGTTCAAAAAATTTGGGAGCCGAGCTAGCTCTCCGCTTGGAGTGAGCACGATCCATACCGCGCTCCGAAAAACGGAGGTCAATACGCGAGGAGACAGAAATTAGCTCCTCCAGGCTGGTGGGGATCTCTCTAGTTGAGAGAGCATCCTTGACATGCTCCGCTAGCCCACGCCAAAAACGGGGATAAGGGCCTTGTCGGACCACTCCAGCTCGGACGCCAGTGTCCAAAAACGGACGGCATACTGGCTAACCGAGAGCGACCCCTGAGTCAGTGCGAGCAACTGCAGAGACGTGTCATGCGTGACCCGTGGGCCGAGGAAAACCTGCTTGATGGCCATTAACAGGTGCCCTGCGGTCCGTATCTCAGGATCACCGTGCTCCCACAAAGGCGTAGCCCATTCCAGAGCCTTGCCCGACAGTAAGGATATAACAAATGCCACCTTGGCCCGTTCTGTGGGGAATTGCGCAGCCAGCAGCTCCAGGTGGATTGAGCACTGGCTGATGAAACCCCTACAGGAGGCGCCATCCCCGGAGACCTTATCGGGTAACGGGAGGCGGGTGACTGTCGGTGCAAGGGTGGACACGGACATACGGCCTACCGCATCAGTTAGAGCCTGTACAGCAGCATCCGTAGCCTGTGCAGCGGCGAGAGCCTTCTCGAGGGTGAGTAACCGGTTCTCAAGCTGCCGTATGCACTGCATAAGTTGCTGCTGATCTGCCATCACTAGCCAGACCCTGGCGCTAGTATAATGTTAGGAGTGGCGGAAGGCACTAAATAAAAATATAAGTAAAGTGCCTTCGCCACTCGGGGTCCACCGTGCGGAGGATGGAACACCGCAGCTAAGTGATGACAGAGCAATCTGGCGGTTGTGTGCACGGGGTTAAACTACACCCAAAGTGCACAGCACAGACTCTGTTGAACTCACCGAGTCGTATAAACAAATAATAAATATAAGTATGCTGAACCTGTTAGGTGCACAGGAATTCAGCAGCACACAGACGGTAAATGGTCACCGGAGTGGTTAAAATATGACAGCACTACACCCGCAGAGACCTACTGTGGAGACAAGTGTGCACAGCGTTGCAACCGCAAACGCGCTAATAAGCTGCTACTGCAGCGCGGCGTGGATAGTGCCGCCTAGTGACACCGCTGATAACACAGGCGCGATGTCAGACGCTAAGCTGCTGAGATAGATGGAGCAAATGCGCGCTGGCACTAGCGCTGCTGGCAGAACTCAAACACTCACACAGACGTAGTATCAGAGGAATGGGGGTTTCAAATGAGTCATTCACCAGTCCAAGCATCCATTGACAAACACACAGCAGCAGTATGAATATACTAGCGCATGTCAGAACAGCCATGCGCCCTTTTTATAGCGAACGGGACCTTCCTGAATTCTCCAAGGCTCCAGGAAGAGCCAATGGGATTCGACACAGGACCTGAGCACCTGACTCCCGAACTCCAATGGGAGTTCGTCCCATGAGCATGCTCAGATGAGGGAACAAAGGACTTAGCCTCTGGAGAGAGTTGCCGCAGGGCAATCTCCTCTGCAATCTCCTCTACAGCAGGAAAAGCGCAGGAGACTGCAGCATGTGATGATCTAGATTTCAGCAAGGGAGAGGCAGAAATCTGACTCCTAACAGTCCTTAAATGCTCCATAACTAATTTGATTGGCCAAGTGTGCAGGTGGGCATATGAGAGCTGCTCGTCGATATAACAGGTTGATTGATGCTCTCTGGTACCTGAGGAGGTCCAAAGGCCCCTCTCCCATACGAGATTATTTAGTATGTGAGGATTGGGGACAGCTTAGACATGTAACTTCTGGGCCTCAGGACTGGTGTCCCTTTTTGTAGAAGGGTCTTTGGGAGTGTGATGGCTACTTTTGGCCTGTTATGCCCCTGGCTTAGCTGTCGAGGCTGATACACAGGCGATTCGTACACAGTCATAGAGATGCATCTATAAACATTTTATAAAATACTGGGCGCCCAGAAATCCTGAATATACTGTTCCTGAATCCCCACAATCCAGCAAAAGGTATAATTATCGAGCAAAAGTAGGAATACAAGAATTAGCCCCTCCTGATACTCCCCGTCTGGCTGGAGCCTCTTTCTAGGTGGGCTGCCATGGTCTCCTGACTGTAGGAATGAACGCGTACATAGATTTAGAACGCTTCATTAAAAGTGTCAGGATTCGGTGATCCCATTTCACCTTAATCCGACAAACAATGAATGAATGGGAGCGTGGCTTAGATCCAAGGCAGCTAGCGAAGGTGTCACACCCGAGAGCTGTCAGCCTCACAGCCGTCACCTCCAAGATGCCCAGATCTCAGGAAGACGTACTAGCAAATTGCTAGAACTGACGGCGGATTGTTCTGCCATATCACAGGATTAGGTGATAAATGTTTGATTGCTGAGGGACAGACCGCTTGGACTCACACAATCCTGACAAAGGGGGTCCCATAGTCCAATGTGTGAATAAAGCTGTAGTAGTGGCTTGGGACTGACGCAGGCAGCAGATAAAAGTGAACAACGCCATGGTACTTGTTACCTTTTCCCTATTCACAATAGAGACTTTGGCACCCCAGTTCTCCCCATGAATAGGTGATAAATATATTTTAGTGGGACAGCCCCTTTAGAAAGGGCCTGTTGACAGGTCAAAAATGTCTTATTTCTTCCCACTGCTCCCCTGAGTATTCTGTTTTTTATTTTTTCTAAATCTGCTGTACTGTTCCAGAGATATGAACCTGTTTATTGTTTAATGTTCATTTTTATGCTTTTTACTAAAGTTTTTTTACACTCACTGGGTTCTTTGGGGGCGTGTATTTAAACATCTCTGCAAAATTGAGTCACACCCCCAAGGAAAGACCATAAAGACCTAAACAGCTCTTCAACACTTTCAATTCTCTACTCCGTCCCACAGCACCTCCTCCCTCTCCTCTCATTTCTGCTGAAGACTTTGCCTCCTTCTTTAAGCAGAAGATTGTTAACGATCAGAGAAAGCTTTGGCCCGCAGCCCCAAATGCCCGTCTTAGCCGCTCAGCCCTGTTCTTCCAAAACCAGCTTCTCTACCATGACAGAAAATCAGCTCTCCACCCTCCTGTCAAGATCACACCTCACTACTTGCGCGCTTGACCCGCTCCCAACCCACCTCATCCCTAACTTTGCCACAGTCTTCATCTCAACTCTTACACACCTCTTCAACCTTTCACTTACAAATGGTGTCTCTCCCTCATCCTTCAAACATGCCTCAATCATACCCATCCTCAAAAAGCCCCCCTTCAACCCGTCCTCTGTGTCTAACTATCACCCGATATCTCTTCTCCCTTACACCTCAAAACTACTGGAACAGCATGTACATCTTGAACTGTCCTCCCACCTCTCCTCCTGTTCTCTTTTTGACCGGTTACAGTCTGACTTCCGACCGCATCACTCAACTGAAACTGCCCTAACTAAAGTCACTAGCGACCTACTAACCGCCAAGAGCAAGCGACACTACTCTGTCCTCCTCCTGGATCTTCTGCCTTCGACACCGTGGACCATACGCTCCTGCTACAGATTCTCTTATCACTTGGCATCACAGACTTGGCCCTATCCTGGATCTCATCATACCTAACAGACCGAACATTTAGTGTCTCCCACTCACACACCACCTCCTCACCTCGCCCCCTGTCTGTCGGTGTTCTTCAAGGCTCAGTTCTAGGACCCCTACTCTTCTCCATCTACACATTCGGCCTGGGACAGCTCATTGAATCCCACGGTTTGCAGTATCACCTCTACGCTGATGACACGCAGATCTACCAAAATCCCACAATATCTGTCTGCTATCTCACCCTTCTTTTCTGCTCGCTTTCTCAAACTGAATATGGACAAAACAGAATTCATCATCTTTCCCCCATGTCACTCTACCCCTCAACCAGACCTATCCATCAATGGCTGCTCGCTTTCCCCAGTCCAGCACGCTCGGTGCCTTGGGGTGATCCTCGACTCTGCCCTCCCTTTCAAACCACATATCCAAGCCCTTGCCTCCTCCTGCTGCCTCAAGCGCAAAAATATTTCCCGGATCCGCGCATTCCTCAACCATGAAACCACAAAAACACTAGTGCACTCCCTTATCATCTCCCGCCTCGACTACTGCAACCTCCTACTCTCTGGCCTCCCCTCTAGCACTCTGGCACCACTCCAGTCCATCCTACACTCTGATGCCCGACTAATCCACCTGTCTCCCCGCTATTCCCCAGCTTCCAGGCCCTTCACTGGCTTCCTATTGCCCTGAGGCTCCAGTTCAAAACCCTAACCATGACATACAAAGCCATCCACAACCTGTCTCCTCCATACATCTGTGACATGGTCTCCCGGTACCTACCCGCACGCAACCTTCGATCCTTTCAAGATCTCCTTCTCTACTCCCCCCTTATCTCTTCTTCCCACAACCGCATACAAGACTTCCCCCATACTCTGGAACTCTCTGCCGCAACACATCAGACTCTCACCATTAACGGAAACCTTCAAGAAAAACCTGAAGACCCACCTGTTCCGACAAGCCTGCAGCCTGCAATGATCCTCAGTCTACTGTACCACCGCACGATCAGCTCTACCCTCTCCTACTGTATCCTCACCCATCCCTGTAGACTGTGAGCCCTTGCGGGCAGGGTCCTCTCTCCTTCTGTACTTGTGTGTCCCTTGTCTTACACATGTTTATTGTACTTGTCTATATTTCCCCTTTCATATGTAAAGTGCCATGGAATAAATGGCACTATATAAATGTACTAACTGAAGAGCCCGGTGCTGCCCGGGCATAGTAACTAACTGTGGTTAGTTATAACAAATTATAATTATCCTCATCCCATAGTCCCGTGCCCATATACCCATCATACATATCCACCATCCCATAGGCCCGTGCCCATATACCCATCATACATATCCTCTATCCCATAGTCCCGTGCCCATATACCCATCATACATATCCTCCATCCCATAGTCCCGTGCCCATATACCTGTCATACATATCCTCCATCCTACAGTCCAGTGCCCATATACCCATCACACATCCTCCATACCATAGTCCCGTGCCCATATACCCATCATACATATCCTCCATCCCATAGTCCAGTGCCCTTATACCCATCACACATCCTCCATCCCATAGTCAACCATTATGACATCATAATGAGCGGCGGGGCTTGCAACCTATGATGACATCAGTGTCGCCATGGCAACCATTATGACATCATAATGAGGGGCGGGGCTTGATACGCACACACTGTTTCCCCATTATGCAAATAGGGGCATTATGACATCATAATGAGGGGCGGGGCTTGACACGCACACACTTTTCCCCCCATTATGTTGATAGGGGCAAAATTGTTTGGTGAATTGGAACGCGCGCGGTTAAAATTTCGCCTCACAACATAGCTTAGGACGCTCTCGGGGTCCAGACGTGTGACTGTGCCAAATTTTGTGGCTGTAGCTGCGACGGTGCGGATGCCTATCCCGGACATACACACATACATACACACATGCATACATACACATACACACACACACACTTTGAGCTTTATATATTAGATAATAATAATAAAAGACTAGCTCAAAATAAAAAGAACCATATCTCTGGAATTCTATGGCGGATTTAGGTGAAACAAAAAGCGGAATACTGAGGAGAGCACAAGGGGGAAATACGAGCAAACATTGGACACTTTTGAATTGGTGTCCCAATTCTTATCTTGAAAAGTTATGGGAACGACTGCCAGCATGTGCATTGATCTAGAATATGGTGCTCAGAAAAGAATGGAAAGTAGAGTAGCTGCCGAAAGATATATATGTCCGGAAGCCCCATAACCCTTTTAGGTTCTTATCATTAGAGCCACATTCTGATAAGTAGTAGTTTACTGGCTGCTGTCACGGGAATCAATAGGATTTTTAGTTTTTGGCACATGATAGTCACTGACGGCTTATTGCAGTATGGACATAATTATATGTAAGTAAAAATAAGGGATTGTTCACCACCTCCTCTAAATATAGATGTTCCCAGTAAATATGACAATAGCGGGTGTGACTGGTAATGGCTAATCATTACGGTAGAATGTATCTTGAAGTGTCAAAAGCGGCCAGTGTTTCCTCATGTTTTATCCCCGCCACTCCCATTTTCTTTTTTAACTGCACCATATGGTTCAGAGATATAGGCCTTTTATTTAGAACTAATTTTTATGTTCTTTACAAGGGGGGGGTGTGTGTGGCTCCCAAGATCCTCAGGGGCGTGTCTTTAGACAGCTCTGCATAATTACCCTGTGAGCAACGCCCTCTTGTTTAAGATCATAAAAATTAGCGCTAAATAAAAAAAGCTCATATATCTGGAACCATATGGCAGATTTACAAAACCCTGAAATTCTCAGGAGCAGTTCGAATAAAATAAGATCAAGGATTAGTAACTTCTAACCTGTTGACAGGTCCACTTTTAAGAGGTTCATCTTCTTTTGACTGCAACAAGGATCCCAAGAAAATCAACTCATCACAGTGTGTCCTATTTTGACAGTGATCACCTATATTTGCTAAGTGTTACGGTAATTTTCCCTGCAGCGCCTCCACAGCAGATTTGAAGTTTTACACCATAGATCAATGTTCTGCATGGACGTATTAAGTCCCCCAGAGTGATAGATGATCTTTGTAACCCCCTATAGGAACAAATTCAGAATGCCTTAACGGGGAAGTTTTCTTAATTAGATACCTTAAATGAGTTGTTCATCTCCGGGAATATTTTTTTTTTTTCATTATTTGCAATTGGTTTTTGTTAAAAAGTTTGCACCACTTTGGCTTTTCGACACATCTACATTCAACTTCGATATAGTCTGTGGTCATAAATAAGCTAAGAGGAGATCAGAAGAGATAGAAAAGTTACAAACTCTCCAGTCAGATCTTCAGAAGAGCTCACTGATGGGCTCTCAGTTAACTCATTCTGCAGCCAGCAACAGACAGTGCAAAACACTGGTTACAAAATACAAATGGTGCAAATTTTTTAATGACGCCCAATTGCAAAAATGATATTTAGTCAAAAATGCATACATTTACATAAGAAAAATATGAAGACTCCATGATCTCATTGAGTGAGTTATTTATTTATTTATTTTTTTTTTTTTTTTTTTTTTAGGAGAAGGATCGCTTGCTCGCCCTTAGCTCATTGAGTGGAAAAAACTCAGATCAACAGGACGGGAAGGAGGGTTCTTCCAAAAAGGTGAGTAATAAACCTCACATATGAGTGTCATGTCACACGTCATCCTGCTCTCTAGCCGATTTATTCTATTTCTGCCTTCTTTTTTTTTTTTTGCAGTTTTTTTACCCCGGCATCTAATTGCCCTTTGTTATTTGAAGCAGACCTGCAGAAACCCAAATCTCATCTATCTGATGTGTTTAATTATCTTTACCCCTCCCCCTCTAAATCCCCCCCATCACTCCCAATCCCTTCATTGCACCCACTCTGCCTCCTTTCATCTCATTGAACTTTTGCACTTTAAAACTTTTTTTTTGCCCTTTTCTCTGCTGTCTTGAGACACATTCTCTTGTTTTAAGTAGGAGCTCACTTCAAAGCATGAACCTCACACGTCCATGCGCAAAATAAAAGTGAGTACACGCCAAGGAATAGTTGTGTCGTGAGTAACGCTTTCCCCATTGCAAATAATCAAATTTAGATTGACGTGAAAAAAAAAAGTAAAACATGAACAATCCGATCTGTCGCGCAATTGTGCACAATCAAAGCGCGTCACTGCTCCCTGCTGGCAGATTGGGGAATTACAGCTTCAAATTTTTTTTTTTCCCTTTATTATTTTTTTTCTTTCATTCTGATGATTTCTGTGTAATTCTTTTAATGCTTTCAGTGATAATCCTGCTTATAGATTTGAAAGATGATTTGATCTCTCATTTTCGATGTTAAACAAAATTTCCAATAAAACATTTTAGATTTCCCAGATCTCCGTGTATCACATTGCATGCACTGATATACCATGGCTCTTCTGACAGCTTCATAGGCATATATAGGAAATCTACTGCCGATCAGTGCATCGTGGTCCGTGCATCGTGGTCCGTGCATCGTGGTCCGTACTCGGATGTCTGAATTCAGACTTTGTGTTGCCCAAACCTTAATTTTAGAGTTGACCAATCAGCTAATCGGTGTCATCTATTGAATGACAAATTGTGAGCTAATATATGGATCTGGAAAAATTGGATGAAAGCATTTGCTTATCTGCATTATTTTTCAGTAGAGAAGAAACCAATAAAAAAATAAATTAAATAAAAAAAAAAAATTTACATTTTGTTTTTTTATTTTTGTTGTTTCTCCTATTCTTTTATACTGAAAATAAATGAAGATGATAACCACAAACACCATAAGGAGTACAGAATCCAATTTATAATATGTATAAATTTATTTCACATAAATATCACAATCATAAGTACAAGACAGGATCAGGTAATGAAGGCTAGGTCTCTGATTAAATAATCACATAAAAATGCCAATGTGCTATTCATAATAGATATAACGCCATGGGAGTAAATTGTAAAAGTACTAGCCAGTGTGTATAAAATCCCCCAAAGTTGGAACAGGCCAAAGTACAATTAAATATACATCATAATTAAATGCCCCAAGTGCTTACCCATGACGATATATGGCAGAACCCAAGCCCCACGCCACCAAATAAATGAAGAGCAGCAAATGTTTTCACGTATACTGTACGTGTGTGTGATACTGCCTGCTGAGCCATGTGTCTAATCCTCTCCTGTGTGATACTGACTGCTGAGCTGTGTATCTAATCCTATCCTGTGTGATACTGACTGCTGAGCCGTGTATCTAATCCTCTCCTGTGTGATACTGACTGCTGAGCAGTGTATCGAATCCTATCCTGTGTGATACTGACTGCTGAGCCATGTGTCTAATCCTCTCCTGTGTGATACTGCCTGCTGAGCCGTGTATCTAATCCTATCCTGTGTGATACTGACTGCTGAGCCATGTGTCTAATCCTCTCCTGTGTGATACTGACTGCTGAGCTGTGTATCTAATCCTATCCTGTGTGATACTGCCTGCTGAACCGTGTGTCTAATCCTCTCCTGTGTGATACTGACTGCTGAGCCGTGTATCTAATCCTCTCCTGTGTGATACTGTCTGCTGAGCTGTGTATCTAATCCTATCCTGTGTGATACTGGGCTCACCCTGCAGTCTGTGTCAGAGTGTGGTCTGTGTTGGCACGGTAATAAATTGTGTTATTTCCAGCTTTACAGAAGGACGATAACGCCATAGAAATGATAAGAATAATAGGCCTCAGTTACCACAACTGTCTACAAAGAAAACTGTTGCTGATAGCAACCAATCACAGCTCATTTTTCATCTTTTTAACAGCACTGGGACAGCGTGGCGAGTTTTGAGTGGCGACTTTTGTGTTTCGACTTTTATGTGGCGAGGTTGGTGTATGTGTGGTGAAATGTGTGCTGAGGGTGGTATATGTGTTGAAGCACGTGGTAGTGTGTGGCGCATTTTGTGTGTTTGTTCATACCCCGTGTGTTGTGAGTATCCCATGTCAGGGCCCCACCTTAGCAACTGTACGGTATATACTCTTTGGCGCCATCGCTCTCAACGCGCGGGGTTAAAATTTCGCCTCACTACATAGCCTATGACGCTCTCGGGGTCCAGACGTGTGATTGTGCCAAATTTTGTGGCTGTAGCTGCGACGGTGCGGATGCCAATCCCGGACATACATACATACTGTAAGGTAGCACTGTCATTCGGGTAGGGGACTCTCGCTTGGCAGCCAAATAATCAGATCCGGCACAGGTTTTCCATAAAACAAGAACAGTCCATGCGGTTTATTCAGGCATCATAAACCGTGACCAGCAACATAAAGTTCATCTAAACAGCATAGCGTCCATGATGGAGCTTCACTCTGTTTATCCTTTAGTCATACGGGTTGTGCAATGTCCAGCACACAGGCACTCAGGAAGGCTTACACAGTTATATCCTCTCTCAGGGTTACCTCATGACTGCTTCATATTCCACACTTCAGATGTCCATTCCCTCCAGGGAACCATCAGGCACTTGCAGCCATTAAACACAGCCACGTGCTGTCAGGCAGGAAGCCCCATCTCCCAGCGGGACCTTCCAAACGGACCAACCGGGTCCCAGCATTCACTCATGTGACCTACCCTGGCCACCTTATATGGTCCGTAGCCACGCCCACTGAGTCACATGGCTATGACCTCATCACAGGTCCTTCACACTCACATAGTCTTTTACTACCAGCCTTTTCAGACACACCCTTGGGTGGATTTGTAGGTAGCTCTCCCTAACACATTGGCACGAAAGATCAACTCTGTTGATCAGCACATAATCAAGCCTCCATCCCGAGGCCACCCACCTTGAGATACATTACGATCAGTCAGCATCCTACTCCTATTAGGACACTGGAACACTGGAAATGCTTATACGCCTGTCCTGGGACACCCACACAGCGCCCCCTAGCGGACACAGTGGTGTGTATATATATATATATATATATATATATTAATATGTGTTATTTTCATGACTATGAAAATTGTAGATTCACTCTGCAGGCATCAAAACTATGAATTAACACGTGGAATTATATAATTAACAAAAAAAGTGTGAAACAACTGAAAATATGTCTCATATTCTAGGTTCTTCAAAGTAGCCACCTTTTGCTTTGATTTCTGCTTTGCACACTCTTGGCATTCTCTTAATGAGCTTCAAGAGGTAGTCACCGGAAATGGTCTTCCAACAGTCTTGAAGGAGTTCCCAGAGATGCTTAGCACTTGTTGGCTCTTTTGCCTTCACTCTGCCGTCCAGCTCACCCCAAACCATCTCGATTGGGTTCAGGTCTGGTGACTGTGGAGGCCAGGTCATCTGGCGTAGCACCCCATCACTCTCCTTCTTGGTCAAAAAGCCCTTACACAGCCTGGAGGTGTGTTTGGGGTCATTGTCCTGTTGAAAAATTAAATGATGGTCCAACTAAACGCAAACCAGATGGAATAGCATGCCGCTGCAAGATGCTGTGGTAGCCATGCTGGTTCAGTATGCCTTCAATTTTGAATAAATCCCCAACAGCGTCACCAGCAAAGCACCCCAACACCATCACACCTCCTCCTCCATGCTTCACGGTGGGAACCAGGCATGTAGAGTCCATCCGTTCACCTTTTCTGCGTCACACAAAGACACGGTGGTTGGAACCAAAGATCTCAAATTTGGACTCATCAAACCAAAGCACAGATTTCCACTGGTCTAATGTCCATTCCTTGTGTTCTTTAGCCCAAACAAGTCTCTTCTGCTTGTGGCCTGTCCTTAGCAGTGGTTTCCTAGCAGCTATTTTACCATGAAGGCCTGCTGCACAGTCTCCTCTTAACAGTTGTTGTAGAGATGTGTCTGCTGCTAGAACTCTGTGTGGCATTGACCTGGTCTCTAATCTGAGCTGCTGTTAACCTGCGATTTCTGAGGCTGGTGACTCAGATGAACTTATCCTCTGCAGCAGAGGTGACTCTTGGTCTTCCTTTCCTGGGGCGGTCCTCATGTGAGCCAGTTTCTTTGCAGCGCTTGATGGTTTTTGCCACTGCACTTGGGGACACTTTCAAAGTTTTCCCAATTTTTCGGACTGACTGACCTTCATTTCTTAAAGTAATGATGGCCACTCCTTTTTCTTTACTTAGCTGCTTTTTTCTTGCCATAATACAAATTCTAGCATTCTATTCAGCAGGACTATCAGCTGTGTGTCCACCAGACTTCTGCACAACACAACTGATGGTCCCAACCCCATTTATAAGGCAAGAAATCCCACTTATTAAATCTGACAGGGCACACCTGTGAAGTGAAAACCATTTCCGGTGACTACCTCTTGAAGCTCATCAAGAGAATGCAAAGAGTGTGCAAAGCAGAAATCAAAGCAAAAGGTGACTACTTTGAAGAACCTAGAATATGAGACATATTTTCAGTTGTTTCACACTTTTTTTGTTAATTATATAATTCCACATGTGTTAATTCATAGCTTTGATGCCTTCAGAGTGAATCCACAATTTTCATAGTCATGAAAATAAAGAAAACTCTTTGAATGAGAAGGTGTGTCCAAACTTTTGGTCTGTACTGTGTATATATATATATATATATATATATATATATATATATTTTGTGTATATGTATAATATAATGTTTTAATATTTACCTAAACTGTCCACTAGGGGCTCCAGAGAACCTCCAGCCTGCCTAGGAGGAGAGGAAATGCGCCGTTTGTTCGCCAATCTGACCGCCCGGTTTCACTTCACGGCAACAGTGAGTGGCGACATTTTTTTTCTGTTTTATGATTTTGTATATTATATACATATATACGGTATATTTATATATAATACAGTTACTGTATACTAAAAAATCATGAGTTTTTGTAATACATTTTCTATTTTGCTTCCTCACTGTTGTAAGACCTCCGCTTGCCGTCAGTGAATGGCAACCTGTTTTTTTATTTTTCTTTGTTCCAGTAGCTCGACGTCTGTCCTTCTCACAGCTGACTGTTTGTTACACTTGTACCCAGTCTAGACATCCATGCTTAGCACATCCCTGATATTTTGCTGCAGTGTGCCAGGGCAGATTGGATGTGATTGCGAGGTTCCGCTCTGGATTCTAGCAGCATCGGACAAGAGCACTGCCATGTACTGACAGCAAGCAGAGAGCTAGAAACAAGGTGTCACCTGTCCCCCTTGGTCTTGCAGCGTGCCTGGAGAGCGCCGGCCTGGCTCTACATCTCGCCGTCTCCTCCAGCAGTTCTGGAGGGAAGATCGCCTTAGCCATCAGCCCCAATCTTCAGATCGCCAGGAACCGCAACCTGCAAGGTGAAGACAGGAGGTCTTGTGGGGGGAGACTTCAGAGCAGCGCTCCTCTCAGGCTGCCCCTGACGTACAGGTAATTCCCGTTACTGCGGCTGGTGTGGTTGTAGAGAGCGCTGCTCTGTAGTGACTTGGCTTCTTCCTCCTCTATAGACCCATACCTAAAATAGCAGAGATGGAACGTCAGCTACTCGAGGCCATGGCGGAAAAAGAGCGCCTCCTGAAGGCCAGGGTGAGTAATGATCTGAAGTATACAAGAAGGGTCCATCTGGATTCAATAATGTCTGATACTTGTATAGTACAGGGGTCTTTGGGTCGCTCAGGTATCGGGGTCCTGAGAGTGACTACTGCAGGGTCTTATGCAGTCTATATCTTGTAGGCGCCTGAACATCCTGCAGATTGGTGGACGTCTGGGTCCCAAGACCCCCCACCGATCGTGCTGAGCTTCTGCATGAGTGTGCACACAGCAGCGTCAGCGGTCTCTACGTCGCTCTGTGTGCTCCCACAGCAGCTCCACACTTAGGAACAGTGTTTTGAGCGTCAGGACTCCCTGCAGGACGGTATAAGAGAATCTGTCCGCACTTTTCTGCGAAGACCCTGATTACAGTCCTGCGTCACCTACTGGGCTTCTTACCTACTGATTTATCTGCTGCAGCTCTGCTAGTCTTCTAAAAGATGAGCTCCTGTTATGTAGTCCTCGATAACTATGAGCTTTGCATACCCTGCCCTCACCACTGATTTCAGCTTTCCGCCTATGCACAGTGCACACAGAAAACTGTCAATCAGTGGTTTGGGGTGAGGTTATACTGGGCTCATCATCATAAAAACATCAACATTTTAGGAATAAACACTGGCTCATTGGTCTAACATTACTTCTAGTCTGCACATGGACATCAGCAGCAGTAGGACAACTCATGGATGTAGGGGGAGGAGGTGAGCTGTGACATCATCTGTTGGGAATGGTGGATCCTGTTTTATCTACTGAATATAGAGGTGTTATCAGTCATTGTACAGGAGGAGGAGGTGAGCTGTGACATCACATATTGTGATTGGTGGATCCTGTGTTATCTACTGTATATAGAGATGTTATCAGTCATTGTACAGGAGGAGGAGGTGAGCTGTGACATCACCTATTGTGAATGGTGGATCCTTTGTTATCTACTGTATACAGAGGTAATATCTGTCATTGTACAGGAGAAGGTGAGCTGTGACATCTGTTGTGAATAGTAGATCTGTTATCTACTGTATATAGTATTATCAGTCATTGTACAGGATCAGGAGGAGGAGGCGGTAAGCTGTGACATAATTATCTACTGTATATAGAGTTGTTATCAGTCATTGTACAGGATGAGGTGAGCTGTGACATCTCCTATTGTGAATGGTGGATCCTGTGTTATCTACTGTATTTAGAGGTAATATCTAACTTTATAGGAGGAGGTGAGCTGTGACATCTGCTGTTGTGATTGGTGGATCCTGTGTTGTCTTCTGTATTTAGAGGTAATGTCAGTAATTGTAAAGGAGGAGGAGGTGAGCTGTGAAAACTGTGAATGGTGGGTTCTGTGTTATCTACTCTGTATATATAGATGTTATCAATCATTGTACAGGAGGAGAAGGAGGTGAGCTGTGACATCATCTAATGTGAATGGTGACTCCTGTGTTATCTACTGTATATACAGGTGTAATCAGTCATTGTATAGGGGAGGAGGAGGTGAGCTGTGACAACACCTATTGTGAATGGTGAGTCCTATGTTATCTACTGTAAATAGAGCTGTTTTCAGTCATTGTACAGGAGGAGGTGAGCTGTAACATCACCTATTGTGAATGGTGGGTCCTGTGTTATCTACTGTATATAGAGGTGTTATCAGTCATTGTACAGGAGGAGGTGAGCTGTGACATCTACTATTATGAATGGTGGGTCCTGTGTTATCTACTGTATAGAGGTGTTATCAGTCATTGTACAGGAGGAGGAGGAGGTGAGCTGTGACATCTCCTATTGTGAATGGTGGATCCTGTGTTATCTACTGTATTTAGAGGTAATATCTGACTTTATAGGAGGAGGTGAGCTGTGACATCTGCTATTGTGATTGGTGGATCCTGTGTTATCTTCTGTATTTAGAGGTAATGTCAGTCATTGTAAAGGAGGAGGAGGTGAGCTGTGAAAATTGTGAATGGTGGGTTCTGTGTTATCTACTCTGTATATATAGATGTTATCAATCATTGTACAGGGGGAGAAGGAGGTGAGCTGTGACATCATCTAATGTGAATGGTGAATCCTGTGTTATCTACTGTATATACAGGTGTAATCAGTCATTGTATAGGGGGAGGAGGAGGTGCGCTGTGACAACACCATTGTGAATGGTGGGTCCTATGTTATCTACTGTAAATAGAGGTGTTTTCAGTCATTGTACAGGAGGAGGTGAGCTGTGACATCACCTATTGTGAATGGTGGGTCCTGTGTTATCTACTGTATAGAGGTGTTATCAGTCATTGTACAGTAGGAGGAGGAGGTGAGCTGTGACATCACCTATTGTGAATGGTGGGTCCTGTGTTATCTACTGTATAGAGGTGTTATCAGTCATTGTACAGGAGGAGGAGGAGGTGAGCTGTGACATCTATTGTGAATGGTGCATCCTGTGTTATATACTGTGTATAGAAGAGTTATCGGTCATTGTAATCCTGTCTGTGATGATAATAAAACTGCTGAAATGTTATCTGTGCGCAAGAGGAAATGTGATTCTATTCTTGTTTCCGGTTGTGAAAATGTCAAGATTTCTGTATGAAAAATTAAAAAAAAAAATTAAAATGAAGAATGACTGATTGCAGAAGCCCGTCCATTTCCTGATGATACGATCGCTGTGAGCATGTATCAGTGATAAGTAAGGCTTCACTCTGACAAATCCCTTCCCACCCTCCTGCACTTCTCCCCATCCATTGAGCCGTGCGCTGGGCTGAGCTTCTGCGCTGCCGGCTGACCTCGCCGTCACATGACCGTCACACAAGAGCTTCTGCTTTTTGGAGACGAGCCTGGGGCACAAGATCTGCGCTCAGTGAGTAAGACGGCAGGAGCGGCACCGGACACGGTATGGACTCTGCAGCCGGCTGGTGTGTGCGTATATGTGTGCACTCTATGAGCCCTTATATATTAATCTATAGGTGACATAGATCGTTTTCGGCAGACTCTCCCATTGTATCGGCCTCCCTGCTGCTCCCTGACAAGCTGGGTCCTAACCTGAGCTGGCAAACAAGTTTTTCATGTTTGCTCCGATCCTTTGCAAGCAGGGCAGGCGAGGAGCCGAAGAAACAAAGAGCATTTCCTGTAAAATATAGAGAAAAATCCAGTAAATATGCGTATTTGACTTGTCCTCACCCTGCACCCATCGCTTTCTGTAGTTACACCCGTATTTGATAAGCCCCTAAAATTTACGATTGGGCTTGCAAGATATACCTAGGATCCTGTGTATGGGGGGATTTTAGTTAAAGAGGATGTGACCTCAATGTCCGCTACATCTCTCCAGAAACAAAGGAAGGGGGATTGACAAGTGATTTACTGCTACTGGCCCTTTAAGAATTTTATGTTCATCTTTCCTGTCCACACTGATTTTACATTTATCCCCTATACAGCAGGTGGGTGATCAGATCCCCTTTAAAGGGGATCTGTCACCAGGTCATGAATGTCCAATTTTTGCTCTCACATTATTCACGCTGTTCCATTTTTTATAATCCACCTTAAAGTTCCAGAAATATTGGCTTTTTTTGTTTAGTGGTATTTTTATGTTTTTTTTATTACTAAGGCGGCATGGCTCACAGAGTAATTATGCAGATCAGCCTAAAGGCACGCCCCTGAGGATCCATTGAGCCGTACCTCCTTATAAAGAGCATAAAAATTAGCACTAAATGATAAGGATTACAAAAAAATAATTTCCAATTCTGGAGACAGGTTTAGGTCCCAGCGTATCAAACATTTATGGCATATCCCATGAATATGTCATCAATGTCAACTCCTTTAATAGAGTACTCCAGTCTACAAAAAAATAATCTGGATAGGGGATAATTTTTAGACTAGTGTTGGTTCCATCCTTACTGATCACCAGAATTGGGCGTTTCCTCGCACATGTGTTCTAGACTCGAATCGTATCAATACCGGACAAGTCTCCGTGCTTTTCTGCAGACCACTCTGTCCGAGAAAAAAAATCTGAAATGTGAACAGTCCCATAGACTATGAACTGTACAAGTGCTATCCAGGAAAAAAACGGACAGAACTCATAGGGGAAAAGCTGATGTGTGAATGAACCCGTAGGCCGCAAGCTGGATTGGGATAGTGGTATTATTAAAGGTCATATTAAAGGGAGTGTGACATCATGATCAAGTCTACCATTCCTACTATTTATATTATTTATATACAGTATTTGCATGTGTGCACATTTCCATATCTCACTCATCAGAAGGCCTCATTCAGGCGTCAGATTTCTCGGATAGACCATGTTCACATTATAGTTTATTGGCGCATTCACGTGTCTTTTTTTTTTTTTGCAAAATTAAAAAGAAAACCTCCAAAAATGGAGATTTGTCCATTGTTGATCTGATTTGCAGATCAAGTGATCAGGTCCTTTAAAGTAACTGATGTCATCTATGTATCGCCCTGGAGTGTGGTCCGTTTTTTTTTTTACTGATTAAAGGGAAGGGGAGAGTTGCAACATTTTTTTCATTTGCATATAAGAAAAAGAGTGTCCATGACAAAGAGGATCCTGTATTTCTAAGAATGATGCCATGTGTTATCCAGCTTGGATGCGCCATTGTTTTTATAGGGTGGAGCTGAGAATAGGTCCATTGTTTCCGCAAAGAGATGGAGGCCAAGTGTTACTTCATGCGCTTCGGTGGTTCACAATGCACGGACTGTCTAGGTGTAGACACCTGCGCTCTCGTCTTGTCCTCGCATGATTCACACCTTGCATTACTTTGATTCACCAGTAGGAGGCACTGCAAACTATCCCCAGATCTCACCAATAATCCATTCCCTTTGCTTTATCCCAGGAGGAGAAGAGAGTGGCCAAAGAAATGACAAAGCGTCTGGAAGCGGAGCAAAACCACGTGAAGGAAGAAGCTGCTGTCTCCAATCCCCCCTTAGTACCGACAGTCGTACCCGAGACCCCTGCAGAGCCAGTAAGTCCAAGCAGAATCAGGGAATCTCATCTTTTCTCTAAAATGTAACGTTGCAAATTTTCATATCCTAAGCTGCATTTAGAGTTCTACTGAAATCCTCTTTGTTCCTGTCTCCTTCTCTTTTGCAGCCCCCTCTCGACCTCCGATCGTATCTGGAAACATCAGGGCACAGCGTCGAAACCTGCGCGCAAGTGCGGGTCAGTGCCATGTGCTGCAAAGGGTACCTTGTGAAGATGGGTGGCCGGATAAAGACGTGGAAGAAGCGCTGGTTCGTGTTTGATAGGCAGAAGAGACGTCTGGCGTACTATGCAGGTACCCGCGGTGTTGTCGCCTTCTAGACAGATGGCGCCACAATGTATTATGGTGGATGTAGGTGGCGTGTACGGACGTAATGACCTGTGTGATGGTTCCGCAGACAAAGAAGAGCAGAAGCTGAAGGGGGTGATCTATTTCCAGGCTATAGAGGAGGTGTATTATGACCACTTACGCAGTGCCTTTAAAGTAAGTAATGTACCCCCTTTAGAAAGTGTCCACCACGGTGCCCCCTCCATATAATGTTAACCACAGTGTCCCCTCCATATAGTCTAAGCCACGGTGTCCCCTCCATATAGTGTTAGCCACAGTATCCCCTCAATATAGTGTCTGCCGCAGTGTCCCCTTCATATAGTGTCCGCCACAGTGTCCGCTCCATATAGTGTTAGCCACAGTGTCCACTCCATATAGTCTAAGCCATGGTATCCCCTCCATATAGTGTCCACCACTGTGTCCCCTCTATATAGTGTTAGCCACAGTGTTCCCTCCATATCTAAGCCACGGTATCCCCTCCATATAGTGTCCGCCATGGTGTCCGCTCCATATAGTGTTAGCCACAGTATCCCCTCCATATAGTGTCTGCCGCAGTGTCCCCATCATATAGTGTCCACCACGGTGTCCGCTCCATATAGTGTTAGCCACAGTGTCCACTCCATATAGTCTAAGCCATGGTATCCCCTCCATATAGTGTCCACCACTGTGTCCCCTCTATATAGTGTTAGCCACAGTGTTCCCTCCATATCTAAGCCACGGTATCCCCTCCATATAGTGTCCACCATGGTGTCCCCTCCATATAGTGTTAGCCACAGTGTCCCCTCCATGTAGTGTCCGCCACGGTGTCCCCTCCATATAGTGTTAGCCACAGTGTCCCCTCCATGTAGTCTAAGCCACGGTATCCCCTCCATATAGTGTTAGCCACAGTGTCCCCTCCATATAGTGTTAGCCACAGTGTCACCTCCATATAGTCTAAGCCACGGTATCCCCTCCATATAGTATCCGCCATGGTGTCCCCTCCATATAGTCTAAGCCACGGTATCCCCTCCATATAGTGTCCGCCACGGTGTCCCCTCCATATAGTGTTAGTCACAGTCTCACCTACATATAGTCTAAGCCACGGTATGCCCTCCATATAGTGTCTGCCACGGTGTCCCCTCCATATAGTCTAAGCCACGTGTCCCCTCCATATAGTGATCACCATAGTGTCCCCTCCATATAGTGTCCGCCACGGTGTCCCCTTCATATAGTGTAAGCCACAGTGTCAGCCACGGTGTACCCTCCATATAGCATCAGCCACAGTTTCCCCTCTATATAGTGTCAGCCATGGTGTCCCCTTCATATAGTGTCAGCCACGATGTCCGATCCAAATAGTGTCAGCCACAGTGTCCCCTCCATATAGTGTCAGCTACAGTGTCCCCTCCATATAGTGTCAGCTACAGTGTCCTCTTCATATAGTGTCAGCCATGGTGTCCCCTTCATATAATGTCAGCCACGATGTCCGATCCAAATAGTGTCAGCCACAGTGTCCCCTCCATATAGTGTCAGCTACAGTGTCCCCTCCATATAGTGTCAGCTACAGTGTCCTCTTCATATAGTGTCCGCCATGGTGTCCCCTTCATATAGTGTAAGCTACAGTGTCCCCTCCATATAGTGTCAGCCACGGTGTACCCTCCATATAGCGTCAGCCACAGTTTCCCCTCTATATAGTGTCAGCCATGGTGTCCCCTTCATATAGTGTCAGCCACGATGTCCGATCCAAATAGTGTTAGCCACAGTGTCCCCTCCATATAGTGTCAGCTACAGTGTCCCCTCCATATAGTGTCAGCTACAGTGTCCTCTTCATATAGTGTCAGCCATGGTGTCCCTTTCATATAGTGTCAGCCACGATGTCCGATCCAAATAGTGTCAGCCACAGTGTCCCCTCCATATAGTGTCAGTTACAGTGTCCCCTCCATATAGTGTCAGCTACAGTGTCCTCTTCATATAGTGTCAGCCATGGTGTCCCCTTCATATAGTGTCAGTCACGATGTCCCCTCCAAATAGTGTCAGCCACAGTGTCCCCTCCATACAGTGTAAGCTACAGTGTCACCTCCACATAGTGTCGGCCACAGTGCCACCTCCACATAGTGTCAGACACAGTGCCCCCTCCACATAGCGTCAGCCACAGTGTCACCTCCATATAGTGCCAGCAATGGTGCCCCTCCACATAGTGTCAGCCACAGTGTCACCTCCATATAGTTCCAGTCATATTTTCATAGTTCTTAAGGTTGAAGGTAGACATAAGCCCAACAAGTTTAATTTAATTACTGTAGTTGTTTCAAACGAGGACAAAAAACACATGAACCAGATTCTACTTTCCCCTCATTAGTAGTGTTCCCTTCATAGAGTACCAGTATCGCTGTCTCCTATGTAGAGTGCCAGTTAGAGTATTCCCTCCATAGAGTCTCCTTACAGTAGCACTCCATAGAGTTCCAGTAACAGTGTCTGATTCATAGAGTGCTAGTCATAGTGTCCCCTTCATAGAGTTTCAATTATAGTGTCTCCTCCATAGAATGCCAGTCATAGTGTCCTCTCTATAGAGTGCAAGTCATAATGTCCCTTTCGTAGAGTGCAAGTCATAATGTCCCTTTCGTAGAGTGTCAATCAAAGTGTCCCATTCATAGAGTGCCAATGATGGTGTCCTCTACTTGGTGTGCCACTAACGGTGTCCCCTTCATAGAGTGCCTATGATGTGTCCCTATAACACTACCAAAATGCCCAAATACAGTGCCAGCCAAAATGTTCTTCTTTCTTCCTGATAATTGCCAGGCACAATACCCCATAAGCGTGCACACTATGATTACCTCATGTCGCTTAATACAAGCCACCGCCGCAGTCACCAACCAATCTCCAAACGTTGTTTGTTGACCTGTTTCCTTTCCCAGTGGACAGACCCTCCCCTGTCTGTCTATCTTAATCAGCATTTTATTGATCAGGTACTTTTTTTTTTTTTAACTTAATCAGAGCCCACATCCCAAGTTGACATTTTGTTTGAAGACCTTTGAACGCCTGTTTTGTATGGTGGCCCCAACCCCAGAGGCCATGAGGATATGGATGGACGTGATGGTCACGGCAGCTGAGGAGAACTCGCGGTACTGAGAACTTTTTGGGACTTGAGCCAAAGGAGAAAAGGAAGACAAAGACATGAAGCACTGACTTTTAATAGAAAGAAGGAACTAGTGAAATAAATATTGCTGAAGCAACAGACTGAAACTGACTCCGGCATATGGCCGAGGTATGGGAGATTTTACTGTCCATTCCCTGGCCTTTTGTGTATATACGTCCATTCGTTCGTGGGCTCATTTTTTCCTGTGAACTTGTTTATGACTCATTCTGGATGTAAAATATTATGATACTGATAGCTTCCAGGGCCTGCTGGGCATTCGTGTATGTCGGCAGCCATTTTGAGAACAGAAAAAAAGAGTGCAAATCCCTAAGAATCTGAGGTTCAAAATGGCTGCCCTGAAACTTTAGTGATCTTCTTGAAGATGGCCAAGAAAATAATCCGAAGGATTTGGCAATTTGGAGATGTTTTCAACCTGGCCTTGTGATACTAAGTCCAGATTTCCAAGCCATGAAGGACCACGTGTACATACCTGTGCATTTCCCCAAAATTGGGGACATTTAAGGCCCCAAAACAGCCTCTCTCATGGATGATATTTTGCTTTGATTTGGACAGATTCACTCAAATTCAGAGCAGATTCATCTTGGTCCAAAGTAATTTAGTCCAGGAGTTGAGGATAGGGATGAAAAATAATAACCTGGTCATCTGCACTGACTCCTTTCCGGTCCTGAGGCCAATCTGAGACAACATGAAACATGTCATACCCCAATGTGACTGTATTGGACTTCGAATTGGCTTCAACTTGGGACTGGAACGCCGGAAGAACGTAAGATCAGCCCCGAGGACCATTAACCACTTCCCAGCCTAAATAAAAATTTTGCTGGATGCCTCACAAAACGATTCGCTCCACCTTACTAAAAACTTATAGATGGTTTTGGATTGTGAATGGACAGAACTGAAGAGGGTTCATGTATGTGTTTGTAAGAGGCCTGTCTTATAATGTAGCACTCTGGGGTCCCCCATATGACAGGACTCCATAGCAAAAAATGTTCCACATTGCATTTTTAATTCAATTTTGCTGCTAAAAACATTTACAAATACAGAAGGACAGTTGTCAATAGGCACTCAGATTGCCTTGTTGCCAATGGCAACTCTTCACAATTTCTGATTGGTTGTTAAAGCTGATCATGTCCGCCTGTCATGGAATTAAACTGAAAACTAGTCACCATTTAATATGCCCATAGCAACCAATCACAGCTCAGCTTTCATTTCATAAACTGCTTTATTAAAATAATAGCTGCATTGTGATTGGTTGCTATTTGCGACAATGGCATTTCTTTTAGAACGTTTTAGACAGGCGGGTAGCATGATGACAATATGTCAGCCTAATATTCCTCAGTCACTAAAAAGAAGATATTTGTGCACTCTATCAAGATCACAAAATGGCTGCCTTGCAAGACACTTTAAATTGCCAATATTACTCATATTGTCTCAGAAATGTCTCTTAGTTCTTGGTCACAAAATGGCTGCTTTTCTAGTAGGCCTCAGGACTTTTTTTGTGACCGATGTAAATTAATAAGATCACTGTATATATTTGCATGTTTATGAGACACATGCCGTGAGGATTTGCCCCCCCCCTCTTGGTAGAGGGCCCAGATAGCAGAGAATGGGTATCTATGGGCACCATATTGTGACCAGTCATGCCCACTTTCCCCTTTGTCTTATTTTATTGTTTTTTTTTATGTGTTTTTTGCGCACCATATTTTTGATACGTGCGCCATTGTGTAGGATTGTAGGCTTGTACAATATTCTGTATACTTAGGGGAACATCTGGTGAAAAGGTTGTTACTACTCTTGTTCCAAACGGTATGATTATTATATTTATTTTACTCCTTAATAAAAAAAAAAAGTTAAATTGTCTGAAGAAACACAGAGATGTCTTGTGTAATTGATACCAAGGCTGACTCCCAAGTCACCGGTATAGTGGGCATGCTCTCTGCTCACACATTTTCAGTTTTTCTAGACTCTTTTAGACTTTGCTGAACTCTCTTTTTGGAGTGGGTTGAGATCTGACAACTTCAAGTCTTTCTTGCTCCTAAAAACACTCAAACAAGATACTCGGGCAACATCCAAGCATGCTCGGATAAGACGTTATCTGAGCACGTTCGCTCATCACTACTAATAAACCCATATTATATATATATATATATATATATATATACAACTCTCCATTCTACACTCCTTTATTTATTACTAGATTTCCTGTCTATGCTGTGTTCTTCACTGTTGTCTTCCAGTTTGTCATATAATCTGACCTTAATTCTTGTCTGCCGCCTGCCCTGACCTTTCAGTAGTTATTATTATTATTATACATTTATATAGCGCCATTTATTCCATGGCGCTTTACAGGGAAAATGGGAAATATAGACAAGTACAATAAACATGTGCAAGACAAGGGACACGTGAGAACATAAGGAGAGAGGACCCTGCCCGCGAGGGCTCACAGTCTACAGGGATGGGTGAGGATACACTAGGAGAGGGTAGAGCTGATTGTGCGGTGGTTCAGTAGACCGAGGATCATTGCAGGCTGTAGGCTTGTCGGAACAGGTGGGTCTTCAGGTTCTTCTTGAAGGTATCCGTTGTTGGTGAGAGTCTGATGTGTTGCGGCAGAGAGTTCCAGATTATGGGGGAAGCACGGGAGAAGTCTTGTATGCGGTTGTGGGAAGAAAAGATGAGGGGGAGTAGAGAAGGAGATCTTGAGAGGATCGAAGGTTGCGTGCGGGTAGGTACCGGAAGACTATGTCACAGATTTATGGAGGAGACAGGTTGTGGATGGCTTTGTATGTCATGGTTAGGTTTTTGAACTGGAGCCTCTGGACAATAGGAAGCCAGTGAAGGGCCTCGCATAGGGGGGAGGCAGGGGAATAGCGGGGAGACAGGTGGATTAGTTGGGCAGCAGAGTGTAGGATAGACTGGAGTGGTGCCAGAGTGCTGGAGGGGAGGCCAGAGAGTAGGATGTTGCAGTAGTCAAGGCTGGAGATAAGGGCGTGCACAAGTGTTTTTGTGGCTGCATGGTTGAGGAATGCGCTGATTCGGGAAATATTTTTGAGTTTGAGGCGGTAGGAGGAGGCAAGTGCTTGGATATGGGGTTTGAAAGAGAGGGCAGAGTCGAGGATCACCCCAAGGCACCGAGCGTGCGGGATCGGGAAAGAGAGCAGCCATTGACATTGATGGATAGGTCTGTTGGAGGGGTAGAGTGAGATGGGGGAAAGATGATGAATTCTGTTTTGTCCATGTTCAGTTTGAGAAAGCGAGCAGAAAAGAAGGCTGAAATAGTAGATAGACATTGTGGGATTTTGGTCAGTAAGGAGGTGAGGTCAGTTCCAGAGAGGTAGATCTGCGTGTCATCGGCGTAGAGGTGGTACTGCAAGCCGTGGGATTCTATGAGCTGTCCCAGGCCGAAGGTGTAGATGGAGAAGAGTAGGGGTCCGAGGATTGAGCCTTGAGGAACACCGACAGACAGGGTGCGAGGTGAGGAGGTGGTATGTGAGAGGGAGACACTAAATGTTCGGTCTGTTAGGTATGATGAGATCCAGGATAGGGCCAAGTCTGTGATTTCAAGAGATGAGAGAATCTGCAGCAGGAGGGAATGGTCCACGGCGTCAAAGGCAGAAGACAGATCCAGGAGAAAGTAGTAGTCTTGATTAATAGAAAGCTGGCTGCCTTGACTTCAGCTTGTCCAACCATGCTCCGCTTATCTTGTCTCGGCCTTACATGATGGATTCTAGTTTTAGCTTGTTTTCAAGTTTCAAACCCTGTTTGTGACCTGTCCATGATTCTTGTCTGCCATCTTTCAGTAGCTTTGAATGATAGAATGTTGCCTGGCTTGACTTCAGCTTATCTGACCATACTCCACACATCTTATCTTGGCCTTACGTCTCAGATTCTACTGTCAGCTTGTCTTTAAGTTTCTGACCTGGCTTATAACCTGACCTTGATTTTTGTCTGACGCCTATCCTGATCTATTGATAGAAATCTGTTTTCCTTGACCTCAGCTTGTCTGACTATGCTCCTCTAATCTTGTCTTGGTCTTAAGGGGGTTTTACACTAAGCAATATCGCTAGCAATATCGCTAAAACGTCACTGGTTTTGTGACGTTATAGCGATATTGCTAGCGATATCGCTATGTGTGATACTTACCAACGACCGGCTCCCCCGCTGCTCATCGCTGATCGCGCGAGAATGTCCAGCTCCATTTCTCGTCGGGCGCTTCCTGCTGAGACTTCCTGCTGTGACGTCCAGCGACGCGTGGAGGCGGGCCGGAGGACGCAGGATCGCTGTGTGTGAATGGTAAGTATCATGCGCTGCGTCGCTGCTGCATCGCTGTGAGATCTTTCTGTATGAAAGCTCACTAGCGATCATTTAGCGATGCACCAGCGATCCTGACCGGGTCGGATCGCTGGTGCATCGCTAAATGTAAAAGGGCCTTTAGTTCTCAGATTCTACCATTTGTCAGCTTTTCTTCAAGTTATCGAGACATGTTTAAACCTAATCTTGACTCTTCTCCTTCGCCTGCCCTAATCTTTTGCTAGTCTTCATTGACAAAACACTGTCTGCGCTATTCTAAACTTGGCTGAAAATACTCCACAGATCTTGTCTAGATCTTACGTCTCGGATTCTAATATCTGTCATCTTTTCTTCAAGTTTCCTACCCAGTTTATAACCTGACCTTGATTCTCGTCTGCTGTCTTTCCTTACCTTTCACTACCCTTCATTAATAGGACTCTGCCTGCCCTTGACCTCATCTTGTCTGACTATGCTCCACAGATCGTGCCTTGTCGTTACGTCTCAGATGTTACTAAATAACAGCTGTTGGTAGCGGTGCCTATGTTGAAATTGTGTCCTTTTAAAGCCTTTGAAGTCCAGATCACTGTACGGGGTAAATGGGTGATTATCTGGAGGTCTTACGATTGACAACTCCTCCGTCAAAGTCCATTGTAACTGAAAGTGTCCACAACTCTCATGCAGGCCTTGACAACCCCTTTAAGATCCATTTTTTTCATACATAAGCATTGGAGTGTTAGACACTGTATTTTTGTATAGATATGAGTATAATCAGAGGGTGATAGAACAAAGGACAATCCAGTCAAGCATGAAGAGATATTAGAAGACAACAAGACTTAAGTTTCTTTTTTTAATACTTATCAGTAAGTTTCACACTTTGCCATATGAGTTTGATGCCTCAATGCAACTCCATCCTTTATCTAAAAATTCACAAAAAAATGCAAAATAAAAAATAAAGTCCATAGTAGAAGAACATGGAAGAAAACTATCAACAAAGGCAGACTAAAACGAAAATAAGCCAAGAAGAGTAGAACAATCCATAGGCCCTGTTATTAGCTTGGCTATCTTTAGTCTCATTACTGAAGCGTGAAGCTACAGTGATTTTCCGATCAGTTTTTGCTTCTACATTTGTCGAGGTTGGAACCATATGTGTAGGGGGTAACCATGGAGGTGGTAGAGCGGTGGTGGTCACTTCTTTATTATTTTCATTAAGGAGGACTAAAAAGGGCATGTCTCCATGTTGGGTCCTGTTGGAGAGGTCATCGTTGCAGAGTTTTCCCGAGCAGCAGGCTCCTTTTATCTCAAAAGATACGCTATCATAGGTCTGAGTCTGTTTGGCACAATAGTATCTTAAGGCGCAGCTCTTGACAGGTATGATGGTTACGTCATTTTCTAGGTAGGAATAGATAGTTTTAGGGCATGTATCTGAAGGAAACCCAACCTCCCTTGTAAAATTGACAAAGCCTAGACTGGTTTTCCGTACCCTCCCCTCAACTGCCTCATTAGGTCTCGGAGCTAAATATTGTGAGATACAATGCTACAAATATCCTGTGTATAAAAATTCTGGATGATCGTAGAAATCACTAGCTTTGGTTAATTTATTACTCATTTTAAGTGTAATTGCACTTTTAGTGAACTTTTGTCACACAGACAAGTCAAAAGTTTTGATCCGTAGATGTCCATGTACACAAAAAAGCTTGTTCTGCTCCATTCTAATATAATCAAAACTCATATGCTCCCTTCTAACATGGTGCCTAGATATTTACCCATAGATATTGTGACATTTCCATCAAAGCAATGACCATAGGTGTCGTGGCAGTCCATGATGGGAGCATTTGATGGCAAGCATTCTTCCTCGGTCTTTCCAATACAGCTGTAGCATTGCTCATTAATGGAAAGATGAGTTATGTTAGCTGTAAAAAACACAAATATAATATTAGAATCATTTATGAGCCAAAATATCTTTAGTAGCTTCTAGGCAGTCTTGCGTAGGCACTGTATGTGCAGTGACATGTAAAAGTTAGGGCACCCATGGTCAAAATTACTGTTATTGTGAACGGTGAAGTAAGTTGAATATGAAATGATCTCTAAAAGGGTTAAAGTTAAAGATGACACATTTCCATTATATCTTAGGCAAAAAAAAATATTGTTAATTTTTACAATTAAAATTCCAAAAAGCAAAAATTAGCCGATGCAATAGTTTGGGCACCCTTGAATATTTGTGTGCTTAGATACTTTGGACCAAGGTTTCAGACCTGAATTAGCCTGTTTAAGGTATGTGCACACGTTGCGGATTCGTGTGTGGATTTTTCCGCGCGGAATCTGCAGTTCAAAATGCTTGCGTTTTACCTGCAGACTTACTGCGGATTTTGACTGCGTTTTTACACCTGCAGATTCCTATAATGGAATCGGTGTAAAACACTGCGGAATCCGCTCAAGGAATTGACATGCTGCGGAAAATAAACCGCTGCGGAAGATAAACTGCTGCGTTTCCGCGCGAAATTTTCCGCAGCATGTGTACAGCGGTTTTTGTTTTCTAAAGGATAACATGGTACTGTACATCCCCTGGAAAACTGCTGCGGATCCGCAGGGCCAAATCAGCTGTGGATCCGCAGACGAATCTGCAACGTGTGCACATACCCTTAGGGTTATGGCTTGTTTACTATCATTGTTAGGAAAGACCAGGTGATGCAAATTTCCCAGCTTTATAAAAACTCAGCCTCCTCTAGCCTTGTGCCAAAAAACAGCAACCATGGGTTCCTCTAAGTAGCTGCCTAGCACTCTGAAAATGGTGGAGGTCCACAAAGCAGGAGAAGGTTATAAGAAGATAGCAAAGCGTTTTCAAGTTTCCCTTTCCTTAGTTCGAAATGTAATTAAAAGATAGCAGTTAACAGAAACAGTGGAGGTCAAAATAGGGTCTGGAAGACCAAGCAAAATTTCAGTGAGAGCTGTTTGTAGGATTGCTAGAGAGGCAAATCAGAACCCCTGCTTGACTGCAAAAGACCTTCATAGAGATTTAGCAGACTCAGTGCTTAAAGGAAATCTGTCACCTATTTTTAGCCCTATCAGCTGCCGGCACCGCCATCAGGGGCTTATCTACATAATTCTGTACTGCTGTAGATAAGCCCCCGATGTAACCTGAAAGATAAGAAAAACGAGTTAGATTATACTTGCCGGGGGGCGCGGTCGGGTGCCGTGGGTGTCGCGGTCCGGCACCTCCCATCTTCTAGAGATGACGTCCATCTCCTTACTTCTGCCGCGGCTCCTGCGCAGGCGTACTTTATCTGCCCTGTTGAGGGCAGAGTAAAGTACTGCAGTGCGCAGGCGCTGGGAAAGGTCAGAGCGCTCCGGCGCCTGCACACTGCAGTACTTTACTCTGCCCTCAACAGGGCAGATAAAGTATGCCTGCGTCGGAGCTGTGGCAGAAGTAAGAAGGAGGACAGCATCGCTAGAAGATGGGAGGCGCCAGCCCAGACTGCGACACCCATCGGACTGGATCGGATGCCCGGGTGAGTATAATCTAACTTGTTTTTCTTATCTTTCAGGTTACGTCGGGGGCTTATCTACAGCATTACAGAATGCTGTAAATAAGCCCCTGATGGCGGTGCTGGCAGCTGATAGGGCTAAAAATTGGTGATAGATTCCCTTTAACTGTTCACAATAACAGTAATTTTGACTTTTACATGACACTATAATTATTATTTGGCAGTAGTCATGGGAAGGAGTCCCCTGTGTGAATCACCTTGGTGCTACCACACCAATACTACCCCGTGTGCTAGTATAGAGAAGTTGTAGTCCTTATTTGACACCTAAAATGATTGTAATGACAACGGCATATGGATGCCCAAAAACCTAAAGTAGAGTCGTACTTTTGGTAAGTTTGTTGAGACGCATGGACAACCCCTTTGTTGGCTGAAGAGTGGTTGGAACATCCGAAGGAAGAGGACAAGCAGTCATATGGCCAGTGCATCACCAAAGAGTGGAGGAACCGGCATAAGAGCACAAGAGCATTGGGACCAGTGCTATTGAGAAAGTCAATATCTAGATTTGTGTATGTCAGATAAGACAACTGGATCCTCCAAAAACATTGACCTACAGCTGTGTCCCCTTTTTTTTGTAGAATATCTAGCTGTAAACATTGTTCAATTCTATAGGGTAATGTAGAGATTTAAGAAAATATGTCCTAACCATCTGGGATTGACGCTATTGAGGAAGTTTGCATCTACTTTTGCTTATGTCAGAAGAAAAATATATCTTCTTCTGTTATACAGTAAAAAGAAACACAAGATAAAACTATCAACCAAAACAAGCACATTTTATCCCTTTTTTTTGTAGTATCCGTAAACTTTGTGTGACTTAAACCTATGTTACAGATTTAGTTAATATGCCCCAAATGTCTGTATTCATTTTTAAGCATGTGTACGGTTTTACCTACTTGCACATCATACAAGCACCTAGCTAAATGTTTTCACCTACATATACACACATAGGCACGCTTTAACATATACATTCTCAAACACCAGTAGACTCAGGTGGACAGCACAAGCCTCTCTATCCCTGGGCCCTGCATAGTGCTGTCTTCATTTTTGCTATTGGCTGTCACCAGTGTCAGATAAAATCATCAGAATGGCCATGTAAAAGGTATCTCTATCAATTAGTTAGCTAACATGACTTTGGTTCTCCTTCATCTGATATTCTTTTCTGACTTTGGTTACATATGACTATGACTTTTCTTACCATGCTAATTGCTGTACCCCATGTTGATGACTGCAACCTAGATCCTCCGTACAACAAAATCCATTACTTTTCTTACTGTACCCATTGCTGTACCCTATGTTGATGACTGCAACCTAGATCTTCCATACAAGAAAATCCATATCCCTACATAGGGGTTAAAGGTTAGAAATGAAGGCACTCTCCTTTAGATTCTGCAACCTGGTGTAGCCGGATTGTGTCTGCACCCTGGCGTAGCCGGATTGTGTCTTGGAGTATCCACCATTGCATGATCCATTAGGTGGCAGGTAACAATGTAGACATGATGAAAAAGGCAATGTTCTAGTCTACGAAGACAAGGCTGTCCATATCAGTTAATACACATAACAACTGTGTATCAAAGTATTTACCGTCAGGTACTAGTTGATAGTTTTTCAGATCCATGTTACTATTACACAAGCTGCCGTTGCATTGGTTCAGCTGAATAAACACGGAGATGCCATAGAAAGAGATAGTTCTGTCCATTTTTGTTTCTGTACCATACCCACACCCTCTCTTCAGAACAATGTGATTATTGTGACCTATGGAATAAAACAAAAATATTAGGACACTAGTGAAAATGATGACCATGGCTGGCGTTTGAAAAGGGCAAAAAAAAGCTTGAGATTGTCAACTAGACTTTTAAATGTCACGTTGGGCCCAAGGGGCTGAAAAATGGGCTGGTTAGCCATTTCTATAGCGAGTAAAGATAGGTAAGAATGAGATGTCAAGGAGTTCCTGAAAGGGGCCCCATTTTTATCCTGCCTTTGGGGTCTTCAGGATGATGGGGAAGGAGACAGTAGGTTGGTGGGGTTGCAGTCGCTCCGGGGGTGTTGAGGTGGCAGCGGGGTCATTGCAGGTTGTACATGTTTTTGAAGAGATAGGTTTTCAGATTCTGCCTGAAGGATCCAAATGTAGTGGATAATCGAATATGTTGGGGCACAGAATTCCAGAGGATGGGGTATATTCGGGAGAAGTCTTGGAGGTGGTTGGGTGAGGAACGATTAAGTGTGGAGGAGAGCAAGAGGTCTTGGAAGGAGCGGAGAATACGTGAGAGAAGATATTGGGAAATTAGTTTGGAAATGTACAGAGGAGATAGGTTATCAAGGCTTTGTAGGTAATTGTTAGTAGTTTGAACTGTATAAGCTGGGGAATTGGGAGCCAACAAAGGAATTTGCAATGGGGAGAAGCGGAGGAGTATTGGGGAGAGAGATGAACTACTCGGGTAGCAGAGTTAGGCCGGGGTCACACTAACCGACGCAAAATACGGTCCGTAGTTTACAGGCGTAATCCGGATGAATGTCCCCTAAATAGTGCTCCGTATGTCATCCGTAAGCAAGGTGTGGTCGCGTATTTTGCGCATGTAAGCATCCGTATGTAATCCGTATGCCATCCGTATGCTGAGATTTTCTCGCCGGCTTGCAAAATGGACATATAATGGAGCCCTATGACAGGTTTTATAACACAAAAGAAAGAATAGATATAGACACATAGAATACATACATATATATATATATATATATATATATATATATATATATATATATATATATATATACACATGTCATTGAGACCCATATATATATATTTATATTTCACAGA
Source organism: Dendrobates tinctorius (assembly GCF_039654945.1). Lineage (NCBI taxonomy): Eukaryota > Metazoa > Chordata > Amphibia > Anura > Dendrobatidae > Dendrobates > Dendrobates tinctorius. The sequence continues at coordinate 49,380,261 of NW_027361696.1, read as the reverse complement.
GTTCTTCATAGCAGAATAGCCGCTAAGTCAATTGCCGGCTTTTGTCATATCATTCCCCAAGCCGACATGAAATGACACATGGTTTACATACAGTAAACCATTTCATTTCATGTTTTGTTTTGTATGTCTTTCATTAGTAATTAGATGAGGGTTGATGTGTAAAATTTGGGAGGTGCAGGTGTTAATTTAAGGGGTTAATTCGTTGTAAAAAAAATGTGTGGGCTCCCGCGGTAATTTGTCAATGCGGGAGCCCACACATTTTTTTACAGACGAGAAATATACGGCTGATGGGAGCTGCCCCATAGAGAATCATTTGTCCGTGTGTAATGCATGCTTTTAACGCCTCTCACTCATCCGTATTCCTCTCTAGTGTGACCCCGGCCTTAAGGACAGACTGGAGAAGTGAGAGAGGTTTAGCAGGTAGGCCACTGAGGACGGATGTTGCAGTAGTCGAGGTGGGAGTTGATGAGGGCATGCACAAGTATTTTGGTAGGTTCATGGTTGAGAAAAAAATGGATTCTGGAAATATTTTTGAACTGGAGGTGGCGAGAGCTTGGATATGCGGTTTGAAGGACAGGACAGAGTCAAGGGTTACTCTGAGGCAGTGGATTTCCATTTTCAATTGTGTATTCATCTTTAGGATGCAATCTAGTTTAATATAATGGTGGAGCTGGATGCTGTCAGCTCCCCACTCCACTATTCACTTGTGTCATCTGTGATGTCAGTACATTGCACCTACTGTGACGGGTGCAGATATCAAAGAGGAAGAACTGCTTTATTCATCATGGGACTGAAGCTAGGTATTCTTTTGTCTTTATTTTACCTATGTAGTGCAAGTGTGCCATACTGAGGTGAAGGAGAACTGGGTATATTTGTATGAGTGTACTCGGGATATTACAATTTGTGTGTGGGAACTTTGGGAGCATCTTTGCATTTGGATAAGGAGGGGCAGCATAATGTGTGCGGGACGGACTGTGGGGATAATACAGAATCCGCAACGTGTGCACACACCGTAAAAGTAGTATTAAATTGTGTGCAAACTTTAAGGGGCCTAATTAGGGGCATTTTTTGCACAGACACACAAGCAGGCATGGGCAAGTTAAGGCAAAGTGTCCTGGCTGTGAAACAAATTTGCTGCAGCACACACTGTAAAAGGTGCCTGTCATTCCAGCAGGTGGCGCACATGGTTCGTGAACCCCCTGTGCCACAGCGGCGGGCTTACCTAGGAAGGGGCATAGCTAAGCAGCTATCTGATGTTCAGTGGAGCTCCTGATAGTGGTGTCAGGCTTGAGCTGCAGGTAGCGGCCAGGTACCACTCCTAGGCAGTCCCCGGTACTGCGGCTGCTGACCCCACAGGTCAGGTTCGCTGATACGGACAGAATTTAGGCTCCGTTCAGACTACTCCTCAGGTATGATGGATACTGACACGGAGAACTAGGAGAGGTACACATTCAGATGCACAGGTCTCAGAAACTGGTACAGTTTCCGCCGAAGCAGCTTCAGAGTTCAGGGACTGGCCGCACAACGACCAAGGGTTCAGGTTTCAAGCACTGGCCACACATGGACTAGAGGAGCAGGTTCAGGCACCAGCCGCACAAGGACCGGGGAAGCAGGCTCAGGCTCTGGTCGAACAAGGACCAGGGATTTGGGTTCAGGAACCAACCACACAAGGACGGGGGGAGCAGGTTCAGGCACTGGTCGCACAAGGACCAGGAATATGGGTTCAGGCACTAGCCACACATGGACCAGGGGAGCAGGTTCAGGAACCATCCACACAAGGACCGGGGGAGCAGGTTCAGGCCCTGGCTGCACAAGAACCAGAGGTGTGGGTTCAGGCACTGGTCACACACAGACTGGGGGAGCAGGTTCAGGTATTGGCCACACAAGGAACAAGGGTTTGGGTTCAGACACTGGCTACACATGGACCTGGGGAGCATTTTCAGGCACCGGCTGCACAAGGACCGGGAGAGCAGGTTGGCTAGGGGCATCTTAACAGGTGCGTGTGCCTGGCTTTGAAGAGCAGGGGAGCGCACGCGTGCCCTAGGTGCACCACTCGAAGTCGGTGTACAGAGAGATGTGCCAGAGACAGGGAGGTACCAGCGCGGTTGTGGCGGTGAGTGTGTTGGCGTCCCTGCATGGAGGGTGGAAGGAGAGCCATGCAGGGTCGCCGGCAATAGCTACAGTTACAGTGTCACTCCTTTCTGGCCTTCAGAGTTGAGATATATGGCCATGGGGTCCTCAAATTTTTAAGTATGCAAAATACATTAGTATATATTTGCTAAATTTTCATTCTTGTCATATGGGTAAGGAGTAATTTAACAATTTTCGCTAAAACCACTCCCGACTTTGAAGATAGACCCCTCCACTCATATTCTCTACTCCTTGATGTCCCATTCTATTGCTCCCAAATGAAAAAACCTGGGATTTCTGGCTTGAAGATTTCAACCAGTATCATCAGGGCCAAGGCGATTTGTTGATTATTCCAGGAAAACACGAGGTCTCAACTTATTACGAGAGCGGGACAGTTGGTTGAGGACGCCTTAATACAACATGTGGAACTATACATACTCGTTTTTATGGCGCTGATGATCTCAAGACACACATTATGCCTGGAGGAGCAGGAAACATTCACAGCATTTTCAGGTAGGCAACCGCCCTCACCAAGGTCCGTGCAAGAGTAACATTCAATGGACTGGGACCTCACACCTGTACAGAGAATGATGAAGGAGAGGATGCGATGAACAAGTATATAAAACCAGTAGTATACACATATTACAGTCTTATTTAGTAAAGCTAGATGGAGATTCTTAATATTGTCTAAACATCACAAATGTGCATCCGTCATGACTAAGTGCCAATAACTTCACTAATGCACATAGAGTGGGTTAAATATGTATGCGGTATCCTCAAGACCCATCGGAGAGGTGGTTTTTGAGTTTTGACTTCCTCTAGAAAAATGTAATGATCTATAGTAGCCTTTACATCTTTACCAGGAGGCAAAACCACTTGTTGGTTGCAAACACAGAATGTCACAGTAGGCTTGATGTTTGCCGAATACTCTAAGGGCAGAATGCTTGAATATCACCATCAAAGTTAAAGAGGGCTGATGAAGATGACACTATGTGTTAAATTTAGAAATTGTTAGCCCTCAAGAAAATAAATAATAGCAGACAACTCATTTATATGATATAGGAGACAGGTATTTTGTGCAAATTATTTGTCTCCTCCACAAAAATTAGTAAAAACTTCAGGGCAAAGTTCAAAGAACCTCCTCAGCTGCATGCAGAGTAGAAAGATCTTTTGGCTTTGGCTAAAAAAACTTCCAAAAGTGTGTATATATATATATATATATATATATATATATATATGTATATATAAATCAAAAAGACGGGACACCGTTGAAACGTTGCCACTTGAGGATCAGTAAAGTATCCACTTTTTTTTCACATTTAATTTGAGTGCTGCCTATTTTTTTTACTTTTTTTACTTTTTTTATATATATATCTAAGCCCTAATTATTGCAATAAAAATGGTATAGAGAGGACTCTAGGGGGGAACAGTATTAGTAGGGGAACATAGATGATTTTGCATACATTGCTTGGCTTACAAGTCCAATCCTGTATTGTGCCCCATGATGGTTATGTCAACTCATAACTTAGAGTCTGGAGGATGGCACACATGTAAGGAACAGGCTTTGATGCCAGGAAAGCAGGACTGATATATTCTTTGCTAGTTGAGTGTCACCACACAAAGATCAGGCCAGCTGATCAAAATAAGAGCCGTGGATTCCTGGAGGTAAGAGATGGTTTTCAGGGCTTCCATCCAGCAGCCACCACTTATTGACAATTCACAGCTTCTCTCCCTACCATACTTAAGAAATCTTTTTCTTTTTTACTGTGCATAAGCCATATCTATTCATATTATGGGCCAAATTATTTTATGTCATTGCATCATTGAGTCCTAAAGGTGTTAAAGGCACTTAGTTGCTGATAATATAGCAAAGTCATAGGTCAGTGTGGTGTTAGCGCTTTACGAGCTTCCTCAACCCTTTTTGCCTTTCAGTGATCATAAAATGTCCATGTTTCCCATGAGTAGAGGACAGACAGACTGAGCAAACAGAAGGTGGAGCGCTATTCAGTTCAAAAGAATAGTTTATGTCATAGCTAGATACAAAGTGAGAGTGAGTCGCATTCACTACTTAATCAGATGTAAAGAGGGCCAAAGAGGAGCTTATATAGAGCTTCAGCTTGACCTTGCGCGGTACCACCAGCGGAACACTGTCGTGAACACGCCGCCAGGATCAGCTGAATGATTCACTGACCACCGCCATCTTTGTACAGGAGCAGTGCATGCGCAGTTTTAATGTGACCGCTGCTATCTGTCTGCACAAAGATGGCGGCGGTCTGATTTACTGCGCCTGCGCAAATTCCGATCAGGGGCAGTGAATCATTCGGCTGATCCCAGCTGTTAATAAAATGTTACTTTTACCTAATTTGCTTTCATTTTAACACAGGGGGAGGGGTGAGTTCACATAGGAAAGAGGACACACAGGGGGAGACCGCTCAAACGAGAGAACACATGAGGCAAGAAGACAGCACAGTGGTGGAGAGAGAGAGAGCAGACAAGGGAGAGCACATGGGATACACAGCTCAAAAAAGAGATGACATGAGAGGAGAAGACAGCAGATGGGGAAGAGAGAACGCGCACAGAGGTGAGATAAAGAGCACAGGGGGGAGACAGCTCAAACGGGATTGCAAAAGAGAGAACACTGCACAGGAAGGAGAGAGACAGCAGACAAGGGGGATAGCACATGGGGTAGACAGGTCAAAGAGAGCACAGACGGGAGAAAGCACATGGGGAAAGAGAGAGTGGATAGGTGGGTGAGCACATGGGGGGGAGAGATTCTCAACGTTGCAAAGCCTGCCCCCATTGTGACATTACCACCCTCCCGATGCGATAGCTTTGGGCCTCCATCTAGTGTATTAATATTGTAGTATTCAGTACTAACAGTAGGCATCACTGTTTGTTTCAGTTATAAGGTCTTCAACAAAGACCAAATTCTCACCAACACTGCTATCATTCACCAGGCTTGGTCACCATCAGTGTATGTATGATCCAGGCCACTAGCACCTCTCATCTTGCTCAGCAGCAATCTCTCTATATAAAAGTGAATGTGTGTGTGTGTATCACCAACCAATCACAAAGCATCTTTCATTTCACCAGAGCTGTTCAAAAGAAGCTGAGCTGTGATTGGTTGCTATGACCAACAGATTTCCCACTTGACAACACCTCAGCAGACACTGACATGGTGGGAGAAATATAGCATCCCTGGGAACATAAGCTCCCAGCCATTGTCTGCCCCCCTGAAAGGAGCAGAGAGCACATGACAGAAATGAATCCCCCCTCCCGTACCCATATACCCATCACACATCTTCCATCCCGTAGGCACATCTTCCCTCTTAAACTGATCATTGGTATGGAAGTCCGAGCAAATCAAGCCAGTGCTTTGGTTTTGACCCCAGGCCTCTCTTAAAGGGATCCCCGGTATGGAAGTTAGGACAGTTCCACTCAGCTCTGTGGTTCTGACCCCAGGGTCTCTTAAAGGGATCATTGGTATAGAATTTAGGGCAAAATCACTCAGCACTTTGGTACTGACCCCAGGCCCTTCTAAAAGGGATCTCCGGTATGGAAGTAAGGGCAAATCCATCCAGCGCTTTAATTCTGACCCCAGGCCTCTCTTAAAGGGATCCCCGGTATGGAAGTCAGGGCAATTGCCTTCAAATGCTCTGGTACTGACCTCAGGCTCTCTTAAAGGGATCTCCTGTATGGAAGTTAGGGCAAATCCCTCGGTGCTCTGATTCTGACCCCAGGGTTCTATTAAAGGGATCATTATTATGCAAATCAGGGCAAATCCACTCAGTGCTCTGGTTCTGATCCCAGGCTCTCTTAAAGGGATCCCTGAAATGGAAGTTAGGGGAAATCCTCTCAGCGCTCTGGTTCTGACCCAAGTCCCCTCTTAAAGGGATCCTCGGTACGGAAGTGAGGGAAAATCCACTCTGCACTTTGGTACTCACCCCAAGCCTCTCTTAAAGGGATCTCCGGTATGGAAGTTAGGGTAAATCCCTCAGCGCTCTGATTCTCGCCCCAGGCATCTATTAAAGGGATCATTGGTATAGAAGTCAGGGCAAATCCACTCAGCTCTCTGGTTCTGACGCCACTCGCCAGGCCTCTCTTAAAGGGATCCCCAGTATGGAAGTTAGGACCGTTCCACTCAGCGCTCTGGTTATGACTCCAGGCTGACGGGATGATGTGGGATATTAGTGGTAGTAGTCTGATGGCTCTGGCTGATGGGATGATGTGGGATATTAGGACTAGTAGTCCAGTGGCTCTGGCTGACGGGATGATGTGGGATATTATGGGTAGTAGTCCGGTAGCTCTGGCTGACGGTATGATGTGGGATATTAGTGGTAGTTGTCCAGTGGCTCTGGCAGATGGGATGATGTGGGATATTAGGGGTAGTAGTCCAGTGACTCTGGCTGACGGGATAATGTGGGATATTATGGGTAGTAGTCCAGTAGCTCTGGCTGACGGGATGATGTGGGATATTAGTGGTAGTAGTCTGATGGTTTTGGCTGATGGGACGATGTGGGATATTAGGGTTAGTAGACCGGTGGCTCTGACTGACGGGATGATGTGGGATATTATAGTGAATGTGGCTATGAGGAGTGGGTGGGACTCTACACTCAGCTTTATATATATAGATATAATCATTATAATTTGTTATAACTATCCGTAGTATTCTATATTATTTGATTTGAAGTTACAATAAAGCACTTGCAGTACTCACAAAATATATCTTCAAATGCTTTATCCCTGTCATGCAGGTAATTGCAAAAAGCAGCATCAATGCCACTTTGCGAGCTGAGGAGGACTTGAGGAAGTAACCCTGCATGCAAAACAGGAGGAGCCCTCATGCGAAACATCTATGACCAAAGAGGTCGCTCGTCGGCGTCAAAAACTGCGATGCGCGCTGGCCAGCGGGACACCAACGATGAAAAAATGGCCCAGGCCATTCGAGCACGATCAGCGAGATCGCAGCGGGGGCCCGGTCGCTGCTGCGTGTCACATGTAGCAAGATCGCTAGCGACATCACTGTTGCGTCACATAATCGGTGACGCTTCAGCGATCTCGCTAGCGATCTCGCTATGTGAGACGGGGCCTTTAGCCTGTAACTCCCAGTAAGCTCTGGCTGGAAAGTCACACATGGCTATACATCATGGTTTACTGGTTTCCAAGAGAAATTAGGAAATTTGATTTAATTGCATGGAATTCAGAGATATGTTCAAGAAATTACTGCCCACTGAAAGGACCTTCCTTTCTTCCTAGATGGGTATAATTGGATAGTGCATGCAAAAACAAGCAACTTACCAATTTCTTCCTACTGAATTAATCACAATACTATTTATTGTTTATAGCTCGTTGCCAAGTGGACCGGCCACTGCTGCTGTCTAGAAGCGGTGGCTGAATTTGTGCAGCACTTACAAGCTTCTTTCTATTGATCTTGTAAGCACTGCTCTGAAGATGTTTGGATTGCTGGAGATCACTATTATCTCCTGCCAGCTTTAGTGTTACTGCGCTCTCCCATGCTGCAAAGCCAAACAGTTCAGGTCAGCAGAGAGACAATGCTACTGGTCCGAACTGTCAATCAAGCAAGAGCACAGTTTCTCCGTGAGCTGAGAAGGTGGGAGGTTGGAGAATGGTGTGTTCCTGCTTAAGACAATGATACACACCCTTTAAGACCACTTTCACATTCCACTTTTTTTCCATGGAAAGTTCTAGAAAAAGTGGTTGTCTATGGATGGTCACTTGTTCAGTGGCTACCTACTCAACTAAGCATTATAGAGATAGCCATGGAGTTCACGACTTACGAAACAAAGCTAATTAATTAAACGCATAGTATACAGTGATATTTATTTTGGAACCAAAGATGATTCTTTCACAACCTGAAGAATTATTACATGCAAGAATCCTCTGAACAGAATCAGTAGAAACAGGGAAAAGGGAGTGACTAAACAACATATCGATCCCACGGAAAATATACAGTACTTGTCAGGTGGAAGAATTTTGGTAACACATACATGTGAAATATGTATTGTTACTTTATAGTTGGAAGAGCTTTGCTAACCATTTATAAGGCTGGTTTCACATTAGCGCTTTTTAAGCGCACGAACGGCCGGGGGTAGCTCCGCCCCCGAGCAGGCTCTCTGCCCGGCGTGCCCTCCCCTTGCTTGTAGCGCCACCTCCTAGCGCACAGCGGCGCCTGCGATCGGCACACCCTATCTTTAGCATAGGGTGCGCAGATCGTGCGCAGGCCATGCGCTAGTTGCGCTTTGACCTGCGCTGCGCACTTTTGACGGTGCGCCGTGCGCGCCAAAATCAAAAAAGTTTGATTTTGGCGCGCACGGCGCACCGTCAAAAGTGCGCAGCACAGGTCAAAGCGCAACTAGCGCACGGCCTGCGCACGATCTGCGCACCCTATGCTAAATATAGGGTGCGCCGATCGCAGGCGCCGCTGTGCGCTAGGAGGCGGCGCTACAAGCAAGGGGCGGGCACGCCGGGCAGAGAGCCGGCTCGGGGGCGGAGCTACCCCCGGCCGTGCGTGCGCTTAAAAAGCGCTAATGTGAAACCAGCCTAAGACAGAAGGGTGGCATAGAGTCTCTACATGGAAGGCCACCAAGTGTTGACTCAAATACCCCAGTAAAGTACCTGAAAAGGTGTTGTCTAACTAGCAACTCATTTAATTATCTGATGGCTTTGTATGATCCATCTCTAGAGCTCCATGGTCTCTAAATGTTGTCTACAACCCTATTACCAATTTATAATGCCTTGAGCACCCCCAAACTAGTGATAAACCAATCTTTTCACTATCTAAACATTCATTCTATGGTCACTTTCATAGGAATTCATCGTATGCATCTTTTTTGGGAATGAAGTCAGCAGAAGTTCTCAGAGAAACTCCATACAAAGGCATATAAACCTTATGTAGATGTTGGGGTTCGAACCTTGGTGGTCCAAGTTAACAAGTGTGTTCTATTCACATGTATCTGTGACACAGCTGATGACCATAACAATTTGGCTTCTCGTTTAAGGACAAACATTCCAATAATGTGATTGTGATGTCTCCAGAAGCATCTTACCTTTCAGACCAAGTGTGGAGACCAAGCAGATGACCATCAGAGTAGACTCTTTCCATAAAAGACCAGATCTCTTCTCCATCTTCAGATGTTTCTTCTCCTCGTGGTTCTGGAGAAAGTTATTCTGGTTCCATCCAGCCAGCTAATAAAACAATGTCGTCTTTCTTTTGTCTGTGTCTATGTTTATCAATTCAGTTTGGATCCAATCCATAAGTCAAAGTTGGGATCCTCCCATCAAACACAATCATCAGCTCCATAACCTGAATATTACAAGCCAAACTTTCCCTGGAGCATCTATTACTATTACAGTCATTCAAATTACATGCTCAGTCACTGTAATTAATCCGGCCAAAAGGCAACTGCTGCTAATCCTGTTTTTTAATCCTGTTTTAATGTTTGCATGGTGTCGGTGGCAGCATAATTGTTAGATTGTTATAAACCTTCTGTTTCATTCAAATTATACACTTCTAAAGAAGACAATATGATCTTCTACCCTAACTTGGACCGGAACATTGGCGAACAACACTGGAGCCTGCTATGGATGACTTAATTCAAAGTTTGCATATTAATTTTCACTGATGATCATTTGCAGGGCCGGATTATAGGCAGGGCAGGCGGGGCTTCAGCCCCGGGGCCCCCACCACAAGAGCTTCTAAGGGGGCCCCCACCACATTCCTGCTGGCTGCTGCAATGGCACTCCATCTTCTCCCCACCTAAAAGTGAGTGACCGTGGGGGCGCATTATGTGCTCTGCTACCAGCAGCATCTACAAGTAGCGTGAACGCTGATGCTGCTGGTAGCGTGCAAAGGCTTGTGATGAGATCACAGGAGGTAAGGTGTCAGGGCCCCCGATCATGTGACCCCTGTCTCCTCCCCTCCTGTGACCTCATCACAGGTCCTGTGCGCACAGCACAGAGCACTGAGAGCAGCCATGTATGTGGAGTGCGGCTCTGCGGGTGGAGGTCGGTGCTGGAGGCCCCATTATTCTCTATGTGGAGTGCGGCTCTGCGGGTGGAGGTCGGTGCTGGAGGCTCCATTATTCTCTATGTGGAGTGCGGGTGGAGGTCGGTGCTGGAGGCTCCATTATTCTCTATGTGGAGTGTGGCTCTGTGGGTGGAGGTCGGTGCTGGAGGCTCCATTATTCTCTATGTGGAGTGTGGCTCTGTGGGTGGAGGTCGGTGCTGGAGGCTCCATTATTCTCTATGTGGAGTGTGGCTGTGCGGGTGGAGGTCGGTGCTGGAGGCTCCATTATTCTCTATGTGGAGTGCGGCTCTGCGGGTGGAGGTCGGTGCTGGAGGCTCCATTATTCTCTATGTGGAGTGCGGCTCTGCGGGTGGAGGTCGGTGCTGGAGGCTCCATTATTCTCTATGTGGAGTGTGGCTCTGCGGGTGGAGGTCGGTGCTGGAGGCCCCATTATTCTCTATGTGGAGTGCGGCTCTGCGGGTGGAGGTCGGTGCTGGAGGCTCCATTATTCTCTATGTGGAGTGCGGCTCTGCGGGTGGAGGTCGGTGCTGGAGGCTCCATTATTCTCTATGTGGAGTGCGGCTCTGCGGGTGGAGGTCGGTGCTGGAGGCTCCATTATTCTCTATGTGGAGTGTGGCTCTGCGGGTGGAGGTCAGTGCTGGAGGCTCCATTATTCTCTATGTGGAGTGTGGCTCTGCGGGTGGAGGTCGGTGCTGGAGGCTCCATTATTCTCTATGTGGAGTGCGGGTGGAGGTCGGTGCTGGAGGCTCCATTATTCTCTATGTGGAGTGTGGCTCTGCGGGTGGAGGTCAGTGCTGGAGGCTCCATTATTCTCTATGTGGAGTGTGGCTCTGCGGGTGGAGGTCGGTGCTGGAGGCTCCATTATTCTCTATGTGGAGTGTGGCTCTGCGGGTGGAGGTCGGTGCTGAGGCTCCATTATTCTCTATGTGGAGTGTGGCTCTGTGGGTGGAGGTCGGTGCTGGAGGCTCCATTATTCTCTATGTGGAGTGCGGCTCTGCGGGTGGAGGTCGGTGCTGGAGGCTCCATTATTCTCTATGTGGAGTGCGGCTCTGCGGGTGGAGGTCGGTGCTGGAGGCTCCATTATTCTCTATGTGGAGTGCGGCTCTGCGGGTGGAGGTCGGTGCTGGAGGCTCCATTATTCTCTATGTGGAGTGCGGCTCTGCGGGTGGAGGTCGGTGCTGGAGGCTCCATTATTCTCTATGTGGAGTGCGGCTCTGCGGGTGGAGGTCGGTGCTGGAGGCTCCATTATTCTCTATGTGGAGTGCGGGTGGAGGTCGGTGCTGGAGGCCCCATTATTCTCTATGTGGAGTGCGGCTCTGCGGGTGGAGGTCGGTGCTGGAGGCTCCATTATTCTCTATGTGGAGTGCGGCTCTGTGGATGGAGGTCGGTGCTGGAGGCTCCATTATTCTCTATGTGGAGTGTGGCTCTGTGGATGGAGGTCGGTGCTGGAGGCTCCATTATTCTCTATGTGGAGTGCGGCTCTGTGGATGGAGGTCGGTGCTGGAGGCTCCATTATTCTCTATGTGGAGTGTGGCTCTGCGGGTGGAGGTCAGTGCTGGAGGCTCCATTATTCTCTATGTGGAGTGCGGGTGGAGGTCGGTGCTGGAGGCTCCATTATTCTCTATGTGGAGTGCGGCTCTGCGGGTGGAGGTCGGTGCTGGAGGCTCCATTATTCTCTATGTGGAGTGTGGCTCTGCGGGTGGAGGTCAGTGCTGGAGGCTCCATTATTCTCTATGTGGAGGTCGGTGCTGGAGGCTCCATTATTCTCTATGTGGAGGTCGGTGCTGGAGGCTCCATTATTCTCTATGTGGAGTGCGGCTCTGCGGGTGGAGGTCGGTGCTGGAGGCTCCATTATTCTCTATGTGGAGTGCGGCTCTGCGGGTGGAGGTCGGTGCTGGAGGCTCCATTATTCTCTATGTGGAGTGCGGCTCTGCGGGTGGAGGTCGGTCTCGGAGGCCCCATTATTCTCTATGTGGAGTGCGGGTGGAGGTCAGTGCTGGAGGCCCCATTATTCTCTATGTAGAGTGCGGCTCTGCGGGTGGAGGTCGGTGTCGGAGGCCCCATTATTCTCTATGTGGAGTGTGGCTCTGCGGGTGGAGGTCGGTGCTGGAGGCTCCATTATTCTCTATGTGGAGTGTGGCTCTGCGGGTGGAGGTCGGTGCTGGAGGCTCCATTATTCTCTATGTAGAGTGCGGCTCTGCGGGTGGAGGTCGGTGTCGGAGGCCCCATTATTCTCTATGTGGAGTGTGGCTCTGCGGGTGGAGGTCGGTGCTGGAGGCTCCATTATTCTCTATGTGGAGTGTGGCTCTGCGGGTGGAGGTCGGTGCTGGAGGCTCCATTATTCTCTATGTAGAGTGCGGCTCTGCGGGTGGAGGTCGGTGTCGGAGGCCCCATTATTCTCTATGTGGAGTGTGGCTCTGCGGGTGGAGGTCGGTGCTGGAGGCTCCATTATTCTCTATGTGGAGTGTGGCTCTGCGGGTGGAGGTCGGTGCTGGAGGCTCCATTATTCTCTATGTAGAGTGCGGCTCTGCGGGTGGAGGTCGGTGTCGGAGGCCCCATTATTCTCTATGTGGAGTGTGGCTCTGCGGGTGGAGGTCAGTGCTGGAGGCTCCATTATTCTCTATGTGGAGTGCGGCTCTGCGGGTGGAGGTCAGTGCTGGAGGCTCCATTATTCTCTATGTGGAGGTCGGTGCTGGAGGCTCCATTATTCTCTATGTGGAGTGCGGCTCTGCGGGTGGAGGTCGGTGCTGGAGGCCCCATTATTCCCTATGTGGAGTGGGGCTCTGCGGGTGGAGGTCGGTGCTGGAGGCCCCATTCTTCTCTATGTGGAGTGCGGCTCTGCGGGTGGAGGTCGGTGCTGGAGGCTCCATTATTCTCTATGTGGAGTGCGGCTCTGCGGGTGGAGGTCGGTGCTGGAGGCTCCATTATTCTCTATGTGGAGCGCGGCTCTGCGGGTGGAGGTCGGTGCTGGAGGCTCCATTATTCTCTATATGGAGTGCGGGTGGAGGTCGGTGCTGGAGGCTCCATTATTCTCTATGTGGAGTGTGGCTCTGCGGGTGGAGGTCGGTGCTGGAGGCCCCATTATTCTCTATGTGGAGTGCGGCTCTGCGGGTGGAGGTCGGTGCTGGAGGCTCCATTATTCTCTATGTGGAGTGCGGCTCTGCGGGTGGAGGTCGGTGCTGGAGGCTCCATTATTCTCTATGTGGAGTGCGGCTTTGCGGGTGGAGGTCGGTACCGGAGGCTCCATTATTCTCTATGTGGAGTGGGGCTCTGCGGGTGGAGGTCGGTGCTGGAGGCCCCATTATTCTCTATGTGGAGTGTGGCTCTGCGGGTGGAGGTCGGTGCTGGAGGCTCCATTATTCTCTATGTGGAGTGCGGCTCTGCGGGTGGAGGTCGGTGCTGGAGGCTCCATTATTCTCTATGTGGAGTGTGGGTCTGCGGGTGGAGGTTGGTGCTGGAGGTCCCATTATTCTCTATATGGAGTGCGGGTGGAGGTAGGTGCTGGAGGCTCCATTATTCTCTATGTGGAGTGCGGCTCTGCGGTTGCAGGTCGGTGCTGGAGGCTCCATTATTCTCTATGTGGAGTGCGGCTCTGCGGGTGGAGGTTGGTGCTGGAGGTTCCATTATTCTCTATATGGAGTGCGGGTGGAGGTAGGTGCTGGAGGCTCCATTATTCTCTATGTGGAGTGTGGCTCTGCGGGTGGAGGTCGGTGCTGGAGGCTCCATTATTCTCTATGTGGAGTGCGGCTCTGCGGGTGGAGGTTAGTGCTGGAGGCTCCATTATTCTCTATGTGGAGTGTGGCTCTGCATGTGGAGGTAGGTGCTGGAGATTCCCCATTACTGGGCAGAGGGGGCAGTAACCTTTTCAGAGCTGAGACTATCTTGGTGTTTTTTGTTGTCACTTTCTAAGAATCATAGCATTTTGTTCCTTGTACATGTGACCCAAGTATGGAAAACAGGAAGTAACAAAACACATATTGCAATGTCCCTTTCCTGTCCCCACATACAGTATAATTTTCCCACAGTATCACGTCCCCACATACAGTTTAATGTTCCCACAGTATCACCATCCCCCCACATACAGTATAATGTTCCCCACTACCGTCACCCCCACACAGTATAATATTCACACAGTATAATATTCCCACAGTACTGCCATCCCCCACACAGTATAATGTTCCCCCAGTACCGCCATCCCCCCCATACACAGTATAATGTTCCCCCAGTACCCAGTATCAGCCCTTGGTTTATGCAGGACTCTGCTGTCTGTGCTGGTTCTCATCGTCCTGGATGAGGTGAAGTTTGTGTGGGGTCAGGGAGGGTTTACAGGGTGGATATAGCAGAGACGTGTGTGTATGAGGTGTACGGAGCGGAGCCGTGTGTGTGTATGAGGTGTACGGAGCAGAGCCGCGAGTGTGTGAGGTGTACCGAGCGGAGCCGCGAGTGTGTGAGGTGTACTGAGCGGAGCCGCACGTGTACGGAGCTGAGCCCCACGTGTGTGTATGGAGCGGAGCTGCGTGTGTGCAAGGTGTGTGGAGCGGAACCGCATGTGTACGAGGTTTGCGGAGTGGAGCCATGTGTGTACTGAGTTGAGCAGTGTGTGTGTGCAAGGTGTACAGAACGGAGCCGTGTGTATGAGGCATAAAAAGCGGAACCGTGTGTGTATGATGTATGCGGTGCCATACGTGTACAAGGTGTATGGTGGGGAGCATTCATACCTCCCAGCGAGACAGTCCCGATTTTGAGAGAGATACTGCCCCGGCTGGGAGCTTACTTTTCGTGCGGACACAGGAGTACACAGCGGAGCCCCGAGGAGCACTTTAAAATTCGCATGTGACGTTCCACCGGAAGTGACGTGCTAGAAGCTGACCGGTAATTAGGTAATTTCTGGAGGAGATTGTGACGGAACCATGGAGGCACTTTAAGGAATGCTTCAGATCCATCACCATGTCCTCCTCCAACAGCGCGGACAGCAGGATCGCCTTGAACTTGGGGATGTCGGCCATGTGAGCGGATCGTTATATTTCCTGCATCGGGAGGCTCAGGTGGGCACTACAGTGGGAGCCGGGCTGCTATAGTATCTTTATAGAATCTTTCTATCTCTGTTTCTTTATCTCTCTAATCTTTTTTTTTTTTTTTTTTTTTTTCTCTCTCTCTCTCTCTCTCTCTCTCTCTCTCTCTCTCTCTCTCTCTCTCTCTGTTCTTTCTTTCCATTCTTACTTTCTCTCTCTCTGTTCTTTCTTTCTCTGTTTTCTTTTTTCTCTGTTCTTTCTTTCTGTCACACCTCCTCTCCTGTCACGCCTCCTGTCCTGTGGATCTCCTCTGCCTGCTCGCCGCATTCACGAGCATCGTGCGCCCGCCGCCTGCTGTGTACCCGCCAATCAACTCTGCAGCGCCACGGTGATTAACCCCCTTGCCTCCAGGCTCCAGCTAGCTATATATTGATCGGGGGAGCTGTATGCGCGAGAGGGGAGCTGTACATTTGGGCCTGTATACCTGGAGGAGGGAACTGTATAAAGACGAAACATTGGAGAACTGTATAACCTTGGGGGGGGGGGGGGGGACAGCTACCTGTATACCCTGGTAGGGGGCAAGAGCTGTATACCCGTTGGGGGGCAGTTGTATTCCCATGGGGGGGAAAGCTGCCTGTATACCCTTGTAGGGGGCAAGAGCTGTATACCCTTGCGTGGGGGGGGGGGGGGAAGCTGTACTCCGGAGATAATACAATAGAGAGCATATTGTTATACAGTAGTTAGCAACAATTGCTGCCGGTGAAAACTTTCCCTTTCTGCATTTTTATTATTCCTTGGCTGTCTTAACATTGGCTTCAATAAAAAAAAATGTGAGTAACTCTTTCTGTCTATAATTGGACTGCTTTGAGTTATCCTGGACTGTATCTCTATTGTAGTACTGTAAATCTGAATGTGGCAGAACAAGAGGATAAGATTAGATTGTACATCTGAGTGCTACAGTTCGCGCTCTACTGTTATGGCTAAAATGTTAATGATATGGGGGCCCCCACCAGATTTTCTGCCCTGGGGCCCCCTCCAACCTTAATCCGGTCCTGATCATTTGCCCTAACGGTCAGCCATCAGTCAATAGCCTTAGGAAAACACCTGGCAGATGCACTTTCCCACCAGTTTTATGTCTGTTTTACAGTGTATTCAAAGTTGCTGGAAGAAATAGATTTGCACAATGCAGATTGAAATAGTACAGTTTACTTAAAATAACACTTTATTAATTTATTCTGTCTTGTTGCTAATATACAGTATGTAATCCATGTGTTGCTTATATGTTCATTCCTATCTGAAAAGTCATGGAATCCTTCCTCTTTAGTAGGGTCATATGATCACACTTTGACCCCCCTGACTAGTCAACATCCCAGTTACCATAAGTTCAAGTATGATGAAATTCCATTGACTGTACTACTAAAGTTCTCCAAAGGAAAGGGACAGAAACTCCTATCACACATACTGATAATGATTAGACAGCTGCTTTTACATAACTTTGGCAACTTTGCCTTTTGCACCTTTGCAAATCCTTTTGTAGTGCTGCCAGTTTCCCATTTCCAGGTTTCATTGTTTAGCACACTTTATATCATGTGTTTACTTTATTGTTATGTCTAGATTGTTAAACCACATTATATTTACCTAGCTTTCCCTACCCATTACTGGTCACCCCAAGTCTTTTTGGGACCATTTATTTATATATCTTGCCTCAATAGGAACTGTATTAATATGTGGTATTAAGATATTTGACGTACATACTGTATTTATGTATATATGCTATCCAAGTGAGCCCACTTTCTGTACTGGCGGTGTTCTCTTTTTTATGTGATTTTAATATGGTCTTAATAAACTTTGTATATTTTTTTAAAAACATATACTTTGGCTTTGTTGTAAAGCTCCCCCCTTTCTTTGGATTTTCTATGTTACTTAAGCTTAACGGCCACAAAAATTAAGGATAATTATTTGGTGTATATATTCAACATCCCAGTTACCAGAAGTTCAAATTTGATGAAATTCCATGGCCTGTACTACTAAAGTTCTCTAAAGGAAGGGGACTGAAACTTCTATCACAGATACTGATGATGATTAGACAGCTCCTGTTACACCGTTATAATGTAGAAGACAGCTGCTCAGACTTTATACTTATAATCCATTTGTAGGAGAATATAGAGGGGAAGATAATGTCAGTGTTCCACCAACAGATTGTTGTAGCTCTAGATTCCAATGTTATGCTGGGCTGATGCTTCATTTCATTATAGATCACTCAATATGTGAAGTTATTTACAGATTGATGCTGTGTTTACATATCACGGGATTGATATAAGAGCATAGAGTAATAAAAAAAGGATGAAATCCTGGAATCAAAATGGAGGCTGAATAAAAGCAAAGAGGAGGCTGAAGGGCATAGAAGTAAGTGCACCATGTATAAAAAGTGCAGTGTGTGATAAAGAATTAGGTGATAGGGGGAGCGTTGTTGGGATGAAAAATTGTTTTTTGACCAAACTGCTTCTTTGAATGAAAAAGACAAAAGCTTAAACAAACTGTGCAAAAAACTTACAAGATATCAAAAGACTACGTTAACAAAAGGCATAAAAAGATACAGCATATGCCAAATATGCAAATACATCAAAATGTGCAGAAACAACTATGTGGTTGTATTAGTCTAGCCTGATGAAGAGACCTGAGTAGTCTCGAAAGCTTGCAATGTGTTATCATCTTTTCAGTAAAGGGGGTTTTACACTAAGCAATATCGCTAGCAATATCGCTAAATCGTCACTGGTTTTGTGACGTTATAGCGATATTGCTAGCGATATCGCTATGTGTGATACTTACCAGCGACCGGCTCCCCCGCTGCTCATCGCTGATCGCGCGAGAATGTCCAGCTCCATTTCTCGTCGGGCGCTTCCTGCTGAGACTTCCTGCTGTGACGTCCAGCGACGCGTGGAGGCGGGCGGGAGGACGCAGGATCGCTGTGTGTGAAAGGTAAGTATCGTGCGCTGCGTCGCTGCTGCATCGCTGTGAGATCTTTCTGTATGAAAGCTCACTAGCGATCATTTAGCGATGCACCAGCGATCCTGACCGGGTTGGATCGCTGGTGCATCGCTAAATGTAAAAGGCCCTTTAGCCATTAAAAGGTATCAACCACTGAGGACTCTCAGTTCTAAATATTCCAGAAACAACTAGGCATTATTCTCAGTCTTTGGGATTTAATCTGGTGGAGCCCAGATTTAATCTTACAATAGTAAGCTCAGCTTCAACACATGTCTGTCGTTCTTCTGGGCACCACTGTTCTTTGTCTGACACAAATTTTTACCGCTGGTGACACTATAATAATAATCTTTATTTTTATATAGCGCTAACATATTCCGCAGCGCTTTACAGTTTGCACACATCATCACTGTCCCCGATGGGGCTCACAATCTAAATTCCCTATCAGTATGTCTTTAGAATGTGGGAGGAAACCGGAGTGCCCGGAGGAAACCCACGCAAACACGGGGAGAACATACAAACTCCTTGCAGATGTTGTCCTTGGTGGGATACCAACTTCTCTTTGGTTAACCATTAGCCTGGATTATGAGTCGGGAAAGGTCATGAGCCAAATACTTTAGTATACTCTTACCCTGGCTAATCTTGATACAAAAAATTTAAGCCAACCCACCTAACAATTGCTATATGGTAAGATTTAAGAATAATCCATTCATGGATGCTCAAAGTGGTCAAGCTTTCAATCAGGAGAAGCCAATTAAACTTTCCCCATTCAGCAGTCTTCAGGAACCTCCAGTACACAAAAATAGTTGTTGAAATTCCCCCAAAATGGGCAAATTGAAGTCTAATATCCATGGGCAACTTAAGACAAACGAAAGCTGCAATACCTCTGTTGACCAATAGACTGTCTCTTTAAGTTACATAATTTAATTCTTTGTATAAGATTAAAAATGCTAATCATTATTTTGGGTTACGCACTCCATTAATCTGCTCAGCCTTGTCACCAAAAACACGTGACTATTTGCTAAAAATTTCCAAATCCTTTTATAATACCCTTTGTATTTGGAGGCAGCAGCTGTACACATTGTCCTGTGCGATTCCTTTGTTGTGCTTGTTGTTCCAGGCTGCTGTTTATAGAGAGCCTGACAAGATTGGACATGTTGGGATCTCAGGAAGTAAATAAGCCATTCAAAGTGAAATTACTCATGCTCTGGCTACACACAGACTTTGCACATCTAGACTTTACCATTTTAAAGTGAATTTCAGTTTTTTTTAAATTTGCTTCCAGCCTCCAACACAGATTAAATAAGTACAAAACGTATAGTCATCCATTTAATCCCAAGTATTCTAGTTTGACTTCCTTGGTTCTACTTGTTGGTCTTTAGTTTACCTGGCAGCATATCCTGTTGACCCTGCTTGACTGCTACAGCCAATCACTACCATCGTTAAGGCCTCAGATTCCTAATCCGCTGCTCATGTTGCAAATCAATTTTTATGGTTTTCCTTTCCCAAGAAACTTTTTGACACAAAGTCCAAGCCTTCTGATATCGTCTCCATATATGTAGGCAGGGCAATGGGCAATGATATCGTGGTGACCTATGGCGCAAATCAGTTCTTTGTTGAAAACCTTCAACCCTACTCTACATCAATCCCATAAATGTAGGCACTGCAATGGGCAATAATATTGGGGTGGCCTATGGCAAAAATCAGTTTTATAGAAAACCTCCAACCCTACTCTACATCGTTCCTATACATGTAGGCATGGCAATGGGCAATGATATTGGGGTGACCTATGGCACTAATCACCTCTTTTATGGAAATTAGTCCACAAGATATTGGAATAGTGGCACCAATGTGTGTAAATCAACCCCTTCATCCGGAGGTGGAGAGCCGAGTATTAGAGCCTGTAAGCCTGGATTAGCGGTGCCCTGCATGTATCAACATGGTATCTTCAAATTAAGAAAAAGTATGCGGCACTCACCATGGCAAGTTGAAGTGAAGTCCTTTATTGCATGACTTTCATATCAGATGGCAAAGTGCAAAGGTATGCTGAGGTGTGCGGGGAGAGGACAAGAAGGACGACAGCCATTTTGCATTACGACTTTTCAACGGGTCCAGGTGAGTAATTAGTTACAAGGTACTCCCTTTTCAGGGCTATCCATGTGATTAAACAAAATTAGTAAACATATGTGAATTGGAACTCAATTCTACAATAATGTGAACATGTGCTATATAAAAAGAACTAACATTAATTTGTAAAATTCTTATTACAGATAATGCAGCATCAGAGGAATACATTACAAGAATACAGATAAATCAATTTTATCATTCAGACCTATGGGACCTTGTGCTTGCGTTTTTAGGATTCATTTAGCTTCTTGCCTTAATAATACATTGTTCCTATTTCCACCTCGAATGGGATTTTTTTTACTATCTTAATACCCGCAAATCTCAAGGTCTCAGGGTCTGAATAATGAAAATTTTTCATATGATTTATTATTCTTAAGGAACCTTTTCCTGAAGAAATCGATGTATAAAGCTCACAAAATCTCATTTTTAAAGGTCTTATGGTTTTACCTATGTGGAAAAATTGGCATGGACAAAAAAGGACATATATTACAAATTGTGTTTTACATGTTATTAAATCAGTAACCACATGCAGAATTGAACCCATACGTAACGGGTTAACTGTCGTGCGTAGATGGCAACTTGGACAATTCCCGCATTTTGGACTACATATTGGTGTAGATTTTTTTTAACCAATTTTTATGTGGAGATATAAGTTGATTGGAGACTTAAATATAGGTAAAACCATAATTCAGACCCTGAGACTTTTGAGATTTGCGGATATTGAGATAGTAAAAAATCCCATTTGAGGTGGAAATAGGAACAATTTATTATTAAGGCAAGAAGCCAAATGGATCCTAAAAGCACAAGCACAAGGTCCCATAGGTCTGAATGATAAAAATGATTTACAGTGGGGGGAAATAAGTATTTGATCCCTTTCTGATTTTGTAAGTTTGCCCCCTGACAAAGACATAAACAGTCTATAATTTTAAGAGTAGGTTAATTTTAACATTGAAAGATAGAATATCAAAAATAAAATCCAGAAAATCACATTGTATAAATTATATAAACTTATTTGCATTTTGCAATAAGAAATAAGTATTTGATCCCCTACCAACCATTAAGAGTTCAGGGTTCTACTCACCAGTTAGACACTCCTAATCAACTCGTTTACCTGCATTAAAGACAGCTGTCTTACATAGTCACCTTTATAAAAGACTCCTGTCCACAGACTCAATTAATAAGTCAGACTCTAACCTCCACAACATGGGCAAGACCAAAGAGCTTTATAAGGATGTCAGGGACAAGATCATAGACCTGCACAAAGCTGGAATGGTCTACAAAACCATACGTAAGGCGCTGGGTGAGAAGGAGACAACTGTTGGTGCAAAAGTAAGAAAATGGAAGCGATCTGGGGCACCATGCAACATTTCACCTCGTAGGATATCTTTGATCATGAGGAAGGTGAGAGATCAGCCTAAAACTACACAGGGGCACTTGTTAATGATCTCAAGGCAGCTGAGACTACAGTCACCAAGAAAACCATTGGTAACACATTATGCTGTAAAGGTTTAATATCCTGCAGTGCCCGCAAGGTCCCCCTGCTCAAGAAGGCACATGTGCAGGCCTGTCTGAAGTTTGCAAATGAACACCTGGATGATTGTGTGAGTGATAGGGAGAAGGTGCTGTGGTCAGACAAGACAAAAATTGAGGTCTTTGACGTTAACTCAACTCACCATGTTTGGAAGAAGAGAAATGCTGCCTATGACCCAAAGAACACCGTCCCCACTGTCAAGCATAAAGGTGGAAACATTATGTTTTGGGGGTGTTTATCTGCTAAGGGCACAAGACTACTTCACCGCATCAATGGGAGAATGGATGGAGCCATGTACTATAAAATCCTGAGTGACAACCTCCTTCCCTCCGCCAGGACATTAAAAATTGGTCATGGCTGGGTCATCCAGCAAGACAATGACCCAAAACATACAGCCAAGGCAACAAAGGAGTGGCTCAAAAAGAAGTATATTAAGGTCATGGAGTGGCCTAGCCAGTTTCCAGACCTTAATCCAATTAAAAAATTGAGGGAGTTGAAGCTCCGAGTTGCCAAGCAACAGCCTCAAAATCTTAATGAGTTAGAGAAGATCTGCAAAGAGGAGTGAACCAAAATTCCTCCTGACGTGCGCAAACCTCATCAACTACAAAAAAGTCTGACTGCTGTGCTTGCCAACAAGGGTTTTGTTAAGTCTTGTTTGCTAGAGGGATCAAATACTTATTTCTCACTGCAAAATGCAAATAAATTTATATAATTAATATAATGTGATTTTCTGGATTTTATTTTTGATATTCTATCTCTCAATGTTAAAATTAACCTACCCTTTAAATTATAGACTGTTCATGTCTTTGTCAGTGCATGAACTTACAAAATCAGCAAGGGATCAAATACTATTATTGGGGTGACCTATAGCACATATCAGTTCTGTGTGGAAAATCTCCAACTCTACTCTATACGATGCCCCCAATACGTTAATTGTTATTGTGCCAATTAATTATTTTTCGAAGACATTTTTCCACCAAACCCCAAGCCTGCGCTATACACTATACTTTCGCCTTCCTTATTTGCACATCCATAAACCCAAGTACTTCGATAAGTTATGATGTTAACGTGGCTCATGGTACACATCAGTATTCTTTCTGGTCTCATTCCACCCAACCTCCAATTTGCCGCCACCTGTGACCAAACTTTCCAGTTGTCTCTCCTGTTTTCTCATCTCATGGCCACAGATACTTCGGTAAGTGATGGAACAGGAGTAAGAACATGGCACATGGTTGGCAGTACATCTAAAAAAAAGCTGTCCAAGTCCATGGCAATCCAACTTTTATTGGTTCCATGAGATAGAATTTATATAAAAAAACATAAACAGTGAAACTGGAACTACAGCAGATGTTATCTGCATCAATAAGTATTGGAGCTATTTCTCAAAGGGTGTAGTTGTGTTACCATCGGAATATGACTAAATGGTGCCCCAGGCAAGTAATGCATTTTCGACAGCACCTCAGATCTCAATTCCTAATGACTCTTGTCCTTCCATTATCAATTATTCTCATAAACATCGTTTCCACCATAACTTATAAAAGCATCAAGAAGCATATTTATACTAATAGGACGCATAAGGGTTAAAATAATACTACTGTGGGTAGATAAAAACTAGAATTTAAGTCTATGCATTACTCTGGAAGATAACAGTGGGGAAATGTACTAATATGATTATTGCTATATGTGCCCCCCATAGAGTAGGGCTGCTGTAATCTTGGATAGGGTGGGCTAAGATTGTGATGTGCGTCCTATGTTGCATTTATTTTTACTTTTATGAACTGGAGAAACTAAGATCTTTGTAATACCGTAGATTTATTACAATTATCTTTTAGCAAATTACACTGCGTGCAGAATTATTAGGTAAGTTGTATTTGAGAGGATTCTTTTTATTATTGAACAACAACTATGCTCTCAATCAACCCCAAAGACTCATAGATATCAAAGCTTAATATTTTTGGAAGTTGGAGTGGGTTTTTTTTAGATTTGGCTATCTTAGGAGGATATCTGTTTGTGCAGGTAACTATCAGGCTAAGTTCACACGTACCGGAACTCTCACGGAAATTACCGCGAGAATTCCGGAATTCCATTCCGCGGGAAAATCGCATTTTAAATTCCCACGATTTTCCCACGGAAAAACTAGCATTTTGCAAGCGTAATTAGCTTGCAAAATGCTAGCGTTTTCCAAGCGATCTGTAGCATTGCTTGGAGAACTGATTGACAGGTTGGTCACACTCGTCAAACACAGTGTTTGACAAGTGTGACCAACTTTTTACTACTGAGGCCGCCTATGCAGCATCAGTAGTAAAAGATAAAATGTAAAAAAAAATAAAAAATGGTATTATTCTTACCTTCCGACGTCCCGCGCAACCGTTCCCAGTAATCCTTTGCGAAAATGCCCGCGATGATGTATGTTCTCGCGGGATTGCGACGTCTCGCGGTAATTCGCGATCCCGCGAGAACGGACGCCATTGCGGGCATTTTCGCAAAGGATTACTGGGAACGAGAGCGTGGAGAGAGGCGGGAAGGCTGCGTGGGACGTCGGAAGCTAAGAATAACAATATTTTTTATTTTAAATTCTATTTTTTACAGGGATATGGTACCCAAAGCCCGGAGGACAGTCTCCTCTCCTCCGGACCGTGGGTACCATCCGCAATTGTTCTGCTTACTTTTCGCATGGGGTGCACAGCCACATGCGGAAAGTAAGCAGAACAATGCATTCCTATGGGTGCGGGATCGCCGCGATTCCGCAAAATTAATGAGCATGCTGCGGTTTTTGCTGCGAAGCGATTCCGCCGTGGTAAAAACCGCAGCATTAGCACAGCATTGCGGAATCCCATAGGAATGCATGGAATGCTTATTTTTCGCGTTTTTTTGCGGCAAAATCGCGAGGTTAAAACCACCGCGGAAACGCGAAAAAAATGCAACGTGTGAACTCAGCCTTACTGTGCAGAATTATTAGGCAACTTAATAAAAAACAAATATATACCAATCTCACTTGTTTATTTTCACCAGGTAAACCAAAATAACAACACAAAATTTAGAAATAAACATTTTTGACATTCAAAAACAAAAAAAAATCTGTGACCAATATAGCCACCTTTCTTTACGATGACACTCAAAAGCCTTCCATCCATAGATTCTGTCAGTTGCTTGATCTGTTTACGATCAACATTGTGTGCCGCAGCCACCACAGCCTCCCTGACACTGTTCCGAGAGGTGTACTGTTTTCCCTCCCTGTAGATCTCACATTTTATGAGGGACTACAGGTTCTCTATGGGGTTCAGATCAGGTGAACAAGGGGGCCATGTCATTATTTTTTCTTCTTTTAGACCTTTACTGGGCAACCACGGTGTGGAGTATTTGGATGCATGTGATAGAGCATTGTCCTGCATGAAAATCAGGTTTTTCTTAAACGATACCGACTTCTTCCTGTATCACTGCTTGAAGAAGGTGTCTTCCAGAAACTGGCACTAGGTCTGGGAGTTGAGCTTCACTCCATCCTCAACCTAAAAAGGTCCCACAAGTTCATCTTTGATGATACCAGCCCATACCAGTTCCCCACCTCCACCTTGCTAGAAAATATGGGAAGCAAGGTGTGCCACAGTCCGCGCTGCTGAGTCCACAAAATCACCTGGGATGCAAGATGTTGTAACAAAGTACTTCTTTATTCCATCCTACGCATTTCGGCGCCCTTCCTGGCACCTTCCTCAGGGATATCCTCCACCTTGCTGGCATCTGAGTCGTAGTGGAGCTCTCTGCCCTTTACTGATCCAGCCTTGGGCCCATCCATCTGGCCAATCAAGAGTCACTCTCATTTCATCAGTCCATAAAACCTTAGAAAAATCAGTCTTAAGGTATTTCTAGGCCCAGTCTTGACGTTTTATCTTATGTTTCTTGTTGAAAGGTGGTCGTTTTTCAGCCTTCCTTACCTTGGCCATGTCCCTGAGCATGGCACATCTTGAGCTTTTTGATACTCCAGTAACGTTGCAGCTCTGACATATGGAAAAACTGGTGGCAAATGGCATCTTGGCAGCTTGACGCTTGATTTTCCTCAATTCATGGGCGTTATTTTGTGCCTTTTTTTATCAACACGCTTCTTGCGACCCTGTTCACAGTGTAGTTTACTTATTGTTATTTCTTACTTATTCTTACCAACTGGAAACCATCACCAAGCAGGTTAGTTGCTGCTGACAGATCTTTGTATAGTTTACACATACAAATAAATCTAAAAAGATAACAGAAATAAGACCAAATGAAACCGGAAAAAGGTGATGGGCTGTGATTCCTCAGGAATGCTACCAGAAGTTGGTG
This sequence comes from Dendrobates tinctorius, assembly GCF_039654945.1. Taxonomy (NCBI): domain Eukaryota; kingdom Metazoa; phylum Chordata; class Amphibia; order Anura; family Dendrobatidae; genus Dendrobates; species Dendrobates tinctorius. The sequence goes on along the minus strand of NW_027361696.1, from coordinate 49,354,118 downwards.
ACTGACTATTTATAACATTTTTAGCAGGTCATAACAGCCAGAGGAGCAGCAGATCATAGCAGCCAGAGATACAGTAGGTCATAACAGGCAGAAGAGCAGCAGGTCATAACAGCTTGAGAGGCAGTAGGTCATAACAGACAGAGGAGCAGCATGTCATAACAGCCAGAGATACAGTAGGCCATAACAGCCAGAGGAGCAGCAGGTCATAACAGCCAGAGGACTCTATTAAGTACTAAAGATGCTTGTCATGAAGTGGTTAATAATAATCTAGAGGCCGCTGTAGTCAGTAAAAGTGGCATTATTTGAAGGGACAAATGAACTCTATTTGTAATTATTCTAGAACTAGTAGCTTATACAATACAACCCAGCTCAGCTATGCTCACACGGTATCAGTTGATTATCTCAGGACTAATGGACTGGTATTTTTCTTCTTTGGAGTTCTACTTGTGTCTTAAAAGAATGATACTAGTAATAACTGTATTTGCGATTTTGTGTAGGCTCATTAAAAATGAGCGCTACATTAACCTTGTGGTTGAGATACATAGTTTATTCATTCACAAATATTATAGAAAATAATTTAAAGAGGACTAATTACCAGGTTAAAAGTGTCCAGTTTTACTCTCAGTTTATTTTTGTTGCTCCCCTGAGTATTCTGTTTTTTAATTTATTTTTTTTTATATCTGTCAGAAAGTTCCAGAGATATCTGCTTTTGTATTTTGTGCAACTTTTTATGGCCTTTAGGAGCATGACTCACAGGGTAATAATGCAGAACAGCCTAAAGACATGCCCCAGAGGATCATTTGGACCACAACACTTCGATAAAAATCATGAAAACGATCACTGATAAAAAAAGACCCATATCTCTAGAAATGTATAGTGCATTTAAAGAAAAAAATGCAATTCTCATGGGTGCAGCAAGATTAAAAGAGCAAAAATTGACCACTTTGGACCTAGTGACAGGACCTCTTGAAGAGGTGTCGATGTAGGTCTGAGCCCCTCTCCATATGTGTGCTGACCTCAGCCTCATAGGTGCTTTATTAGTAAGCTTTATTTTGGTGCTTTTTGAGTATCAATGTTTTATCTATGTATCAGTCAAACCCCAAAAATTCAATACATCATTGTGGTTGGTCCTGATGAAGAGTTACGATTACATCCAAACGCGTTGACAAAACCACACCCATACTGCATCTGGTCTTTTATTGTATATTGGATCTTCGGCAGGGCGGATTTACATCCACTTTTACCTCCAAGTTTGCAAGCTATCATTTGGTGGAGCCGTAGCAGCCATTTTCATACAAGCTAACCACCAGGTGAGCAAATACTGGTTTACCTTTTCCTTTGTAATCCTGATAAGACCCTATTGTGCTGTTATTCCACTTTTTATTTGCAGATGTAACTAGATAATGACACCACTCAGTAATTGCTTATTGGGTAATTCTGAAATGCATAAAAATACCGCCCTCAGGAGTTGTAGATGACAATCCAATTGGCATCTGTGATAGCGGCCATATCTATATATGGCACTCCCACCTTCAAAAGACTTTTTGTCGCAGTAGTTTGTGTCACAGCATTTCACCATAGAGGGTCATTGGTGGCTGTGTATGAGAAATTGCAGATGTAAAAGATACAGATTACATGTCTTTTCCACGTTTGAGTATGAGGTGCTGTTGCCATCTCCTGCGCAGTCATACAAATCATTAATACTGTTGGCAGTGGATTATTCAGGATACTCTCCAACCATGTGACAACAGAGATTCTTTATTCAGGAACAAACAGGAACAATATATGATAAGCTTAATAGATCAGGAATAAATCATTTGTGTGTCTCTATCTGTGCATCATCTACAGCAGGCTGCTTCTCTCATACACAGACAGGAAAAACAGGAAATACAGTCACATGCTCTCCCTGTGTGAGCTCTGGGAGATTTTTTTGCTCTAACTTTATGAACAACATACAAATCTAGCAACTGAACACTCAAAGACAGGAATGGAGTTGTTTCACCAAACATATTCCAACAAATACAGATAAGCAGCCAAACAAGGGAATTCCGTGAACCAGGAAACTTTTGGTGCCAGGTTCTCCCAGTTCAACCATAAAGTCTAAATAGTGGAAATGCATAATTTATGTGGTGCCTGAGAGGCGCCAGTTATATAATTGGCTCATGATGGGAGGACTATTCCAATATTTGCTTTGGATCCTAAAATATGCCTTTAGCAATACAAAGGGTTAATGGTGGGTCAGAATAGATCTGGATAGAGACTAAAGGTACTGTCACACTTAGCGATGCACCAGCGATCCCGACCAGTGATATGACGCGGTCAGGACCGCTGGTGCATCGCTAAGTGGTCGCTAGTGAGCTGCCACACAGGCAGATCTCACCAGCGACATCGCTGGGGTCGGGGGTCGTTACTTACCTGTCAGACGAGGCGATCCTGACGTCCTCCCGCCCGCGTCCACACGCCGTTCGTCTCCACAGCAGGAAGCCCCGCAGGAAGCTGATGACGAGAAACGGTCCAGGACGCTCTCGCACGATCAGCGATAACCAGCGGGGGAGCGGTCGTAGGTAAGTATCAGACATAGTGATATCGCTAGCAATATCACTATAACGTCACAAAAACCAGTGACGTTATAGCGATGTTGCTAGCGATATCGCTTAGTGTGACAGGCCCTTAAATTTTATGTGACTGAACATCAGAGATAAGCTCAGTCACAAAGAGCATGGATGTGAAGGGCACACATGCAAGTGTGGAAGCCACTGTGGGAACTTCATGCAGCATGGGAGGTCATCATACTGTTTGTGGGGGAGGACTGCAGAGGCATCATACTGTGAGCAGGGGACTGTGGGGGGCATCATAATGTGAGTGGGCACCATACAATGAATGCTAGAACTGTGGGCATTACAATGTGTGGAGGAAACTGTGCTCATTATTATGTGGGAACATTGGGAGCATCCTAGTGGGTGAGGGAATTGTGCTATGTCCTATGTGTTGTGTAGAATGTGAAGAGCCATCACAATGTGTTTGGGGACTTTGGATATCATCATCTGTGAAAGGGGTACTGGAGTCATTATAGTGTATGGGGGTGACTGTGGGGGTATCTTACTTTATGTGGGTGAATGTTAGGGGTCATCATACTGTGTGTGGGGGCTGTGGCATGTCATACCGTGTGTAGTGGAATGTATCGTGGGGGAGGCATTGTGGACATCTTACTGTTGGGGGGAGGACTATTTTTACACCAGCACATATATAGGACTGGACGAGTTAGGGAAGTGGCTTAGCGTAAAATAAAGACCGTTTTATATTATTCAAAGTTTGGTAGAGTTCTGTTTATATACTGTTCCACATAAATAAAAGGTCTGAACATTATATACAGAACTTACAAGACTTTAGCTCTTTCACCGTTGTCATGCAGGCAGGGCCGGTTTTAGGCAAAGTGGGGCCCTAGGCAAAGTTTAAAATGGGGCCCCAAATGCTAACATATTGCACATCACAGAAGCATTTCGATTGTAGTTACATGCACCGAGTTCAGGCCGCTAAACGAGTGTGATCGTCAAAATTGATGAAATCATTCAACACTTGATTCCCGGCCTCTTTCCACCATCTGAGAAAGAATGATGGGAACAGAATGATCACTAGTGGATCACTAAGGGTGTGTGCACACATTGCGGTTTTTGCTGCGGATCCACAGCGGATTTGGTTCTGCGGATCCGCAGCAGTTTCCATGCGGTTTACAATACCATGTAAACCTATCGAAAACCAAATCCGTCGTGCACATGCTGCGGAAAATTCTGCACAGATTTGCTGCGGTTTATTTTCCGCAGCATGTTACTTCTTTTTTGTGGAACCGCAGCTGCAGTGTACGCTCTGGGACATACAAATCAATCAATCTCTCATCCGCACTGACAAACTGCACTAGAACCTGCATCAAATCCGCTGTACACATGCAAGGAATCCTAAGGAAAAGTGCATGTGTTTTAGCCTGCGGTTTCTGCCAAGAGATATTGATTCTCTGCAGAAAAAATACAGCCCAGCCTGGTATATAGCTCCCTCAGCATGGTATAATACAGCCCAGCATGGTATAATACAGCCCAGCATGGTATATAGCCCCCCCAGAATGGTATAATACAGCCCAGCATGGTATAATACAGCCCAGCCTGGTATATAGCTCCCTCAGCATGATATACAGAAAAGATTTACTCAAGGGTGGATAAAAAAGTGCCACAAGATAAGAGTGGAATGTGCAGCATGAATGATGATACAATGATAAAGTAATAAAAATAATAATAATAACAAATGGCAAAATTTTTGTGAAAAAAATGCCTTTATTAAAATATATTGGCACAACAATTAAGTGCATTAAAATTATATATATATATATAATCATAAAAAAGAAAAAATAATAAAATATAAAACCACATATGCGGTATACTTATGTATATTGGAAAACCCGTTCCATAACAAGAAAGGCTTAATTAATAATACAGGTAAAAAAGTGCATAATTAAAGTGACACAAAAAAATAAATATACATTAATAGATGTGCCAAAAGTGCAGCTGTGCAAATAAATAAAAAACGCCCTAAGGAGTGTGCTATTAAACCAAAAAAATCCCCCTGACGAAGGAGATTTTATTTCCGAAACGCGCGTCGGGGCGCGTCATTATATTATCCACATTGCGGTCATTGGCTTACAGGTATTTTTTTGGTTTAATAGCACACGCCTTAGGGCATTTTTTATTTATTTGCACAGCTGCACTTTTGGCACATCTATTAATGTATATTTATTTTTTTGTGTCACTTTAATTATGCACTTTTTTACCTGTATTATTAATTAAGCCTTTCTTGTTATGGAACGGGTTTTCCAATATACATAAGTATACCGCATATGTGGTTTTATATTTTATTATTATTATTTTTTCTTTTTTATGATTATATATATAAGTGCATTAAAATTATATAATTGTTGTGCCAATATATTTTAATAAAGGCATTTTTTTCACAAAAATTTTGCCATTTATTATTATTTTTATTACTTTATCATTGTATCATCATTGTATCATCATTCATGCTGCACATTCCACTCTTATCTTGTGGCACTTTTTTATCCACCCTTGAGTAAATCTTTTCATACACACCGGATGGTCTGCCATCCTTTTCTTGGGAGATTGAACCAATCACACTTTTTTATATATTTATATCTTTATTTATATTAATGTGATTATTACACTTTATATTAGTATTTTGTGTGTTTGTATTTTTTCTCCTTGTCTATTGTGATATAATACAGCCCAGCATGGTATAATACAGCCCAGCATGGTATATAGCTCCCCCAGAATGGTATAATACAGCCCAGCATGGTATATAGCCCCCAAAAATGGTATAGTACAGCCCAGCATGGTATATAGCCCCCCCAGAATGGTATAATACAGCCCAGCGCGGTATAATTGAGCCCAGCATGGTATATAGCCCCCCCCCCAGAATGGTATAATACAGCCCAGCAAGGTATAATACAGCCCAGCATGGTAGATATCCCCCCCAGAATGGTATAATACAGCCCAGCACGGTATAATACAGCCCAGCATAGTATATAGCCCCCCCAAATGGTATAATACAGCCCAGCATGGTATATAACCCCCCAGAATGGTATAATACAGCCCAGCATGGTATATAGCCCCCCCCAGAATGGTGTAGTACAGCCCAGCATGGTATAATACTGCAGTACAGCCCAGCATGGTATAATACTGCCCAACATGGTATATAGCCCCCCCAGCATGGTATGATACAGCCGAGCATGGTATATAGCCCCCCAGCATGGTATGATACAGCCGAGCATGGTATTTAGCCCCCCCAGAATGGTGTAATACAGCCGAGCATGGTATATAGTCCAGTACTCACAATAGAAAAAAAAACTCTCCTCACCTTCTCGTGCCGTGCTGCTGGCTGCTCCTGTCTCCTCCTGCTCTGTCTGGCACACAGTGAGAGCGCGATGACGTCATCGCGCCCCCGCTGTGTCAGAGGCAGAGCGGGGAATGATGGGAGAGGGAGCGTCAGCTGACGCTCTCTCCTCCATCACTGCCTCCTTCAATGCGGCGGCGGCGGGAGTCAGCGCTGGAGGAGCGGGGGCCCTAGGCAGCTGCCTGGTCTGCCTGCCCCTAACGCCGGCCCTGCATGCAGGTTCACCAAGTCACCAGATCCCCCGCATAGCCGGGGGAAGTGTTATTACTGCATTCGAAGCACAACAAGCAGTTACCTGGAGAGATGGTGCAAAAAGGATCATCTAACGAGCATCGGATTCTTTACATCTGTTCCAAATGAAGAGATGACGTCATGTGTCACCTAAGCATCTAAGTATCTAATTTTAAGATATTTACAAATCATCTCACCATAAGGTGTCTTCTAAGATAACTCAACGTACTTGGACACATCAGAAAACAACGTTGCTAGAAGTCTGTAAGTCAAGACCTTCCATGGTGCTCTGTAGACATATGAGAGCTCTTGGATGGTGTATGGAGATATCCCTTGCAGATTAGTGCAACACTGATTAATTAAGAAAGGTCTTCCCTCTGGTATCAATAGTCAAAGGGTTTTTACCAACCATCATAGCTATAATACACTATTCTTTTGACACCAATGCTTAGGAACATTTCTGGTTGTTCTTCCTGCATATATGTTGACACGGTGTGCAATCTAGCATACAGCATAAACCACCTTCTATCTTCCAAAATAAGTAGACCGTTCTCTGTAGTCTAACTTGTTTATTGGTGAAGAACATAGAACATGCGGTAAAACTATAAGGAATACAAACGACATGGGTAAGTATCGGGCAGATGATCACACAGTTAACACAATTACAGGAAGTATACAATGTGATGCAAACTTTACATACTGTAGAAATACCCAGGTGTCTAATTACATCTGCTGTGCACTGGCTGCCATACAGTTAATAACATCTCTAAACAAAGCTGCATTGCAAGAAAGATATTAATCTTACCAGATATGCTTTACCCGGATAATGAACTCAAGTAGGGAAGTTAACAGGAGGACAGATAAACGTGTGTCCTTATGAAATACACAGAATAAAATGGCATCTTCTTTATCCCAGAATACACTGCTTCATTCCCAGTGCATTGCTTCTGTTAAAGACACAGACTGTAAATGCTTTTTAAGACACAGCTATAAATTCAGCTACCACTAGATGGTGCTATAACTAAACCCAGCGCATAATATAAACATATTTTCCCTATCAGAGGGCAGAACACTTCCTGCTTGTCTGAAGTCACCGTACTTAGAGCGGATACATGAGGGCGGATTTCTTCATCTGCATCTACCAGTTCAAAGGTGTCTGATTTGTCACTGTAAGGCGTTAAACGGTATAAGAATGCAGGGCCTGTAAAACAGGTCTTGTCCTTAAGGTGACTAGATTCAACAGATCTAGTTGCGTGGTCTGCAGTGTGTGGACACATAGTGTCACTGTTTAGGGCAAGTGCATCTCCTGATCCTTAGTGTTAGGCGTCGGCTTCCTGACTCTGCACAGTGGGAATCTAGAGCCAGACATCCAGCGGTCTCCCATTCTCCTCTGACGGCTCTGGGTGCTGCTCAGCAATCACAGCGAGCCAGGCATGCTGCTCAAACTTGCTCTGACAGCCTGGATGTTGTTGCCACCTCTGGGGCAGCAATGGTAGCGCAACCTGCTCTGCAGGAAACCACTTCAGAGGCTAAGTCCTCATGCCGTGCTACTGGGCATGCCCGCAAGGTGACCTCTCAGTGGAGAGCAGGGGTCACGTGTTCAGGTCCTGTGTCGGATCTGATTGGTCCTTCCCAGGGTACTGGAAGGTCCCGGAAGCGCATGGCTATAAAAAGCCCGCATGGCGGCTCGGCCATGCGCTAGTGTAGCATATTATGCTGTGTGTGTATGGTGATGGATGCATGGTGACTGACTTATTAATAAACCCCTTCCCTCTGATAATACGAATGGTGACAGAGTGTTGGTTAGTCAGCTCCAGATTGTGGCAAGCTACACGCCACTGTGCCTCCTGTACCGCACACTAGCGTCCGACGGTGTCCGGCCTTCCGGCGCCGTCGTCCAGCGGCCATAGTTATTGCCACGCTGCGGTAGCAGCGTCCTTGGCGCTTGCGGCTGCAACGCCACTCGCTGGTTTTCCTGTGAAGCTAACAGGGCCAGCGTCCTTATACACTTCAGTTGTAAAGCGATTCTGTGTGTGAACAGAGCCGCTCTTAGCGTTCGGGTGATGTTAACCCGAGTGCAGTAATTCACCTTCTGGTGCATCTGCCATTGTCCAGCAGCGGTCTTGCCATCTACCGCACAGTGGACCCCGGGCGGCGAACGTACCTCCTATTATTTATATCTGGTGCGTTCCGCCGACCCTAACATTACAGTAGTGTGGCGCCCCTGAGGCTCAGTCGCCACAGAGGTACTGCACTTTCTCCTAAGGTGTAGTGCCCCACCATCCAGGTAAGGTGGGAACTCCTTGCCTCACTCCAACACCTGCATCCCACACACAGGATAGTTCAGCAGAGGACCAGATTGCAGCTCAATGCTTAGTGGGTAGCAGAGCACCTTTCGTGGATCCATGCTTCGTAACACGAGATGTTCTGGGAGGTGGGTGGAGTTAGTATAAAATAAGGGGAAAGATAGGATCTAGAGTTCAGTCAGTCCAGTTCAGTCAGTCAGTATGACTGGAGAGGAGAGAGCAGGGTGACAGGAGGTCAGCCTGCCGGGAGGTCAGGCGGAGGAAAGACAGTCAGTCAGGAGAGGCTGAGGACTGGTCTTAGTGGAGAGCTCCTGAGGAAAGGAATAGAAGAAGGAGTGCTGCAGCTGCCTCAGTGACCTGAGCCAGCTGGCATGGGAAAGGAAAGATAAGGAGAGACGTAGAACCGTAACCTGCATTTCCATAAGAGAGAGAAAGTCAAGTACGGAACGAAGAGGAGAGAGAACAGAGAGGAGTGGGTTGGATAGGAACCCTGCCTATAGGTTCTCAGCGCAAGGCCGGGGCCCGGTCCCCGAGGTTGTATGGACACTTATGGTTCTGCAGCAGACACCGGTGGAGTAGTTGGCTGTAAATGCACTACTCCCATCAAAGGCTTGGGACACAACAACAAACGAATAGAGAGCCGGGATTCAGGAGAACCATAAGTTGAGGATCCCAGAAAAGCACTTCTGAGCATCCGCGCTGCTTTAGTGATAAGCATTCTTCAGAAATCCATATAAATCTTTCAAGTTCTTTATTATATGTACTACAGAAACTACGCGTTTCGAGGTGACAAACCGCACCTCTTCTTCAGGTTACAGTACAGAGGTGCGGTTTGTCACCTCGAAACGCGTAGTTTCTGTAGTACATATAATTAAGAACTTGAAAGATTTATATGGCTTTCTGAAGAGTGCTTATCACTAAAGCAGCGCGGATGCTCAGAAGTGCTTTTCTTGGATCCTCAACTTATGATACCTAGTGGACGCTGTCCACCTGCACGAGCTCTGCAGCAGCTATATGACTGCAACAAACGTTGAGAGTGGTTGTGTCTGAACACAACCCATAAAGGGTGAGTACTCCAGAGTACTTTTATATTTTAATTGATTTATACCAGGTGAAGCCCTATGTCTGCGCCCCCGCCCTTGTTTTCTCTTATACAGGGATTCAGGAGAAGGGAGTCCCCAAAGCAGGCTACAGCTGTCTGTCATACAAGTAGAGTTGTTAGGAACATCTGACAGGAGGAACTTCAGGGAACCACGGTACTGGAGTTCTTCACACTAAAAGGCGCAATAGAAGAGTCGTTCAGGAAAGGCGCATGTTGGCGGGATGCTGGCAGGGAGAGCCCTATCTCGCTTGGAGGTTGGCTGGGCCTCTGCCCCGGAGGACACGGTACTGAAGCGGGCACCTTTGTGCACTACGAACTGTGAGTAAAGCTTTGAAACTGCAAGCTCTGGTGTCCTCCATTCATTCGTCACTAACACCTTCAGCTCCGCTACATCTTGGTACCAACATCTATACCCGTCTGTGCCTCTGCTCATCCATTGCTCCTACACTGTCCTGGGACTACAGCTCCACCTGTGGGGAGCTACACCATCTTTGCTGCATCACACCATCAGTCCTAGTGGATCTGCAAGCAGCGTTGGCTTACCATCTTACTTGCCAAACACCACGGGTGGCGTCACAAACTTTCCATATATACTACATTACAAACCTCATCTGCCATTGATATTGGGTGCCCAGGGCCACGGACTGGGTCACCGCTGCAGTGACACATCCCCCTGACACCGGCCCAGTACCGAGTACCCCACAGCCCTGGGAGGGCAACCCACTAGCGCCAGGATCTGGCTGGCAATGGCAGACGTGCAGCAATTGCAGCGCTATATTCGGCAGCTGGAGAGCAGGTTGGCGGCTATCGAGAGTGCCAACTCAGCTGCAAATACCTCGCTAGCTGCTGTCCAGACAGTCGCTGAGGCTGTCTCACGTATGCCCGCTCTTTTGCCCACGCCGACACTTTCTCGCCTCCCGCTTCCCGACAAGTTTTCGGGTGACAGTGCCACCTGTAGGGGATTCGTGAGCCAGTGTTCTATTCAGCTCGAGATACTGGCTGCACAGTTCCCTACAGAGTGGGATAAGGTGGGATTCATAGTGTCACTCTTATCTGGCTGGGCATTACAGTGGGCTACACCTCTTTGGGAACGTGATGATCATGTGGTTCAGGGTGCTGCTCAGTTCGTCGCGGCCTTGAAGCAGGTCTTTTTAGGACCACGGATCACGCACAACACCTCTCTTCAGTTATTATCCTTAACACAGGGGTTACTCTCGGTCAGCCATTATGCCGTCCGGTTCCAGACACTGGCTTCCGAGTTAGAGTGGCCGGACAAAGCTTTAGTCCCGGTGTTTTGGAGAGGGTTGGCTGAGTACGTAAAAGACGCTCTAGCTACTAGAGAGGTTCTCGCAAGCCTGGAGGAATTGATTGCCGTCTCCACCCGCATTGATCTCCGGTTTACGGAGCGCGGGCTGGAACGAGCACAATCCAGATGTAGGGTTAACTTGGCTCCCTCGTTCACCAAGCCACTAACATACCCCACACAGGAGCTTTCTCCCTCCGAACCCATGGAGGTGTCTCAGACCGGCTCAAAGTCACAGCCAATGCGAAGCTCGGCACGATGTTATCAGTGCCGACAGTTTGGTCACCCAGCTAGCACATGCCCTCTGCGGGCGGAAAAACGTCCACGTCCAGTGGCTGTAGGTGGTGGGCAGTCCAATATGATACCCTTCTCACCCAAACCGGTATTCCAGGACATCTTAGACAGTGGGTCTTCCACCTGGGAGGCAGAGGTTACCGTGGATTCCGGGGCCGGGGGGAACTTTATGTCTTCTACCTTCGCCCAGAAACACGCCATTCCCCTGGTACTATTACCTCAGCCTCTGACCATCAGGGTGGTTAACGGAGCACCGTTACCCTCTCAGGTGACCTACCAGACAGCTCCACTTGGCCTCACTATCTCACCTTCTCATCGTGAGACTCTGTCCCTGCTAATCCTGCCAGATGGCATCGATCAGGTGCTGCTCGGGGTTCCCTGGCTTCGTTGCCACTCCCCTCATATAGAGTGGGCGACAGGGAAGATACTGGCCTGGAGCAAGGACTTTGAGGGGAGATGTCTGAGGGGCAGTCTTCAGGTGGCTTCCACTGAGGTACCTGCGGATCTCTCCGCGCTACCTAAACCCTACCACCAATACATGGACGTCTTTTCCAAAAAATCTGCGGAGATGCTCCCGCCGCACCGTCCATACGACTGCCCGATAGACCTCATGCCAGGCACAGAACCTCCTAGAGGCTGTGTGTATCCACTCTCTCTCCCAGAGATGGAAGCTATGTCACAATACATCTGGGAGAACCTGGCTAGAGGCTTTATCAGAAAGTCGGTGTCGCCGGCTGGTGCAGGGTTCTTCTTCGTTCAGAAAAAGAGCGGAGAGTTACGTCCCTGCATTGACTACAGAGGTCTCAATTCTATCACGGTTAAAAACGAATACCCTCTACCCGTTGATCTCTGAGTTGTTTGACAGGTTGTGAGGGGCCCGGATCTTAACTAAGTTGGATCTGCGAGGGGCATACAACCTGATCCGCATTCGTGAAGGAGACGAATGGAAGACAGCTTTTAATACCAGGGATGGCCATTACGAATATCTGGTCATGCCCTTTGGCCTTTGTAATGCGCCAGCTGTCTTCCAGGATTTTGTTAACGACGTCTTCCGCGACATGCTTTCTACCTCGGTGGTGGTCTATCTGGATGACATACTCATCTTTTCGCCGGATTTAACCACCCACCGGAGAGACGTCTGCAGGGTCTTCGACCGTCTGCGGGCAAACTCTCTCTTTGCCAAGCTGGAAAAGTGTCAGTTTGAGCAGGAGTCCTTGCTGTTCCTGGGCTATATCATCTCGGCCCAGGGGCTGGCCATGAATCCTGCCAAGCTACAAGTGGTAATGGACTTGCAGGAACCCCATTCACTCAAAGCGGTGCAGCGCTTTTTGGGGTTCGTGAATTACTACCGCCAGTTTATACCACACTTTTCTACATTGGTGGCTGCCTTGGTTGCTCTCACCAAGAAGGGAGCTAATCCCAACGCTTGGTCCGAACAGGTCTCCAAGGCCTTCTCGGCTATAAAATCTCATTTTTCTAGCGCTCCCATTTTACATCGTCCCGATGTGAATAAACCGTTCATTATAGAGGTAGATGACTCTTCTGTTGGTGCAGGAGCAGTCCTTTTCCAAAAGGATACTCAAGGTCAGAAGCATCCATGCTGCTTCTTCTCAAAGACCTTCTCACCGGCGGAGAAGAATTACTCCATCGGTGACAGGGAGCTGCTAGCCATGAAGTTGGCCTTTTCAGAGTGGAGACATCTCCTGGAGGGAGCTCGGTTTCCCTTCCAGGTATATACTGACTATAAGAATTTGGTCTACTTGCAGACGACCCAGCGCCTGAACTCTCGTCAGGCTAGGTGGTCGCTCTTCTTTTCTCGCTTCCGCTTCACCCTGCACTACCTATCAGGGGAAAAGGACGTCCGTGCGGATGCTCTCTCATGCTTGGTGGTCTCAGCGGAAGAAGGAGAGGCTGAGCCTCGGTTAATTCTCCCGCCGGAGAGTTTTATAACCGTGGCTCCAGTGGCTCTCAAGTCAGTGCCACCAGTCAAGACCTTGGTGCCTCCTCAGCTACGGCCGGAGGTCCTCGCTTGGGCACACACCTCCAGGGTGGGTGGTCACTTTGGCAATAAACGGACCACTGCACTCTTGGCAAGGTCATATTGGTGGCCGCATATGGCTCGAGATGTCAAGGAATACGTGCAAACATGCGCAGGGCCGGCCCGAACGTATAGGCGAGCTATGCGGCCGCCTAGGGCGCCGACCCAAAGGTGGCACCAGAGAAAAAATTGAAAAAATTATAAAAAATCTTTTCAAAATGCAAAAAGTTTTAGGGACGGAAAGAAATGTGTACATATTTAAGGGCAAATATGACGCAAGAGAGGTTGGTTGGGTTGGCAGCAATTTCGATAGAATCTGAAGTTGCTAAACAAATTAATATCGGTGACTTAGTGTCATCCTTTTCAAAAAAAAGGGCAAGGAAACAAACATTTTAATTACCTATGGTCGTTTTTGTTCTGTGTTATTGATTACTTTGTATATATTTGTCCTATACAACTTCTCAAAAGATTAAAGAGTTAGGAGAGAGTTAATTAATCATTGTTGTTGTGGTTTATTTTGCTCCTAAATTTATATCCCAAGTTTTCATCTACTGCTAAGAATAGTAGGGGCGCAACAAAATAGTTTCGCCTAGGGCGCCGTAATCTCTTGGGCCGGCCCTGAGCATGCGTCTCGTGTGCTCGGAACAGGTCCTCTAGACAGAGGCCAGCGGGCCTCTTGTATCCGCTGCCAGTGGCGGACAGACCTTGGGAGATGGTTGGCATGGACTTCGTGGTTGGCCTGCCCAAGTCTGGTGGCAGTACGGTTATCTGGGTGGTCACCGACCATTTTTCCAAAATGGGGCATCTGGTGCCACTCGCACGGTTGCCTTCCGCTCGTTGTCTCGCAACTTTGTTCATAAAGCACGTGTTCCGTTTACATGGCATGCCGGAGAAAATCGTGAGTGATCGAGGTCCCCAGTTTGCGTCTTGATTTTGGAGGGAGCTTTGCAGCCTACTCACCATCGAGCTAAATCTGTCCTCCGCTTACCATCCTGAGACGAACGGCTTGGTCGAGAGAGCCAATCAGACCTTGGTTACCTAATTGCGGCATTTTGTCTCTGCCAGGCAGGATGACTGGGCATCCTTGCTACCTTGGGCTGAATTTGCCTTAAACAATGCGGTGGCTGACTCCACTGGTCACACGCCCTTCCTCCTAAACTACGGCCAACATCCACGCGTCCCTGTCCCGATGCCAGTGTCCTCCACTGACTCCAGGGTGGCAGACTGGGCAGTGGAGGCTCGGGACATTTGGGATCGCACTCAGGATGCTATCCGTGCTTCTAAGGAAAGGATGAGGGCGTCCGCCGACACGCATCGGAGACCCGCTCCAAGCTTTTCCCTTGGCGACATGGTGTGGCTCTCTACCCAAAACATCAAACTGCGGGTCGAGTCCCCCAAGTTCGCGCCGAGATACATAGGACCTTTCAAGGTTCTCGAGCTAATTAGCTCTGTGGTCTACCACCTGGCTCTTCCTCCACATTTAGCCATTTTGGACGTAGTTCATGTGTCCCTCCTCAAACCAGTTCACATGGCCCGGTTTTCTGAGTCATCGGCCGGGTCGTCAGACTTGTCGTCTGATGAGTTTGAGGTTAATGCCATCGTAGGGCGCAGGTTTGTCCATGGCAAAAAATTTTATTTAGTGGATTGGAAGGGTCATGGGCCCGAGGCCTGGACCTGGTGGAAAACATCCACGCACCGCTCCTGATCGCGGCATTTGGACATCCAACGGTCTCCCATTCTCCTCCGACCGCTCTGGGTGCTGCTCAGCAATCGCGGCGAGCCAGGCGTGCTGCTCAGACTTGCTCTGACAGCCTGGATGTTGCTGCCACCTCTGGTGCAGCAATGGTAGCGCAACCTGCTCTGCAGGGAACCACTCCAGAGGCTAAGTCCTCATGCCGTGCTACTGGGCATGCCCGCAAGGTGACCTCTCAGTGGAGAGCAGGGGTCACGTGTTCAGGTCCTGTGTCGGATCTGATTGGTCCTTCCCAGGGTACTGGAAGGTCCCGGAAGCGCATGGCTATAAAAAGCTGTGTGTGTATGGTGATGGATGCATGGACTGGTGACTGACTTATTAAGAAACCCCTTCCCTCTGATAATACGAATGGTGACAGAGTGTTGGTTAGTCAGCTCCAGATTGTGGCAAGCTACACGCCACTGTGCTTCCTGCACCGCACACTAGCGTCCGACGGTGTCCGTCCTTCCGGTGCCGTCGTCCAGCGGCCATAGTTATTGCCGCGCTGCGGTAGCAGCGTCCTTGGAGTTTGCGGCTGCAACGCCTCTCGCTGGTTTTCCTGTGAAGCTTACAGGGCCAGCGTCCTTATACACTTCAGTTCTGTGTGTGGACAGAGCCGTTCTTAGCGTTCGGGTGACGTTAACCCGAGCGCAGTACTTCACCTTCTGGTGCATCTGCCATTGTCCAGCAGCGATCTTGCCATCTACCGCACGGTGGACGCCGGGCGGCGAACGTACCTCCTATTATTTATATCTGGTGCGTTCCGCCGACCCTAACACTTAGCACCCGATTGCTGATGCAAACATAAAGGAGTCGAGTTTCATTGCAAATGTACCCAAGCACTACCTTGCTGTCTGAGTAGAACTCAACATCCTTGATTTCCAGGTCAATTTCTGTCAAGATAAGTTCAGCTAACTCTACTGCTAGCACAGCTGCACAGAGTTCCAGTCTGTGTATTGTGTGCTTCTGGACTGGCGCTAATTTTGTCTAGCTCATAACAAGCTTTACATGGTATTGTTCCTTAATGTCAGTAGTTTTCAGATACGCTACTGCTGCAATCGCTTTGGTTGAGGCATCACAGAAGATACAGAGCCTTTGCGTCTTGACTTCTGTTGATGGCACGGAAGCGTATGGTCGTGCCACGTAAAGATCTGACAAGGCTTCTGAAGATTTCTTCCATCTTACCCACAAATCTCTCTTCTCCATGGGCAGCAGATCATCCCATTCAGACATCTGCGGGGTGAAGTCTCTCAGCATCATTTTACCTTGGATAGTTACAGGGGTTACAAATCCTAGAGGATCGTACAGGCTGTTTATCACGGATAGGACGCATCTACGTGTGAAGGGTTTTTCTTCTTCGTTGATCCGAAAGGTAAATGAATCTCTCTTCAAATCCCAGAGCAAACCAAGGCTCCGTTGCATGGGAAGGGAGTCTGTCTAAACCCAAGTCTTTTAGATCAGTTGAGTAATTTGAGAGGGAAAAGCTGCCATGATTTTTTGGCTGTTGGAAGCAATTTTGTGCAGCCTCAAATTGGACGAAGCGAGCATTTCTTGTGTCCTCTTTAGGAGACTGACTGTCCTTCTCCACAAACGATCTAACATCAGACCCGTACACTTTGCTTCTCCTTCTCTGGCTGAATGTCTAAGACCATAGATGGCGACAGCAGGGGAAGGGCCGTTCCCGAAGATGTGTACTTTCATCCGATACTCCACAATGTCTTTGTAGGGGTCATTATCGCGGTACCAGAAAAACCTCAAATAGTTTCTATGTTCTTTTATGACAAGGAAGCAATGAAACATCTGTTGTATGTCAGCCATGAATGCCACTGCATCTTTGCGGAAGCGAAGAAGTACTCCTAGAAGTCTGTTATTGATGTCTGGGCAAGACAAAAAGACATCGTTTAGCGAGACACCTTCATATCTGGGTCTTGAGTCAAATATTACTCTTATCTGACCAGGTTTCTTAGGATGATACATGCCAAAAATGGGTAGATACCAAAATTCCTCAGAATCTTGGAGTACAGGTGCAATTTCTGCATGGCCATTCTGAAGTATTTTCTCCAGGAATGCAAAGAAGTGCTCTCTCATTTCAGGTGCCTTCTGAAATTTGTGTTTGAGTGAGACAAATCGACCGTAGACAGGTTCTCTGTTGTTGGGTAAGCGTTGTCTCTGGGGTTTAAATGGTAGAGGGACCATCCAACTCTGACTCATCTCTTACCATCTCTCGATCCATGATGTCCAAAAACAGTCTGTCTTCTATGGACATTGCTAACTTGTTGTCTTCTCTTGTTCTGTGGAAAACTGTGCACCCTATGTGATCTTGGTCGCTGTCACATGTGTGGTTTTCACAGGAAGGATCAGCTAATGGACAAGGTAGAGATGCATTGTGTGGCAACTCTTTTACCAGGAAGCTACTCTTACATGACTGGAAGAGAGATGGACGTCCATTTTCAAGAGTATTGGTAAGCATGCTGTCGACTAAGGCCGGTTTGTGTGCTCCTCCTAGGCAGACGTCTCCTATGATGACCCATCCAAGGTCATGCCTTTGTGCTTATGGAACGGTCCTGGAGCTGTTTATACATTCTCTAGCCTTGTGGACTTGTAGATTATCTCTTCCCAGAAGTAGAGCTATTGGGGTTCCTGGATCCATCTCAGGTATCAGGTGGGCTACACGCTTTAGATGGGGGTGATGTGTCACCACCTCCTGTGAAGGTATTTCTGACCTGTTGTCAGGAATCTGGTTGCACTCCAGGATGGTCGGTAGTGATAGGCAGGTTTGGCCATCTATGGACTCCACCTTGTATCTGGTTGCTTTTCTCCCCGTCATCTCAACGGTACCTGAACACGTCCTTAGGGTGTAGGGGGAACCAGGGCCTACAATGCTGAAGTTGTCAAAGAAGATGGACCTGGCTAGGGACCTGTTACTTTGGTCACCCAGGATTGCATCTATCTTGAGGGCTTTGTCCTTGTGGCCTAGAGAATAGACTCAGACAAGGCAGATTTTTGAACAGGACCTTCCTCCTGTGAGTCCCTTACAGATCTCCATACATTTTGAGCTGACCTCAGGGATGTCTTTGTCAGTGTCTTTCTGCTTCTCATCGTGCTCCTCTGCTTGTGTCAACACTCGTGGGGTTGATCCAGGGTGCATGGCTGTATTGTGATCCGTGCTGCTGCATTCTGCACATTTCACACTAGCTTCGCAGTTCCTGGCGAAGTGAGAGGTTGTGGCACAACATTTGAAGCAGATGTTGTTCTCCTTGAGGAAACCTTTGCGATCCTCTAAAGACTTCTCTCTGAAGGCTCTGAATTTTAGTAGAGGATGTGGTTTCTTGTGTAGAGTACAATGTTTACTGACATCCTGAGGCTTGCTCTCGTCCGGAGGGGGTTTATTCACATTTTGAGGATGGCCTGTGGAAACAATGTTAGTTTTGTGGACTGCCACAGGTGTCCTACTGGGTTTGACACCAGGGGCAGTGGAACATGGCAGAGTAAAGTCAAAACTAGGGTCATTTCCAATCCTAGATTGCCGGGTGACATAATCAACAAATACAATGAAAGGAGGGAATGATACATTATGATTTTGTTTATACCGTGAACCACATGTAATCCACTTTTCTTGCAGGTTGTAAGGAAGTTTCTGTACTATCGGATTGACACCCTTAGCGGTGTCTAAGAATGCCAATCCAGGCACGTCTCCTTCCCCCTGGGCATCCTGTAATTCAATCAATAAATCACTCAATTCTCTAAGCTTTTGATAATCTTTAGGTCCTATCTAAGGAAAATCATCAATTCTTTTATATAAAGCATTCTCCATGACTTCTACTGTCCCATAGCATTCATCAAGTCTTTCCCACACTTTACGTAGACCTGTGGGGGGATATTTTACATTAATGTCTCTCAGTCTTTTGGCATGCTCGACTGACTCACTTCCGAGCCACTTTACCAGGAGATCTAACTCCTCACTGCAAGAAAGGTCCAGACCATGAATGGCATTCTGAAACGAGGCTCTCCATGACCTATAGTTCTCTGGTTTGTCAGTGAACTTTACAAGTCCTTTTGTAACCAGTTCTCGGCGGGCAAAGAACTTTGCAAAGTCCATGGTGGCTCCGTCAGTGCTGGTACGAGCCGGTGTGTAATAGTCATGTCTAGTGTGTGGTGTATCACCATACCTGTAAGACGCTTCTGACTCCGGATAGTCTGTGCAGTACCTTCTCAGTGAAGAAGGTGGCTCTTTAAAGCGGGATGGGAGCTGTACCTTCTTCGTCTATGGTAGTGAGGTTTGGGATTGGATCGCTGGTAATCGGCATAGGCTGATCGATATGATGCGTCAGGTCTGTCATCTACGCCACAATGTTGACGGACGTACTCTGCGATGCGCTGTGCTGGAACTTGCTGCTCTAGATCTGGTCTGAGAATGCTGCTGCTCTTAGAATCAGAATTCTTCATAGCTTCAAAATAGTCTGCTTTAGCTATTGCAGCTGCTGTCACTTTGTATGCCGCAAGTTTTTCTAGCTCTGCCTGCAAACGTACAGCTTCTGCTTCTCTCTGAGCCTGCAAATGTGCAGTTTCGGCCTCTCTCTCTGCCTCATGCTCTGCTTGTCTCAGCTTTAGATGCATCTCTTGTTCAGCGAAGAAGGATCTTGCCTTGGCTACTTCGGCCTCGGCACGAGCGACAGCAGCGAGCTCTGCTATTGACGACCTGCCAGAACTTGCTCATGACCTCGTTTTGAGTGAGGATGTGCTGTTTCGAGACATTGTGCATTTAGCTGTGTATTACTGAGCATACTGGCGGGAAACTGAGTCTATGCGTGGCGGGCTTCCGCGCGGTGAGAAAGATGAAGAACTTGTTGGCGGGCTACACTCTTGGTACTTGTGACTGTATGGCAGCTGATGCAGTATCCGCAGGCAGCGCAGTGTGTGTACAAGCGGCTCCTTAAGTCGTATTCGATATCGCAGGCGTCTAGCATCTGTTTACTGTTCTGCCTTCATACACGTTGACATGGTGTGCAATCTAGTATACAGCATAAACCACCTTCTATCTTCCAAAATAAGCAGACAGTTCTCTGTAGTCTAACTTGTTTATTGGTGAAGAGTATAGAACATGCGGTAAAACTATAAAGAATACAAATGACATGGGTAAGTATCGGGCAGAAGATCACGCAGTTAACACAATTACAGGAAGTATACAATGTGATACAAACTTTACATACTGTAGAAATACACAGGTGCATTGCAAGAAAGATATTAATCTTATCAGATATGCTTTACCCGGATAATGAACTCAAGTAGAGGAGATAACAGGAGGACAGATAAACACGTGTGTCCTTATGAAATATACAGAATAAAATGGCATCTTCTTTATCCCAGAATACACTGCTTCATTCCTACAATGCATTGCTTCAATCCCACATGCATTGCTTCTGTTAAAGACACAGACTATAAATGCTATTTAAAACACAGCTATAAATTCAGCCATTCAGCTATAACTAAACCCAGCACATAACCAGCACATAATATAAACATATTTGCCCTATCAGAGGGCAGAACACTGGTCATGAACTTTTGGTTATTGCCCCAATGTCAAAATGACCGTATAATTCCCTGGTGGAACTGTGAACTGTCAAGTCAGAACGTAGATAGAAACTCAGTTTGTTTCAATGAAGACCAGCTTTTTGGCAAATCCTCTCCTGATCCTTGGTAAAGTCACCACATCTTAGCCTCATTTGGGTATGAGTGCTCATTGTTTGCAAGTGTCCTACCTATCCATTTTTTGTCAAAGATAACAGTGCGGCCCTTGACAAACTCTTCATTACTAGTATTTTGGTGCCTTCTCAAAACAAGGTGTTGTGAGCTCATTTTCGGGTTTGCCTCTGGCTTCTGGTGAGGGTTATGGAGCTGGCTGTGCTGACAGAGGAGTAGTGAGTTCTCTATCTGGACTCCCTCTGTTGGTGAAGGGAGGTAATGAAGCTGATCTAAATGGCAGAGACCGGCCACCTGAGGAAGAGGACTGCGATTGGACATCAGGAGTTTCTGATTGGATTTAAGGCAGCCGACTCCCTAGTTTCTTGCTGGTGATTTTTCCTGACTGTGGCTCCTGGTTTCCAGTTTGGTTCCTGCCTTCCTAAAGCTAAGTTTTCTCTGCTATTGTTCATATGAGTTTTTGTCTGGTTTACTTAGTTTTTGTGTTCAGTCAGCCCTGGCTGGAACTGGGCTGAATCCCCATTTTGTCTCTGATCGATCTGTTGATCTCTTTTGCTCTGTCTTCAGAATATACCTGAGTGCTGATATAGTGATTTGAAGTCTAGCGACTTCAGGGTCTTTTTCTATCAGACGTGTTGGACATTCTTTTTGGCAGGGTTTTTTTCGTGATTGCAGACAGCAGCTTTTCTTTTCTGTCCTTTGTAGTTAGCAAGGGCCCCATCGTTTGCTCAGCCTATCTTTCTACCTGTGTCTGTGTTTTAATCTTGTTTCACTGACAATACATGTTGGGGGCTGTCTATAGCTTTGGGGTCGGCTCTGGGGCAGTTTAGATTTTCCCTTTCTTTCTTTAGGCTTATTTAGTTCTCTGGCCGTGACGAGGCGCCTAGGACCACCGTAGGCACGCTCCACAGCTACTGCTAGTTGTTGTGGATAGGATCAGGGGTCTGCAATCCGCTAGTTACCAACCTCTCCGGTTTTCTGGGCTTAGCTTGTTTTGTTTTTTCCTCCTCGGTGACTCATTCATGACACAAGGTTTAAGCCCAAGAAATATTTGACCAACTTAAAAAATGTCTGCCCCACCTCAATGTCTACAAGCCCTGTTCTCTAGGACTTTCTTCTTCATTTCTGTGCATGTTCACATAAGATCTTACCTGCTTTAATGGTTTGCAAAGATGAGGATGATAATGGCTACAAATGTTCTCATGGTGGCTCCTTGATGTTGTATCTTTTTGTATTACAATATTACCGCCTCGTACAATTCTTGATGAATATATATATGCTAAGAGAACAGGGTGGACAGGCCTAACTATTTGTTGTCTTCCCTTTTGGTAAGACTTGTGATATCATGAAGAAAAGTTCCTCTATTTCTCCTTGAGTCAATGAAGGCTGTGCAGATGGAAAGACGACAGTAACAAGCAGTGATTGGTAAAATGGGTGTTATCATGAAGAAAAGTTCCTGTATTTTCTCTTGCGCTCAATGAAGACTATACAGAAGGAGAGATGACAGTAACAAGCTGTGATTGGTAAGAGGGATGCTATCATGAGGAAAAGTCCTTGTGTTCCCTTCACAGGGTCTGTAGGTTATGACAGAGGGAAAAGTAACAACAGGCTGTGGTCGTTTTTCGTGTTCTCACTTCCACCTCCCATATCCGTGTAAGGGGTGCCATAGGATTACTGCCTTGCTCTGCTTACCCAATGGTTCTTAATGTGTAACTGTTTACATATGGTACTGCTACATGTAAAATATGTATTACCCCGCATAGTCAATGGTACTGCCACACTCTTTTCAGTGTTACCATGTTATGTACAATGTTGTATATTTGTTATGTGTAACGTGCTGCTGCAGTGTATTACAGCACAACCTCCACCAGGGGGTGATAGTGAGGGAAAGAGGTTGCGCACGCGCACACACACACAGCATAGTAACACAGAGCAACAGCACAGGTGTCACAGGTAATGAAAGAGTGGTCAGACTAGCCGAAGTCAGCAACTGTCAGGAGCAGAAGTACCAAAGGAGACAGCAAGTGCATACTCAGGGACGAGCAAGAAGTCAGGACCTACCAGGATCGTGGTATCAGAAACGTAAGACGTAAGCCGTTGTCAGGGTACAAGCCAGAGTCAAAACCGGTCAGAGAGCGAGGTATCCGAGACAGAAAACAAGAGACAGAGTCCAGAGATCAGGCCAAGTCATACATAAGTCGGGAAGTCAGAGGCAGAAGGATCACCAGTATAGGGTCAGAGGTTCTAGCCAGGAAGCAAGAAAAAGCTGACACTGGCCCACAGACTGCAGAGGACTGAACTAGCCCCGCCAGCTCCAGAACGAGGCATAGGGGATTAACCCCCGCATGACCAGTCCAAAGAGAAGACAGCAGAAAACAAACTCTGGACTGGATCATGACATTATCTTCTTGTAATATACTTCTGTGTAAGATAGGAAAAGAAAAGTGCACTCTTCGAACATTAGAGGGGGGCACATTAGTATTCTAGTTCTTATAGTTATTGGTAAGTGTACTTTCTTTGTGGGCCACTAGATGAGGACATACTAGAGTGCATGGTTAGAAGAGGTCATAGCTGGGTGATAGGGGGTTAAAGTAGGAGGGTACGTCAGATACCAGCATGCTGATGCAGGGAGCTGGTAACCTTGGTATCTTAACGTACACTGCGGGTAACTAAGCGACGTGCGTCGCTTGTTACCCGCGTGTCGCTGTCCTGATCGCTGGTGAAGCTGCCTGTTTGGCAGCTCACCAGCGATCATGTAGCATCATACCAACGATCCTGACAAGTTCTTATCGTTGTCGGGATTGCTGGTGAGTCGCTATGCGTGACGGGGCCATAAGACGGTCCGGTTTGGACGTGTGCCGCACAGAAGCGTCAGCAGAGCAGGGAAAGATGTGGAGCCAAGTGAATTCCATGATGTGCAAACTGTGGATGTAACGTGTGAAGTACTAAATAAAAAGAATGTTCAAGTTATCCTGGACTGTGTCTCCATTACTGGGGGGGTCACCTGGAAGAGGGACTGTCCTTGCCTGAAAAGTGTTCAGGGGGATCTGAACTTGTAGATGCAGGTACGCTGAGAAGTGGAATACAGTTTTCTGTGAGGAAAGGGCAGGACATAGATGCTTCTGTGTCTCTGGTAACGACTACAGTCCTGGCCTCCCCTTACACCCCCTTTAACATCTTAAAAGCAACAAAGAATAAGAAGTTAAACTTTTCAAGCCCCAAGAATACCAAGATTCAGACTCCCAAAATAGGAAGATTCAGAATTAATATTCCTTCAGGGAATGCAATTTATGTGTATAAAGGAGGCCAAGTACAGTGCCTTGCGAAAGTATTCAGCTCCCTGGAACTTTTCAACCTTTTCGCACATACCATGCTTCAAACATAAAGATACATATTGGTGAAGAATCATCAACAAGTGTTACACAATTGTGAAGTTGAACGAAATTTATTGGTTATTTTAAATTTTTGTGGAAAGTCAAAAACTGAAAAGTTGGGCGTGCAATATTATTCGGCCCCTTTAACTTAACCCCTTTCCTACATTAGACGTACTATTCCGTCCATGTGACCTGGGACCTAAGTCCCAAGGACGGAATAGCACGTCTAGCGCGATCAGCGGCGCTCACGGGGGGAAGTACCAAAGGAGACAGCAAGTGCATACTCAGGGACGAGCAAGAAGTCAGGACCTACCAGGATCGTGGTATCAGAAACGTAAGACGTAAGCCGTTGTCAGGGTACAAGCCAGGGTACCTCACGGGGGGAGCGCCGCTTATAGCGGCCGGGTGTCAGCTGATTATCACAGCCAGGGGTGAACCTAGCCTATCTGCTGCCTGAGGCGAACAGCAAAATGACGCCTCCCGCACACAAAGTAAATTTTCATATCTATCCTGTAAAACTGAGTACAATAGTGGACATTTTGATTTAGATAAATAGAAAAAAAAGGTGTCCAAACACAAGGATGTCAGCGGCATCACACGCACATACAAGAACAACACAGAAGTATCCAGAACAAGGGTCTTTAATGGCAATGGTATTCCTGGCACAGGGCTGGACTGGGACAAAAATGCAGCCCTGCCACACAAACCCCACCATCCCACAAACTATAGCACTCCTCACCCCGATCAGTGAATTTTTGCTATACTTTGTCGTCCCCTCATCACTCTCTTTAAGGAGTTATTTGAATAGCCACATGTGAATGGCACCACAGTGCGTATAACTGACCACAGCTCCATTTACATGGTGCTCTTCAAAGCTATGTTTCCTAGGATCATGGAGGTCCCAGCGGTCAGATCCACAACAAACAGAAAGTCATCTCCTATCCCCACATAATGTCCATACAGTATTATGGGCCCCATATAATGCTCCATACAGTATAATGGGCCCCATATATTACTGCATACAGTATATTGGGCCCCAAATATTACTTCATACAGTATAATGGGCCCCATATATTACTTCATACATTATAATGGGCCCCATATATTGCTTCATACAGCATAATAGGTACCATATATTACTTAATACAGAATAATGGGCCCCATATATGACTTCATACAGTATAATGGGCCCAATATATTACTTCATACAGTATAATGGGCCCCATATATGACTTCATACAGTATAATGGGCCCCATATATTACTTCATACAGCATAATAGGCAACATATATTACTTCATACAGTATAATGGGCCCCATATATGACTTCATACAGCATAATGGGCCCCATATATGACTTCATACAGCATAATGGGCCCCATATATGACTTCATACAGTATAATGGGCCCCATATATTACTGCAGACAGTATAATGGGCCCCATATATTACTTCATACAGTATAATGTGCCCCATATATTACTTCATACAGTATAATGTGCCCCATATATTACTTCATACAGCATAATAGGCACCATATATTACTTCGTACAGCATAATGGGCACCATATATTACTGCATACAGTATAATGGGCCCCATATATTACTTCATACAGTATAATGGGCCCCATATATTACTTCATACAGCATAATGGGCACCATATATTACTTCATACAGTATAATGGGCACCATATATTACTTGATACAGTATAATGGGCACCATATCTTACTTGATACAGTATAATGGGCCCCATATATTACTTCATACAGTATAATGGGCCCCATATATTACTTCATACAGCATAATGGGCACCATATATTACTTCGTACAGTATAATGGGTACCATATATTACTTCATACAGCATAATGGGCACCATATATTACTTTGTACAGCATAATGGGCACCATATATTACTTCATACAGTATAATGAGCCCCATATATAACTGTATACAGTATAATGGGCCCCATATATTACTTCATACAGTATAATGGGCCACAAATATTATTTCATACAGTATAATGGGCACCATATATTACTTCGTACAGCATAATGGGCACCATATATTACTTCATCCATAAACAACAAGAATAAGTATAAATTGCCCAAAAATAAACACTTTTATTGAATACAAAAATACAAGGATAAAAATTACACACAAGGGTGACTGCTATCCAAAGTAGGAGCCATATTGCACTAGTGCCCATTTAACCAAATATAAGTACAAATATTAAACAATTACACATATTGATCAGAGAGTGGCATGTACTATGCTACATATAGCTGAATATTTATGTTGCCCGTTTAACCAAATATAAGTACAAATATTGAACAATTACACAATTTATACTTATTCTTGTTGTTTATGGATTCTAATTTGAGTTTTTGCCGTTATTATTCATTGGGTTTTTGTTGTTTATCATATATTACTTCATGCAGCATAATGGGCACCATATATTACTTCATACAGCATAATGGGCACCATATATTACTTCATACAGTGTAATGGACCCCATATAATTCTTCTACCCAAACCCCGCTGTTCTGGTCTCCTCAGTGTATTCTGATCCTCCGCAGTGCTTGGCACAGGGACATCATTAACTTTACCTATATAATTGTCCACTTGGACTGATAGTAATAGTGATTTGTTTGTACCCTGTTGTCTGGCGCTGGCCCACTTTATGCGGGTACTCAGGGCATATGATTATACACCAGTAAAAAGTATGAGAGGCTCAATGTGACCAGTGCCACCTAGTTTCCTACCCCTCTTATTCGACTGGTACTGTGGGCACACTGACTGGTACTGAGGAAAAGAAAGAAAGAACAGAGAGAAAAAGAAAACAGAGAGAGAAAGAAAGAAAGAAATAAAGAACTGAGAGAGAAAGAAAGGGGAAAGAAGGAAATAACAGAGAAAGAAGGAAAGAAAGAAAGAAGGAAAGAAACAGAGAGAGAAAGAAAGATTCTATAAAATACTATAGCAGTAGCCTCCCGATGCAGGACATATCATGATCCGCTCACATGGCCGGCATCCCCGAGTCCAAGGCGATCCTGCTGTCCGTGCTGTTGGGGGAGGACACGGTGATGGATCTGAAGCATTCCCTGAAGTGCCTCCATGGTTCCGTCACAATCTCCTCCCAAAATTACCTCATTTCCAGTCAGCTTCTACCACGTCACTTCCGGTGGAATGTCACATGCGAATTTTAAAGTGCTCCTCGGGGCTCCGCCGTGTACTCCTGTGTCCGCGGGAAAAGTAAGCTCCCAGCCGGGGCAGTGGGGCAGAATCTCTCTCAAAATCGGGACTGTCCCACTGGGAGGTATGAATGCTCCCCACCATACACCTTGTACACGTATGGCTCCGCATACATCATACACACACGGTTCCGCTTTTTATGCCTCGTGCACACATGGCTCTGTTCTGTACACCTCGCACACACACGGCTCCACTCAGTACACACATGGCTCCACTCTGTAAACCTCGTAGACATGCGGCTCTGCTCCGTACACCTTGTACACATGTGGCCACGCTCTGTAAACCTTGTACACAAATGGCTCCACTCCGTAAACCTTGTACACATGTGGCTTTGCTCCATACACCTCGTACACACGCGGTTCCGCTCCATACACCTCACACACACGTGGCTCTGCTCCATACACACACGTGCGACTCTGCTCCATATACCTTGTACACGTGCGGCTCTGCTCCGTACACCTCGCACATGCCCTGCTCTGTACACCTCGCACACGCACTGCTCCGTACACCTCGCACACGTGCTGATCGGCTCCGCTCCGCGTACACACACGGCTCCGCTCCGTACACACACGCGGCTCCGCTCCTTACACCTCGTACACACGCGGCTCCGCTCCTTACACCTCGTACACACGCGGCTCCGCTCCTTACACCTCGTACACACGCGGCTCCGCTCCTTACACCTCGCACACACACAGCTCCGTACACCCCACACACTCGCGGCTCTGCTCTGTACACCTCGTACACACACACGGCTCCGCTCCGTGTACACAGACAGCTCCACTCCGTACACATCGCTGCTCCATACACCTCATACACGTGCAGCTCTGCTCCGTGCACCTCCCACACGCGCGGCTCCGTAAACCTCGTACACACGCGGCTCCGCTCCATACACCACGTACACATGCGGCTCCGCTCCTTACACCTCGTACATACGCGTCTCTGCTCCTTACACCTCGTACACACGCGGCTCCGCTCCTTACACCTCGCACACACACAGCTCCGTACACCCCACACACTCGCGGCTCTGCTCTGTACACCTCGTACACACACACGGCTCCGCTCCGTGTACACAGACAGCTCCACTCCGTACACATCGCTGCTCCATACACCTCATACACGTGCAGCTCTGCTCCGTGCACCTCCCACACGCGCGGCTCCGTAAACCTCGTACACACGCGGCTCCGCTCCATACACCACGTACACATGCGGCTCCGCTCCTTACACCTCGTACATACGCGTCTCTGCTCCTTACACCTCGTACACACGCGGCTCCGCTCCTTACACCTCGCACACACACAGCTCCGTACACCCCACACACTCGTGGCTCTGCTCTGTACACCTTGTACACACACGGCTCCGCTCCGTGTACACACACATCTCCACTCTGTACACATCTCTGCTCCATACACCTCGTACACGTGCAGCTCTGCTCCGTGCACCTCGTACACACGCGGCTCCGCTCCGTACACCTCGTACACACGCGGCTCCGCTCCGTACACCTCGTGCACACGCGGCTCCACTCCGTACACCTCGCACACACGCGGCTCCGCTCCGTACACCTCGTACACACGCGACTCCGTACACCTCGTACACACGCGGCTCTGCTCCGTACACCTCGCACACACACAGTTCCGCTCTGTAAACCTCACACACTCGCGGCTCTGCACCGTACACCTCGTACACACACACAGCTCCACTCCGTACACCTCGTACACACACACAGCTCCACTCCGTACACATCTCTGCTGCGTAGACCTCGTACACGTGCAGCTCTGCTCCGTACACCTCACACACACGCGGCTCTGCTACATCCACCCTGTAAACCCCCCTGACCCCACAAATAAACTTCCCTCATCCAGGATGATGACAGCCAGCACAGACAGCAGAGTCCTGCATAAAACAAGGGCTGATTTGCACAGGACCTGTGATGAGGTCATAGGAGTACACTGGGTCTGATGTGGTGAATGAGTTAAACCAACATCGATAGACTGTTGAAATATTTATCCCATATAAATCGGAAGAATGGGATTATTGGCTCCAGTGTTTACATGAGATGTGAGAACATTATAGGTGATTAAGGGGGCTTTATACTCTCCACTATATATGTGTTTGTTCCCACCGAAGTAAGAATGTTTAAAGAAATGCTAATGGGAGCCGTTTTGTGACTATCAGTGCTAAATACAGTGGTAGTCTTTTATGTTTATTTGTCTTTTTGTGGAGTGCACTTTTAATAGGAATTATTCCTTTTTAAGGATTGAAATAAAGTATATTAGTTTTAATATTTCTGTTGATATTAAACAATGGAATATAATTAATTATGGAAATTCCCTCATTGCATTTAACCAGTTGAGAACCAACTATGCTGGTTTCAGATCTTTGCTTCCTGTCATTCTGTGGGAATCTCCTGTAACCATGTTCTTTTTAATTTTCTTTAACTCTTTTTATGTAATCTCACTTCTATATAATTCTATAATTTCAATTTGTGTTCAATGTGAGACCAATTACATCTCTTTCAAGAATAGTTTCTGTTCTGCCTTCTTCCACGTATGACGCTGTGTGGATTCCAGCATACGTCTTAACCTTTCATCCACTCGCAGAAACAAGACTGTATGGGTCCTTAAGTCTCTACTTATTGGGATGATATGGACAAAAATAGACAGTAGCTAAAACACAGACAGGTTAAAAAAGGTAGTGATCACTGGCTGGTGGGGACCCTGTTGCAATGTTAATAAGCACATGCATGGGTGGCTTACATAATGACATTAGTGACAAAATCATTGTCAAGGAACCCACCAATCATAAATAAAGTCTTCTCCAATTATTGAAAGTGTTTCTTTCAAAGTTGTAAAGGTATCTGATATCGTGCTGCGAAATCAGCTGGTGACCGTAAAGTCTTCTTTTTATGCGTTAAGTGTTGTCCAATGCTCCTATGAAGCAATTGTCTGCAGCCTAACTGACCAAGTATAATCTCGCTCTCCAAGTCCCCCACCTAACCTGGTATTAAATATATCAAATGTATTGAACACAGCCACTATTTTACCTGAACCAACTTTTGATTTGGAAGGGGAGTGTCATCTTGAATATTTCCAAATGATAGAAATGTTTTAACTTTTTTCCCCACGTCTCTTGTTATGACTGAGCTCTATTACACGGGGATGAACCAGAGGAGATATTAAACCTGCATACCATAGGCTCCTATACAGACTAGGCAAATCCCTAACCTGAACCTGATTTGTCCCTGCCTGACTGCAGAGGTTGGCATCCTAAAATTACGTAATGGCACCCCCTCTCAACGTCGGCTAACCATAAGTATCCTTAACTGCACCCTCAACTATACACAGAGTGTAAACCAAAAGAACAACAACAGAACATAGTGCACACAGACAGAGGGTGAGACACGGGAATAAAGATGAATAAAGACGGAAGGAAAAGAAAGGAATCTAAAAAGACCTCTGGTATACGGGGAAACCCTGGGAAGAGTATAAATGAGTAAAATATAAATATAAAAATATAAATATAATATATAATATATATACCGTATATACTCGTGTATAAGCCGACGAGTGTATAAGCCAACACCCCTAATTTTGCCACAAAAAAATGGGAAAACTTATTGACTTGTGTATAAGCCAAGGGT
Organism: Dendrobates tinctorius; assembly: GCF_039654945.1. NCBI lineage: Eukaryota > Metazoa > Chordata > Amphibia > Anura > Dendrobatidae > Dendrobates > Dendrobates tinctorius. The sequence continues at coordinate 49,323,199 of NW_027361696.1, read as the reverse complement.
GGAATCCATAGAATATGCCCCCATATGCTGCTCCATAGATTATGCCCCCATATGATTCTCCATAGTTTATGTCCCCCATATGCTGCTCCATAGACTATGCCCCCATATGCTGCCCCATAGAATATGCCCCATATGCTGCTCCATAGAATATGCCCCCCTGTGCTGCTCCATAGATTATGCCCCCATATGCTGCTCCAAAGACTATGCCCCCATATGCTGCCGCTTAGAATATGCCCCATATGCTGCTCCATAGAGTATGCCCCCATATGCTGCAAAAAAATGCCATACTCACCTCTCCTGAGTCCATCGCCACTGTCTGCCGCTTCTTGTGTCAGTGACTGTTCAGCCAGCAGAGGGGCGGCGCGCACTAACCACGTCATCGGGCCCCCTGCTGCCTAAACGTCACTGACACAGGATGCAGCAGAGACAGCGGTGAGCAGCGATGGACCGGGGGACAGGTGAATATCGCTGTACTTACCCATCCTGCCGCGGTCTCTGCAGCCTCGCTCGCTTCTCCACTGTCTCCCTTCCCTTCCTGTCTTCAGCGGTCATGTGGTACTGCTCATTACCACTCATGAATATGCACATATTCATGAGTGGTAATGAGCGGCACCACGTGACCGCTGAAGACAGGAAGGGAGACAGTGGAGAAGCGAGCGAGGCTGCAGAGACCACGGCAGGACAGGTAAGTATGATGTGACACCCCCGCTCCCCCCCTATGACCCGTGTATAAGCCGAGGGGGGGGGGGACTTTCAGCCCCAAAAAAGGGCTGAAAATCTCAGCTTATACACGAGGATATACGGTATATAAATATATAAATGAGTAAAATAAATAAGAGTGCTGAGAAGGGGAATACGCAAGAAGGAAACAGGAGAAGCAATAGAGAAAACCTCAGCAAGATAATCCCTGACTGGGGCACTAGGACTCCAAACATCCATCTAACTTGGAGTATAGACAGCAAGGACTGCATGTCCAAGAAGAGTACAGGGTGGGCCATGTATATGGATACACCTAAATAAAATGAGAATGGTTGGTGATATCAACGTCCTGTTTGTGGCACATTAGTATATGGGAGGGGGAAAACTTTCAAGATGGGTGGTGACCATGGCGGCCATTTTGAAGTTGGTCATTTTGGATCCAACTTTATTTTTTCCAATTGGAAGAGGGTCATGTGACTCATCAACCTTATTAAGAATTTCACAAGAAAAACAATGGTGTGCATGGTTTTAATGTAACTTTATCCTTTCTTGAGTTATTTATATGTTTCTCTTTGTTTACAGCCATTGACATGTCGCCGAGGTTAACACGTGAGGAGTGGATAGAAATTGGGTTGATGTCTGGTGAACGCAGTACCCGGGTCATTGCAGCAGATTTCAAAGCAAGACACCCTACGCAAGAAAACTGTCACCTTTCCAATTTGATTTAGGTGTAGCCATATAAATGGCCCACCCAAAAAAGTCTGCCTCATCACTAAACATAATGTTCTGTGTAAACTGACGGTCCTGTTCCAATATTAGTTTTGCCCATTCGGCAAATTCTATCAGCACAAAAGGTGCCTAATAACAATATTAGGATGTTCAGAAGCTGGGGTTGGGGGTGGGAAACAATAAATGCCATTAGTTTTGGGGCACCCTTCCTATAAGGGGTTGTATACCCAGCAGGATGAATGTCCTGTCTATGTCCATTTGGGTAGCATACCTGTGTATCTTTTGGGCAGTCACATTAACATTTATTTACTAGGATCTATTTAGAACTAGCATGGACACGCAGGGTAACTTTGCAGAATAGATTAGCAATTTATTATTTTCAGTGACACAGGGCGGTGCGTGCAATAGTGAAGAATTAATGTATTTACATGACTGATAATTAATATTGTGAAATCTACAAAGGTGATAACAAGTGAGATCTGTTCTCATAGTTTCCAATAAGAGTTTGGTTAAAGAATTTCTTTACGTCACTCCTTAAGCCAAGTCTGTCATTGTTGTTATTTTGAATTTTTATGTATTATTCTGCTGGTTTATGTGTTCTTTACAAGAAGATGTATTATTCAAGCTTATAAAAGCAGCACTGTGGTTATATTGCTATAATGGTATTTATGTAATACAAAAAGTTGGAAACAATAAGTAAAAAATATAAAAATTAAATGTTAATGATATTATGGAGAAACAGAAGAAACCGCAGCAACTCAGCCACCAAGTGGAGACCCTGTAAGGTTACAGAGCGAGGGGCTGAGTACTGAGGATCAGAGGGTAGAAAAATCACCAACACTCTGCTGACTCCATGACCTCCTCTGGTATTACCATCAGCACAAACACTGTGCCCCTGCGGGTAGCTTTATGACCGAACAGCTGCATGCAGCCTTACTGTCACGGAGCAGTTGAGGGAAAACAGGGACGAGGAACCTGGGCCACCGCACTGCCCTTCAGGCTAAGGGGGTGCCCTGACTTTCCTTAACTTGGGGGTACACTTGATGGTAGTGAGGCCCAAGTCCCCGACCTGTCCCTATCTCCTGTTTAGCCCTGAGCTAAACCCCCAACCCCCTCCCCAGGAGGTGAGACAGGGAATAAAGTGAACTGCACCAAAAACCAAAGGAAAGATAATACAGGCACCTAGGGGTTAAATAAACAAAACTTAGCTTTCTCTGCTGCAAATGCTCCGAGCAGCAGAGTGAGGCACCAGATCAAGGAAATAGCTGGAGCTCCACTGTAACACAGCTTGCTCCTGACTCCAGCTTGGTTGGACTCCAAAGAGGAATAATATCACCAACAGTGAGCTGCAGCACCCGGTGAGCATTTATAGGAAGAAGGGAGTGATGACCACCTGCTGACTAACTAAACATGTAGTAAAGCCAGCGGCCACCGGGGGGGGGGGAAGCCACCAGCAGACTCACTAAACTTGTAGTAACACCAGCGGCCACCAGGGGAAAACTAATATTAACCACCAATGGCCTGAAAGGAAAAACGTTTATATAAGAGAATCCAGACTCTGACACAGATCCAAAAATGGATCGTGACAGTAACCCCCTTACAATGAGGGGCCTCTGGACCCTCAACACTGCACCTCACCAGAAAACCACCTATGGTGAGGATGCCTAGATCCACCAGAGTTCACCTCAGCAACCACCTGACTCTCAGGTTCATGGCAAACGTGGGCTGATGGAGGTGGCAATGTATGCTCTGGAGGTGCCACAAATCTCCAGAGCGCCGACCTGGGGAATGAGTTGTGTACGGGCATAACAGGGGGTAACTCCAGCTGGTAAGTCCCCGGGCCGAGAATGGCGGACACCTGATACTGATTAGTGCTGTAGCAGCCCACCTGCTAATACTATGGGCATCATTAATAGGTTGCAAGCCAGACACTTTGCATCACACTTATATATGTGTGACTGACGTCCTATGCATGCCTTATCTATGTGCATTTTTCCTACTAGGCAGCCAACCCCACCATGGTTTGTAAGGTGTGGGGTGGCTGTTTTTATCAGTAGTTTGCACCTGAGCTGCCCCTTGCCTCTATAAAGGGCCTGTCACACTAAGAGATATCGCTAGCAATATCGCCATAACTAGTGACATTATAGCGATATTGCTAGCGATATCGCTGTGTCTGATACTTACCAGCGACCCGCTCCCCCGCTGCTTATCGCTGATCGCGCGAGAACAGGCTGGACTGTTTCTCGTCGTCAGCTTCCTGCGGCGCTTCCTGCTGTGACGATGAGCGACGCGTGGAGCCGGGTGGGAGGACGCAGGATCGCCTGGTGTGACAGGTAAGTAGCGACCCCCGTCCCCAGCGATGTCGCTAGTGAGATCTGCCTATGTGGCAGCTCACTAGCGACCACTTAGCGATGTACCAGCGATCCTGATAGCGTCATATCACTGGTCGGGATTGCTGGTACATCGCTAAGTGTGACAGTACCTTTAGTGGAGGCCAGCAGCATCCTGCTATATGTGCACTTGTCATCAGACAAGGTTCTGGTAAGGCCATATCTTGTTGTGTGAGTGTTTCTGGCTGACCACACAAAAAACTGAATAGACCAACAAAATCAAGTGTGAACATTAGCAGAAAAACTTAGCTTGAAATGACTGGAACAGAGCTGAAAACCAGGACCTGAAAAGCCAGAACGAATCACCAGCACCAGACTAGGGCGTCGGCTGTCTTAAATCCAGTCTGAGATTCCTGAGGTCCAATCATCATCCTCATTATCAGGTGGCAGATCTCTACTGATTAAATCAGCCTCACTACCTCCAGTTACCACCAGAGGGAGCCTGGAAGGAGAACTCACAACTTGTGGACTGGAAAATGAACTCACAACACCCCACCATGGTTTGTAAGGTGTGGGGTGGCTGTTTTTATCAGTAGTTTGCACCTGAGCTGCCCCTTGCCTCTATTAGTGGAGGCCAGCTGCATCCTGCTATATGTGCATTTGTCATCAGACAAGGTTCTGGTAAGGCCATATCTTGTTGTGAGAGTTTTTTAAATTTTTTCTGTGTTAGCTGTTTTGATATTAGTGTTAAGGACCTGCAATATCATGAGGAGCCTTGACGTTGGCTTGCAGGCTATATCTATTTTGGCCAAAATATTAACCAATACCTCATTTAATGTTCTCATTGTATGCATTAATTTTTTGCACTTACATCATTTTTTTTAGGATGCAGTCTGGCCTCTTTTTTTGGCTTGGTCTATTGGGGCGTCTGTCACTGTGTGTTGCATATTTTAGTGCTGTAGCAGCCCGCCTGCTAATACTATGGGCGTCATTAATAGGTTGCAAGCCAGACACTTTGCATCACACTTATATATGTGTGACTGACGTCCTATGCAGCCTTATCTATGTGCATTTTTCCTACTAGGCAGCCAACCCCACCATGGTTTGTAAGGTGTGGGGTGGCTGTTTTTATCAGTAGTTTGCACCTGAGCTGCCCCTTGCCTCTATTAGGCCGGGGTCACACTGGCGATTAAATCGAAAGAATGCAATGCGATAAAAAAAAATCGCATTGCATTCGTCCCAATGTTATTCTTTGGGGCAGCTCCCATCATGCGATTTTTGATCGGATCCGATCCTCGGACCGAGAAAATCGCAGCATGCTGCGATTGTCACCGATTTTCGGATCGGATTCGACAATACAAGTCTATGGGGGCGAGAAAAAATGGGACTAAAAACGGACTAGATGTATGACTTGCGATAAAATCGCACCTGGTGTCCTTTAGCAAAAGCCGGCAATTCTTCCAATACAGTAAAATCACAGAGACCGGTTAAATAAAGAATGAATAGATTTAGACACACACATATATATATATATATATATATTATACATGTCATAGAGACACATTAATATATATATTACAAATTCATACAGTTCATCATAGCAGAATAGCCGCAGAAACATTTGCCGGCTTTTTTATAATTATTCTCCTGCCCGACATGAAATGACACATGGTTTACATATAGTTAACCATTTCATTTCATGTTTTTTTTGTTATGTCTATCACAATTAATTAGATGAGGGTTTGTGGGTAAAATTTGGGACTTGTAGGGGTTAATTTAAGGGGTTAATTCATTGTATGAAATTACGGGGACTCCCTGCAGCATCAGTGACGTCAGCAGGAGTCCCTGCAATTTAATACAACTAATTAACCCCTTAAATTAACCCCTACAAGTCCAAAATTTTACCCACAAACCCTCATCTAATTAATTGTAATAAACATAACAAAAAAAACATGAAATGAAATGGTTAACTATATGTAAACCATGTGTCATTTCATGTCGGCCAGGAGAATAATTATAAAAAAGCCGGCAAATGTTTCTGCGGCTATTCTGCTATGATGAACTGTATGAATTTGTAATATATATATTAATGTGTCTCTATGACATATATATATATATATATATATATATATATATATATATATATTTTATACATGTGACTAGATCTATTCATTCTTTGTGTGGGGAAACCAGTCATTGGGCTCTGTGAGGTGCCAAGGGGAGAGGTACTAGAAAACAGGTATGTTTCTCCCCGTTTCATTTCATATGTCTCCCTGTACTGATGATGAAGCCAGTTTATTTCACTGTAATCCAGTCCTGGTTTCCTTAGTGATCAGCATGGAAAGGACTGGTAGTTCCCCCTCCACTTATTCAATCCAGGTTTTGGTTTCCTGACTGGTCCAGCTGATATAATCAGGAGGAGCTGGGATCTCTGACTCTCTCTCGTCTGCTGAGCTGGGAGCTGACACAGTAAGATAACATGGACTTGTTTGCTGTTATATAGGTTTATTTTGTAGTTAGCCTGCTATTGTTAGTTAGTGGCCAGACGGCCTTAGACGTTTTATTTCATGTTTGGCATGTGTAACAATGGATAACAAGTGTGCACAATAAATATGCCGTGTCCATATTGCTAGTCTGCTGAAGTGACTTCATAGCCACACGCTTGTGCCAAAGCAAAGATCCCAGCTGAGCTATCTATTCCCCACAAATGGTGTTTCGAATGCGGGCACTTGTGGCTGCTGGACTGTGACTGCAGAGAAAACGCTGTGTATGTCCTGGCTGAAAGCTTCTGCGCTTTTGAAGAGCCAAGAGTCCAGTAATATGGAGGAACTAGTGAAGCAGTTATTGCAAGCAAATGTGCAACAACAGCAGACTAATGCTTGCTTCCAGAAGGCTCTGGAGCAGCAACACCAGATGCAGCAAGAGCAGTTGGAGGCAATAAAACAGGCCTTGGTTCGGCAACCCCGAGATGAGGGAGACCGTGCACAAAGCGCTGCTAGTGCGCAGAAAGCCGTACAGAAGACTTTGCTTAAAATGACCGCAGACGATGATGTGGAAGCATACCTCACCGTGTTTGAACGTATTGCAGAACGTGAGCACTTACCACTGGACAGATGGGCTGAGGTAGTGGCTCCATTTCTGAGCGGAGATCCACAAAAAGCCTATTACGATCTGAGTGGAGCGGATGCTATGGACTATATCAAACTCAAAGGCGAAATCCTGGCAAGGCTGGGAGTAAACACGTATGTACGTGCACAGAGGGTGCATTTATGGAATTTTGTGGAGCATCAGCCAGCCCGCTCACAAATGCATGATCTCATCCATCTAGTAAAAAAATGGCTGCAACCGGAGGCTTTGACGTCCGCACAGATGGTGGAGCGTGTTGTTCTAGACAAGTACCTGCGGTCCTTACCCGCTAAGATCCAGAGGTGGGTTGGACAGGGTGACCCAACTACCGCTGACCAGTTGGTGAATATGGTCGAACGCTACAATGCTTCTGAAAGCCTACTCCAAGGGACGTTAGCACCCCACTGGCCCCCCAAGAAATCGCTGGAGAGTCCTGCGAAACCTACTCCATCTTCAAAAGAAGAGAACGTCACAATGAAGGGTAGCAGACCTACAAAGGACTATGGAGGTGGTACGGGCTCACATCAAGCCAGCAGACCTCGTCTGGGATCTCCATCGAGGAGACAAGGGCCTATACAATGTTGGCGATGTCGCGGGCTCGGCCATGTAGCAGCTAACTGCCCAATGACTACAGAGCCAATGGACTGTAATGCTATGAGGCGTCTTTCATTATATGTGCAGTCAGTCTGTGTGGCGGAGACCCTCACGGGAAATGAACAACACGTGTGCCATGTCGAGGTTGACGGTTATAGTGTGAATGCCGTCTTGGATTCCGGCAGTCAAGTAACTTTGGTACATGCCAGTTTGGTGGACTCTAGCGCCCTAACGAACTTAACTGTGGGCATTAGTTGCATCCATGGGGATACTAAGAACTACCCCACTGCCTGGGTTACTCTTGCCACGCCAGTAGGGACCAAAAGACATCAGGCGGCAGTCATAAAGTCTATGGGACACAGTGTAATCCTGGGGAGAGACTTTCCCTTATTTTGGGACTTGTGGAACTTCAAAAGTGGCATGAACCCTCTAGTTGAAGACGGTGCTCCGGAGCTAGCCCCTGAACCATTGCAGCAAGACGACGGAGAACTCATCTCAGAGGAAGTACTAGAATCTGTGGACTCTCCTCTGGCTGTGTATGCAGGCGAGGCAGACCAGCTAGAGGATGTTTTAGAAATGCCTGACCTTGAGGTGGCTCGTGGTAAGTTCGGGACCGCTCAGCACCAGGATCCTACTCTAGCAAGGGCGTGGGAAAACATAAAGGTCTCCGAGGGAAGACCATTGTACCCAGGGGCTCAAAACGAGTTCCCACACGTGGCGGTGCAGCAGGATATGTTGTATTACATAGACAAGGTGCGAGGGGTGGTGGTAGAACAACTAGTGGTACCTAAGTCCTTTCGCCAGGTAGTTTTGGAGTTGGCACATAAACATCCCTTGGGAGGTCACCTGGCGGTAGAAAAGATGAAACAACGTATTCTGCAACGTTTCTTTTGGCCGGGTCTAGTGGGAGACGTGACCCAGTACTGTCGGACATGTCCTACGTGTCAATTGACCGCACCTATGTCACATTTTAGAAGCCCCTTAGTGCCCTTACCAATAATAGAGGTGCCCTTCGAGAGGATAGCAATGGATATAGTCGGTCCATTAGTTAAATCTGCCAGGGGTCATCAGTACATTTTGGTAGTATTGGATTACGCCACGCGTTATCCCGAAGCAGTGCCCTTGCGGAATGCCAATGCGAAATCAATTTCAAAGGAGCTGGTTAATATGTTTTCCAGTACCGGCATTCCGAAAGAGATACTTACGGATCAAGGGACCCCCTTTATGTCTCGTATACTTAAGGATTTATGTAAACTGCTAAAAATCTCCCATTTGCGTACCTCAGTATATCACCCTCAGACTGATGGTTTGGTGGAGCGCTTTAACAAAACCCTAAAGGGAATGTTGAAAAGGGTGGTGGATAAGGACGGGAGAGATTGGGATGCCCTACTACCATACCTCCTGTTCGCTATACGTGAGGTACCCCAATCCTCCACAGGCTTTTCACCTTTTGAGTTGGTTTATGGGCGGTGTCCTAGAGGCCTGTTAGATATTGCCAAGGAGACTTGGGAACAAGAGGTGACTCCTTATCGCAGTGTAATTGAACACATAACACTTATGCAGGACCGAATTGCAGCAGTTATGCCAATAGTTAAAGAGTGTTTAGAGCGCGCACAACATGCCCAAAGCACGGTATACAACCGAGCGGCAAAAACACGAGTCTTTCAACCCGGAGACAGGGTGTTGGTATTGGTGCCTACCATAGAGAATAAATTTCTTGCGAAATGGCAGGGACCATACGAAGTGCTGGAACGAGTAGGTGAAGTAAATTATAAGATACACCAACCAGACAAGAGAAAGCCCGAACAAATATACCACATAAACTTGCTTAAGACCTGGCGGGACAGGGAGAGTCTGGTGGCAGGAGCTGCCCTTGAGGATGGGCCTCGAGGGGCACCACCTTCTAAGGTAAAGGACCCCCAGGTAGCTCCGCCAGAAGTGGGTATTGCAGACACGCTATCCGAAAGCCAAAAACGAGAGACCAGGGAGTTCATACAGAGGAACGCAGATATTTTCTCGGAACTTCCTGGCCGGACTCACCTAATTAAACATGACATTATTACTGATCCACAGGCGCGGGTATGGCTTAAACCATATCGAATTCCGGAGGCTTGTAGACAAGCCATTTCCCAGGAAGTGAAGAAGATGTTAGAGCTCGGGGTCATTGAGGAGTCCCGGAGTGATTGGGCTAGCCCAATTGTACTGGTGCCCAAACCCGATGGGACTATCCGATTTTGTAACGATTTTCGGAAAGTAAACGAAGTATCGAAATTCGATGCCTACCCGATGCCAAGAGTCGATGAACTGATAGAGAGACTGGGTTCGGCTAGGTACATATCCACTATTGACTTAACAAAAGGTTATTGGCAGATTCCCCTCACGGAATCAGCCAAAGAGAAAACTGCCTTTGTTACGCCCCAGGGATTATTCCAGTACCGAGATATGCCATTTGGGTTGCATGGTGCCGCAGCCACCTTCCAACGTCTAATGGATATTGTCCTAAAGCCCCATGGCCAGTATGCATCTGCGTACTTGGACGACATTATTATCTTTAGCAATGACTGGGACACGCATTTGTCAAAAGTACAAGCCGTCTTAGACTCCCTAAAAACAGCTGGGTTGACTGCCAATCCCAAGAAATGTACGTTGGGATTGGAAGAGGCTCGCTATCTGGGATATAGCATAGGGAGAGGCGTCGTGAAGCCTCAAGCCAATAAAGTGTATGCTATTCAAACTTGGCCATGACCGGTAACCAAAAAACAGGTTGGAGCTTTTTTAGGGATCGTTGGTTATTATAGGCGGTTCATCAAACATTTTGCGACCATCGCAGCTCCTCTCACAGATCTTACTAAGGGGTCGAAATCTGTCACAATAAAGTGGAACGCAGAAGCAGAGGAGGCCTTTCAGCGATTGAAAACAGTCCTCTGTGACCAACCAGTGTTGGTTGCACCAGACTTTAAACGGGAGTTTATTGTCCAAACAGACGCCTCTGGGGTGGGCCTCGGCGCGGTTTTGTCTCAAGTAGTAAATGGCGAGGAACACCCAGTGGCCTATCTAAGCAGAAAGCTTACGAGAGCAGAAAAGAACTACAGTGTAGTTGAGCGGGAAGCCCTGGCTGTGAAATGGGCCCTGTGCACCTTGCGCTATTATTTACTAGGTCGCCAGTTTAGGCTAGTGACGGACCATTCGCCCCTAACGTGGATGTCCCGGGCAAAAGAAGGCAATGCATGGGTGACACGCTGGTTCTTAGCATTACAAGGGTTTAAATTTTCCGTTGAGCACAGGGCGGGCACAGCGCACAGAAATGCAGATGCGTTGTCTAGAACGCACTGCTTGGTGACTCGTCGTGTCCGACCCCACGGGCTCGAACAGAGGAGGGGGGTGTGTGAGGTGCCAAGGGGAGAGGTACTAGAAAACAGGTATGTTTCTCCCCGTTTCATTTCATATGTCTCCCTGTACTGATGATGAAGCCAGTTTATTTCACTGTAATCCAGTCCTGGTTTCCTTAGTGATCAGCATGGAAAGGACTGGTAGTTCCCCTTCCACTAATTCAATCCAGGTTTTGGTTTCCTGACTGGTCCAGCTGATATAATCAGGAGGAGCTGGAATCTCTCAGTCTATCTTCTGCTGAGCTGGGAGCTGACACAGTAAGATTACATGGACTTGTTTGCTGTTATGTAGGTTTATTTTGTAGTTAGCCTGCTATTGTTAGTTAGTGGCCAGACGGCCTTAGACGTTTTATTTCATGTTTGGCATGTGTAACATTGGATAACAAGTGTGCACAATAAATATGCCGTGTCCATATTGCTAGTCTGCTGAAGTGACTTCATAGCCACACGCTTGTGCCAAAGCAAAGATCCCAGCTGAGCTATCTATTCCCCACAGCTCCATTATATGTCCATTTAGCTACCCTGCGAGAAAATCTCGCCAGACGGATGTCAAACGGATCCTTACATGCGATTAAAATCGCATCAATGAAGAAAAACCGCATCAAAAACGGACCACTGGTTAAGAGACCTTTGTGCGATTTCGTACCGTTAAAATCAGACCGTTTTTTTAATCGTTGTGTGTGACTCCAGCCTTAGTGGAGGCCTGCTGCATCCTGCTATATGTGCATTTGTCATCAGACAAGGTTCTGGTAAGGCCATATCTTGTTGTGTGAGTTTTTTTGAATTTTTTCTGTGTTAGCTGTTTTGATATTAGTGTTAGCGACCTGCAATATCATGAGGAGCCTTGACGTTGGCTTGCAGGCTATATCTATTTTGGCCAAAATATTAACCAATACCTCATTTAATGTTCTCATTGTATGCATTAATTTTTTTGCACTTACATCATTTTTTGCAGGATGCAGTCTGGCCTCTTTTTGTTGGCTTGGTCTATTGTGGTGTCTGTCACTGTGTGTTGCATATTTTAGTGCTGTAGCAGCCCGCCTGCTAATACTATGGGTGTCATTAGTAGGTTGCAAGCCAGACACTTTGCATCACACTTATATATGTGTGACTGACGTCCTATGCAAGCCTTATCTATGTGCATTTTTCCTTCTAGGCAGCCAACCCTACCATGGTTTGTAAGGTGTGGGGTGGCTGCTTTTATCAGTAGTTTGCACCTGAGCTGCCCCTTGCCTCTATTAGTGGAGGCCAGCTGCATCCTGCTATATGTGAATTTGTCATCAGACAAGGTTCTGGTAAAGCCCCCGTTATACACTGCGATATCGCTAGCAATATCGCTGTAAAGTCACCGATTTTGTGACGTAGCAGCGATATTGCTAGCGATATCGCTACGTGTGATACTTCCGACCGGCTCCCCCGCTGATTGCGCGAGAAGGTCCTGGATCATTTCTCGTCGGGCGCTTCCTGCTGGGCTTCCTGTGGCGCCGACGAGCGACGCGTGGACGCGGGCGGTAGGACGTCAGGATCGCCGCGTCTGACAGGTAAGTAGCGACCCCCGACCCCAGCGATGTCACTGGTGAGATCTGCCTGTGTGGCAGCTCACTAGCGACCACTTAGCGATGCACCAGCGATCCATATCGTTGTCGGGATCGCTGGTGCATCGCTAAGTATCATGGTACCCTTAGGCCATATCTTGTTGTGTGAGTTTTTTTGAATTTTTTTCTGTGTTAGCTGCCGACACCTGATACGGCCCAATCACCCGAGAACTCCAGAGCCCAGCAGCACATTTCCACCGGATGTTTTTGGTGGACAGCCATGCGTACTGTGAGGTAGCGCTGTCATTCAAGGTTGGGGGACACTCGCTTGGCAGCCACACAATCAAATCCAGCATGGGTTTTCATAAGCCATAACATAGTCCATGAGGTTTATTCGTCATCATAAACCACAGAAGCAACATAAACAGCATTACAGCATTGCGTCCATTAAAGCTTCACTCTGGTTAAGCCTGTGGTCACACACAGGTTACTCAATGTCCATACTCAGGCTCTTCAGCCTAATCATTGTCTCACCCAGGTCAGGGTTCTCTCATGGCTGTTGCTCCATGCTGCAGACATCCACTCTCTCCTCTGGTACTCTCAGACGCTGGCAGCCATTACACCCAGCCACACACAGGCTGTTAGTGAGGAGATCCTTCTCCTCACGGGACCTTCCAAACTGGACCAATCAGGTCCCAGCATTCACCTACATGTGACCTAACCTGGCCACATTATATGGTCCATAGCCACGCCCACCGGGTCACATGACTATGACCTCACCACAGGTCCTTCACACAGACATATATACTTTACAATAGCGTTCATAAACATACATATGTCTCTATCTCAAGGTCACCCACCTTGAGATACATAATGGCTCTTCAACCACTCACACTCTTGGGACATCCACACAGCGCCCCCTAGTGGACACAGTGGTCATTACACCACATACCCCGCCCCTCTGTTCAAACTTGTGGGGTTGAACACACAATCTTACACCAGGATCTCGAGCCCGGTACTCATCACACCTTGCCCCACAGGTCGAGAGAACCGTCTCCATCTGTCATACGGCCTCATCTCTGCGTTAGACCTCCCCCGCCCCCAGCTGTCAAAATATCGGTTATTGTCTTTGACCCTCCAGTTGCAGTCTGTCTGCGTCATCAGACACTGTTTAGTCACCACCCTCCTAGAGTGCGCTTCGTCACCTGACCGTTCTCCCTCTGACCAGCTCTCCCGGTTGGTACGGTCATCAGTCTTAATCTGTCCTACTGTCTGGCCTGAGTCTGACTCATTCAGCGTCTCACGGGAACAGCGGTCTCTCAGCCTCACACGGCCCGTCGACCTGCCACTTGCTGACATTCTTCGGCCACCTGCCATGTCACTACTTGGAGGAACCCTTCGGGTCCTTACATCTTGGGTTGGAGGCGGCCGCCACCTGGTATTCTGTACTTCTTTATTAATTTACTGACGGTCCAGCCTCAACTGCTCAATTTCTTGCAGGTACCCCACTCGATACTCCACGAGCATCCGAAAGTCTCTCAGGCTCTCCATGGAGCCAACCACGAGGATGGGAATTCTACCCACTTCACTGGATACCGGGTCTTCATTATCAGGAGGGATCCTCACCCTCACCACACCGGAGATATTCACGAGGTCTTGCATCACCTTCCCGGATCTTCCAATGATTCTCCCAATCAGAGCTTTGGGTACCGGAACCACATGTTTCCGCAAACCCCACCGATCCATAGCCTCTCTTGCTATCTCTTGGCGTCGAGCAGCCTTCACATTACTCTGCCTAACTAATTGTTTGACACGTAGACACTGCAAATGCATCTCTTTCAGGACAGCTACTCGGTTTGATGTATCTTCTCTGGCTGATACTATCACTAACTGCCGAGTCTCAGGTGCCCAGTGCACCTCACACGCCTTGACTGCCTCTTTGAAAGCCTCATGCACACCTTCCTCAGCACAGGCTTCTTGCATGTCCGCTGGTACATCAATCACAGACTGGAAGGTTGTGGTCTTGCTCTCTTCCTGGACCGAAGGCTCTGGCTTTACCACGGACACTTCCCTCACTACAGTTGCCCCGACCGGGTGACTGTCTTCTTTAGTTCTTAACTCACCAACTTCACACGATGGGATCACTTCATGACCCTTGGCCACGATGGCTACTGACAGTTCTGTCTTATTATCACTCGCGCTCACCCGCGGTAAGTCTTCGTCCAACTTCTCTCGCAGAAGACTTTTCACTTCTCCTCTGATTTCCTCCATCTCTTCCTTGAGGTTCTTGTTCACACTTTGCCAGGTGGACAGGTGACCTCTGAGCTCCAAGATCTCTTTATTGAGCTCCTCGACCCTGTGCTCAGCCGTTTGTCTCAGGACTCTCTCTCGTTTGACACACTCATCCACCTCCTCTCTGAGGGCCTAATTCAGTCCTTGCCACGTTACCAGGTGGCCTTTGAGCTCAGAGACTTCTTTCTCTAGCCCTTCTATTCTGTGCTCCCTTCCTTTCTCAGAGCCACAGTCACCCCCCGAGATTGAGTCATCCCTCCAGATACTCACTAACCGTCTGACTACTTCAGCCGTCTTATCCACCATGTCAGCGTCAGTTTTGTCACGAGATGTCTGGTCCGTCCGTTGGGCTGACGTACCCCTTTTCCCAGTCACTTCCACCTCTGACCTTTCCACGTCAGGAGCCGTCACCGTCTTCGTATTGGTTAGCCCATCAGTAGGAACGTCTCCACCCTCCTGGCATATATCATCGAACCTGACAAAGTCCCGGCCCCACTCCAAGGCATACACTAAGTCTGATGGTAATACTGCCCCTTGGCACTCACTGCCTTCGAGCCCCTCAAACATTATTCTGTCTACCGCATAGTTCACTGTGACCCCATGTGCACAGCGAACTTGGACCATTTTCTCGGTCAGACAGAAAGTGAGAGGAGTTCCTACCAGCGTCACCTGACTCTTTGAGTCCAACCGTCCCAAGATCCCTTCCCGGTGTAGCATCACGGAACACACTTGCGGCCATTCATCACTCGGAAAGAATATCCCACATTCTGGAAATGACACAGATGAACACTGCAGTTTCCCAGACACACCCACTGAGCCAACCAGTGCTGCCATTTCTTCAAACTCGGCCCCTTTCTGGACCACCACCCCAATATGGGTTACCGCCTCCCTCTGAGACTCCACCCCTTTTTGGGTTACCACCCCAATTTGGGACTCCACCCCCTTTTGGGACTCCACTTCTTTTTTGGTTACCACCCCAATTTGGGACCCCGCCCCCTTTTGGGCTACCACCCCGATTTGGGTCACCGCCCCCTTTTGGGACTCCACCCCCTTTCGGGATCTCCCCATGTCTGTTGTACCGGTCTTCTCAGACCACAGTTCACACCACACAGTTTATGTCTCTTACGATACCAGACAAGTCCTTGCTGGCACCACCACAGTTCCTGCTGTCACCGATCACCGGCACCAACGGCTGCTGTTCACACACAGCGGCTGGAGTCAATGCAGCTCCTGCTGCACCATCTTCGTGGACCCGCCGATCCACCGGAAGCCGCTTGTCACCTTCGTGGCCCCACTGAGCCACATCAAGCCGCTTGTCACCTTCTTGACTCTCACTGAGCCACCGCAGGCTGAGTCGAGAAAAAAGAAGAAAAAACACCACAAAAAACTCACGTGTCCTGACTGTGTGCTATTCAGGACTCTCCTGTCTCCACCTGAGACCGTCCAACACACAGGGCGCACTGGGTGCGATTCAGGGAGCGACCCTCCTCCCAGGGTCTCACCACACACCGGCCTCACCAGGTCCAGGGGCTCGGCGGGTGCTCTTCAGGACATCTGTCTCCGCCTGAGACTGCCCAACACTTGCGCTTCACCAGGTCCAAGGTCACACCACGTGCTCCTGGGATTCGACTCTGCTGCCAGGGCTGACCCTCCAGGACCTTTCCTCACTGGACCCTCCAGGTACACTTTCTTCCTCACTGACCCAGGTCAGTACCACACGAACAGCTGTCCGATACCTGTGTCGGCCACACGGGTCACCGTTTTACTCATTGACCCAGGTCAGTACCACACGAACACCAGTCCGTTTCTCCTGTGTTGCCACACAGGTCCTCGGGTACCTCTTCTCCGCAGAGGCACCCTAGCAATTACCAGTCTTTCTCCTGGGGAAGCAGCCGCACTGGGCTCACCGATCCAGACAGTGCCTTACTCACTAGGCCGCCCCACGGTTTCTAGAACCACAGCCGGACAGTGGCTTCCCCACTTGCAGGCCACCACAGGCTCGGCTTACATGTGGCCGGTCAGCAGCACATCACACGGTTTCCACAACCGTCAGCCCTCCTGGCTCAGCGTTGCTCTTTGCCACCAAACTTTGCAGTCCTTTTCCGTTGCTCACAGCAACAAGGCTACAACACTGCCCGCATTCTCCACCAATTGTGAGGTAGCGCTGTCATTCAAGGTTGGGGGACACTCGCTTGGCAGCCACACAATCAGATCCAGCACGGGTTTTCATAAGCCATAACATAGTCCATGAGGTTTATTCGTCATCATAAACCACAGAAGCAACATAAACAGCATTGCATCCATTAAAGCTTCACCCTAGTTAAGCCTGTGGTCACACACAGGTTACTCAATGTCAATACTCAGGCTCTTCAGCCTAATCATTGTCTCACCCAGGTCAGGGTTCTCTCATGGCTGTTGCTCCATGCTGCAGACATCCACTCTCTCCTCTGGGACTCTCAGACGCTGGCAGCCATTACACCCAGCCACACACAGGCTGTTAGTGAGGAGATCCTTCTCCTCACGGGACCTTCCAAACTGGACCAATCAGGTCCCAGCATTCACCTACATGTGACCTAACCTGGCCACATTATATGGTCCATAGCCACGCCCACCGGGTCACATGACTATGACCTCACCACAGGTCCTTCACACAGACATATATACTTTACAATAGCGTTCATAAACATACATATGTCTCTATCTCAAGGTCACCCACCTTGAGATACATAATGGCTCTTCAACCACTCACACTCTTGGGACATCCACACAGCGCCCCTTAGTGGACACAGTGGTCATTACACCACAATACTCATTTGCACACAGATCCGGAACGGAACCTTTATTACCACGCACACGTTTGCCACAAGATAGTGAACTCTTCACAGCACTGACAACAGAGGCGTCCCCCTGTGTCATCACACTCACACCCCCACAATGCTCAGAAGTAGAGATGATCGACTTTGCCTTTTTTCGGGTCGAGTCGGGTTTCATGAAACCCGACTTTTGCAAAAGTCGGGTCGAACGAAATCGGCCGATTATCGTGAAAAGTCGAAGGCCGACTGAAACACGAAACCCAATGCAAGTCAATGGGGAAGAAAAGTCAGCAGTGAGTGGAGGACAGGAAACACACCTACAGTGCCCATTTTAATGCCAAAAACATAAATTCTTATTACTTAAGCTTGTCAACCTTAATTTACTTTATAATAATAGTTAGGCATTGAAAACTGGCTAAAGTTGTGGGGGGGGGGGTAGGGCTGGCTCTAGATTTTCGTTGGGCCCAGGGCCAAAGAGTGTCAATGGGCTCCTTTAACACATGCCACAATTCATGATCCTCTGATACGGCAGAGAAATAGCGGTATAGTACAATGAAAAATACTTCACTTCTTACATCACATGACTGATATCCATTTTAAATTCTCCAATAGCTCCAAAAATGGACAGTATATTACTCCATACAGTATTATGGCCACCGCATAGTGCGCTATACAGAGTAATGAGGCCCATTTTTTTCTCCATACAGAATCATTGGTCCCATATAATGTTCGATACAGTATATGATGAGCTCCACATAATGATACAGTATATGTTGGTCCCCATGGATGAAGCTCCACTGTCTTATGGGCCCAAATAATGCTCCATATATAATGGGCCCCATTTCTAATGCTCCAGTGTATAATGGGCCCTATAAATGCTGCTCCAGTGTCTGATGTCCACCTTTGGAATGCTCCAGTGTATGGTGGACCCCATATATCATTCTCCAGAGTATAGTTCTCCCCAAAAATTGCGTACAGACGTGATGTCATCGCGCTCTCTGACCAGAATGTCACTGTCAGGAAACGCAGAAGACGTCACGGCGGTGGAGCAGGGAAAGGTAAGTATTTCAACTTTGCAAGTGCTGTGATCCTGAGCAAGCAGGGGGGGCCCACTCGTTGGCGATGGCACTGGCACAGGGCCCCTCTAATAGTACGGTGGTGTGTCTGACGGCGGGTGGGCCCTGGGTGGGCCCTCCCATCGGCAGAGACATTTTTGCGTACTATGAGGGGCCCTGTGCCAGTGCCGTCGCCCATGAGTATGCACCCCCCACCTGCTCAAGGAACCTGCACTTTCATCTGCACCTTCCTCTTTGTCACCGTGTGTTAGGCGCCAAGTTTCTGCGTCTGCTCTGCAGGAATCCAGAGCCTCACATTCTGCAGTCTCCTGCTGTCTATATACTGCAGAGAAGATTACTTTGCAGAAGACCATTCCAGAGACTAAGTTCCTCTGTGCTTCTACTGGGCATGCTCACGAGACGATCTCCCATTGGAGATCGGGAGTCATGTGCCCAGGTCCTGCTCCAGATCTCATTGGTCTATCTCGGAGATCTGGAAGGTCCCGCACGGCTATAAAAAGCACGCGTGACCGTTCGGCCATGCGCTAGTATAGACTATACTTGTTATGTGTGAATGGTGACGGATGTATGTTTCTGGTGACTGACTCAGTATAAAACCCCTTCCCTCTGATATTACGCATGTGGATAGGGAATTAGTTTAGCAGTCAGCGCTAGAGTTGATCAACTTTAGTCGGATCGGGTTTCATGAAATAAAAGTCGCCATTGAGTGGATGAATGTCATCCGCTCAATGCCGACTTTTATTTCCCATTGACTAGCATTGGGGTCGGATTTCGGACGAAACTCCAACTTTTTTTTGCCCTAGTCGGACCAGTTTCATCTGAAACAAATTTTGTTTCATGAAACCCGATCTGACTAAAGTTGCTCAACTCTAGTCAGCGCCAGCCAGTGGCAAGCCTTAAGCCACTGTGCACACCGCACCGCTTCGCTAGCATCCGACATTGCGCTTGCTTTCTGGCTTTGTCGTCGAGCGGCAGAGTCCTACGCCATGCTGCAGTTGCAGCCTTTCTTGGCGCTCGCAGAAGCGACGCCGCACACACGGTAGGTCTAGAGGGACGCAGCTCCTCTGTCTTAGTTCCTGCTCCTGTGACCTTATACTGTGTGTGCATTTACCTGAGGCCTGTGTCACTAACAGTTTCAGCATTTTGCATGTTTTTGTTGCGGCACCTCTGAGTGTGAACAGAGCCCGCTCTGCGCACTCCGGGTGAAGTTGAACCCATGCCATATTGCTCCTCTGTCATTACCTAGCAGCGGTGTAACACCTACTGCACGGTGGACCCTGAGCGGCGAACGCACTTTATTATTTATTTTTATTTAGTGCGTTCCGCCGTTCCTAACACCGTGTAAGGTGGTATAGTATGCAGGAAGGGGAACCTGAGCTTCATCAGGGTCAGATTCTGGCTGTGTAGAGTGCGAGGGGAATGTAGTGGTCTGGGTCAATGTACCAGCAGAATCATCTAGCAGTGGCTGGGCATCAGTGCACTTTTTGGCGCCCCCAGGAGTACGGTCGCCACAGTGGCATTACCTTCCTCCTAGGGAGTGTGATGTCATGCTTGGGAGCAATGAAGGATCTCTCTAGCAGTTAAACCAAAACACATCACAATTCCCACTCCAGGCCAGCAGGGAGAGCTCTGAACCTGACTGCTGAGGAGCTGCTCTCTGTGGTCGGGAGGAGGGAAGTTAGGGCAGTCTGTGAAGGGAAGGGGAAGTGTGTGGATGTGAGAAGGGGAGCTGGAGGATGAGCAGAGTTAAGGCTCACTCCTAGCTGGAGCGCATGGTCCGGATTCCGGTCTCCGAATTTGTAGGGACACTGACGGTCCTGCAGCAGAAACCGGAGGAAGTAGCAGCTGTAAATGCTCTGTTCCCAACTAAGGCTCGGAGGCCCCAGCAGCGACTTGTGTGAGCCAGAAGGAAAAGGCTACGGCTGCCTGACATACGAGAAAGTTTCAAAAGAGAGTCAACAGGGGGAACGTCAGTGAACTCAGTACTGCGAGTATCTCAGATAAGCGCTAGAACGGAGGCCACACTACCTATCTGCAGAGAGAGAATTCCTAATTTGCTTCCAGGCTGACCAACTCCTTCTCCATCTGTACTCTGGGTCCTGTACGGCACTTACCAAGTACAGGTAAAGGAACTGCATGACTGTGTCTGTCATCTTTCTCCTGCGCCTCGCACACGGCTCTGCTACATCCTGCACTGCACACCATCTACCAACTCTTTCATCTGCCCTGCGACTACGGCCCTACCTGTGCAGCATGGCTTCTACATCTTAGCTGCACCACAACATCTGTCCCAGAGAAGCGACACTGCAGCGCTGGTTAATCTGATCAGAAACCACAGGTGGCGTCACGTATCATTCACCTATAAACGTTTTTCACCCCTTTGCATGGACGCCCAGGCCCACGGACCGGGTCTCCACCACCGTGACACATCCCTCTGAGACACCAGCCCGGTACCAATTAACCCCAGTGCCCTGGCTAGCCACCCACACTCCATGTCAGATTCATCTTGGACTGGGGAATTCACAATTTGACTTGATAACCCAGGCATGGTATGTGGGAAAGAGCTACATGGATTAATGTGAAGTGTGGCCTGCTGCATCATTCACTTTGGTGGGGGTGAAGGACACAAGGAAAGGGGTTCTTCCTGACCAGGAGCCAGCACTTGACGACTCATTGCTTGCATTTTTTGAAACTTCAGAAGAGGAGGGCATATTTGCTGGAGTCTGTTTCGGCAATGTAAGCCAAAACCAATTCCTGATGCTCCGGCTTTAAAAGCAGTTAACCTACTCCCAGAAAAGGTAGTTTTCCAGGCGTTCCAGAGCCAGACCATGACACAGGCTCAACACCTCCTGCCTTAGCTGCTGTTGTGCTTTTGTCAGTACCAGCAGATGCACCACCACCATCAGTACCAGCTGGCCCGCCCACGTCCACGTCCGCAGCCTCTTCCACAATACTTCCAAATTTTGGAGAACATGTACCCAAAATAACATCAGATATATGGTACTGTATCAGAAGCGTACAGCTCTATACAGTCAAAGGATAATTGTCAATCTCCCTATATATTTCATGAGTCACACAGAGACGCTCACAGGCTCAGTATGGATTAGACAAGAATATAAAAAGTAGAAAAAGGGTACAGTATCATCAGATACCAGGTATATATAGTATAGTTTAAACATTCTTAATCTCCGTATATATTTCAGGAGGCAGACACAGACGCTCTCAGGCTCAGTATGGATTACAACACAATATAAAAAGCCGTAAAACGGTAATGGATCTGAAGCGTACAGCTGTACACAGTGTAGGGGTCATTGTCAATCTCAGTATTTATTTCCACAGTCAGAAACAGACTCTTACTTGGTCAGTTTGGATTAGACCAGAATATAAAAAGCAGTAAATGGGTAATGTATCACTAGCGTAGAGCTGTATACAGTGTTGGGGTAATTTTTAAATCTACATATAAATTGCAAGAGTAACCCACAGACTCTCACACGCTCAGGCTGGATCACACCACAATATAAAAAGAAGATCCGCAAGAAATAATTACACATGTGGGCCAATGTTCCAGGTGTCAATGATACACTTAGAGTGGTGGGTGGAGGAGAACATCCTGGCAGAAAGGGTACATTATCACCAGATACCAGGTATATATAGCATAGTTTAAACATTAAAAATATACGTCTATATATCAGGAGTAGTGTTAAGCCACCCCGCTAGTGTTCGAGTTCGGTTCGGTTCGTCGAACAGGAGGCAAGTTTGTCGAATATTCGTCGAATGTTCGACGAACACCGTCGAGCCCCATTGAAAACAATGGCAGGCAAACACAAACACATAGAAAACAATTACAAAACACCTTAAAAGGTGTCCCAAAGCAGACAAAATGCTCAGAAGACAAAAATAACATATGGAAAAGGGCAACTACATATAGAAAAGAGGTGGAGGAGTAAAAGGAGCAGGAGGAGACACAGATATAGGCATGTCATGCCCTTATAAAGTCAAGAAAGGCTGGACTAAAAATCTAAAATAAAAAAAATCTAAAATTCTAAAATCGAAGATGATCTTATACCGTCGGACTTCCCACCATAAATTATACCAACTGCCGATCGGGCGGCGTTATTCCCACGACCCTCCGAACAGCGTCCATGAAGGCAAAGTGTTTGGTTTCTGGGGGCAGTATGGTTGCAAAGCTGAACCTTAAAGGAATGTCCAGAAGGGCACCACCAGGAGTGGAGCCTGCGGCTTAATTGGACTCCACATGGGCAACCTCAACCATGCCAGCCACGGAAAAGATGGACAGATTGCAAGCTTTGTTGATTCTGTGGGTGGTGGTGCATGGCCGTTTTTAGTTGTGCTAGCGATTTGTCAGCTTAATTCCGTTAATGAACGAGACTCCGGCATGCCCCCGCGGTCCGCGTCCAGCTTACTAGAGGGACACATGAGGCTCTGGCACGCGGGATCGAGCAATAACAGGTCTGTCATGCCCTTACATGTCCAGGGCTGCCTGCACGCTACACTGAAAGGACCAGCGTGTGTCGCTTACAGGTGCGGATAACCCGCTTAACTCCGATAGTGATGGGGATCTGGGATTCCAATTCTTCCCCGCGAACGAGGATTTCCCAATAAGTGCAGGTCAACTGGAATTCCGGAATTAGGCCTAACCGGCATTCCAGAAAGAATGTGAAAAAATTAATTGTCCAAACCACAGGTGCTGTAGCTTTCTTAACAGCTGGGCTCCTCTGCTCCTCACGCAGTTCTTACATAAACAGGCGGCATAGCTTGGTTCACGGGTGGGCAACTCTGCTGAGTAGCAGACAGTGATTACATAAACAGGTGGCATAGCTAGGTTCACGGGTGGGTTCCTCTGCTGAGCAGTAGATACAGGTACTAGGCCCAAAGTATTCACTGGGCTAAATGGAGTAAAAAAAATGGTTCTTACACAAACAGGCGGCACAGTTTAGTTCACGGGTGGGCTCCTCTGCTGAGTAGCAGACACAGTTATTAGGCCCAAAGTATTAACTGGGCTAAATGCAGTCAAAAACTGGTTCTTTCATAAACAGGCGGCATAGCTATTAGCTAGGTTCACGGGTGGGCTCCTCTGCTGAGTAGCAGAGAGTGCTACAAGGCCCAAAAGGATTTTCTGGACAAGATGCGGTAAAAAATTATTAGAAACACACACGGTGTAGCTCCTTGACAGGTGCACTACACCGCTGGCTACCAGACATTGCTACTATGCCATGAAACTGTCTATTAACATTGAAAACCATTTTTAATGTGAAAATAAAGTTACGCTTTTTGTGAACGAACCGTTCTCGAACGGAACCTCGAACAGCCGAATTTTAAGCAAAGTATTCGAGTTCGACGAACGGCTCGAACACCGCCCAAAACAGCTCGAATTTGAACTTGGCGAACAGGTCGACTCGAACACCGCTCATCTCTAATCAGGAGGCAGACTCAGACGGTCTCAGGCCCAGTATGGATTCGACAAGATTGTTGAAAGTTGAGAAAGGGTACAGTATCACCGGATAACAGGTATATATGTAGCATAGTTTACACATTAAAAATTTATGTCTATATATCAGGAAGCAGACTCAGACAGTCTCAGGCCCAGTATGGATTCGACAAGATTGTAGAAAGTTGAGAAAGGGTACAGTATCACCGGATAACAGGTATATATGTAGCATAGTTTACACATTAAAAATCTATGTCTATATATCAGGAAGCAGACTCAGATGGTCTCAGGCCTAGTATGGATTCGACAAGATTGTAGAAAGTTGAGAAAGGGTACAGTATCACTGGATACCAGGTATATATAGCATAGTTTAAACATTAAAAATCTCTGTGTATATTTCCGGAGTCCGACAAAGACACTCACAGCCTCAGTATGGATTAGACAAGAATCTGAAAAGTAGAAAAAGGGTAATGTAGTCGAAGCGTACACCAGTATACACTGTTGGGGTATTTTTCAATCTTCATATATATTTCAGTCTCAGTAAGACAGTCCTGACTCTCCGCAAAAGGAAACGAGATGGATACAAGTACAGACGGAAAGTCGAGTGGTTGCAGAAATTTTGGAATTACTAATCACGGGAAAAACTCCCGGGAGAATTCTCAGAGGCGATGCTGACCCTCAATTTGTCTGTGGAGACAGCGCAAACAGTTCTTGTGAAGAAAGGTTTGCTGTATCGCAGTACCGTGGATCCCATCACCGTTACTCATCTCCATCAAATTGTGATCACAGGGAGAGATTTAGACATTGTCCTCACTGCCTATCATGATCTGTCAGGTAACTTTGGAGTGCAAAAGACAGAAGCCACAGGCCGTAGGTAGAGATGAGCGACTTTGCCTTTTTTAGGGTCATGTCGGGTTTCATGAAACCCGACTTTCTCAAAAGTCGAGTCGAACAAAATCGGCCGACTATAGGGAAAAGTCGTGAAACACGAAACCCAATGCAAGTGCAGGGGAGAATAGTCGACAGTGAGTGGAGGACTGTAAACACACCTGGCATGAATTTTAACCCCAGTGGCGGCGAAATCTCTCTCTCTTCTCTCTCACTCCCACTCCAGCTATGCTCCCGCTACGCTACGCTCTGCTTCTCTCATTGGCTGAAAAAAGTCACGTGCAAGCATTCGGCGAATCCCGACTTTGACGCTTGGGTCGCCGACCGCATGGCCAACTTCACACTGTGGTCGGGTTTCGTTTCATGAAACCCGACTTTGGCGAAAGTCGGCGACTTTTGAATCTGACTGACCTGTTTCGCTCAACTCTAGCCGTAGGCGATTCTATTGGATTGGCATGAGAGGACACATTTAAAAATGTGGGCAGGAATGTCACACGTCTGTGAGTAGGAAAACCAGGAAAGCTGATGATAAACCACCACTGCATCTCATTGTGAGTCGACGTCCATAACAAATAGAAGCCATTTATCATCTGAAGATAGAGCCCAGCAGGACAGGGCATAGCTACGTCTTAACCATCATCTATCAGTTCACCAAATATGTATTGGCAGTCCCAGTGAAGGATTTAACAGCCCAGACTACACAGCGGTGGAGCAGGGAGAGGTAAGTATTGCAAGTGCTGGGGCCCTGAGCAAGCAGGGGGGGCCCACTCGTGGGCGGCGGTACTGGCACAGGGCCCCTCATAGTACGCCGGTGTGTTTGACAGCGGGTGTGCACCCCCACCATCAGAGACACTTGATTGTACTATGAGGGACCCTGTGCCAGTACCGCCGTGATGGGATCCACGGTACATGCTGGATCATGACTAGTGTTGAGCATTCCGATACCGCAAGTATCGGGTATCGGCCGATACTTGCTGTATCGGAATTCCGATACCGACTTCCGATATTTTTTCAATATCGGAATTCGGCATCGGAATCGGAAGTTCAGTTGATTGACGGCCTGACGTCATCATGATGCGCGGTGTGTGCGCATCATGATGCGCCGTCATTTCGGGCCTTCCGGGGGTCTCTGCCGGCCTGCCGGGGGGCTGTGTGGACTGCCCGGGGTCTGTACCGGCCTGCCGGGGGGCTGTGCCGGCCTGCCGGTGGTCTGTGCACCCTGTGGGGGTCTGTACCGGCCTGCCGGGGGGCTGTGCCGGCCTGCCGGGGGGCTGTGCTGATGTCCGGGGGTCTGTGCAAGCATCGTCCGATGGGACTACAAGTCCCATCGGGCGATGCCTGCTACCATGACAGTGATTGACACATTAGCCAATGATGGGACAGTAGTAGTCCCATCATCCGGCTAATGTGTTAAATGTTAAAAAAAAAAAAAAATACTACATACATACTACATGCATGCTACATACATGCTACATGCATGCTACATACATACTACATATATACTACATACATACTACATACATGCTACATACTGCATGCTACATACATACTACATACATACTACATGCATGCTACATACATACTACATATATACTACATACATACTACATACATGCTACATACATACTGCATGCTACATACATACTACATACATACTACATGCTACATACATACTACATGCATGCTACATACATACTACATGCATGCTACATACATACTACATATATACTACATGCATGCTACATACATACTACATGCATGCTACATACATACTACATATATACTACATGCATGCTACATACATACTACATGCTACATACATACTACATATATACTACATACATACTACATACATGCTACATACATACTACATGCATGCTACATACATACTACATATATACTACATGCATGCTACATACATACTACATGCTACATACATACTACATATATACTACATACATACTACATACATGCTACATACATACTGCATGCTACATACATACTACATATATACTACATACATACTACATACATGCTACATACATACTGCATGCTACATACATACTACATACATGCTACATACATACTACATGCATGCTACATACATACTACATGCATGCTACATACATACTACATGCATGCTACATGCATGCTACATACATACTACATGCTACATACATACCACATATATACTACATACATACAATACATTCATACAATACATACATAGACATACAGTACATATAACATAGAGTAACATACTTACCAATACTTGTCACATTGTTCCCCGAAGCCATTGTCTTTTCCGGGATAAATATTAACATAACAAACCACAAAAATACTCACCCACGATCCGAAGCAGTCCACGACTGTGTCCCACGACGATCTTGGGTAGAGAACTGCAGCATCAGATGATGCTGCCGTTCTCTACGGGCTGCAGGAATCCAATGACGGAAGGTAGGTATCCTTCCGCACTGTATTCCTCCGCCACTTAAAAAAAAAAAGTCCCTAGTCTCACTTTATGCCATTGCTGTGTGGGAAATTCCCACACAGCAATGGCATAAAGTGAGACTAGGGACTTTTTTTTTTTAAGTGGCGGAGGAATACAGTGCGGAAGGATACCTACCTTCCGTCATTGGATTCCTGCAGCCCGTAGAGAACGGCAGCATCATCTGATGCTGCAGTTCTCTACCCAAGATCGTCGTGGGACACACTCGTGGACTGCTTCGGATCGTGGGTGAGTATTTTTGTGGTTTGTTATGTTAATATTTATCCCGGAAAAGACAATGGCTTCGGGGAACAATGTGACAAGTATTGGTAAGTATGTTACTCTATGTTATATGTACTGTATGTCTATGTATGTATTGTATGAATGTATTGTATGTATGTAGTATATATGTGGTATGTATGTAGCATGTAGTATGTATGTAGCATGCATGTAGCATGCATGTAGTATGTATGTAGCATGCATGTAGTATGTATGTAGCATGCATGTAGTATGTATGTAGCATGTATGTAGTATGTATGTAGCATGTAGTATGTATGTAGCATGCATGTAGTATATATGTAGTATGTATGTAGCATGCATGTAGTATATATGTAGTATGTATGTAGCATGCATGTAGTATGTATGTAGTATGTATGTAGCATGCATGTAGTATGTAGTATGTATGTAGCATGCATGTAGTATGTATGTAGTATGTATGTAGTATGTATGTAGTATGTATGTAGCATGCAGTATGTATGCAGTATGTATGTAGCATGCAGTATGTATGTAGTATGTATGTAGTATGTATGTAGTATGTATGTAGCATGCATGTAGTATGTATGTAGTATGTATGTAGCATGCAGTATGTATGCAGTATGTATGTAGCATGCATGTAGTATGTATGTAGTATGTATGTAGTATGTATGTAGTATGTATGTAGCATGCAGTATGTATGCAGTATGTATGTAGCATGCAGTATGTATGTAGTATGTATGTAGTATGTATGTAGTATGTATGTAGCATGCATGTAGTATGTATGTAGTATGTATGTAGCATGTAGTATGTATGCAGTATGTATGTAGCATGTATGTAGCATGCATGTAGTATGTATGTAGTATGTATGTGGTATGTATGTAGCATGTAGTATGTATGTAGCATGCATGTAGTATATATGTGTTATGTATGTAGCATGTATGTAGTATATATGTGGTATGTATGTAGCATGCAGTATGTATGTAGCATGCATGTAGTATATATGTAGTATGTATGTTGCATGTAGTATTTATGTAGTATGAATGTAGCATGTATGTAGTATGTAGTATGAATGTAGCATGTATGTAGTATGCATGTTGTATGTATGTAGCATGTAATTTTTTTTTTTTTTTTTTTACATTTAACACATTAGCCGGATGATGGGACTACTACTGTCCCATCATTGGCTAATGTGTCAATCACTGTCATGGTAGCAGGCATCGCCCGATGGGACTTGTAGTCCCATCGGACGATGCCTGCACAGACCCCCGGAGCCTGCACAGCCCCCCGGCAGGCCGGCACAGCCCCCCGGCAGGCCGGCACAGCCCCCCGGCAGGCCGGCACAGCCCCCCGGAGCCTGCACAGCCCCCCGGCAGGCCGGCACAGCCCCCCGGCTGGCCGGCACAGCCCCCCGGAGCCTGCACAGACCACCGGCAGGCCGGCACAGACCACCGGAGCCTGCACAGACCCCCTGGCAGGCCGGCACAGCCCCCCGAAAGGCCCGTACAGACCCCAGAGAGGCTGTACAAGGGCAGGAAAGGGTTTTTCTTATTCCGATACCGGAAGTCCCATAGACTTGAATGGGACTTCCGGTATCGGAATCGGCGATACCGATACTTTTTTTAAAGATCGGCCGATACCATCCGATACGATACTTTGAAGTATCGGACGGTATCGCTCAACTCTAATCATGACAGATAAAAGCATATGTAACCTTTTTTTTTTCCCCTTAAGCTGTGTGCTTAAGTTTGGTTTTGCCCCCGGTGGCCATTAGTATTATTACACAGTGGTGTCTTTTGTTCTAGCTTGCCCCCCAGTGGTGGTGAGCGTTTTTGCACATGATTATGAAGCAGGTGTGATTGCTGGCTCTTACCTATAAAAGAGTGTCAGGTGGTTGCAATCACGGTTGGTGATAGTGTTCATTTCAACCATCCTTGGTGGAGGAAGGATTTAGAGAGAGGTCCTGGCAGCTCAGTCAGAGCCCTGTTGTGGAAGGAGTCAGAGGGGATTTCCTTGCAGCTCTGACAGAGCTTGGTGGCAGCTATTCAGGAGGAAAGCTGCATTCTGGTGGTGGACTCTGTTGCTGGGAGCAAGAGCAACAGAGCAAAGCTAAGTGGTGTTTCCCTGTTTGTATTTTTCCCTGGTGTGTATTAGTACAGCAGTGGGGCCAGTGCCTGCACCACCCAGCTCCCGAGCAAGGGATAGGTGTAGGGTGTGCTAGGGTCACAGGTTCCGGCTCGGCGACAAGTGAGGAACCTGTATAGGGAACGTTAGGAGTGTGAGTGACACTGACTCAGGGGAGTCAGGTCTACACGTCCCTGTTCCCTATCGCAGGGCCCACCGTTGTAACTGTTTCTCCTTCCCCCTTTTCTTGTTGTTTTAGTTACCGGCCTGCAGGTCGTGTCACACAGGATGGGTCCACGTGACAACAACATGGTCATGAAACCCCTGTGTCCAACGCCACTTTGGCTGTGTGCACCACAAACACCTCTTCCATGTTGCCCCTTACGGCTCGTGGGAGAACCATCACCGCTGCTGTGTGCTGGGAATGCCTCAAACAAACGGTTTACCAGAGTTGCTTGTTTGTTAGCCAATATTAGCTCTAGCTTCTCCTGTGGCATGATGTTTTGGAATTTGCCTTTATAGCGTGGATCCAGGATGCTGGCCAACCAGTAGTCATCATTGTTCATCATTTTGGCAATGCGGGGGTCCCTTTTTAGGATCTGCAAGGCACAATCACACATGTGCGCCAATGTTCCAGGTGTCAATGATGCACTGCTAGTGCTGGGTGGAGGAGCACTTTCTGGCAAATCCGCGTCCCTCCAGTCACGCACAAACCCTGTACCTGACCTTGCCACGCCAACATTTTCTCTTGCCCCCTGAGAAGCATCCTCCCCTAAATAATCATCCCCATCATCCTCCTCCTCTTCCTCTTTTTCCTCCACCTCGTCCACAAGACTTCCCTGAGCAGACAATGGCTGACTGTCATCAAGGCTTCCCTCCTCCTCTTCCTCCTCGGCTGCAGATGCCTGCTCCTTAATGTGCGTCAAAGTTTGCATGAGCAGACGCATAACTGGGATACTCATGCTTATGATGGCGTCGTCTGCGCTTACCAGCCGTGTGCATTCCTCAAAACACTGAAGGACTTTACAGAGGTCTTTCAGCTTCGACCACTGCACACCAGACAACTCCATGTCTGCCCTCAAACTGCCTGCCTGTGTATCCTCCCACAAATGCATTACAGCCTGCCTCTGTTTGCACAGCCTCTGAACCATGTGCAGGGTGGAGTTCCACCTTGTTGCAACGTCGATAATTAGGCGGTGCTTGGGAAGGTGGAGCAATCGCTGCAGCTTCTGCATACGATTGGAGTGTACGGGCGACTGGCGGATGTGCGAGCACAGTCTTCGCACCTTATGGAGCAGTGCTGTTAACTCCAGATAATTATTGAGGAAGCACTGAACCACCAGGTTCAAGGTGTGAGCCAGGCAAGGTATGTGTCTGAGTTTTGAAAGGGCTATGGCTGCCACAAAATTC
Organism: Dendrobates tinctorius; assembly: GCF_039654945.1. Lineage (NCBI taxonomy): Eukaryota > Metazoa > Chordata > Amphibia > Anura > Dendrobatidae > Dendrobates > Dendrobates tinctorius. The sequence goes on along the minus strand of NW_027361696.1, from coordinate 49,292,005 downwards.
CGGCCGTTATCACTAACTACCTTGCCTGCCTCAAGATGTAGACTGCCCAGCCATGCTTGTCGCTGCAAGTAGTCAGCCAGTACCTCTGCGGTGTGTCTGTTGTCACCCAAACACATCATCTTCAACACAGCCTGCTGACGCTTACCACTAGCTGTTCGATAGTGGGGCACCTCGTGTGCAACACTGGCAGCTGCGGATGGAGTGCTCGTGCGACTGTGCTCTGTGGACGAGCTTTTGCTTCTGGAGGAGAAGGAGGAGGGTCGAATGCTCCAGCCAACTGTTTCCTATACCGTGGGCTAGGCAGCACTGTCCCACCGCCGCTGTCCCCTGTGGACCCTGCATCCACCACATTAACCCAGTGCGCAGTGATGGACACGTAACGGCCCTGGCCATGCCTACTGGACCATGCATCTGTTGTGAGGTGCACCTTTCCACTAGCTGATTGCTTGAGTGCATGGACAATGCAGTCTTTCACATGCAGGTGGAGAGCTGGGATGGCTTTTCGAGAAAAGAAGTGCCGACTGGGTAGGTCATAGCGTGATACTGCGTAGGCCATGAGCTCGCGGAAAGCTTCGAGATTAGTTTGGCAATGTGGGCGTTCAAACACTGTGTACTCGGATGAGAGGATGAGTACTTTCTTGTCCTACTGAGAGTCTCTGGTAGGGTGAGCTGGACTTTTGAGCTGCATATGGTGGAACTAGCGGTGGACATGGCGGACTGAGAGAAGGTTGGTGATGGTGATGGTGTTGGTGGTCTTGCTGATGGCCTAGATTCAGTCTTTCGTAGCAATAACATTGTGATTCCCTGACTGCTTTGGCCTTGCGACGACACCTCAACATTTGCTGCTGGTGGTGTGCTAACCGGTGGGCTTACAGTGGGGGAAGCGATGTAGCGTTGCTAACTACCTTCATTCGGAGCAGGTGCACATGTGGTACATGAGGTTTGGTAGTCCGTCCACGCTTGCAAGTGCATGGTGGTTAAATGTCTAAGCATGCAACTGGTATTCAAATTTCTCAGATTTTTCCCTCGGCTAAAGGTCTTTGTGCACTTCTTACAGATAACCTTTGCCTGATCATTAGGATTTTGTTCAAAAAAGTGCCACACTGCACTCTTCCTACTATGGAAGACATTTTGAGGCCTTGCACGCTGTGCTAATTTGACCGTCTGGCCAAGCTGTCCTGCAATTCTTTGGGTTTTTGTAAACCGTTTTTGTACTGCTATGGGCCTGCCAGATAACAGCTGTTGCGATGTCGATGCCTGCTGCGGATCCTCCTCCTCCTCTTCTGAGCTATTGGCAGCGGCACCCTCTTCCCCCCAATGGATGCCAATCTGGGTCAACAACTGGGTCATCCATCACCTCCTCTTCAACTTCATGTGGACCTTACTCTGTGTCACCGTGTAAGGTGGTATAGTATGTGGGAAGGGGCACCTGAGTTTCATCAGGGTCAGATTCTGGCTCAGTACACTGCGAGGACCATGTAGTGCTCTGAGTGAATGTACCAGCAGAAAAATCTAGCAGTGGCTGTGTATCAGTGCACTCCATGTCCGATTCATCTTGGACTGGGGAATTCATGATTTGACTTGATAATCCAGGCATGGTATGTGAAAAGAGCTCCATGGAGTAATCTATAGTGTGGCCTGCCGCATCCTTCACTTTTGGTAGGGGTGAAGGACACAAGGAAAGGTGTTGTTCCTGACCAGGAGCCTCCACTGACGACTCAGTGCTTTTATTTTTTGAAACTTCAGAAGAGGAGGTGATAGAGCTGGAGGCTGTGTCAGCAATGTAAGCCAAAACTTGTTCCTGATGCTCCGGCTTTAAAAGCGGTTTACCTACTCCCAGAAAAGGGAGCCTTCGAGGCCTTGTGGAGCCAGACGATGACGCAGGCTCAACACCTCCTGCCTTAGGTGCTATTTTGCTTTTGCCACTACCAGCAGATGCACCACCACCCCCACCACCATCAGTACCAGCTGGCAACCCCCGCCCACTTCCACGGCCTCTTCCACCATACTTCCTCATTTTTGGAAAAATGTACCAAAAATACCACCAGCTATATGGTACTGTGAAACAAGGTACAAGGTGTATATAGTATTGGGGAGAATTAGAAGCTCCCTAGAGATTTTAGGTGGCTGAACAATTATCTCAGTCTCACTATAGATTACACCTCAATTTAACAGGCTGAAATAGGCAGGTGTATGACCAGGCACAAGGTGTGTATATAGTATTGGGGAGAATTGGAAGCTCCCTAGAGATTTTAGGAGGCTGAACTATTATCTCAGGGCCAATATAGATTACACCTCAATTTAACAGGCTGAAATTGGCTGGTGTATGATAAAGTACAAGGTGTATATATTATTGGGGAGAATTTGAATCTCCCTAGAGATTTTAGGAGGCTGAACTATTATCTCAGGCCCAATATAGATTACATCTCAATTTAACAGGCTGAAATTGGCTGGTGTGTGACAAAGTACAAGGTGTCTATAGTATTGGGGAGAATTTGAATCTCCCTAGAGATTTTAGGAGGCTGAACAATTATCTCAGGCCCACTATAGATTACACCTCAATTTAACTGGCTGAAATAGGCAGGTGTATGACCAGGTACAAGGTGTGTATATAGTATAGGGGAGAATTTGAATCTCCCTAGAGATTTTAGGAGGCTGAACTATTAGCTCAGGCCCAATATAGATTACATCTCAATTTAACAGGCTGAAATTGGCTGGTGTATGACAAAGTACAAGGTGTATATAGTATTGGGGAGAATTTGAATCTCCCTAGAGATTGTAGGAGGCTGACAATGATGCTCTCAGTCCAAGTATGGCAGCAGGCAGCCTAATAAGCAGGACTGCTGCACACACAAAAGGGTGGAAAAATGAACGCTTGGTAACTGTGCAGAAAAGAGGAAGAAAAGTATTTTTGCTTTTAAAAAAGCAGTTTGCACAGCAGTGTTCAAACAGCAATGCAGCTATCAGGGAGCCTTATAAGGCAGCCTAATAACCAACAGAGCTGATGCACAAAAAATATAGCCTTCCCTGTCACTGCACACAAACTGTTGTGTTGTACAGTGGAAATCGCTAACAGCAGAAGCAGTTTTTTTGTTCTTCTTCCCTGCCTAACGCTCTCCCTTATTCAGAATCAGCAGCTGCAACCTCTCCCTAATGCTAATATCGGCAGAAGAAAGATGACGGTCGGCGTGCACGCCCTTTTATAGCCCCTGTGACGCCACACAAAGCAAGCCAATCACTTGCATGCCCTTCTCAAAGACGGTGGTGACCGATGCCCATGTCATCGCGTTGCCCACAGTGTACGTCCTCCATCATTGGCTGAAAAAGGGTGCTGGAAGCATAATTTGAAACGCGACTTTGGCGCTCTGGTCGCCGACCTCATGGCTGATCTCACGCTATGGTCGAGTTTCGTTTCATGAAACCCGACTTCAGCGAAAATCGGCGACTTATGAATTTGACCGACCCGTTTCGCTCAACTCTACTCAGAAGGAGTCACCACCCTCCTCTGACCCCTCCTCCTAAGAGGACTCTGACACCCAGGGTTAGCATGTGGTGAGGGTAGTGACTTGCCCCTACTCCCTGGCAGCACCTCTGCTCCCCCCACTGGAGAAGAAGGGGATGGTTGTAGAATGACAGCAGAGACAGTAGCCCCCAGGCAGCAACTCTTACATGATTGACCCCAGACGACTACTTCCCTAGACCGCCAATCTATTACCAGGTTGTGTTTTTTCAACTACGGGAGGCCTAAAATGATAGGTGCTGGCATTCCCTCCAAGACGTAGCATGACAGGGACTCTTCATGATGAGTCCCTATACGTAGATGAATGTTATCTATGACTTGGGTCAACCTCCCCTGGCTAAGTGGGACAGAGTCAATGGCCTGGATGCTTAGGGGTTTGACTAGCATCCTACACCACAGGCCATGGGTCCGGACAAAGTGAGCATCCACCAGATTGACTTCAGCTCCACTGTCCACAAGTACCAGTAGACCCTCAGTTTCCCTGCCAAGCACCATTTCCGCAGACAGGTTACACTGAGGGGAAGAAATGGAGGAAATATACACTCCCTGGTCGCCTCTCTCCACACGACCAGGGGAACGCGGCTTCTTAGCTGGTACAGAAGATTTGGCACGTGCTGGGCAGACTCCGATGAAATGACTAGTCTACCCACAGAAAAAACATGCCCCCATACCACGGCGAACTGCAGGCAACACCGTTTGGCCTCCTCCCACCTGCATGGGTTCATCTGTCAGCACTGGGGTGTCCTCCTCCCTAGCAAGGACTACAGGGGGCACATTTGGTGTATGCCTCTCCTTGAGGCGTCTATCCACCCGGATGGCAAGGGATATGGCGGCCTCCAACGACCTGGGGCCGGCATACTGCACCAGAGTATCCTTCAACTTTGGGGACAGACAATGCGCAAAATGACTCCTAAGGGCAGGGTCATTCCACTATGTGTCAGTGGCCCACCCCCTAATCTCTGAGCAGTACTCCTCAGCAGGCCAGCCCCCCTGCTCGATCTTACTGAGTCGGGTTTCCGCCAGGGAGACGCCATCAGGATCTCCATACACCAGCGCCAATGCCGCAAAAAACTCATCTACTGATTGTAGAGATGGTCAAGCGACCGGCAGGGAGAAGGCCCAGGTTTGGGGATCACCCTTAAGAAGGGACATAATGATTCCCACCCATTGGTCCTCACTCCCTGATGAATGAGGACGGAGCCTGAAGTATAACTTGCAGGCCTCCTGAAAAACCAAAAATGTACCTCTCCCTCCAGAAAATCTGTCAGGGAGAGATATCTTGGGTTCTGGTTGAGCCTGTACCTGAACCAAGGCCCCAAACCCCACAAACTGCTGCAGCTGCTGCACCACCTCACCATGCAGCACCCTAAGCTCATCAGTGAGGGTCTGAAGCAGTTGGGCAAAGGCCTGGCCTGCATTTGGGTCATGTTCTCACCAGACAAAATGGGATGGTTGGTGATAATGTCACGGGGCAGTTGAGGGAAAAAAAGGGATGAGGAGCCTAGGCCCCTGCACTGCCCCTCATGCTAAGGGGGTGCACTGACTTTCCTTAACTTGGGGGTACACTTGATGGTAGTGAGGCCCAAGTCCCCGACCTGTCCCTATCTCCTGTTTAGCCCTGAGCTAAACCCCCAACCCCCTCCCCAGGAGGTGAGACAGAGAATAAAGTGAACTGCACCAAAAACCAAAGGAAAGATAATACAGGCACCTAGGGGTTAAATAAACAAAACTTAGCTTTCTCTGCTGCAAATGCTCCGAGCAGCAGAGTGAGGCACCAGATCAAGGAAATAGCTGGAGCTCCACTGCAACACAGCCTGCTCCTGACTCCAGCTTGGTTGGACTCTAAAGAGGAATAATATCACCAACAGTGAGCTGCAGCACCTCGTGACCATTTATAGGAAGGAGGGAGTGATGACCACCTGCTGACTAACTAAACATGTAGTAACGCCAGCGGCCACCAGGGGGGGGAAGCCACCAGCAGACTCACTAAACTTGTAGTAACACCAGCGGCCACTGGGAGGGAAAAACTAATATTAACCCCCGATGGCCTGAAAGGAAAAACGTTTATCTAAGAGAATCCAGACTCTGGCAAGGATCCAAAAATGGATCGTGACACTTACATCATCAAGCGCAATGCCGAGTGTCGGACACAGTGGTGTAAAGCCACCTCCCCTGGACTCTGGAGGAAATGTGTTCTGTGCAGTTTTATTTTTTGCAACTCCAAAGTTGGTGACCACCTTGGATGTATACCCATTAACTGAAAGATTGTAACTACTAAATTTTGCACAATAGTATAGAAAGCACCAAGTCAGTTTACTCTTGGTGAGTAAAGTTAAAATTTGCTGTAATTACTTCCATGTGTATTAGTCCTATCTATCACTGGCTGGGCTGTTCTATTACTTTTATAATCTATATATTTAAAATTGAATGTATATGTGTATCACCAACCAATCACAAGCATCTTTCATTTCCCCAGAGCTGTTTAAAAGAAGCTGAGCTGTGATTGGTTGCTATGAGCAACAGTTTTCCCACTCCACGACAACACCTCTGCAAACACTGACTGGGTGGGAGAAATCTAGCATCCCCAAGAACATAAGCTCCCAGACATTGTCTGCCCCCCAGAAAGGAGCAGAGAGCATATGACAGAAATGAATCCCCCCCCTCCCTGCCCATATACCCACACATCCTCCATCCCATAGGCACATCTTTCCTCTTAAAGGCATCTCCTGTATGGAAGTTAGGGCAAATCTCTCAGCGCTCTGATTCTGACCCCAGGCTTCTATTAAAGGGATCATTGGTATGGAAGTTAGGGCAATTCCACTAAGCACTCTGGTTCTGACCCCAGGCCCCTCTTAAAGTGATCCCCAGTATGGAAGTTAGGACCGTTCCACTCAGCTCTGTGGTTCTGACCCCAGGGTCTCTTAAAGGGATCATTGGTATGGAAGTTAGGGCAATTCCACTAAGTGCTCTGGTTCTGACCCCAGGCCCCTCTTAAAGGGATCCCCAGTATGGAAGTTAGGACCGTTCCACTCAGCTCTGTGGTTCTGACCCCAGGGTCTCTTAAAGGGATCCCTGGTATGGAAGTTAGGGCAATTCCATTCAGCGTTCTGGTTCTGACTCCAGGCTCTCTTAAAGGGATCCCCGGTATGGAAGTCAGGGCAATTGCCTTCAAATGCTTTTGTACTGACCCCAGGCTTTCTTAAAAGAATCTCCTCCCTCAGCGCTCTGTTTCTGACCCCAGGATTCTATTAACGGGATCATTGGTATGCAAGTCAGGGCAAATCCACTCAGCGCTCTGCTTCTGATTCCAGGCTCTCTTAAAGCGATCCCTGGTATGGAAGTTAGGGCAATTCCACTCAGCGCACTGGTTCTGACCCAAGTCTCTCTTAAAGGGATCATTGGTATGGAAGTGAGGGCAAATCCACTCTGTGCTCTGATTCTGACCCCAGGCCTCTCTTAAAGGGATCTCCGGTATGTAATTTAGAGTAAATCCCTCAGCGCTCTGATTTTCACCCCAGGCTTCTATTAAAGGGATCATTGGCATGAACGTAAGGGCAAATCCATACAGCACTCTGATTCTGATGCCAGGCCTCTCTTAAAGGGATCCCCAGTATGGAAGTTAGGACCATTCCACTGGTTCTGACCCCAGGCTGACGGGCTGATGGGGGATATTTGGGGTAGTAGTCCGGTGGCTCTGGCTGATGGGATGATGTGGGATATTAGGGGTAGTAGTCCGGTGGCTCTGTCGGAATGATGTGGGATATTAGGGGTAGTAGTCCGGCGGCTGTGACGGGATGATGTTTGATATTAGTAGTAGTTGTCCGGTGGCCATGGCTGACGGGATGATGTGGGATATTAGGGATACATATCAAAATGAGAAAAATGGTTGCACTCAATTGCATTAAGACATGTCAATATGAAACATATGAAGTGTGAATAGCATAAATGGCTTTTGAAATTTAGAAAAAACATATGACATACTTAGCACAAAATTTTGCTAAAAAATTTGAGCCCGTTCACCAAAGTCAAGGTAATCTCATGATCGAATGGGTCCCTAATCTAACTGCCTAGTGTGAACACTTACCTCAGGCTAATAACTTGGTAAAGCCTATTTTATAGGAAGATAGGAACCAAATGTGATTGGATGTAATTAAAATCACAACTTGGTGAAGGGTGGAGCATCTCATATGTTTTTTCTACATTTCAAAACCCATTTATGCTATTCACACTTCATATATTTCATATTGACATGTCTTAATGCGAGTGCAACCATTTTTCTCATTTTCATATGTAAGCTGTTTTTTGGTATGCACCTATTCAGACTAGTTCTTGATGTGCCGTCAGTTTTTCTGTTATTTGGATATTGGGGGTAGTAGTCAGGTGGCTTTGATGGGATGATGTTGGATGTTAGGGGTAGTAGTCCGGTGGCTCTGATGGGATGATGTGGGATATTAGGGGTAGTAGTCCGGTGGCTCTGGCTGAGGGGATGATGTGGGATATTAGGGGTAGTAGTCCGGTGGCTCTGGCTGACAGGATGATGTGGGATATTAGGGGTAGTAGTCCGGTGGCTCTGGCTGACGGGACGATGTGGGATATTACAGGTAGTAGTCCGGTAGCTCTGGCTGACGGGATGATGTTAGTGGTAGTTGTCTGGTGGCTCTGGCTGACGGGATGATGTGGGATATTAGGGGTAGTAGTCCGGTGGCTCTGGCTGAGGGGATGATGTGGGATATTAGGGGTAGTAGTCCGGTGGCTCTGGCTGAGGGGATGATGTGGGATATTAGGGGTAGTAGTCCGGTGGCTCTGGCTGACGGGACGATGTGGGATATTAGGTGTAGTAGTCCGGTGGCTCTGGCTGACGGGATGATGTTAGTGGTAGTTATCCGGTGGCTCTGGCTGACGGGATGATGTGTGATATTAGGGGTAGTAGTCTGGTGGCTCTGGCTGAGGGGACGATGTGGGATATTAGGGGTAGTAGTCCGGTAGCTCTGGCTGACGGGATGATGTGGGATATTAGGGGTAGTAGTCCGGTAGCTCTGGCTGACGGGATGATGTGGGATATTAGGGGTAGTAGCCCGGTAGCTCTGGCTGATGGGATGATGTGGGATATTAGGGGTAGTAGTCGGTGGCTCTGGCTGAGGGGACGATGTGGGATATTAGGGGTAGTAGTCCGGTAGCTCTGGCTGACGGGACGATGTGGGATGTTAGGGATAGTAGTCCGGTGGCTCTGGCTGACGGGATGATTTGGGATATTATAGTGAATGTGGCTATGCAGAGTGGGCAGTGCTCTACACTCAGCTTTATATATATATATATATATATATATAATCATTATAATTTGTTATAACTAACTGTATTTAGTTACTATGCCGGGACAGCACCGGGCTCTTCAGCTAGTACCTGATAAAATCTGACAAAAGTGACTTCTTTTTCTGACTTTGATTACTGGTAGAGAAAAGAAAACTGATTGAAAGTGAATAGAATTCACTTTCAACTCCACAAAAAAATTAGATTTGCTAGAATCTGAACTTTTTGCAACCTTATTAACTCAAATCAAGAAGTGCTGCTTTCTTTATTGTTTTTAAGGCTGGATAGAAATAAAAGAAATAAAACATATATACTCTCATTCCTCATATGTCTTATAACCACTGTTCCTTTCCAGGTCCTCAACTGGCTTACTTCCTCCCTCCGCCTCCGTTCTTCTCTTCCATTTTCATTCTGAGGCTCCTCCGATATTGACTAGACCTAAATATGGTGTCATAATGTTGTGGGGTGATGCAAGTTAACATGTCATGTAAGGTCTAGTGGGCACCGGAGGAGCCAAAGATTGAAGAGAAAACCAGAGTTGGAGGGAGGAAGTGTGCCAGAAGAAGACATGAAAGGTCAGAGGGAGGAAGCGTGCCAGGAGAGAACCTGAAAGGCTGGAGGCATGAAGCAAGTCAGCAGAGGACCTGAAAAGCCAGAGGGAGGAAGTGAGTCAGCAAAAGACCTGAAATGCTGTAGGGAGGAAGCGAGCCAGCAAAAGATCTGCAAGGCCAAAGGGAAGAAACGAGACAGCAAAAGACCTGATAGGCAGTAGGGAGGAAACAAGCCTGAAGAGGACCTGAAAGGTGGGAGGGAGTAAGCAAGCCAGCAGAGGACCTGAAAGGCTGGCAGTAGGAAGCAAGCCAGCAGAGGACCTGAAAAACCAGAGCGAGGAAGCGAGCCAATTGAAGACCAGAAAGGGAGACTCAGCTCCAGGATAAGTAAGTGCTGAGATGCATATAGCATTTTTTCTTTTTTTAACTCATAATAATTGTCTTTTACAAGCAATCCTAATAAATTTTAATGCAAATCAATTTTCTTCCCCGGTTTTAGGGGAAGCTTGCATTTTTAATTTGGACAGATTCACTCTTCTCTAAGTGACCATAATGGTGAGGAAGTTCTGTGGTGTTTTTACTTCTGAGGCCGGGGGCAGAGAATTATGGTTAGAGTGTGCAGTGAAATACCAGAGGAACCACCAGTGTCATTAGCCAGATGGCCACCTTTCTAAAGATGTGATGCTATGAAGCTGTATTGTTTTCTGGCTGCATCTCTTATTTGTTATGTGATGCTTCCTTGTGGCAAAAAAAAGTATAATGTCCCCGAGTTTAGCCTGCTGAGAGCCTTCTGTCTCTGATCATTGCAGAAAAATAGTGTGACATTTTGGGATTCAAGGTGGCCACCACTGAACAGTGTTAGGTTACAAAGTCCCCCCCAGAAGAGCGGAAAAAAATTTAAATCTGTAATGGAGGAGGACCAGTCAGCTCAAGAGCTCAGTAAAGGGAGAAGCTGTTTGATTCACAGGAGTGGAGGAGTCCTCTACTGAGGACAGCTTGAATTTCTGTGGAACTTGATTGGGGCAGCTTATCCAATATCCAGACTATCTCGCATTGCAACCTTTCATCAATTTTTCTCTGCCGTCCACATCCAGGGAGATTAGCTACAGTGCCATGATTTGCAAACTTCATGATTTTGTTTCACACTGTTGGCCAAGGAACATCAACATCTCTGGAGATGGACTTGTAACCTTGAGATTGTTGATATTTTGATTCTCAAGTCCTCAGACAGTTCTCATCTCCTCTTCCTGTTCCCTATGCTTAGTGTGGCACACACAGACACACAATGCAAAGATTGAGTCAACTTCTCCCCTTGTTATCTGGTTTCAGGTGTGATTTTCATATTGCCCACACCTGTTACTTGCCACAGGTGAGTTTAAATGAGCATCACATGCTTGACATAAAGTTGTTTACCCACATTTTTAGAAAGGTACCAATAATTTTGTCTGGCCCATTTTTGGGGTTTTGTGTGAAATTATGTTCAATTTGCCTTTTTTCACAATTTTTTTTATGCTGTTCCAATACACACAAAAAAAAATAAACATGTGTATAACAAAACATGTGTAATTGCAATAATTTTCAGGGAGAAATACTTCATTTTTTTATGACTGTAAACCAGAAAGGGGCCCAAGATGGGAGATATATATACCAAGATGGTGATCATATACACCATGATGGGCCCAGGATGTAGGCCATATATACCAGAATGGGGGACATAAATACCAGAAAGGGGCCCAAGATGAAGGACATATATACCAGGAAGGGAGACATGTATTACTGGATGGGGACATATCTACTAGGAAGGGGCCCAGGATAAGGGACATATATACCAAGAATGGGGACATACTGTATATACCAACTTGGGGAACATATATAATAGGAGGGGTCCAGGATGGGGAACATATGGAAACCAGGATGGGGTGAACACATATGTCTTTATAGGATTTAGATGGCTACAAGGGTCCATAGATCTGACCAATAAGGGGGGGGTCATTTTCAAATTTTTCACTGGGGCCCATTGGACTCTAGTTACACAAATTGATGGACCCATTCTATGCTGACTCATATGGGCAAGTTTTATACTGATACAGCACCTCTTTTTATGGCCTGATCATGTGGGCTATTATAATGCAGTAGGTCTTAGTAATGGCTCCTATTTTGGTTTATTTGCCATATCCCCATATCCCTCATTTAATTATATATGACATGTTTGTTTTTTTTTTAGTTCAAACTTTATTGGAAAAAGAGAATACTGGTATTTGCTCAGATTGAGAGTTTGCGTGTTGTAGCCATTTGTAAAGCATCATAATGCCCCATTTGTCAGGATCATAAAAAATGCAAAGAAGTCAAAACTTTTAACTAGGATCATATTCCTCTTCATCTTGGTCGTCTTTGTCATCATCATATTCCTCTTCATCTTTGTCATCATCCTCGACTTCGCTTCTAGTGCATGTGATTTTGTAGCCATCATGAAATACAGTCTCAGGAAAAGGAGGAATTTGATGAATGCAAATGTTCTTGGTGGCACATCCTTTGTAAGCCCAATCTTCTGCAAGAGCTGAGGAGAAAAACACTGGATATGTTAAGAAGATAAAGTGTTCAATCATCGGAGGTCAAGGTCGGTCTGGTAGACAGAGGTGGCTCAAAACCAACTGGACTTTACCAAATGGCTTTAGCTTGAGCAACCCGCCTTAACTAGAAGAGGGACCTTCAACTCCAAGTAGCATCCGCCAAAAGGTTTAATCAACTTCATCAAGGAGATCAAGCAACAAATGCGATCTTCAGTCATAGAGTTGGGATTGGTGATACAGTTGCATACACATGAGTTGTTGACACCAGAAATGCTTCAATTTCCACCTGGCATAAAAAGTGGCCTGGTCAATGACGTGGAGATGGTTCCTTTCTGCCTTATGGTCAGAAACAAGTCTGATGTGAAGTTTGTATAAGGGAGTGAAGGAAGAGCTGATCTCCGGGGACACATGTCGAAAAATTCCTTATATATATATATATAGTACACATTTGAAACATGAGACAGAATAGGACAACAGGTTGTTAAAGGGAAACTGTCAATAGTTTTTTTTCTACCTCATATGAAAGATGTAGGGGCAGAGACCTTGATTCTGGTGATGTATCACTTACTAGGCTGTTTGCTGTAGTTTTGATACAATCATAGTTTTAACTGTTGCAAATCTTGAGTACTCTGCATACTGGGCACTGTATAACCCCGCTTACATCCCTGATTGGCTGATATGTGTGTACACTGTGCATAAGCAGCAAGTTGCCAATCAGAGATGGGGGGGGTATGGTTGGACTACATGGCAGCAGGTTTATTAGTCCTCTGGAGATGAATCAGTGATTTTAACACAAACTAAAGCAATCACGCCAGAAAGTGATACATGGCTGGAATCAGTGTATCTGTCTCTACATTATGGTGCTCTCAAACTAGGTGTCAAAAACCTGGTGACATTTTCCCTTTAAGGGAAGAAATTTAGAGCTTCTTATCCATCCATACCAACTAAATGTAAAGGGAGTGCTGTACGTGATCCCTTGACAACTCTAAGGAGGGCTACCATGAATAGGCTTGCCACTAGCTACTCTGTTTTCCAGATGCCAGGGTTGCCCTGGCCTTCACCATTTAATCCCCAATACAAGTATATGGACTTAAAAATGATTCCTAGGCTCGGGCCTCTGAGTTAAATGCTTTGGTGGTGTGAGCTGGTGAGTAGAATAGTTGGGTAGCTGGGTGAGAACCAGGAGGTCATAACTGGGTCAGATTTACAAGGCAGGAGAGTAGTCAAAAGATCAGCCACGGTCAAAAAGCAGGAAAGTCAACAGGAAGTCAAAGCAGAATGCTGAGAAGTTGTCTAAGAGCAAATTATAACTGGCAGTGGACAGTAGGCTCTCAGGAGATTAAACACCCTGCAGCCCCACCCAGGCCACAAGGAAGGAAACAAACACTAAGGGTATGTTTCCACAGGCTGTATTACATCCGGATTTGCTGCGAATTGAATGCTGCGTATAGCCGCAGCGTCCAGGTGTTACAGCATAGTGGAGGGGATTTTATGAAATCCCAAGTCCACTATGCGTCCTAATACGTGGGTGACACACCCATGAAACCGGACATGCGGCGCGTCTTTTTAGAAATCAGCATGTCTGTTTACCTTGGGAAGATGCTCAGTCTCCACAAGGTAAATAACTCAGTCTATGTATACGATGGGGTGATACAGCATGTGTTCAATGACCACATCCGGAATCACTGCGCGTACAGAAGGGGCGGGGCTTTGGGCGGAGCAGACTTTCCGCTCTGTCCAAAGCGCAATGAATGTGCTTAGTGGAAACACACCCTAAAAAGCTAGCTCCTGATCTCCCAGTATGGACAGAACTACAAGTACCTGAGAACACTGAACTAGAGGGGTCGCCTCTCACTGTCCGCGACAAGAGCATGGCAGCGCTTGGAAACAGAAGCAGAAACAGGACTGGCATGTACCGACACAGATGACATACTAAGGAAGTGGGAACCACAAGATTTACAGTTTTTGCACCTTGTCAAAAAGATAACAAATGCCTTATAACTTTTTTTAAAATTTTAACTGGGTAAGAACACCTCATAGGGGACCCCACCTGCTGGAAGGACCAGGCTTTCCTAGCCCTTTGATGAGCTAAGTAAAAATGGAAGATGTTATGTACAAAACGTGGCAAAGGAAAAGAGCAAAAGAGGAAACTTATACTTACTTGAATTACAGATTTTACCAGCAAAGGAGAAGCACCGCGACTGGGGACCCCGACATTTCATGGTGTCAGATGGAGTGCAACTTTTTACTCCTTTTCCCCTTGCATAACAGTAGGGGCATTCTACCCCATTTCTTTTTTCTTTGTAGTTTGTTGGCACCACTGGGTTCAAGAAAAATCATATTAGTCCCATGCATAAAAGAACTCATCAAATTCTGGGTTAAATTCATTAAGATATATATATTAAAAAAAATAGGCAGCACTCCAAATTAAATGTGAAAAAAGTGGATACTTTACTGATCCTCAAGTGGCGACGTTTCAACGGTGACCCGTCTTTATCAAGCCTGGCTAGATAAAGACGGGTAACTGTTGAAATGTCGCCACTTGAGGATCAGTAAAGTATCCACTTTTCACATTTAATTTGGAGTGCTGCCTATGTTTTTATTTTATTAACTCGGCTGTTTGGACACTGCTGAATAGGTTCTGCACCAATTGTATAATTTTGGTAGTGCTGCCCATATATACACAGTACAGACCAAAAGTTTGCACACACCTTCTCATTCAAAGAGTTTTCTTTATTTTCATGACTGAAAATTATAGATTCACTCTGAAGGCATCAAAACTATGAATTAACACATGTGGAATTATATAATTAACAAAAAAGTGTGAAACAACTGAAAACATGTCTTATATTCTAGGTTCTTCAAAGTAGTCACCTTTTGCTTTGATTACTGCTTTGCACACTCTTGGCATTCTCTTGATGAGCTTAAAGAGCTTAAAGAGACTACTTTGAAGAACCTAGAATATAAGACATATTTTCAGTTGTTTCACACTTTTTTGTTAATTACATAATTCCACATGTGTTAATTCATAGTTTTGATGCCTTCAGAGTGAATCTACAATTTTCATAGTCACGAAAATAAAGAAAACTCTTTGAATGAGGTGTGTGTTCAAACTTTTGGTCTGTACTGTGTATATATATCTGAATGTATGTATGTATGTATGGTTGGTGATACACACACACAATCATGAAGCATCTTTCATTTCACCAGAGCTGTTCAAGAGAAGCCGAGCTGTGATTGGTTGCTATGAGCAACAGTTTTCCTTGCAACCAATCACTAAGCATCTCTCATTTCACCAGAGCTGGTTAAAAGAAGTTGAGCTGTGATTGTTTGCTATGGGCAAGTTTTCCCACTTGACAACACCTCAGCAGGCACTGACATGGTGGGAGAAACCTAGCATCCCTGGGAACATAAGCTCCCAGCCATTGTCTGCCCCCAAAAAGGAGCAGAGAGCACATGACAGAAATGAATCCCCCCTCCCATTCCCATATACCCATCACACATCCTCCATCCAATAGGCACATCTTCCCTTTTAAAGGGATCATTGGTATGGAAGTTAGAGCAAATCCATCCAGCACTGTGGTTCTGACCCCAGGGTCTCTTAAAGGGATCATTGGTATGGAAGTTAGGGCAAATCCACTCTGTGCTTTGGTACTGACACCCAGGCCTTTCTTAAAGGGATCTCCTTTATGGAAGTCAGGGCAAATCTATCCAGTGCTTTGGTTCTGACCCCAGGCCTCTCTTAAAGGGATCCCCAGTATGGAAGTCAGGGCAATTGTCTTCAAATGCTCTGGTTCTGACCCCAGGCTCTCTTAAAGGGATCTCCTGTATGGAAGTTAGGGCAAATCCCTCAGCGCTCTGATGCTGACCCCTGGGTTCTATTAAAGGGATCATTGGTATGCAAGTCAGGGCAAATCCACTCAGCGCTCTGGTTCTGACCCCAGGCTGATGGGATGATTAGGGTAGTAGTCCGGTGGCTCTGGCTGACGGGATGATGTGGGATATTAGGGGTAGCAGTCCAGTGGCTCTGGCTGACAGGATAATGTGGGATATTAGGGGTAGTAGTCCGGTAGCTCTGGCTGACAGGATAATGTGGGATATTATAGTGAATGTGGCTATGCGGAGTGGGCGGGGCACTACACTCAGCTTTATATATATAGATATAATCATTATAATTTGTTATAACTAACCGTAGTTAGTTACTATGCCCGGGCAGCATCGGGCTTTTCAGCTAGTACTGTATATGTGTGTGTGTGTGTGTGTGTGTGTGTGTGTGTGTGTGTGTGTGGTGAAAATGAGCACTGGCCGCCTGTTACACTCTCCGATTAGATGATCCCTTGGGTCTCAGAGCCGGACATTCTAAAACTAATCTATTCTTAACAATTTTTTTTAATCAAAGATGAATTTTCCAAGTAGGACAATATAATTTTGTCTTTTTATGAAGCACTGTTCAACAATGACATGCCCTGGATATGCTTCAGAGTAATAGCTTTGACCGTAGAACCCATTTATTATTGGTCCTGTTTGCAAAATTCTGACAGACTTGCCAATATTTGTATAAGGATAAGCACTCAGCTGCATAAATATGGTTAATCTTTATAACAGGAGATAATTTCTGGACATATAGTAAAATGAAATATATGGGTATAGCACATTCATTCAACTTACATGGTAGTGATTCACTATTACAGAGGTTTCCCTTGCAGCACTTTGTTAAGCTATAGATGTCAATTCCCACTGTCATGTTGAAAGTTAGGTTACACAGGGATGGAGAGTTTGCACAAGACTTCCAGATCTGGTAGAACTTCCCATTACCTAAAAATATAACACAATTGATTTTAAATGACAAAAATATACTATAATGCTGTCCCTATGTACAAGAATATAACTGCTATAATACTGCCCCTATTTACAAGAATATAACTACTATAATACTGCCCCTATGTACAAGAATGTAACTACTATTATGCATTCTTTTTCAGAGAATGGGAGCGTTACAGAATGGACATACAAAGGTTGTTCACAGGGACTTGTGTGCAATGAGACAATTTATACGGATTTGGGCTTCAGGAAAACCTATGTTAGTTCCACGTGCTGCATCACAGACTTATGCAACACTGACACCTACTACGGTATGTTACAAGCAAGTCAGTCAGAATATTCATCCTATGCTGTCAATAGATAATATTTTCCATTTATTCACAGTTTATAGGAGGCTCTCGTTCAACCGATGCAGTTGATGGTGCAAAAGCCGAAGGGCCAAATTTTAAATATATGGGGACCTAATTCACAAATGGTACCAATGGTGCTCAATTCTAGAAGTCTATTTGTAAATCATTTTATTAAAATGGGAGCTTTGACAGCGTCACCCTCCGAGAAATAGAAGAGTATGGACTTGCTTCTTCTTATGATCCCCAATATGGTGTTTTGGGGTTCCCTGGTAACTTTTTAGAAAAGGACATGAAATTGAAAATTGAATTGATAAGATCATGGTGGAAATTAACAGATCATGGTGCAGAGAACTTTAGATTGAAAGCAATTTCATGTCCATGTGAGGCTGGTTTCACACTTGCGTTTTTTTGCGCTTTTTGTAGCGCAAAAAAACGCATGCGTTTTTTCCCCTATACTTTAACATGGGTGCGCATAGGTGCGCATACACATGCGTTTGTACGCACATGCGTTTTTTTGTAGTGTGCACTCGGGCGCACAAAATGCATCCTGTTGCATTTTTTGTGCGTCCGACTTGTCCCAAAAAAACGCATGCGCACGCAATGCGTTTTTTTTACAGCAAAACACCCATTAAAAAACGCATGCGTTTTTTAAAAAAGCGCACCAAAACCCGCAAAAAAACACCCACAAACGCATGATGCGGTTTGTGTGCGCAAAAAATGCGCAGCAAAAAAGCGCAAGTGTGAAAGTAGCCTTAGAATAGAAAATGTAGTTCTGATCCGGCTTAGGAAAGATCATCCAATTGTGGTCATTTTCTTCCTATTTATTCAGGACTTTCATTTTCTTTTCCAGCTCGAGTCCCTGTTGCCGCTCTATTTTGTGAGTCCTGTGAAGGTAACAATGTGACCTGTGCAGCGTCCAACCTGACATCCCTCCAATGTGGCGGAGTACAAGATCGCTGCATGACGATCCAAACTGTGTATGTCAATGGTAAGACCAGCCCGTGAAGTGTGTATGGACACCTCGTCACAGATCCCATTCCTAATAATTCTCCCATTTCTGCAGATTCCAGCTCGAACGTTGTCTATAAAGGTTGTGCAACGGGTAACCTGTGTGGTCGGCAGTTGGCATATAACACCGGTGGTCCCAGGGTTTACACGGAGGTGTCATGTTGTGGGAACAAGTACTTCAACCATGGCGTTCAAGCAGGTACTGTGCACTCAAAAGCAAATGAGACATTTTTGTTACGTTTTTAGACAGTGCCCTACCTAGATACAGGATTGGGCTGTTGGATTTCCATATGCTCCATCTTTTCATTTTCAGAAAAGAGGTAGAGGTTTACAAACTTCCCATAAAATACAACCCAAGCAGGGGCGGACATATCATTGGTGCAGCCTGAGGCCCAAGAAGTAATGGGGCCACTACCACCTCCTAGAGCAATAAGGAGCTTCTGTCATAGGAGAACTGTGAAAAATGAAAAGGACTCATATAGTGTTCTTGCACAGGGACTCATTTCTGTCTGTTTGTGCCATTGAACCCATGGGTCTCTTTTTGGAGTTGGTTGGTGAAATCTAGGGTGGTGATGGGTCGCCCTCCCAGGGCTGTGGGGTACTCGGTACCGGGCTGGTGTCAGGGGAATGTGTCACAGCAGCGGTGACCCGGTCCGTGACCCTAGGCGACCAAGTAATGGGGGAATGTAGTTAATGAAATGGAATAGTTCGTGACGCCACCTGTGGTGTTTGGCAAGCAGATGTTAAGCCAACCCCCCCCCCGTTAAACACAGCATGTCCGCGGGCTGCAAGACAACAAAGGGTTCTGGAAGCCGAACTGGAACTGCTACCAGATGCAAGGTACTCATTGGCCATCCTCAGGTACTCCTCTTTCCAAGGTGTCAAGTTGGGGACCTTTGGCTTAGGCTGCCGGGCTGGAGCTGGTGCAAGGGCAGCCGGTGTTCTAGCAGTCTGGGTAACAACTGTGGGTGGAGGTGCAGCAGGTCGCTTCAGCCTGTACCTCTCAGCAAGCTCCTCCGGGATACGGCGTATATTCAGGGCATATCACCCCCTGAGCCCCTCATGCCGGGTGAATGTCACATACTCCCCAGGTTCCAGATTCCGGTCCAGGTGTCCCTTACTCAGATGGGACTCAACGTCTCTCTGGCTAAAGAACAGGTCGGAGATCCGTTTGGGGTCAGAGATAAACCCGAACCCCCGCTCCCGATTCACGTTGAGAACCTGGCCCCATCCTGCTGAATCCCGGTGACCAAAGTGACCACCACGGTTTTCTCCTTTCGGGCTAGATACGGGCCCAGCACAGCCATCTTTCTCTGCTTCCTCTCCCGATATTCAGCTGCCAGCTGCCGGATGGTGGCCTGACAGCTGGCCCAGTTCTCTTCTTCCTCCCGCTCCTCCCGGGACCTGCTCGCACCCACCGGGGCCCGCGGCACCACCGTTAGGGGTTCAGATGTCTCACCCTCGGGACTAGCATCCCGGTCCCAGACAAGGTCCAGCACGACCTGCCCTGCCGCTACCACGGGCGCACAACCCAGGGCCTTCCCAGGTTCAGGGGCTGCAGTCCTACCTGGGCACTCCTGGCAGTCTTCCAGCTCCAGTGCAGGCTTGAGGCGGTGAGCTGCTGCCGGGATATCCACCGGAATGGCTGGCCAGGGTGCTAGCGGTGGTGGAGCGGGTGATGGTTCCGGGTCCGCAGGGGTCTCCGATGGGACCTGCGCAGCCGCGTCAGGTCCAGGCAATAGCGCGGCCTCAGCAGGTACCGGTGGAGCGGGTACCGCAGGCGTAGGCCCCTCCTGGGCATGTTGCCGGTTCAGCCTCTCCAAGGCCTCCTGTCTCAGCTGCAGCCGGGTGGTCAGCTCGACTATTTCTTCTTCCAGCTGCCGGCGGTTCATCTCTGAGATCGGGTCGGAGCCTTCAGCCATGGCGCCAGGGAGATCCGTTTCCCCGTGCTCCGCAGGCCTCCTTCCCTCATGCTCCAAAATGGCGTTCTGGCGTTCTTCTTCCTGCCTCGGCCCCTTTCCCGCCACTGGCTTCTTCTGCCCCTCCTTCCAGGGGCGGCGTCTTCTTCCAGCGCCTCCATACCAAGCCAGTATACGAACTACTCGGGGGGTGGGCCATGTTGCTGTCACATAGTAATTCAGGCAGGGAAGGCCCAATACTCTTCGCGGTCTTTTCCTAGGACCTCCCATCTCTTCACGCCCTTCTTCTCTGCGCCAGCGGCCATTTCTAATGTCCATTTTACAGTCTATTAAATTGGGTCTTCTGCACATTTTCAAAAGTTCAAAGTCTCACAATTTCAGGCGCACAGAACTCGATGGTATCGGGTCTCGTCATCCTGTTCGTGACGCCAAAATTGGGTCGCCCTCCCAGGGCTGTGGGGTGCTTGGTACCGGGCCGGTGTCAGGGGAATGTGTCACAGCAGCGGTGACCCGGTCCGTGGCCCTGGGCACCCAAGTAATGGGGGAATGTAGTTAATGAAATGGAATAGTTCGTGATGCCACCTGTGGTGTTTGGCAAGCAAGATGTTAAGCCAACGCTGTGTGCAGATCCTCTGGGGCTGATGGTGTGTTGCAGCATAGATGGTGTAGCTCCCCACAGGTGAAACTGTAACCCCAGGGCAGTGTAATTGCAATAGATGAGGATAGGCGCAGGCGGTGTGAGGAATGCTGGTACCCAGATGTAGCGGTGCTGACGGTGTTAGCGCAGAAAGGAATGGAAGACACCAGGGCTTGTAGTTCCAAAGCTTTACTCACAGTCCATGGTACACACTGGTGCCTGCCTCCGTGCCGTGTCCTCCGGGGCAGAGACTCAATCAACCTCCCAGGCAAGTCAGGATTCTCCTCTCCAACACTCCGCCAACATGTACCTTTCCTGAACGACTCCTCTATTGCGCCTTAAGGTGTGAAGAGCTCCAGTACCGTGATACTCTGGAGTTCCTCCTGTCAGATGTTCCTAACAACTCTACTCATATGGCAGACAGCTGTAGCCTCTCTCAGAGACTCCCTTCTCCAGAGTCCTGGCTCTCTATTCAGTTGCTGTTGTGCCCCAAGTCTTAGATGGGAGTAGTGCATTTACAACCAACTACTCCACCGGTGTCTGCTGCAGAACCATAAGCGTCCATACAACCTCGGGGACCGGGCCCCGGCCTTGCACTGAGAATCTATAGGCAGGGTTCCTCTTCCGACCCACAACTCCTCTCTGTTCTCCTACTCCTTCGTTCCGCACTGTTCCTTCCCTCTCTTATGGAAGCTTAGGTTGCAGTTCTACGTCTTTCTCCTTCTGTTCCTTTCCCGTGCCAGCTGGCTCAGATCACCGAGGCAGCTGCAGCTCTTCTTCTCCTCGGACCCGTCCTCAGACTCTCCTGACTGACTGTCCTCCTCCCGCCTGACCTCCCGTCAGACTGACTTCTAGACAGTCAGACTGAACTGTAATTCTAAACCTTCCCAATCTTTTATATGGATCTCAACTCCACCCACCTCCCAGCACGTCCAGTGTTCCATGCAGGGAACCACCAGAGGTGCTCTGCTACTCTCTAAGCGCTGAGCCGCAATGTGATTGTGCAGAACTACCCTGTTGTGTGGGATGCGAGTGCTGGAGTGTGGAAAGGAGCTCCCAACTTACCTGGATGGTGGGGCACTACACCTTAGGAGAAGGTGCAATACCTCTGTGGTGACAAACTATTTCCATTGTCTTTTTTTTTCTCCAACAGTGACAGTGAATTCGACCCTAACTGGCATGCAGTGCTACGCATGCAACGAAACTGGCAAAGGAGAATGCACAGCACCCATCACCAAAATAGCCTCGTGTATGGGAAATATAAGAATATACAAGAATATAACTACTATAATACTGCCCGCTATGTACAAGAATATAACTACTATAATACTGCTCTTACACTCTTATATACAAAAATATAACTACTATAATACTGCCCCCTATGTACAAGAATATAACTACTATAATACTGCCCCCTATGTACAAGAATATAACTACTATAATACTGCCCCTATGTACAAGAATATAACTACTATAATACTGCCCCCTATGTGCTAGAATATAACTACTATAATGCTGTCCCTATGTGCAATAATATAACTACTATAATACTGCCCCTATGTACAAGAATATAATTACTATAATACTGCCCCTTATGTACAAGGATATAACTACTATAATACTGCCCCTATGTACAAGAATATAACTACTATAATACTGCCCCACTGTACAAGAATATAACTACTGTAATACTGCCCCTATGTACAAGAATATAACTACTATAATACTGCCCCTATGTACAAGAATATAACTACTATAATACTGCCCCCTATGTGCTAGAATATAACTACTATAATGCTGTCCCTATGTACAATAATATAACTACTATAATACTGCCCCTATGTACAAGAATATAATTACTATAATACTGCCACTTATGTACAAGGATATAACTACTATAATACTGCCTCTTATGTACAAGACTAAAACTACTATAAAACTGCCCCTATGTACAACAATATAACTACTATAAAATACTGCCTCATGCACAGGAATATAACTAATACAATACTGTCCCTATGTACAAGAATATAATTACTATAAAAATGCTCCCTATGTACAAGAATATAACTACTATAATGCTGTCCCTATGTACAAGAATATAACTACTATAATACTGCCCCCTATGTACAAGAATATAATTACTATAATACTGCCCCTTATGTACAAGGATATAACTACTATAATACTGCCTCTTATGTACAAGACTAAAACTGCTATAAAACTAACCCTATGTACAACAATATAACTACTATAAAATACTGACTCATGCACAAGAATATAACTAATACAATACTGTCCCTATGTACAAGACTATAACTACTATAATACTGCTCCTATGTACAAGAATATAACTACTATAATACTGCCCCTATGTACAAGAATATAACTATTATAAATACTGCTCCCTATGTACAAGACTATAACTACTATAATACTGCCCTTATGTACAAGAATATAACTATAATAATACTGCTCCTATGTACAAGAATATAACTATAATAATACTGCCCCTATGTACAAGAATATAACTACTATAAATACTGCTCCCTATGTACAAGACTATAACTACTATAATACTGTCCTCTATGTACAAGAATATAACTACTATAAATACTGCTCCCTATGTACAAGACTATAACTACTATAATACTGCCCTTATGTACAAGAATATAACTACTATAATACTGCTCCTATGTACAAGAATATAACTATAATAATACTGCCCCTATGTACAAGAATATAACTACTATAAATACTGCTCCCTATGTACAAGACTATAACTACTATAATACTGTCCTCTATGTACAAGAATATAACTACTATAAATACTGCTCCCTATGTACAAGACTATAACTACTATAATACTGCCCTTATGTACAAGAATATAACTACTATAATACTACCCCCTATGTACAAGAATATAACTACTATATTACTGCTCCTTTGTACAAGAATATAACTACTATAATATTGCCCCTATGTACAAGAATATAACTACTATAATACTTCCCCATATTGTACAAGAATATAGCTACTATAATACTGCTCCATGTATAAGAATATACCTACTATAATACTGTTCCTATTCACAAGAATATACCTACTATAAGAATGTATTATTTGGGACATTTTTAAGAAACGTATATTGTTAATCATGAAATGTAGTTACCGATATGTTCAAACATCACAGTAGTTCTGCAACTTGTGACTGATGGATCGCAGATCTCGGTAGTTGTGTTTTCGCAAGTTTTTCCATGGTAGTTTTCACACTTCTCACAGTAAAGACTCACCGCTTTAGAACAGTAAAGAGAATATTATTACATACAGATGACCTTCAAGTTCAACAGACAGGTGAGACCAATGCCTGGAATGAAAGGAGCCTAACAGTAGGTGGTCTAACCCCACCATCCACCGTCTATTTTAGGGTTTAGTATTTGGCATGGCCAAGATTGGAAATAATACATAACATCATCAAACTGTACTACGTATGGCCCAGTTATTGAGAACATAGATTACTTCTTACCAGTTGTGATGTAGATGAAGAACATGATTACGATCCCTGAGAAGTTCTTCATGGTGGCAGGAGGGATTGAGGAGGTCAGAGCTCTAGTTCCCACCTTTGATGTTTGTTCTGTATCTCCTTTTTATATCCAATTACAAGGAAGTTGTCCAGGTCAAATTCCACCTGTAAGATTAGCCGTTCTGACGTTTCAACACATTAATTATGTTAAGAATTAATTACTTGATCCACATGACATGATGACCTAGAGTCTACAGTAACACCAAGGATGGACATCTACTGTTATAATGTAAAATCTTATTACTCATCCCTTTAAAAATATTATTGTCTCATATTGGCCCTAAAGTTTATTGTTTATGAACTGCCTGGTAAAGCCGAGTGGTGGAAGCTCCTTTCTGGCAGTCTCATAGACCATCGGTGGTGCAGTGGAGCATATATGCGGCTACCACTCCATTCCAGTGGGGCATTTTAGAGCTGCATTCTCGAAATCGGTGGGGGTTTCAGAAGTGGAGAGGCAATAACTTACCTTTATAGATCATATAACGAAGGAACGGTACTGAATTTTTGAAATAGGTCCCACCTAATTTGTTCAGGTCCCAGTTTGAAAAGAGTCGGACTTTGTCCAGAGTTTGGTGTTACTTATACGTTCAATTTCACCAACTGAGATTGTAAAACACCAACAGAAAAAGATGCATATGATTTGGAAATAAAAGCTAAATTCTCTATTACTGTACATTACAAGAAAATATATAAACAAAAACAGGGAAAAAAGGAAAGAATGTGGAGGCCCTAAGGTACCCGGCCATATGCAGCTGTGTCAAAAAAAATGGTTAGGTGCAAAATGTGCATCAATGAGTTAAAATCATTCAAAGTGGAATCCGATACAGAAAGTAGCAGGTTTGCAAAGAAAGTGTAAAGAAAGTTGTGAAAAATTTGACAAAATTGTACATATGAAATCAAAATATACATAAACGCAAAAAATAAAATTAGAAAGTACGAACATAAACAGAAATATTAAAGTAATAATAAGGTTGTGTAACAGAATGGTCACAGAACTCAAAGTGTGTTTAGCATAACATGTGAGCTTCATCAGGGAGACTCTAGTCTTAGATAAAGTGAGCCCAGCAAAAGAAAGAAGATTGAAGTAATAGTAACTGGAACAGATGCATCGCTCCTTTATTTCTTCTAAAAATTGTTGTTTCAGGTCCCTGGCTCGCCTATGGATTCTCCTGATGCCTCATGTGCCAGTTCATATCCGCTTGAGTCTTCAACTGAAAGCCAAATTCACCAAAAACAGAGAGAATGAAGAAAGACTGTCCATGCTCATCCTGTGAGTACATAATCAATTACAACCAAGCAAAACAAACCAGTTGGTCATATCTTCTGACTCATTACATTTTTTCAATTTAATACATTTGCAAATAAAATTAATGGATTCTATAATAATTAAAGGGCTATTCTCAATGTGCCAAGTTTCCATATATCTACGGAATAGGTAACAACTTACTGCTATGACTGGAATCAATGAGAACAGTGATCTGAAATGCCCCGGTAGAATGGAGCAGCCACTGAATATGCCACGTGACACTGCACCTTTCATGGTCTATGGAGATAGACATGTGCAACCATTACTCCTTTCCAGTGGTACATTTCAGATCTCCGTTCTTGGAATTGGTGGGGTTACCAGTGCTGGATAGGTGACAACAACTTGATAAGTTGAGAATTAGAGTGGTTTTTGGGGGCATTTGGGGGAAACTTGGCACAGTATGAGAAATATTATAAATAAGTGATATAACTAATACTTCCCGGATGACAATGGCTCCAGAACCAATAGGCCAGTGGTCCCCTCCTACCCTACAGTGACGACACTCTGCCAACCATTCATGTGACTGGTGCAGCCAATCTCTGGTCTCTGGTCCAATGGGATGTTGCCTTACATACAGACATCACTGCTAAGGTCAATGATTGTCTGCACAGGTACTTGTAAATGATGCATGCCACATAATCCTTGCAGAACAGGAGAGGACCACCAAGGTGCGAGAGCAGAGTGCTCAAAAGGTACGTAATGGTTATTTCTTGACATTTACGATGCCCTACCCTTAAAATCTTTATTTTAATTCCTTTTAAATAGACAGATGCCACATAATCCTTGCAGAACTGGAGAGGACCACCAAGGTGCGAGAGCAGAGTGCTCGAAAGGTACGTAATGGTTATTTCTTGACATTTACGATGCCCTACCCTTAAAATCTTTATTTTAATTCCCTTTAAATAGACAGATGCCACAGAAGTAACTCACAAGTTGGCACCAAAAGGCAGCCGAGGCAAACACTTCATTGACTGGCAGAAACAATGTGTTCCCGCTTATGGAGAACACAACTGGGAAGAATATGTTCCTACAATCAAAAGAACTGCATACCAAAGCGATATGACCAATCCAGTAATCAAAAGAGGAAATACGAATAATAACAGTACCAAAGGTAATAATGCAAGATTGTAGACAGTGACTGGAAAAACTAGACTGTCAGTAAGGACAATGGAAGGATCAAAGAACATTCTGAGCCAAACAGATACAATGTGTTCTACCTTGTGCATCGCCCGAGGGACAGAGCATACCAGTGTCATGCTTCACCAGGAAAGAGATGCTTTAACAGTTTTCCTTCGAGTGTTCCTTTAAAGAGTAAACACTGTTTCAATTTTTATTTCATAAATCAATACTGCATATAAAAATATAAGCTTTGCAATACATCTTCTTAGAGAAATCAGATTCTTTCTCCTCCTGGACTGATCATCCTTTCAAGATTCAGGGGTAAAAAAATCTGTAAATTCTGTGTTCATTGAAGACAGTGGTTCCCATTACTGAGATAAGAGATGACAGTCGGTGCTTTTAAAATTCTATGGAGGAGGGAGGAGCTAGAATCTATGCCATTTCTCCATAGAACTTTATGAGCACCAACTGACATTTCCTATCTCAGTAATGGGAAAGTCTGGATTCACTGAAGACACATTTTACCCAAGAAGTGAATACGTTAAAAATGAAAGAGCCCTTGTGGAGAAAGAAGTCAATTTCTCTGATAAAATAAGTGACAAAGTTTCTTATTTTTATCTGCATATATGAAAAAACAACAACAATTAAAACAATTGCTACTATTGAAATAAAATTTACTTCTATTACAATGGTAGAAGTTTAACTGAGTATTAACTATTATTTATTTGGAAACTAGAAGAAAGTGTTTTATTCCTTTGCAGCACCTCAGCAGGGAAAATAATGCATTACACATATAAGTGATGAAATGTACAGTTCTTGTATGTATTGAGGGAGAAGAATGGCTTATAGTATTGGGGTAAAATTAACACATTTGCCCCCTAACAGTGCTGCAGATATTTTTTTGACAAAGCCAAAGATGTCCATGAATAATATGCAGTTCTCCAGAGCAAAAACTGGATATAGGCATATTTAACAGTTTAATATTCCATCTGAAACCTTGCAAATGTATTTCTCATGTAATAATTTAGTTTGCACAGGGTTAAAAAAAAATCCAAACAAATAAACCCAAACAAACTGGTTTCCAAAAACAGCGCCATGTTTGTCTACAGGTTGTGTTTGGTATTGCAGCTCAGCTATGGTAGAATAGATTTGGTAGCATGCAATAACAGCTTTCACAAATAGATGACCATAGGAGGGCTAATATTCAATAAGGCTTACAAAGAAACCCCCTAAAAACTCAATCTTTATTAAATACAATTAAAAAAGCAAAAAAACAACCCTAGCCAAAACTAAATTATTGATACCTATGAGCAAAAAAAGGGGGATGTGCGTTTAAAGCACCTCTCTAGGGGTAGGATCGACTATTTTAGGTAGATATCCCTGCTGGCTGTAGGATCATATATACATATAGATAGGATCAGACCCAATCCCATATAAAGATTGATGTTCGCCAAGATGTAGGGTTCACATAACAACCCTAACATTAATCAATAAAAAGTCTCAAGTGGACTGCAGATATGATGCAAAGAATGGCAGACCAGATCAACCTACAGAATGGCATGTGCGATGATGATGACAGCATAGTGATGCAACGACATCTTTGAGCATTGACATGCACCAGGTTAGTCTGTTCGGGGCCTGCCAGGGTAAAGTGAGTGTATGATGTTTTATTTTTTTCATTTAAAATTATGTATTTTTTTTGTCTGGGGGCTAGTAAGGGGGCCTGCATAAATAGTGGGGGCTACTAAGAAGGCTGCCATAAATAGTGGGGCTACTAGAGAGGTCTTTATAAATAGTGGGGGCTACTAGAAAGGTCTTCATAAACAGTGGGGGTTACTGAGGAGGCCCACATAAATAGTGTGGGCTACTAGAGAGGTCTTCTTAAATAGTGGAGTTTACTGAGGAGGCCCACATAAATAGTGTGGGCTACTAGAGAGGTCTTCATAAATAGTGGGGGCTACTATGGGGAGGCCACCATACATAGTCAGGGCTACTAAGGCGTTCCTTAAAACCTGGTGGGGGTCATCATAGTGTGGGTGCTATTAAGAGTGCCATCATAGAGTGTGAGTACTACCAAGGGTTCCATGATACAGTGTGAAGGTGACTAAGACGGCCAAGATACAGTGAGGGGCTACTAAAGAGGCCATGATACAGAGTGAGGGCTACTAAAGTGGTGTGGGGGTTACTGAGGGGTTGTAAGGGTGTGACCGGAATGGTCATATGCCCTCCCTCTTCTAAGACAACATTTGAAAAATGTGTGTTTTGTGAAGTGATTTTATTATATTTTATTGAGTGTTGTAATATGAGAAAATACATAGAACCTTACGAGCACTAATTGATGTGGTTATTGTAATGTAATATAAACAATACACAATGTTAGTAATGCATAGTAAATAGGGAAATACGCAGTAGTGGGCATATTAGCAGTAGGAAATAATGTACAGAAGAGTGTAGGATACAGTTAAATGTTTGGGACCAACCCAGCATGAGAGGGGTCAGGTCATATAAAAAGGCTGAGGACTTCCTGATTAGATTAGATAACGGTAGTGTGAGAGAGAGTTCAAGGACAGAGGGTGGAGGCAGGATGAGCTTGTCGGTAACATTCTTCGGACATCTGTATAATGTCCGGGGTCTACAGCTCAAACTAACAAAAGAGGAAAAAGCAGAGGGCACCACTGGAAATATGTGCCGGATCACCTACAACATGTAAAACACATTGAGTAGAATACAAAAAAAAGAAAAAAACAAAAAAAAAAGCAGTAATCAGGGATCATCAAAAGATAGTAAATTCTTTATTAGTACAAGCTTCAACAAATCATAAAAACAATTAAAAAGTCATACAAGACTAAATACAGTCACCCAGAATACGACGAAAAAACCTTGTCATTCCAAAGAGCAGAAGTTTAATATCCTATTAATAATGATTCCAGGCTAGCAAAATATTTTCTGTAAGACATCAAAAAATGATCCAAGATCTATGAAAACCACAAAATATGTGTGATATAAAGTATCAAGTAGAGTAACAGGTAAAAGATAGTAGTATAAGTGTTGCCAACGCCGAATACAAACATAATATGTGCCATAATGCAGGAATATTGGGCACAACTAACGGCACAGAATAATCTGAATGCTAGTAAGAGCCGGAGGAGAAAAGAATTTTCGAGATAATGTTCAAGCAATTATCAGCACTGTGCAAACAAAGTAAATGCCAAAGCAAAAAATAAAGCAGATGACACTCGAGTATATAAACAAAATGCTGATAGTGCTGGAAAAGTCCTGGAAGGCAGAGATAGAGTGGCTTGGATCTGTGAGGGTAAGAATAATATCGTCTGCATACAATGCTATTTTAAAATCTCTGTGCAAAGTTTTGATTCCCGAGATCTTTGTGCTGCTCCTGATAAGTTGGGCCAGAGGTTCAATAGCTAATGCAAAAAGCAATGGTGAGAATGGGCAACCCTGTCTGGTCCCATTAGCTATATTAAACGTAGAGGAAAGATGATTGTTGGAATAAACCCTCGCACCAGGGCCGGAGTACAAAGCCATAATACCTCTCGTGATCTGAGAAGCCATTCCAAATTTTTTGAGAGTTGCTTCGAGATATGACCAATTAAGGCAGTCAAACACTTTCTCAGCATCAAGAGAGTAACAATGGCCCTGAGTTTGTTCGAGGAAATAAGCTTAATTATGTTAATGAGTCTTCTCGCACCATCTATGGATTGTCTTCCTTTGATGAACCCTATCTGATCATTGGAAATTAAACTCGGGAGGAATTGATTTAGTCTATTGGCCAGGATCTTTGCATACATTTTTACGTCTGTATTGATAAGGGATATAGGTCTATAATTAAAAATTTGGCTAGTGTCAGAATTTGGTTTTGGGATTACGATAATTGTCGCTTCCAGCATCTCTTTAGGAAATTGACCTGTTTGGAAAGCTGAGTTAAATACTTTGACAAGGTGGGGGGTTAATATATTACTAAAAGACTTGAAATAATCATTACTAAACCCGTCTGGGCCGGGTGATTTGAATGTTTTAAGTTTTTTTATAGTATCTAGGACTTCTTGTACATTGAAGGGAGAAGGCAAAAATGATAAGTCTTCAGGGTTAAGCTTTGGAAGGTTCATGCTGGAAAGAAATGATCCAATCTCTGAGGTAGATGGCTGCATATTGTGGTGGTCTTGGTTGATATTGTACAGATTTTTGTAATAATCGGCAAAAGCTCCTACAATATCTTTAGGGTGGACCAGGGATGTACCATTAGAGGACGTTATACTGTCAATTCTATTCCGTTTCCGTATATTCTTAATTCTGTTTGACATGTATTTTGAAGGGCGATTTATAGATAAGTAATGTTTGCATTTTGCTGATCTAATAGCTGAGTCGTAAAAATTGAATATGATTTTCCTTAACTGCAACCTGAGATCAGTAAGTTCTGATAATACAGCTTGTTTGTTAGAGGAAACAGAGGATCAAGATAGTTCCTCTTCTTTAGATTTAATAGACTGTTGTAGGGTAAGGATTTTATCCCTATTAATTTTCTTTTGTCTGGAGGAAATTTGAATCAAGACTCCCCTCAACACCGCCTTGTGAGCATTCCAATAGGTAAACGGACTGAAGAGGTTTGATTCGTTTTCACTAAAATAATTTTATAAGGCTGAGCTGATTTCAGATTTGATGGTGGGGTTATAAAGCAGAGAGGAGTTGAATTTCCACATGAATTGGGGACCCTATTATCAGTTCTGCAGTTACCGGGGAATGATCTGAAATAGATTTATTAAGTATGGAGCTGGAGGAGAACCTTGGCAAGGAGAAGACATCTGAGAGTATCAGATCTATTCTAGATGCCGACTGATGGCCATCAGAAAAATGAGTAAATTCTCTAGATGTGGTGTTCAAACAGCGGAATGAATCGAATAGCTCGTGATTATAAATCCAGCTGTTCAAGGATTGCATTTTTTGTCTGCTGGGAGAGGTGGAGTCTAGTACACCATCTGGCACCATATTAAAGTCCCTGTCATGTCCGCCATGTCTGCCATGTCTGTTTTGTCTCAAGAACTCCTGGAGCGATGTGCATGCGCATATCTTGTCTGCTGTCCTGCATGTTCACTAGAGCAGTGTGCACTCTCACCTCATGTCTGAGCTGCAGGATGCCTGCGTTTCTGCTCTGCCTTCTGTGATCTTCTCGTCTTGTCTAGAGTCCCTGATCATGTGTCCCTGCCTGGATCCTGCACTGTCTGGTTCTGCAATCATCTCGTCATGTCTGGAACGCTGATCATGTGACATTTCCTAAAGATCCTGCACTGTCTGGTTCGGTAATCATCTCGTCATGTCTAGAACTCTGATCATGTGACCTGTCTAGGTTTCAGCACTGGATCTGCAGTCGTCTCGTCATGTCTGGAACTCTGATCATGTGACTGTGCTCTGTTATCCTGTGGATCTGAACCCGGAAGTGCTCCCCTGGTCCTGACCTGGAAGAGGAGGTGCTATGCCCTATATCAGGCCGCCCCTTCCTTTGCTCAGGGCCTGAGTATTGTGTGGTGTCCCTGCATGGCTGCTTGGTCTGTGGGGCACTCCCTCTATTCTGTGCCCTTGCACTCTGCCCTGTCGTGCGTCTCTGCACACGCTCCGTGCCCGTACTCCATCTCTTGTCCTGTGCCTTGTCTTATGTTTGTCTGTTGTGCCATGTTCGTCTTTGTCCTGCTTGGACTTGTAGTCCTTCTGTTTCTCTGCCTTGCCTGTTTTCGCTATGCCTTGTTCCGTACCTTGTCTTGCTCTGCCTTGTTTTTCCCTATGGTCTTTGCTTGCTCTGCCTCGCTCTCTCCTATGGTGCTCTGTTGTGCTCCCTGGCACACGCACCCTTCCTCTTCTCTTTTCCATGTCTAGTCCCAAGGTTCTCCCTTGGCCCGGCTCTGGGCTTTGCCTACGCTCCGCTGCTACACTCTTTCCTATTGTGCTCTCTTGCACGTTTCTAGGCTAGTCCCAAGGTTCTCCCTTGGCCCGGCTCTGGGCTTCGGCCTACGCTCCGCTGCTAGCTCTGTTCTTGCTCTGATTTGCTTCCGTTCCTGGTTCTGTACTCTGCTTAAGCCCTGCCTTGTTTCTCGTCTTGTCTTCCCTTGCTCTGTTTCTTCGTATGCTCTTTGCATGCGCCTGGCCTTCCTAGCCTCCTGTTTGTGCCTCAGCCGTGTGCGCCCTAGCCGTGCCCGCCTGCTTGTGCCTCAGCCGTGCTCGTCGGTAAGTGACAGCTGTGTCGCCTGCCATGCCTCAGTCGGGTTTGCTGGAGTCTTGCCCGTCTGTCAGTGCCGCAGCCCGATCAGCTAGCCAGTGCCCCAGCCGTGCCCTCTGTGCTCCCTTGCACTTCACGCTGTTTCCACACTGTGCTCTGCGTGCTCTCTAAAGCATGTGCAGGCCCTCGCCTGCCCATGGCATACCTCCCCGTGCTTCTATAATAGTACGCGCAGGTTTGGCCATGTACCCTGTCATGCCCTCTTGCACGCACAGGTCCTAACCTGGTCCTTGAACCCTGTTCCTGGCGTGCCTCTCTGCACGCGCAGGACTCTGCCTCGCCTGACCCTGGCGTGCCCTTTGCACGCCTAGGACTCTGTCTCGTACCTTGTGCCTTGGCGTGTCTCTACACACGCACTCTGTCTCATGCCTTGGCGTGTCTCTACACACGCACTCTGTCTCGTACCTTGTGCCTTGGCGTGTGTCTACACTCGCACTCTGTCTCATGCCTTGGCGTGTCTTGTCTGTGAACCCTGGCGTGTCCCCTACACGTGCACCTAGCTTTGAACCCTGGCGTGTCCCCTACACACGCACCTAGCTTTGAACCCTGGCGTGTCCCCTACACACGCACCTAGCCTTGGACCTCGGCGTGTTCCCTATCACGCACCATGCCCGGATATCTGTCGTGCCTCCTTGCCTGGAACCTGGTTTGCCTGCCGGATGCCCGGAACCTGCCGATCGCTGCCAGAGATCATGAGCTGGATGACTGCAGCCTGACGTCCGGAGCTGATGTCCGCAGCCTGATGCCTTGATGATGTCGATCGTTGCCAGCAGTCCGGAGTCCGATGCCATCGTGCCGATACCTGTACCTAGGCGTGCCACCTGGCACGTACCATTCTATGGACCTTGGCGTGCCCACGCGCGCACCTTGCACGTTTGCTTGTTTACACTGTATGTTATCCTAATGAAGTTACCTTGCACCTATGTCTTGTCTCGTCTTGCTTCCTGCTTGTCCTTGTCGTCAGACACTCGTCTAGTGTCCCCTGAGCCGGCCGTCTGGTCCCAGCAGTCGTGGTGGCTCACCCCCTTGGTCTTGCCCCTGACACTCCCTGTACAGGGGGTGGATTCTCACAAGGTAAGCTCGCCCTCGGTGGGTGGGTGCCATGACCCAGAGGGTCCACTCAAAAAATGGGCTCAGCAGGAGCTGAGTCCGTCACAGTCCCGTAACAAAAGTAGGGTTCCTGATCGTAAGGTGTCTAATTTTTTCATTAGCTAATTCAGGAAGCTAATTTGTCTGATGGTGGGAACATAAGTATTAACTATTGTGAAGGTTTGGCCGTTCAATTTGCACAGGAGAATATGATAATGTCCTTTTTCGTCTTTTACTTCAGAAAGCAATTCAAAGGAAATTGAGTTACTAATCAAGGTTAAAACCCCAGCTTTCTTTCGTGGGCCGCAAAATTCAAATACAAATGGGAAATTTTTGAGATTTATAGAAGGGTGGTTGTCTTTTTTTAAATTGGTTTCCTGAAGGCATACAACCTCAGGATGCATCCCGTTAATCTCCCTACCAATGGAAAATCTCTTCCAAGGGCTATTTAGCCCCCTGACATTGTATGATGCGAATTTTATTTTCATGTTACAAGAATGGCTGGGTTCGTATGAAGTGGGGTAGAGGAAATGCAGAAACCAGAGTGCACCTACCTTTGTAGAACTTAGTTGTCCAAAAACCTCAAACTATTTACCTATTTGAAACCAAAACCAAAAGAGACACAAAAACAATAAGAACAAAATTGTCCTTCAGGAAGAGCTGATCCAGAAGGCTCTAATTCCTTAGTGGGGAAAGTTTGTGTATGGATCCCATTGGAGGCATCCTTTGGCATAACAACACTATTCCCAGAAGGAAAATAATCTCATGTGATATATGAGTCCATAAAGTAGTAGAGAAGTGAGAAAACCTGTGGAAAGAAGAATAATAAGCAGTACAGTACAATACATTGACCAAATAATCAAGAAGTGTAGAGAGGCCTTATAACAAGGTGAGTAAATATATTGGCTAGGTCTCTCCGTTGGATCATCCCTTCTCTGACGAGGGCCCAGGGTCTTGAGAGTTGGAGATTTTATGGCAGTCAGGTATCCTGTAGTAGGACAGGAAATCTCTTCCTTCTTTAGGTGAGAATAGGACGGTCATCTTTCCTTTGTAGATTATCCAAAGTTTAAGTGGGAAGCCCCATTTATAGGGGATATTATTTTCCCTCAAGGTGGAAGTGACTGGCTTAAAAGACTTTCTTCCTTCAGTCGTTTCCTTTGAAAGATCCGTAAATAGCGGAAGGTGAGCATAGGGTTCTGGAAAACCTCCTAGATCTTTAACCGATTGTTGAATTTTTTCCTTAATCTTGAAGAAGTGTACCCATAAGATGGTATCTCTAGGTAGATCTTTATCGATATTCTGTGGTTTGGGAAGTCTGTGGATCCTATCTATGATGAGATCTTGGTCTGTAAGGCTACTTTCACACATCAGGTTTTCGCCGTCAGGCGCGTTCCGGCGTCGTGCCGGAGCGCCGGATCCGGCAAATGTTTTGTAAAACCGGATGTGACGGATCCGGTTTTCTGCCGGATCCGTCTTGCGCATGACAGCCAAAACCGGATCCGTCTCATCCGGTTCATCCTGTTTTCGATCCGTTTTTCGACAGATTACGCCAGATCCGGTTTTTAAAAAGGCCCCTTGTGGCCTTCCGAACGGGATTGGCTGCTGAAAAACTATATATACCGTGTTCCTACAGCCCTTCTTTGACAGGTTGTAGAGGAGAAAGTGCAGGTTGGAGAGAAGAGCAAGTGACTGGCGAAGATGGATGTTGTGATTGGAAATATTTTGAAGAATTTGGCGGATTTTACAGCGGAGGCGAATCGTTTGAGGGTGATTGTTCTGGAGAAGGAGAGAGCGAGACAGCAGCACATCAGGCATCGTAGACGACGTTTGTGGATCCACCCCATCACAGCCAAGAGAATGACGCGTGGGGTCTATTCTACACTCTGCATGGACCTTAGACGAAACCCAGAGAAATTTTTTGGATATGTTCGGATGAAAATGGAGAATTTTGATTACTTGGTGGAGCGCATTGCACACCTCATAAGAAAATCGGACACCTATTGCCGCTTCTCTGTTTCACCCGCAGAGCGTCTGATGGTGACTTTAAGGTAAGCCACATTTATTGGATATGCTCGCATCAGAGCACACTTTCACTGCAATCTTGTTGGTGGTAGTTTGTATCTCCAAGTGTTATAGCTGAGTTTTGGTATGTAATGCTGTTATTTTAAACTAATTGATTGTTTTTTAATTCCCCACAGATTTCTTGCAACTGGAGAATCCCTTTCGTCACTGCATTTCCAGTACAGACTCGGGATTTCCACCATATCTGGAATAGTGAATTACACATGCCGTGCACTGTGGGACTCCTTAGCTGAAGAGTTTTTACCAGAGCCCACAACAGAGAGGTGGATTGAAATTTCAGAAAAGTTTCAACAGATATGTCAGTTTCCGAACTGCTTGGGCGCTGTGGGCGGGAAACATATCCGCATTGTAAAGCCAGCTGGATCGGGATCGGAATATTTCAATTACAAGAAATATTTTTCAATTGTCCTCATGGCCATCGCTGACGCGGAATACAAATTTATTGCTGTTGATATTGGGGCCTATGGTCGCTCAAATGACTCTCAAGTTTTCAAACTGTCTGCCATGGGGCGTAAACTGTATGGAAACACCTTCCAGTTCCCATGCCCTAGACCGCTGCCGCAAATATCTGGACCACCTATGCCATTTGTCTGTGTAGGGGATGAAGCCTTCCAGCTGTCAGAACACCTTTTGAAACCGTACGGTAGCAGAGGATTGTCAAGAACAAAATACATTTTTAATTACCGCCTCACAAGAGCAAGAAGAATGGTTGAATGTACCTTTGGTATTCTGACAGCCAAATGGCGGGTCCTATTGACTGCGATCAACCTCAAGACAGAAACTGTGGACGAGGTGATCAAAGCTTGCGTGGTACTCCACAATTTTGTTATCTGCAAGGAACCCATTTCCATTGAGGACACCTCTGAAGAAACCACCTTGCAAGATTACTAGAACATTACCACTAGAAGTTCTGTGACGGTTTCAGTAATGAGGGACAATTTTGCACTATACTTTATGTCACCTCAAGGCAGAGTACACTGGCAGGATGACAGAGTGTGAAAGATTTGTGCCCTTAACCAAACTTGTGTACCTTCTGTACCAACAGTATATACCTTTGCCAACCAAAGTTGGCTATCTTGTCATGGTCTTACTATTTTTACCTTTAGGCCACAGGTGTGTACCTGGTTGTGTTTTATGCAAAGTATTTCACCTTTTAACAAAAGTTGTGTACATTGTTAGGAAATCACCAACAATAAACACAACTTTTTAGGTGAAATACTTTGCTTCAAACACAACCAGGAACACAACTGTGGCAAAAAGCTAAAATTTATTTACCTTTCACCCACAATTATATACCTGGTTTTGAATACCTTTTTACCTTTTAAATACCCTGTATTTAACCTTTTTTTTTTTAACATATTTCGCCGCAGAAAGAAATGACAGACAACCAGTGTAAACAATAATTTTTTTGAGTAAACTGTTTTTAAATTTAAATAAACTTTTTTAATAAAGCTTTGAAACCATAAAACTGGTCTTTTTTATTAAAATACACACATTATAAATTTGTGTAGTGTGGGGTGAAAATACTGCTGGAGGGGCTGCGGGACACTTCGACACTGGGAGTGTGGAGAGAGGACTGGGATCGTGGTGGGGAAGGAACAGTTAGAGGTGAAGGTGTGGAAAAAGCTAGAGAATGGGTGGACATGTGGGAGGCAGAAGAGGTGGTGGGTGGTGGAGTGGAGGGTTGGGCAGGGACTGTAGGAGCAGATGATGTGGATGGAAAGTGGTATGGGGAAGGAGTTTGGTACGGGGAAGGAGTTTGGTACGGGGCAGGTTGCTGGAAGTGGGGAGATGTCTGGTAAAGGGGAGGTTGCTGGTACTGGGGAGGTGGCTGGTATGTAATAGGAGGGGGAGGATGGAAAGTGGCTGGAGGGGGTGCAGGTGGAGGAACTACTGGGGTGGGAGGAGGAGGTTGGGAGGTAACGTGCTGGAGAGCACCGTGGCACGAATGCATTACATGCATCTGCTGGCTAGGAGAGAGCGTTTCCATGCGCTCCACAACAGACCTGAAAAAGGTGTGGTTTGGCGAAGATCTTGCTTCTGAATGCATGGTTTGCAGAAGTGTCTTCACCTCCAGAATGCTGGAGTTGATCTGCTGAAAGCCTGCGGAGATTTGCTCTGACAAGACTTTTAGACTGTTCTGGAAAGATGCATTCAGATGCAAGAACTCTGGCGCATAACTCTTTTCCTGACCCCTCTGCCGCTGCCGCCCAGTACCTGCAGGTGTACTAGAGGTGGCAGGGACAGAAGGGTGGGGTAAAGGGAAAGCGATCTCCTCACCAGCAGCTCCATGGAATGTTGTCGGCCACGATGCTCCGGTGCTGGTGGATGGGACAGATGGGTCTAATGTGTGGGAAGGCTGGGAAGGTGCAGTTGTACCGGGGCGGTCGAAGTGTCCCTCGGTGCCGGTCTCCTCAGGGATCGCCTCAGAAGGGTCCAACCGTGCAGGCTCCCAAGTGCTGCTCACCGTGCTGTGGAATAAAGAGAAAAAAAAACAATTAAAATAGTGACATGGCATGGCCCTGGCTGAAAATTTTTTTTTACATCTAAACATTTTTTTTTTTACATGTGGTGTGTAATATTTACCTTCTGGTGACCATTGTATCCCGGAGGAACGACAGGGCTTGTGCGTACTTGTACTTGCTCCTGCGTCCTCCAGATCCACTCGGGGCCCGCATCTCTTTATTGAACTCCTTCTTGAAACGATCCCTCACAGACAGCCACTGCTTCACAATTCTCTCCCCTGAAACGAGAAAGGACAAAGTGGTTAGTATACAACATCAGTGTTTCCCAAACTCCAGTCCTCATGGTCCCCAGGGGTCATGTTTTCAGGATTTTCATAGTAAATAGAAATCCTGAACACATGATCCGTGGGGACCACGAGGACTGGAGTTCGGGAAACACTTGTTTACATCAAGCAACAGGTACTGTATATACTTACGCTCTTTAATCTGGGCCCGAGCATCGAGGTCCTCCCAGCGGTCCACAAGGAGCGAACAGATTTCCTCCCAGAGCCGTCGGGTAACTATCAGGTCAGCATGGCGGCGGTCAGCCATATTCCATAGCGGCTCCCTTTCTCTGACGAGATCGATGAGGTGGTCCACATCTATTCCTCCATCCTCACCGTCAGAGTCGGGAGCACGCTGTGAAGGCTGTTAAAGTAAAAGAGAAAAATAGCAAAATTAGGCACCACACTTTAAGACATGAAATAAAAAGTGTACCAAAATTTAACTTAAATATTATAATTACACGCTGGTGACCGCCGCGTTGCTGTCGCCGACGACCCTGGGAGGCACTGCGAGGACCTCTTGGCCGAGCACCAGATTGGGAAGACTAGAGAAGAAAAGAAAAATATTTATGTGTTTGGATGTTGGCATATTTGTTTGCTGTGTGATGTCTGCGGTACATTGTTTTCTATGTGTTGTGTGTAGTGTGATATTGTGTTTCTGCGTTTGATGCAAAAAACTTACCAATTGTGAGCCCACTCCAGGTGTTTGTCCACCCCTTTCTTCTTCTTCTGGGAGCTCCTGATTCCTGTTTTGAAATAAAAGCCAATGAATAGACATATATTACAGAGATGATGGATTTTGGAAATAAAAACTTACCGTCAAACGCTGACGATGCGAGGGAGGGCTCCCAGAAGAAGATGTGGTGTCCTCCTGCTGGCCAGACTCCATGCCTGTGGGTGGTGCTGCTGCTGCTGCCAGTGCTGCTGCTGCTGCATCTCTTGGGCGGCTGTTGAATAAAGAGAAACAAAGGGCCAATGGACATCCAAAACACACTAATTAGGCGGTACCGGTTGGTGAGTTCATCCACATCAATGTAATTGCAGTTACAGTTGTGGCCAAAAGTATTGACACCCCTGCAATTTTGTCAGATAATACTCAGTTTCTTCCTGAAAATTATTGCAAGCACTAATTCTTTGGTATTATTATAGTCATTTAATTTGTCTTAAATGAAAAACACAAAAAGAATTGTCCTAAAGCCAAATTGGATATAATTCCACACCAAACATAAAAAAGAGGGTGGACAAAAGTATTGGCACTGTTTGAAAAATCATGTGATGCTTCTCTAATTTGTGTAATTAACAGCACCTGGAACTTACCTGTGGCACCTAACAGGTGTTGGCAATAACTAAATCACACTTGCAGCCAGTTGACATGGATTAAAGTTGACTCAACCTCTGTCCTGTGTCCTTGTGTGTACCACATTGAGCATGGAGAAAAGAAAGATGACCAAAGAACTGTCTGAGGACTTGAGAAACCAAATTGTGAGGAAGCATGAGCAATCTCAAGGCTTCAAGTCCATCTCCAAAGACCTGAATGTTCCTGTGTCTACCGTGCGCAGTGTCATCAAGAAGTTTAAAGCCCATGGCACTGTGGCTAACCTCCCTAGATGTGGACGGAAAAGAAAAATTGACAAGAGATTTCAATGCAAGATTGTGCGGATGTTGGATAAAGAACCTCGACTAACATCCAAACAAGTTCAAGCTGCCCTGCAGTCTGAGGGTGCAACAGTGTCAACCTGTACTATCCGTTGGCATCTGAATGAAAAGGGACTGTATGGTAGGAGACCCAGGAAGACCCCACTTCTTACCCTGAGACATAAAAAAGCCAGGCTGGAGTTTGCCAAAACTTACCTGAAAAAGCCTAAAACGTTTTGGAAGAATGTTCTCTGGTCAGATGAGACAAAAGTAGAGCTTTTTGGGCAAAGGCATCAACATAGAGTTTACAGGGGAAAAAAAGAGGCATTCAAAGAAAAAAACACAGTCCCTACAGTCAATCATGGCGGAGGTTCCCTGATGTTTTGGGGTTGCTTTGCTGCCTCTGGCACTGGACTGCTTGACCGTGTGCATGGCATTATGAAGTCTGAAGACTACCAACAAATTTTTTAGCATAATGTAGAGTCCAGTGTGAGAAAGTTGGGTCTCCCTCAGAGGTCATGGGTCTTCCAGCAGGACAATGACCCAAAACACATTTCAAAAAGCACTAGAAAATGGTTTGAGAGAAAGCACTGGAGACTTCTAAGGTGGCTAGCAATGAGTCCAGACCTGAATCCCATAGAACACCTGTGGAGAGATCTACAAATGGCAGTTTGGAGAAGGCACCCTTCTAATATCAGGGACATGGAGCAGTTTGCCAAAGAAGAATGGTCTAAAATTCCAGCAGAGCATTGTAAGAAACTCAGTAATGGATGGTGAGATATGGAGCCTGAAAGTCAAAAGTTCAAAACATTGTTACCCTTTTGCTCGTCACTGTAGTTCATGGAAAAAAAATCGCTCAGATTTAATCATGTGAGTACCCTAACAAAGACATTTTCTAAATAACAAACCGGTTCTCTCCCTTCAATTTAGTCCTCAATTTTATGAAATCAAAAACATCATATTGAATTATTTACCATTATTACATGAGGATATTATTATCATCTCTAAAATTCTCATTTATGGTTGCTCAGTAATAGCAAAAACCTTGGGCAACATTCTGTTTTCCAACTCGCCTAAATCGTCGACACAAGGCCACACTTGGCTCAACTGCACAGGATTTGTCAAGTGCGGTGATAGTCGACACAGGACCATCGTGAGACCCAATCGTTTCAAGTGTTTGGGATTGTATTCATAACTTTGAGAGTTGGAATCAGAAGGGATTTATGTGACAGTGAAGAATATTGGATATTTTGAATACGTCACCTGAACGGTCGAAATATGTGGAAGGATCTTATGTTCCACTATTGAATTGTTGTTCTTTTTTTTAATTGTATTTTTAACACTCACAGATTTGCTTTGCTTTTTACAATTTTGCATCTTTTCTGATGTTTTTAATGCTTCATTGTTACGTTTCCATATGTGTAAATCATGTGATTGTATGCCTCACCTTCATTATTTTTATATCTTGCATTCGGTCTGACTTAGGCTAGTTTCACACTAGCGTTTCCAGGAGCTGCGCACAGCCGCCGTGAAGCTCCGCCCACGGCCATGCCTCTTCCGGTCAGCTCCGCCTATGGGTGCATGACGCTGCATGCGACCTGCGTACACTATCTTCAGCATTGGGTATGCAGGCCATGCGCAGATATGCATTTGTTGGCACATGCGTCCTTTTGACAGCGCGCCGACCTGCGCCAAGCACACTGTGTTGCATTTTGGTGCGATCAGCGCACTGCCAAAAGGACGCATGCGCTGGCAAACGCATAACTGCACACGGCCTGCTTACCCAATGCTAAAGATAGGGTACGCAGGTCGCATGCAGCGTCATACGTCTGACCGGAAGAGGCATGGCCGTAAGCGGAGTGTGAAACTACATTTAAAACACGTTGCTCTACATGCAATTTTTCATTGACTTTTTCCAATAAAATGTTTGCAATTTTAAGAAGTTGGATTTTGCTATTTTCACATTATAAGTGATCTAATGGATCCCGTTCTTCTACTCGCCTAGAGCCTGGGTGAGCAGGTCAATTGCTGTATAAAGCACAAGCATTAAGACAATCACAGATTATAGTCCTTAAGTGGACTGACGAGTATAGGGGAAAGTTATTATTTTTTTTAAATATGAAAAATATATATAAAAAAAGTTTAATAACCTCCATTAAAAATGAAAATAATAAACAAATTAAAAAAATACACATGTGGTATCTTCATGTTCAGTAATGTCCAATCTGTTAAAATATAAAAATAAATAACCAGATCTGTAAGCAAAAAAAAAATTCAAGAACACCAAATGTAGTATTTTTTAGTCACTGAAATACCACAAAAATTGCGGTAATAGGTGATCAAAACGTCA
The DNA here is from genome assembly GCF_039654945.1 of Dendrobates tinctorius. Classification (NCBI taxonomy): domain Eukaryota; kingdom Metazoa; phylum Chordata; class Amphibia; order Anura; family Dendrobatidae; genus Dendrobates; species Dendrobates tinctorius. The sequence continues at coordinate 49,249,087 of NW_027361696.1, read as the reverse complement.
TATATCCCAAAATGGTATCAATAACCCATCACACAGCTCCATCCAAAAATGAAAACGTCACTGATTTCAGAAAATGGCGAAAACACCCTCAACATTTTTTTTGTAAAATTTGGATTTTTTTTTCACCACTAAAATAAAAAAAATACACATATTTGGTATCGTTGTAAACAGACTGATGAGCATAATTATATTTTAAGGTCATTTCTGCCACTAAAGGTACACCGTAAAAACAATTTTAAAAAAACTTGGAATTTTTGTCCCGTTTTTACAGTGCACTATGTGGAAAAATGAATGGTGTTTTAGTCAAATGTACAACTCGTCCTGCAAAAAAAAGCCCTCATATGTCTATGTGGACAGAAAATTAAAAAAAGTGTGTGGCTCAGGGAAGAAGGAGAGGAAAAAAACAAAAACGCAAAAACGGATACTGTCTATGTCGTGATGGGGTTTAAGGAGGTTTGCGCACCATAAGTGGCTCATAGCTGTATACTACGTAGAGGCCATGAATGGTACTGACATTTACTTATATGGGAAAGAACTTGCAGTAACAATCACAGCCACTAGAGAACATAATGTGCTGTGCTGCTTTTATCTCCTTATTGGTGCATCTGATCCTTAATGATCTGTTCTAATAGGTCAAAACTATTAAAGTCCCAGAAAACCCCTTTAAGTAACTCCAACTAAGTAAGCAATCCGTAAAACAAAATTACTCAATTTTTTCTATCGCATTGAACTCTGAAATTAAAAATGAAAAAAAGTTAAATTATACTATTAAACTTGTGGTCAGAGCCTGAACCGGTTGTCTCGAATTCTTAAAAGGGTACAATGGCAAAGTAATTGTACAAATGAGCAACTTAGCAATTTACTTCTTATTCAGTTTCCTCTCTGTTCTCAAGAATGGAGGATTTTTTGATTTTATAGTGTACTGCTCATTGCCTGGGTTGCCAGCTACCTCTACAGTCCATTTGTGGTGGTCGCTCTCCTAAGCAAGGAGTTCTTCCAGTTCTTTGCTATAGAGCTTGTAAGCACTGCTGTAAATCTTAACTAGATCCCTTGATCACATGAGCTGTAGTGCCCCTTTGTTGCCTCTGCTTGCAGCATCAGAATATGCACAGTACAAGCCAGCAGCGTGACCATGCTACTGACCTGAGCTATCAATCATCGGGAATGCACCACCCCCAAGAAAGAGAGAAGCTAGCAGTGCACCACCAAACAGACAACCTCCTTAAGCCTCAACTTCCCCTTTAAAACTATTTTGTATTACTCAAAGAACTTTATTTCCCTCTTCGCTCTGGATAAATCTACTCTTATCAGCCAAAGGGGTGTGGTCATCAAGAATACACGCACAAAAAAATCGTTGAGGACCATGCCCATTTGGCTAACAAATCTTACCTGACACAGAAGGGAAATGAGGTCAGATCTCAGGAACGGAGGGAGAGGTACACAAACAAAATAAAGACAATGCCAGATTCAGGAGAACATCGGCATTTGGAACAGGTTACATATTTATGGAAATTGACAATTTTTTTTAAATGTTCCTATTTGGTGACTGATTATTGAATAAAATGTTTAATAATTAGGCTTTTCAGAAGAATACACAACCCCATTGAGGTGCTATTATCCTGAGACACCTCTTCATTCCTTCAAAAATACTGACGGATGAGTAAGAGACAATGAGGAGGGAGATGCAGCTGCAGTATTTGTGTCTGTGAGACTGCAAGTGGGAAGGGGAGGGGATACTTTATTTCCCTCTTCACTCTGGATAAATCTACTCTTATCAGCCAAAGGGGTGTGGTCATCAAGAATACACGCACAAAAAAATCGTTGAGGACCATGCCCATTTGGCTAACAAATCTTACCTGACACAGAAGGGAAATGAGGTCAGATCTCAGGAACGGAGGGAGAGGTACACGAACAAAATAAAGACAATGCCAGATTCAGGAGAACATCGGCATTTGGAACAGGTTACATATTTATGGAAATTGACAATTTTTTTTAAATGTTCCTATTTGGTGACTGATTATTGAATAAAATGTTTAATAATTAGGCTTTTCAGAAGAATACACAACCCCATTGAGGTGCTATTATCCTGAGACACCTCTTCATTCCTTCAAAAATACTGACGGATGAGTAAGAGACAATGAGGAGGGAGATGCAGCTGCAGTATTTGTGTCTGTGAGACTGCAAGTGGGAAGGGGAGGGGATACTTTATTTCCCTCTTCACTCTGGATAAATCTACTCTTATCAGCCAAAGGGGTGTGGTCATCAAGAATACACGCACAAAAAAATCGTTGAGGACCATGCCCATTTGGCTAACAAATCTTACCTGACACAGAAGGGAAATGAGGTCAGATCTCAGGAACGGAGGGAGAGGTACACGAACAAAATAAAGACAATGCCAGATTCAGGAGAACATCGGCATTTGGAACAGGTTACATATTTATGGAAATTGACAATTTTTTTTAAATGTTCCTATTTGGTGACTGATTATTGAATAAAATGTTTAATAATTAGGCTTTTCAGAAGAATACACAACCCCATTGAGGTGCTATTATCCTGAGACACCTCTTCATTCCTTCAAAAATACTGACGGATGAGTAAGAGACAATGAGGAGGGAGATGCAGCTGCAGTATTTGTGTCTGTGAGACTGCAAGTGGGAAGGGGAGGGGAAACTTTATTTCCCTCTTCGCTCTGGATAAATCTACTCTTATCAGCCAAAGGGGTGTGGTCATCAAGAATACACGCACAAAAAAAGTATTGAGGACCATGCCCATTTGGCTAACAAATCTTGCCTGACACAGAAGGTAAATGAGGTCAGATCTCAGGAACGGAGGGAGAGGCACACGAACAAAATAAAGACAATGCCAGATTCAGGAGAACATCGGCATTTGGAACAGGTTACATATTTATGGAAATTGACAATTTTTTTAAATGTTCCTATTTGGTGACTGATTATTGAATAAAATGTTTAATAATTAGGCTTTTCAGAAGAATACACAACCCCATTGAGGTGCTATTATCCTGAGACACCTCTTCATTCCTTCAAAAATACTGACGGATGAGTAAGAGACAATGAGGAGGGAGATGCAGCTGCAGTATTTGTGTCTGTGAGACTGCAAGTGGGAAGGGGAGGGGAAACAGAGCAGTGAGTGCTCTGATTGGCTGAACATGGCACCAGGAAGACCACACTCACTCAGCAGGCATCAAGAGAGAGAGAATGTGAAGTGATGTCAGCACATAGAGAACTGAGAACCTGCTCTAGAAATTCTATTCATTGATCACACCCTCAACATTGTTATATTTTATAGAATTGTCTGTTTTTATTAGTCTTCCCCTCCAAATGTGTTTTTCTGATGTTGGAAGAAATGTTTAGCTGATGACAGGGAGGCTGTTGTCGCCCTCTTCAAAGCAGTGGTGGAAGCCTTTAGTGCAGCTGATCATGATTTTACTCTCTGGATCTGGCGATGACGGGGTGGCCGGACAGGCGCTTGGAGTGGCACAACCTTGAAATGAAATATCTTTCCATGTTTCTGAAAAAAAGATACAAATTTCAAACACTTAATTTTTCGTTGGTCAAATCTGTCATCTTGTGTCTTACTGGAAATTAATGAGGCGGAGTTGCAATACCAGACACAAGCCACGGAAAAGAGTGGCGCTGTTTCTATGTTAATTGGATAGCAGTCTTAGGGTTACCTTCATTGGATGTGGATATGTGGATATATCTTTGATATTTTAATTTAGATAACTAAACTACTGCCTACCCCTGCGGTCTACTCACACTGTTACTGCATGTCAGTTCCTCACACTCAGGATTCACTCTCACTCTGTCGTGGCAACTTTCTTCACACTGAGGCATAAGCATACAAACTCCCTCTGAGGCTACTTCTTATCCTTTGTGGTCAACTAAAATTTGCACTATTCACCCAGAATAAACCTCTCTACTCCCTTCTGTGGTGGCTACCCTTGTCTTTGTCATTATCATATCATTACCTAATGCCACCTTGTGTGGGACAAACTACATGAACATCAGTACAGGCTGAAGCTCTGTACATGCTCTCCTATGGCCCTAGTTAGAGCTACTCACTCCCACTTCCTATCTAGCTGTCATGCAGACACTTTCTGCTGGCCCCAGGGCCAGCATTAGCGCCAAGTAGACTAGGCAGCTGCCTATGGCCCCCACTCCCCCAGGGGACCCCAGCCAGTGGCGGGCCTTTAGACATTTTTAGTCTCCCCACTAGGGGTATTTTTCGGCTATTTAAAGGTGTGTGTGTGGGGTGTTTTCTGTGTATCCCAATTTTTGTTTGTTTGTAGGGTGTCCTAGGGTCCCTAGGGCTACCGATGTTAAGCGGGGGTGCCACATCATCAACAACTAGGGTGCCAACCTCCGCAGTCAGGTAGGGTCAGTGCTAGGGCCCACTAGCGTGAGATTAGTTCCTCCTCTTTTCAATTGGGTATCTATTTAGATTTTTGTGGATAAGCAATTGTCTGAACCTAACACTCTTTTGTTTTTTGCTTTCTGATATTGAATTCTGAGATTTTAATTATTGAATTAAAAGATATTTTTTAAGGTTTTTTTTCTCTCTTTGGTTTGCTTGTTTGATTCTTTTGCCCCTATTAATTTTTTGGTGGTTCGAGACCGGAGCAAAGCCTGGAGCAGTGTGTGGAATGAGGAGAGGAGAGTGTTTTTTTTAAATATATCAGTGAGTACTGGACTGTGGGGCTGGATTATATTGTATGGAGGAGGGTAGGAGGCTACATGATATTTTACAAGGGGTGGGCTGTATTATATTCTATGATGGGGGGCTGCATAATACTCTGAGGAGGCTTTATTATACTATATGAGGGAGCCACATTATAGTTTATGGGGGCTGCATTATACTATATAAGGGGGCTGCATTATATTCTATGGGGGCTGCATTATACCCTATGAGGGGGATACATTATATTCTATGGGGGGCTGCATTATACCCTAATGGGGGGGAAACATTATATTCTATGATGGGGCTGCATTATAGACTGAGGGGCCTACATTATACTATATGAGGGGGCTACATTTTATTCTACTGAAAGGGCTGCATTATACTCTGTGAGAGGGCTACATTATATTCTATGGGGGTCCTGCATTATACTATATGAGGGGGCTGCATTATATTCTATGATGGGGCTGCATTCTATTCTATGTGAGTCCTGCTTTATGCTCTATGAGGGGGCTACATTATATTCTATGGGGGCTGCATTATACTCTATGAGGGGGCTACATTATATTCTATGGGGGCTGCATTATACTCTGAGTGGGCTACATTACATTCTGTGGGGTGGCTGCATTATGTTATATGGGGTGACTGCATTATGATCTATGAGGGGACTACATTATATTCTGTGGGGTGGCTGCATTATACTCTATGGGGGCTGCATTATACTCTATCGGACTATGGGCAGTGCATTATACTATATGTACTACATGGGACCTGCATTATAATGTATTGAGGACTATGGGGAATACTATATGAAGAACTATGGGGGGCATTATACTATGGGAAGTTAATTGTACTACATGGAGGACTGTGGGGGTGCATTATACTATATGGAGGACTATGAGGAGTGTATTATACTATTTGGAGGACTATGAGGAGTTCATTATACTATATGGAAGACTATGGGGAGTGTGTTATACTATATGGAGGACTATGGAAAGTGTATTATACTATATGGAGGGCTATGGGACATATATTATATGGCAGTCTATATGGCACATTATATTATATGGAGGACTATGGGGTGTGCATTATACAATATGGAGGACTGTGGTGCACATTATACTATATGGAGGACAATGGGGTGAATTATACTATGTGGAGGACTATGGGGTGTATTATAATATGTGGAGGACTATAGAGTGAATTATAATATGTGGAGGACTATGGGGTGTATTATACTAAACAAACAAAATGCTGCCTATTCATCGAGAGATTGTCTTGTTTATGCCGGAACAAAAATCATTGTTCTCAGCAGCACATGCCCTGTGAAAACTGTAGATGTGCTGCTGATAACATGATACTTTATGGGGACAGATTGATCTATTAGTAATTGTTCTGTCCCCATTATTCATCCTCAGTCGGTGTAAAGAGGCCGGGAAACAAGCGAACGACTTCAATATTGTCGATCACACTCCTTTAGGGGTCTGAACTCAGCACATGTAAATCGTACAACCGAAATATTTCTGTGTGATGTGCAATATGTTAGCATTTGGGGCCCCATTTTAAACTTTTGCCCAGGGCCCCACTTTGCCTAAAACCGGCCCTGGCTGTGGCTGGGCTGCACAACTTTTGCCTCTCCAGCCTGTGTTTCTGATGTCTGCTGGTGGGAAAAAGAATCCTTTCATGATCTCTTCGATGATATCAGGGGCTTGTGTACATTTATTGCGAGTTGAGCGTTGATGACGTCGAGTCTGCACCTCCTGAAACACCTGCACGATCCACAGGTAGTATAACAACAACAATAAACATTATACAGGCATTACAGTTTGCTCCTAACATCAGGTTAGCATTTTACACAGCAGGTATAGTATACATTAATATACTGCATAATGGCATGGGACAAACATTATACGCGTAATAGCATTTGCATTGTAATAAGGCAAGAAAAATAGAAAAGATTAAGAACCAAACAATTCAAACAAGTTATCTTTACCTCCAAAACTTAAGTAACCTGAAAATTTGAGGCACATGACTTCTAAACCAGTACACAGGATCTGATTTTTTGGTGTACAGCCATTCAGCCCTTCCTGCAAGCAGAACGGACATTTCAATCCGTTCTTTGTCAAGTTCCATGAAGCAACTGAAAGATAAAACATGATCAATGGGTGTGCAATTTATAGATCTATATAGATAAAAGCAATCATGTACAAATGTATCTATTTATCCACCTATCTATTATCTATCTATGAATCTATTATCTATCTATCTATCTATCTATCGATTATTATCAATCTATCATCTGTCTATTATCTCTTATCTATCATCTATTGATCTTTTATCTCTCTCTCTCTATCTATTATCTATCTATTATCTATCTATTACCATATATGCTCATGCATAAGTCGACCCTACTATAAGCCGAGGCACCTAGTGTTGGCTAAAAAACTGGGAAAACGTATTGACTTGAGTATAAGCCGAGTATGCATTGTCCCCTAATCCCTGTCCTGGTATGCATGGCTCCTAATCCCTGTCCTGGTATGCATGGCTCATCATCCCTGTCCTTGTATGCATGGCTCCTCATTCCTATCCTTGTATGCATGGTTCCTTATCCCTGTCCTGGTATGCATGGTTGCTCATCCATATCCTTGAATGCATGGCCCTCCATGAGCAAAGCATAAAAAACCCCTCCTACTTACCTTCCCTTCGCACCCTCGCAGCATCTTTTCTTCCGGCTTCCAGAAGCTTCTGCGGCCAGCCGATGACGTGTCTCCGCTCGTTAAGGTAATGAATATTCACCTCACTCCACTCACCGGGGACATGTGTTCACTCAGCCGCAGGAGCTGTTGGAAGCCGGAAAAGATGCTGCAAGGGCTCGCAGGGAAGGTAAGTAGGAGTTGTTCTTTTTTTACAGCTGCTGGAAGACGGCGGCTGCGTCTGTAACTTTGTGCGCTATAAGAGAAATAATTATTCATTGCCTTTGAATATTCATTTATCTTTAGCAGTAGGCACAGTTACAGCTGCAGGCGCTGGCTCCTGCCTCCTGTGACCCTCAGCTCCACCGCACCCCTCCCCCGCCGGCTTCTGGGACAATGACTCGTGTATAAGCCAAGGGGGGGTGCGTTTTCAGCACAAATCTATTATCTATTATTTATCTATTATCTATTTATTAATCTATTATCTATCTATTATCTATCGATCTATTATGTATCTATCTATTGTCTATCTATTACCTATCTATTAATCTACCTATTAATCTATTATCTATCAATCTATTAACCTATTATCTATATATTAATTTATTATCTATCTATTATCTGTCATCTATTGATCTAGTATGTATCTGTTATCTATCTATTATCTATCTATTATATATTATTTATTATCTATTAACCTATTATCTATCTATGAATCCATTATCTATCTATATATTGTCTATTATCTATCTATCATCTAATCGATCTAATATGTATCTATCTATTTATCTATCTATCCATTATCTATCAACTATTATCTGTATATTTATTATCTATCCCTTTATCTATTATCTATCTATCTACAGTGGGGAAAATAAGTATTTGATACACAAAAAAAATTTCCTACCTACAAAGAATGTTGAAATCTGTAATTTTTATCATAGATACACGTCACGTGTGAGAGTCAGAATCTAAATATAAAAACCAGAAAATCACATTGTATGATTTTGACATAATTAATTTGCATTTTATTGCATTAATTAGTATTTGATACAATAAAAAACCTAATATTTGGCACAGAAACTTTTGTTTGCAATTACAGAGGTCAGACGTTTTCTGTAGTTCTTGACCAGGTGTGCACACACTGCAGCAGGGATTTTGGCCCACTCCTCCATACAGATCTTCCCCAGATCTTTCAGGTTTTGGGGATGTTGCTGGGAAACACTGAGTTTCAGCTCCCTCCAAAGATTTTCTATTGGGTTCAGGTCTGGAGACCAGCTAGGAAAGAACCACGAGGGCTGACAGTCATCTTGTGTTTCTTCCATTTTCTAATAATTGTGCCAATAGTTGTTGCCTTCTCACCAAGCTGCTTGCCTATTGTGCTGTAGTCAATCAAAGCCTTGTACAGGTCTATAATTGTGTCCCCGGTGTCCTTAGATAGTTCTTTGGTCTTGGCCATGGTGGAAAGGTTGGAGTGTGATTGATTGAGTGTGTGGACAGGTGTCATTTATACTGGTAACAAGTTCAAACAGCTATGAGTGCAGAGTAGGAGGCTTCTTAAGGAACAACTAACAGGTCTGTGATAGCCAGAGCTCTTGCTGGTTGGTCGGTGATCAAATACTTATTTCATGTAACAAAGTGCAATTTAATTATTAAAAAATCATACTATGTTATTTTCAGTCTTTTTTATTTGTCTTTTTTTAAGATTCTGTCTCTTACAGTTGAAGTGCACCTAAGACAAAAATTACAGACTTTTCCATTGGTAGGTGGGAAAACTTGCAAAATCAGCAGTGTAACAAATACTTATTTTTCCCCATTGTATCTATCTATTTAATTTATTATCTATATATAAATCTATAGATATATGTATCTATTTATCTATCATCTATGGCTGGGTTTTCCATGTGGCCTACGGCCACAGGTTCCTTGTAGAAACCCCTGAAGCAGAGGGTTGGGTGTGTCAGTTTGGCTTTGCAAGTGTGCAGAGCAGGAGGCTCTGCAGAGCTCCACCTGTGTGAGGCAAGACAGGGCCAATGGAGCCAAAAGGCCTGGCACCCCTCAGCGTGAACGACAGTGCAGTCACCCACAGCAACAGTCTCGGAGGTGGACTGTCGAGTTTCCCGGTTGCGATTTGAAGGGGGACTGTCTTGTTTCCCGGCTGCAATCCAGAAGATACCGTGTGCTGTGTATTTATGTGTGTTGGACATAAAAACATGTTTTGTTTTTGAACTTTGCTGGGTCACTGCCTCATTACTGTACAGTAGGGTGACCGGATCTCATATGGGGGGGAAAAAATGTCAGAATCTTGTTCGTCTGGACTCCACAAAACGATTCCCCTTTCCAGATATTGAGAGAGCCAAAATTTGAGCTCGATCAAACGACGTTAACCCGTGCCGCTCGTCGCTCAAAGTTTGAAAAAATCTAAATTGAGGTATTTTAAGATTTAGGTATTTTGCATAGTCTGTTAGACTATAAAGAATGTGACAACAACATTGCAGAAATAGCCCTGACCAAATTTTCGAACCATTTGTGGTATTTGAATGCAGAGTTGGTGGGATTATCGTTTTTTGATCCCACCATTACAGACAATGAAAAGTTGTTAATGGCTAATAAATTGCTCAGTAGCACAGATGAACCATCAGAGCACGCTAACCTACATGAGTTGATAATTTTACATAGTTATCTAATCTATTCTAGAGCTTTTGTTAAAGTAGTTTTTGAAACGTCAGAATATAATGCTCGGCATTTGCTTACAACTTGCAGGACATATTGCTTTTGTTCTTCATCTTTTGTCAGAAGGTCGTTAAAGTCGGTTACTTCCTACCTCTTTTAATTTTTCTTTCCTAACTTTTGGATTTACAACCCTAGCGTGCTCTGATGGTTCATCTGTGCTACTGAGCAATTTATTAGCCATTAACAACTTTTCATTGTCTGTAATGGTGGGATCAAAAAACGATAATCCCACCAACTCTGCATTCAAATACCACCAATGGTTCGAAAATTTGGTCAGGGCTATTTCTGCAATGTTGTTGTCACATTCTTTATAGTCTAACAGACTATGCAAAATACCTAAATCTTAAAATACTTCAATTTGGATTTTTTCAAACTTTGAGTGACGAGCGGCACGGGTTAACGTCGTTTGATCGAGCTCAAATTTTGGCTCTCTCAATATCTGGAAAGGGGAATCGTTTTGTGGGGTCCAGACGGACAAAATTCCGACATCGATTTTTTGCGGTCACCCTACTGTAGTGTGGACACTGCTTCACTACACTATCTATTATCTATCTATCTATCTATCTATCTATCTATCTATCTATCTATCTATCTATCTATCTATCTATCTACTATCAGCTATATATGTATTATCTATCTATTATCTATCTATAATTTATCTCTCATCTATATTCTATCTATCATCTCTGGAGTGGAGACGAGCATGGTCACCTTCTGCAGGTGTGAAATCTGTTTGGTTGCAGAGGGTTACATGAATGTCGGTGAGAGGACTATGGTGATGGTTTCTTTATACTCACCCTGTGGAATGTCCTTGTTACAATGATCTGTATTGCAGCATTTGCCTTCCGATGCCATATGTACGTCATTTAAGGTGAATGAATAGGAAAGGTTACAAATCTCTGGAAAGCTGCAGGATTTTCGAGGCATTGTTACATTCATCGTTTCTAGTGAAACATCAAGTGAAAATGTTATGTTAGTATCAGATATATTTCTATCATATATGTAATATCTCCATTGCTATATCAGACCAAAGCTAAGCTCCATCTCTGATTTCTGAAACCGTCTCCGATTTTTTTCACAGTTGTATCTTAAAGCTTCATCTTGGTTATACAGGAAAGATGTATATCTTTGTACCGTGTTAGCCAGTAGATAGAAAAATATTCAGAATTGAGAGTCCTCAGTGGTTGATACCTTTTAATGGCTAACTGAAAAGATGGTAACACATTGCAAGCTTTCAAGACTACTCAGGTCTCTTCATCAGGCTAGACTAATACAAAATCTGAAGAGTCACATATTTCTGCACAATACAACACAGAAAAAATGCAATAGATGAGACAAGTGACGTGAAGCAGAATTATGATTATGGGAGAGGGAGAAACATAAATATTGGACCAGTTCATAGATAAGGAGTCCGGATGTTTTATTGTCCTCTGATTGGGGTCTCCTAATGTGTTGTGATGCCCCCACAAGGTCTTCGGAGCAAATTCCTTAACTGATGTAAAAAGACATAAATCCATGCGACACATTCATTCCAGCATTGAGAGTGTCAAAGGTCGTCATAAATTTATACTCACAGACTCTTCTCTCTCTCTGAGATGTGAAGTTACCTTTTAATACCAGTATCACCATGTTGGTGATAGAAACCCCCCCTTATTTGGTATAGTATACCTTCACCATTTTTTCTCTTTATTCATAATAAACATAGGCCAAAGATCCACAATGCAAATATAATGATTATTGTTTAAAAGTACTGGTTATTTCGCCTATTGTTCTCTTTACCTGACTCAATAACGAAAAACTAGCCTGCCCCCTTCCTTTTTACCTTTAGACGCAATCTTGTTATACTAATAGTCTCCCCAGGTACTTTCAATTGTGAACATCGCAGTACCTAGCAACAGATGCGATTGTTCCTGTCACAAGATCGCCCCAGCCTGACATACGCACATCATTTATCATTACAACACGTCATTTAACGTTACAGCGCAGGCGCACCTAGCGACCGCTACTATGCAGTCAGGAGACAAGCACACACATAACAGACCGGATGGCCTGACATGCGCAGTAGCGCTGACACGTGACCACAATGACGCGGTCAGGGGCGTGATACATCATGAACACGTGACCGTTATGACGCAGCCAGGGGGATCCCCGCCCGATTATATAAACCCGGAAGTACCTCATTAGGCCTGGCGTCCTCCATACAGCGGTATACACCGCATGCCCTAGGGGCCACAGGGAGCAGGTAATTTTCCATTTTTATCCCTATACTGCGCATTTTGGCTATTTGAAAAGGGCCTATAGTAAGCTTTATATCTATTTCTTCATTACAGCGCCATACAAAAAGCGACTTAAGTCGCTATACTAAAGCGCATTTTCTCCCCTATATCTTGATACACAGCGTCCAGGTAATATAAGAGATCATTTCATGTTATGGGCATTTCACCTTATCACATGGACTACCAGTATATAAATAACTATTATGTATGATACTATAAGGCCTTTTATGATGTTTTTCTCCTTTCTGTCTCCTCATAGAAGGACCAGCGTTCACTAAACCACCTTATTATGAGCACCTATATATTTTTCCGGACACAACCTGCACTCAATAACCGGAAGCACCAATATCCTTTAGCCTCAATGTGGTTTTTTTCCTCATTTCTTACAATAGCAACTATGAATAAAGTTACTGGCTATTTCCCTTAATACCACTCTGCAAAAAATTTTCTCTCACGGACCATATGCACCCGAGATTAAATCTCAGCAATCCTATTGATACCGTATGCTTAATTTTATATGACGTACTAGAATTTTTCTCTATGTATTTCTGTTCTAATATGCATCATATGATTTAATATATTCTCTTATGATCATGATATAGATTAATTTCTATTTTTATGTATGTTCTCTAGAGGATTTCTGATGAAGATCCACTGCTGGATCGAAAACGTTTAACATATAATCTGGATGCCAAATAAAACAAAGATTCACTTTATTCGCTAATTGAGTACCAAGTTCTTTTATATTGTTACATGGGCTGGAGACCCTACTTGTGCACCTTCCACGAACCTTTTTGATGAGTGCCTTGTTGTTTCTACTTCTCAAATGTATATTGTCGGATAGTTCTTGTAAATACAAGCAACTTGCTGCTTGTTAAAATTTTGAACCCTTCTTGAGATATTAACTATTTTTTCTTTTATTTACAGCTCGTTGCCTTGGAGACCAACCACTGCTGCTAGACAGCAGAAATGCACAGTGCCTACAAGCTCCTTTCTATTGAGTTTGGAAGCACTGTTTTGAAGCTCACCAGGTTCTCTGAAACATGCTAACATCTCCTAATCTTCGCTAGTTTTAGCACAGTGCTTACAAGCTAGACTGCAGCAGTGGTCGGTCTCCTAGGCAACGAGCTGTAAACAAAAGAAAAGTGTTAATATCTCAGGAACGGTTGCAAATTTTGATCAGCAGTAAATTGCAAAAGTGCTTGTCTTCACTATCCAACAACATCCATCTCCAAAGTTGGAAATAAAACTTTAAAAATACCAATCCATTAAAAGGGATTTTTTTCATCTGAAATTCTTGCTATGACTTGATTACCAAGGAGTCTAACTTCAGAAAAGCCGGACAATCAGCTGGTGATAGGGTGACTAAGGTCCATAATAAATGGAAACACACAGTTAGCAATTCTGCTAGCCTTCATAGAAGAGGGTGCCCTAAAATGGTTTATTTTATGTAAACAACCTATAGATACTATTGGTACAGAATCTGATCTGGAAGATGATGCTGATATTTAAATGGACAACCTATTCTCCGAAGCTTCACTGGCCTTCAACAAATGTCTGAGTCTCTAGCACAGTGTTCCCCAACTCCAGCTCTCAAGAACCACCAACAGGTCATGTTTTCAGGATTTCCTTAGTATGGCCCAGGTGACAATTGCAGTACCTGCACTGGCAATAATGCCATCACCTGGGCAATACTAATGAAATCATGAAAACATGACCTGTTAGTGGCTCTTAAGGACTGGAGTTTGGGGGAACACTGCTTCTAGCCGATGAAACCTTTGGTGATCGCTGAGGATATTGCAGGCAGCTGCATTTTTTTCCTGTAGTGGCCACTAAAGGACAAATGTGGTACTACATGGTGTCATTTCAAATGATAGATAACCATATTGTGCAAAGTCCTCCAGTCCTTCGAAGGTGGAGTTAGATGTTTGCAGTGGATCTGACCACTGCCCAATAAAAGGTGGTATAAGGGTCTGTTTTTACAAATGACGATCCCCTATTTATGACATCCTGGCCCAGTTGTATCAGTTGATAACAGCTGTCACTGACAGAACTGAGCCATTGTTATACACTGTAGCACTGCACCAACATAGCGCCACCTGATGGCTGCATCACCAAAATGTGCCTACTTTTCATGTTTATGTAATTTTTTGTAAATCATGTGAAATTGATTGGATGCACAAGCCTACTGATTCAACATAGCAGTAAGTCAGTAGATAATACACAGGGTATGTATTAACAGTGTGATAGGAGCCAGAAAGGCACTCTCTAGAGTAACAGAGTACATTTAAAACCTTGAAGATAGGGGCACTTTTATATTTAATAGAGTAATCTTATTGTAAATAAAAATGTACTTTCATATTTTTGGATGTTATTCCTGTGGGTATCTAGTGTATTGCAGTCTTTACTGCTTATGTATCCCAGGTACTGCTTCTATCCTGCACTTATTTTCAAATTTTGTGCACCCCTCTTTGTCTATAACCCACTTTCTCTGCCCTCCCTGAGACTGTAAATACTTTTCTCCCTGTCCACATTGTGGAAATCTGTGTACCAGTCAATCTCCTTATCTTTAAAAGAGAGAATCTGAAAAAAGGAGGAAGAGAGCAGAAAGTTGTCAGAACCAGAAGCACTAATTGATTTCCTTTCAGTTTTGCAGAGATCTCAGCTGGTTGAAGGATTTACTGACACTCTGCCACAGAATAGTGGTAGACAATTTTTTAAATGGCGATTATTTAGACAGTTGCTTCTCTTTTCCTTCTCCTCCCCCCATTGTCAATACTAGGACTGACTTTACTTTAGTCCATTTTTTCAGAATTCTTTCCCATCTGATATCCACTTACTGTATGATATTTGGTACATGCTGCTCATACATGAAGTCTCCGAGGGGTCGCACTCCGAGGGGTCGCCAGAGCAAGTAGCTGCATTTTCCGCAGTGCAGGTCTCACATATCAAGGAGGATACTAAAATACATAATCCGCTTATTCTTGTTAACGATCACATAGAGATTACCTTCCACATTGACACAATCAGCATGATTTGTTTAGCATCTAGAATTAAACATTAAATGTTTG
Organism: Dendrobates tinctorius; assembly: GCF_039654945.1. Classification (NCBI taxonomy): domain Eukaryota; kingdom Metazoa; phylum Chordata; class Amphibia; order Anura; family Dendrobatidae; genus Dendrobates; species Dendrobates tinctorius. The sequence continues at coordinate 49,233,619 of NW_027361696.1, read as the reverse complement.
CATTCATTGACAACAGATAGGGAATAATTTGCCGATAGCTGGTGTCCAACCACTGGGACCTCCAACGGTCCCAAGATGGGGTGCGCAAGCTCAACCTCCATTCATTGACTGTGGGGCTGTCTAGTATAACTCAGCTGGTTCCAATTAGAGTTGAGCAAAAAGTTGCCAGACTCTGGTACAGGGGACATCAGTAGTCTATTACCACCAGAGCAAAGCTTTAGGAAACCACTCGTACCTACCGGCAGCCATAGCTCTTGTTCTGATCATTTCACTTGGGTTAATATCATGAGGGTGTCAAGATCGCTAATCAGAAAAGGGTCCAGGCGGCCGTCAGGTAGACGGGGGTGCCTAGTGCTCTGGTCTGGTAATGACCAATGAGGCCCCTGGATCAGGCTCCTTTTTTTTAGCAGCTCTAAAGGCAACCCATTGGCACCCAACAAATCTCACTGCATGGAAAACCAATGGCCTCCGAAGTGATTACCGCCATATTGGTGGTTTTAAAATACCGTGGTCACTCTTGACTGTGAAATTTTAGGGGTTCAACAGTGTTGTTGGGCTTTAGGTCCAATCGTAGTAATCACTCTCCAGTGTCAACTGTATCAACCAGCTCAGAAATAGAATTCAGTGAATATGATCGGAAATGATCACCGAATCAAAATTTGCCATATTTGTACCAGATACAGTGAGGTTACCATTTCACTACAGGAAATTTATTGTTACTAATTAGTTGGCCCCTTGTCTTACTGACTCTACAGAACTGGTTGGGAGTTGACTACAACTTGATGTGAACTGGGCTTCAAGTGAAGCTTTGACCACCTAGCCAAGCCCCATCATGGCCTTGGTGTTGGCAGTCACCTACGACCTTCACATGATGGCACACCAAGAAGAATATATGCACACAGAATTTTAGAAGGATTCGAGCTGATACACAAAATAAGACAAAAACACCTCATATGCTCAGTCTTTTTAGCATTTTTCTTCCCGTTCAGGTTATGAAAAACACCTGGTGGCCAAAAAAAAGCAAAGTGTGTGTTACATCTTTGAAGCATATGCTTTGATTTATAATAATAATAATCTTTATTTATATAGCGCCAACATTTTCCGCATTGCTTTATAGTTTAACAGTTTCAAAACAAGTCATAGGTAACAACGTTAACAATACAATAATTAAAGTAAAAAAAAGATGACCCTGCTCGTGAGAGCTTACAATCTACAATGAGGTGGGGGAGATACAAAGTACAGGGGTGTATTTACAATGATGGTCCAGCCAACTTGAGATGGTGGGGGATGGAGATAGTGAATGGGCTACACACACACTTACACATAGAATGACTTTGATTAGTGAATGTGATAGGCTGCTCTGAACAGATGTGTTTTGAGGGAGCGCCTAAAACTGTGCAAATTATGGACAGTCCGAATTTCTTGGGGTAGAGCATTCCAGAGGATTGGTGCATGATTCAATCAAAAGGCTACAAAAAAAGTTTAAGGGAAATAAAACAAAAAAACTTGAACTTTAAAAAAACAAAAATTCTAAAAAAAAAAAAAAATGCAAAGCAGGAGCTTTTCCTGAAATGGTTTTCCACTAGAAAACTGTTCTGCGTGCATATAACCTAGCTCTGCTGAGGTTGGCTCCTTATGATAAGAACATAATTACCTAGAAACATCTAATTACAGAATAAACTGCCTACCCTGTAATAAACAATATAGAAAACAAGGTGCAGAACCTGCAGTTTTACGATGTCTTGGTGCCTCGGAGCAGTCACTTACCTGCAGTGATGAAGGTCACACCATAGACTATTACTGGTAGCATCTTCATGGCGAATGCAGACTCACAATCTCCAATTTTGATCCTGTGGTTCCTGATTGTATTTGTACTTAAGTTACTGATATTACACAACTGTCAATTATAAAGGGTGTCTGCTGAATAGAACAGGCTGGACCGCTCTCATTCCTGCCATGAGATCACTGACCTATGGTGGTGCTGGAGTTATGCAGATTTTAGGTATTTTTAGATCATAAAAAATGTCTTCACCTATATATAAAAATTTACGAGGGCCATGTCAAAAGATGGGGCCATGTAGCAAGTGGTGTAACTAGAGCCCGATGAGGGCCCTGGTATATAGGTCACCCAGCCTGGGCCCCATCCTACCGCTATTTTTTGATTCTACTCACCTTACCTCTGTTCACCCACCAAGTCCTCTTTTGAAGCGGCAGCTGACTTCTTGCAAGCAATGAGAGCGTGCAATTTTAATTCCATGTGCCCCCAGTCGTGCATGTCGACATCAGCTGTTGGCCTCTGATTGGCAGAATGTATTACAGTGTATGAACCTGGTGGGGGAGGGGGCACAGGTCTCTGCATTGCAATACACTTCAACCGTAGAGTGTACATGGACATCCCTTCAGTAGACGTTTGTGCAGGTGTTGACAGGTCCCGCACCTGCTTTGTGGTGATCCTGCATGCAGCCTTGTGTTGACATCTTCTCCAGCCTATGTGCTCACTTCCCATCCAAGCGTATGGTAGAAAGTGCAACTGTAGAGCGCTCCATTAGGATGCGCACCCATGGCATGTTGGGTCAATAAGGACCACCATGTGCCACTGTTTAATGCTCTGTTTAGTACAGTAAGGCCGGGATCACACATGCGAGAAATTCAGGACGAGTCTCGCTTGTTAATAACCAGCACTGCCACCGACACTCAGATTGGAGCATGCGGCCATATGGCAATACATTCAGCCGCACACTCCGCTCCTGAGTGCTGGCGGCAGTGCAGGGTATTAACATGCGAGACTCATCCGAGTTTCTCGCATGTGTGATCCTGGCCTAAGGCTTATTCTAACCATATAGTGATGCTCAGTGCTGAGTGCAAACAAGGTCCTTGCCAACAGCGTACCTCAGAACTTGCACCCAACACTGTATGATGCCCCCTACGTCCATACTCCCGAGCTTGTCTCCACTTCAGGTTTGCAAGACCTTAAAAAATCCTTCAGCCGCTACAAAAATGGAAGGATTGAGTAGGGAAGAAGGTTCTCTGCTCCCCAAATATTCAATTTTAAACCTTGTCCTGAAGAAGCTTTGTTGGTCAAGTGATATACCTCAACCATCCGAGTTTGGGGAGCTGACCCTGGAGAGGATAATGGTTGGGAATCGCCATCTGAAACAAGACTATTTAGCAGGATGTGGGTTTCAATCATGGATGTCACCGATTGTTTTTCAGCCTGCGTTACACATGTGTGAAATTGACCTTACACCAAGACTAAATATAGAAGTAATTAACTTTATTATTTATTACAACTCTAATGACACAAGTCAGACATCCATTATGCAGAGTCACACAAGTCTGTTTCTATTAGATTAAGTCAATCCTGATAAATTTTGAGAAACTTGTTTATGACTCGTGTGATGAAAAATACCAATATCGCAGGGGGGCTTATTTTAGTAATCCCACCACTACCACCAAGTGTGATGAAAAATACCAATATTGTAGGGTGGGCTTTTAATAGTTATCCCATCTGCAGGGATTTATGTATATCCCGCTTTCCAGTTCCGGATTGGAACTTGCAGCTCTCCGGCACCCCCCTTACCCTCAGGTCAGTCAGGGAACTGCACCTATGATAAGTAATCGCCACACGGGCCGCCTGGACATGTACTGGCTGTTAGGCAAGCTGCAGTAAGAGAAATAACTACTCTTATCCGCAATCAGCTTATAAAACCCGTTATGTGACTGCCAGATTTACCTAACCAGCCCAGAACACACTTCGTTGCCACCAGCTCTGATTCCTAATTAATCACGGATCTGGAGCAAACCCAATTTAGTAGCGTAATTCACTTCAGAGGTCGTGCAGATTTGTTATAGAGCAAGGAGAAACGAATTAGTAATTTTATATATTTTACTACAAAAGGTAGGCAGTGTTTACTGACACTACCTTATGCCCCCTAGTCATGACATCACTGAAGGGGCTGAGCTATGGAAAATCTCTTTCTTAGAGCTGAAAACTTGTAATTAAGAAGTTTTCTTAGCAAAGCTCGGATGGAAAACCTAGCAGAATAACGGCAGAACCATCACTTATCTTGTTTTGGAATTAGCTTTCTATCAAATCTAAACATGGAGTAGTTATTTGACTTGGTTCAGGAAAAATCCATTTCTCAGATTCTTCTGGTGCTAGAGTGTAGGCAAAGTCGCTGGAGTGTAGCTTTAGCATCCTGGGTCCTAAATATGTAATTTTTACATCTGTCACTGAATGGGACAGAGTTATTCCATCTTTAATAATTACCACATGTAACAAAGAGCCCTTTTTTTTTTTTTTTTTTTTTTTTTTACACAAAGAACTGCTCTCTGCTAATTACCACATTCCTGAGGGAGGGATAGGAGGGTTTAGCATTACACACATGCAGGCAGAGGGAGTGAGAAGTGAGCAACAGGCTCGCAGCTGCGACAGGGTAGAGGGGAAGCTGGTGATTGTGCAGCTATGAATGTAGCAGAACTCAGTGTGTGAAAAGTTCTAAAAAGGTGTGATATCGAAAACCATACGTCATTTTTACATTATCCTGACAACTCAATAATTTGTATACTAACGTTTACCAGGAATCTGCTTCATTCTCTATGGGTGAAATCATACCTCCCAACCGTCCCGATTTTGACCCTCCCACCTGCTGTCCCGCCTGGGAGCTTACTTTTACCGCATTGCACTGAGCTGCCACGCCCCCCCATGCACTGACCCCATCCTCGCCCTCCCAGAGAGACCCACCGGCTACCGCAGCCCCTCACTGATAAATCCCAGCAATGATGTCGCTGGGCTGGTCCAAAGCCCCTGATCATGTGACTTCTCCCCTCCTATGATCTCATCACAGGTCCTGTGCCCACAGCCCTTGGTGTATGCAGGACTCTGCTGTGCTGGTTGTCATAGTGCTGGATGAGGGAAGTTTGTGTGGGGTCAGGTGGGGTTTACGAGGTGTATGGAGCAGAGCCGCATATGTACGAGACATATAAAGCAGAACTGTGTGTGTATGAGGTGTGCTGGGTCATGCGTGTGCAAGGTGTATGGTTGGGAGCATTCATACCTCCCAACCATCCCAGATCCAGCGGGACAGTCCCGATTTTGAGTGTCTGCCCCTCTACCCCGGCCAGGAGCTTACTTTTCCCGCAGACACAGGAGTACACGGCGGAGCCCTGAGGAGCACTTTAAAATTCGCATGTGATGTTCCACAGGAAGTGATGTGCTAGAAGCTGACCGGAAATGAGGTAATTACAGGAGGAGATTGTGACGGAGCCATGGAGGCACTTCAGGGAATGCTTCAGATCCATCACAGTGGCCTCCTCCAACAGTGCGGACAGTGGGATTGCTTTGGACTCGGATGTCAGCCATGTTGATCATGATATGTCCTGCACTGGGAGGCTCAGGTGGGCATTACAGTGGGAGCTGGGCTGCTGTAGTATCTTTATAGAATGTTTCTCTTTGTTCTGTTTCTTGTTCTCTTTGCTCTCTCTCTCTCTAATGTTTTTCTCTTCCTCCTGTTCCCCCCCTTTCTTTCCCTCAGTACCAGTCAGTGTGCCCACAGTACCAGCCACTGTGCCTTCAGTACCAGTCAGTGTGATCAGCAGTGCTAAATGGGTGTGACTAGTTGTGAAATGGGTGTGGTCAGGGACATGGTCTAAAATTTGCCACGACACAGCCTTTGTCCTTCTTTCCCTTCTTCAAAAGTTGGGAGGTATGGTGAAAATGGTAATTAGACCTACCGGTAATTGTGTTTCCAGGAATCCATCCTGACAGCACACTTGGAGGACGTCCTTCTCATCCGCAGTGGGACAGGAAACCACGAGAGTTTAAAAGGACCCTACCATCCCACAGTGACTTCACAAAGTAACACCTCTGGATGGATTCAACAAAAAATTTTATTCAAACCAACATTTTCCATACACGTTACATCACAATTGCATGGAGGCGTTTGTCGGGAGGGAACTAATAGTGCTGTCAGGATGGATTCCTGGAAACACAATTACCGGTAGGTCTAATTACCGTTTTCCAGGTCACCACCTGACAGCACACTTGGAGTAGTACCAAAGAATATAAATCCTAGGGTGGGACTACCGCGTGGAGTACCTTTCTCCCAAAAGCCACCTGTGCAGAGGTCACATCTAATTTATAGTGTTTAGAGAACGTACTGAGACTGGCCCAAGATGCGGCTCTGCAGATTTGTTCTGCCGAGGCTCCGCCCGTCTCTGCCCATGATGTGGCCATGGCCCTAGTTGAGTGGGCTCTAAGGCTCCCCGGGGGGTTCTGACCCTGTGCTCTATACGTTGTGCTAATAACGGATTTAATCCACCTTGCTATTGTGGATTTCGATGCCTTTTTCCCCTTATTAGGGCCTCTGAACTGGACAAAGAGATTACTATCCTGCATCCAAGGCCTGGTTGCGCCCAGGTACCTGAGCACTGTTTCCCTGACATCCAGGTTATGGTAAGCTTCCTCCTTGCTATTTTTAGGAAACTGACAAAATGAGGGGAGCACTACCTCCTGACTCATGTTCGAGTCTGAGACCACCTTGGGGAGAAAAGCCGGGTCGAGTTTTAGGACTAACCGGTCGTCGAATATTTGTATGTAGGGATTCTGAACCGATAGGGCCTGAAGTTCCTCTAATCTTTTGGCTGACGTAACAGCCACTAAGAACGCTGTCTTCAGAGAGAGGTCACCGATAGTTATTTCTACCCCTAGCTGGTATGGCTGTCTACATAGCGCGTTAAGGACTAGGGTTAAGGTCCCAAGGAGGGACGGTCCTTCTTATCAAGGGCTTAAGTCTCTGCACAGCCCTTGAAAACCGGGCTATCCAGGGGTGAGATGATAGGGTTGTGTCATAGAACACACTTAAGGCCGCAATCTGCACTCTCAGGGTGCTGGGTCTGAGGCCCATTTTTGAACCCTGCCTGTAAGAAGTCAAGGATCTTCGGGATCTGGGGTTGGTCAGTTTCGACTGTCGCCTCTCCACAACAGCTGCAAAATTTTTTCCAAATTTTGTTATATATTACTGCTGTTACGGGCTTCCTACTTGCTTGTAGAGTGGTTATAACTTCATCCGAAAGACCCTTTGTTCTTAGGATCTGCCGCTCAGGATCCAGGCTGATAGCTTGAGGGCTTCTGGCCTTTTGTGGAAGACCGGACCCTGGTGAAGAAGGTCTTCTCTTTTTGGCAGATATCTTCCCGTGATATCTTCCTGAGCAGAGGAAACCATCTTCTTCTTGGCCAATAGGGAACCACCAATATGACCCTGGCTCTGTCCTCGTAGAGCTTCCTGAGAACCCTTGGGATGAGAGCTAGAGGCGGGAAGGCGTACAGTAGGCCCCTGTTCCAGGACTGCGATAGAGCATCTATCCCTGTCGGGTTTCCTGCCGGGTTTAGGGAGTAGAAGGCTTTGACCTTTGTATTCCCCTTGTCCGCAAACAGGTCTATTTCTGGTTGTCCCCAGCGATCGCACAGGCTGCTGAACACTTCTTCGTTGAGTTCCCAGTCCGTTGCGGTTATTCTTCTTCTGCTGAGAAAGTCCGCCACCTGGTTGCTGGTGCCCTCCAGATATACTGCTGAGATTGAGAGGACCTCTCTTTCTGCCCATCTGAAGATCTGCTCTGCTAAGCCCTGTAGTGCTGGTTGTTTCGGTCTGCCCTGATGGCGGAGAAAGGCTACTGTCGTGGTATTGTCCGAAAATATCTTGACGTGCTTTTTCTTCACCAGAGGCCAGGCAACGAGTAGTACCTTCCAGACCGCAAGTAGCTCTCTGAAGTTGGAGGACCTGTTGCGGTCCTCCCGACTCCATGGCCCCTGATAGTACTCTCCTCCGATGTGTCCCCCCCAGCCATACAGACTTGCGTCCATGGTTACTATGATCACTGGGGACTGAATCCATGAGACACCGGTTTTTAGGTTTCTTGGGACGGTCCACCACAGCAGCGACCTTCTGACCTGGGGAATTAATTGTATCTTCTTTTCTAGTGAGCCTTGCCTTCTGTCCCAGGATGCTAGGACTGCCTGTTGTAGTCTGCAGGAGTGGAACTGACTCCATCTGACACAGGAGATACACAAAGTCATCAGCCCCAGAATCCTCATTGCGTCTCTGATCGACACCCGGTTTTTTGAGAACTGGCGGTATGCTGGTCTGCTTTTCTTCTGGAAGATAGGACATTCTTCTTTCCGAATCCAGCATGACCCCTAAAAATTTTATTCTGGGTTTGGGTATAAGATCTGAATTTGACCAATTTATTATCCAACCCAACCTTTGCAGTGTGGCGATTGAGGACTGACAGTCGACTCTGAGCTGAGCTGCTGAATCTGCTACGATCAAGAAGTCGTCTAAGTACGGGACCACCGTGATGTTTTGGGCTCTTAGGTAGGCCACAACCTCTACCATTACCTTCGTGAAAACTCTTGGGGCTGATGCTAGGCCGAAGGGGAGACAGCGAAACTGGTAGTGGTGAACCCTGCCCTCCTTTTCGACCGCAAATCTGAGATTCTTTTGGTGGTCTGGGTGGATGGGGACATGGTAATATGCGCTTTTTAGATCTAAAGTGCACATTACCACCGCTTCTCCCAGGAGCGGAATCGTGTATCTTATTGATTCCATCTTGAGGCGTTTGTATGATACCCACTTGTTTAAGGGCTTGAGATTTATTATGGTCCTGGTCTCCCCCGACAGTTTTTTTATCGCGAAGAGGCTCGAGTAGTGTCCCCTTCCCTCTTCTTGCGTGGGAACTGGTATGATTGCCTCCATTTCTAGGAGGTCCTGGATATCTAACCACATGGGGGAGGTCGAACAGAGTCGAGAGCTGGTCACTAGGAACCTGTTCGAGGGTAGGGATTTGAATTCTATCTTGTATCCTTGAGAAATTACTTGCAGTGCCCACGGGCTGGTGGTAACCTCTCGCCATTCTTCCCTGAACCTGAGCAGTCACCCCCTACCCTGGTGGCATCATTTCTTCCAGGAGCTAGACCCTGGGCCGGAGAAGATGGTATCTCTGCTCCTATTTCTACCCTCACCCCCTTTGGGGTAGCTCCATCGACCTGACTTCCCCTTCCCTCTGTAGTCCATTCTCTGGTTGTAACGGGGTCTACGAAAGGGCTGATACCTCTTACGTTTCTCTTCAGGGAACCCCTTTTTTTCCATCGGACGCCTTCTCTAAGATATAGTCAAGCACAGGTCCGAAGACTCTACCTCCCGAGAAGGGAATTGAGCATTCTTTGACTGCATGTCACCAGACCAACTTTTAAGCCAGATAGCTCTTCTGGCTGTGTTGGACAATGATTGGGTTCTAGCCGTTAATCTAACGGACTCTGCTTCGGTGTCAGCCAAAAACCCCGTGGCCAATTTTAGCAAGGGAAGGGATTTTAGAATAGTTTCCCTCGGAGTTCTGACAAATGCTCCTCTAAATCATCTATCCATAGATGCATGGAACGTGCCACTGATGTCACGGCTATATTTGGCTTTATGACTGCTGCTGAACTTTCCCAGGCTCTCTTCAAGAGCCCGTCTGCCTTCCGATCTAGGGGCTCCTTTAAACTTGGAGTCTTCGAACAGAATGGCTGTCTTTTTTGATGCCCTCGCTACTGGGATATCGATTTTAGGGACCTCTTTTGGGTCAAACGGCAGGCGAAGCCTGAAGTCTCTGGGGATAGTCAATTTTTTCTCTGCTTCCTCCCATTCATCCAATATCATGGTCCATATATGGGTATTTACTAGGAAGACCATTGAGGTCTGGGAGCGCAGCCCCCCCAAACATCTCATCTTGTATTGAGAGGGTAGTCGGGGGTTCCTCTATCTGCATAGTCTGCCGGACTGCCCCTAATAGCTCATCTGTATTGCCAGATGCAAAGAGATACTTTCTTCCCCTTTACAGGTGTTCTCTGATCTCCTCTGCGTCTAATTCGGACAGGATGTCCTCAGAAGACGTGCCCGACTCCCTCTGCCTCTTTCTGGATGCCTGAGGGTTCACCGGCGGGGCTTGGGACATGGCTCCGGATACCGAGGCCTGTACTTCCTCTCTAATTATTGCCCTCGTGTTCGACATGAGCGTAGCCCGTTTTCCCCCCATTATGCGCTTTGTACATGCGTCGCAGAGGGTTTTTTGCCACGTGTCCTTTAACTTCTTAGAGCAGACTGGACACTTATCCTTCTTCCTTTGAGGTGGAGGTTCCCCCCTGGAACACAAAGTACGTGTTCTGTGGGGTCTGGTTTTACTGGGGCCCTGCCATGACCTCATATGAAGCTACTCATGTGACCCTGGCTCTCTGTTCCTGTCTGTCTGGTCCTCCATCCTTGATAGATAAGGTTCCTTGTGGCTGTCTGCTGCGGAGACACCAAAACGTGTAAGTGGCCGGGAGGCGGTATCCGGTTCTTACACCGCAGGGCCCTGCATACCGCTGTCTCTCCTGCTGCACCACCACCCAGAGTCCGCCCCCTCTCAGAGATGGTGCCAGCACTTCCTGAATGCCGGGCTGTCGACTTTGGTGGCGCGACCAGAAGAGACGTCCGGGTCGGAAGTCCCGCCCGTCCTGGATGTCGCGAACCCTGCTGGTATGGACAGAAGTAGCGTGCTTAGGTCCCAGGCATGGCGCTGCTACAGCTCCTTACAGCGGGTAGGGGGAGAGGTGCGGTGATCCTCTGCCGGGGTCCGCTTGTGGGGCACGTGGAGTCCGTAGAGGCGGCCCCGGTACCAACATCGGTGGTGGCAGTGGCGTCCGGGGTCGAGAGCCTCCGTCGGGAGGAAGCGACCCCTTCTCCAGGAGAAGCGCTACACTGGAGGGGCTGAGGGACCCTGTGCCAGGTTTCAGCTTGCAGAGTCTCTCAGATAGGAAGGGAAAGGCTGGCCCCCTGATCCTCTGCATGGAATGGCTGGATCTTCCTCTCGTCGTTCCTATCCGCAGTGGGACAGGAAAAACACTGGGATTGTAGGGGGGGTCCTTTTAAACTCTCGTGGTTTCCTGTCCCACTGCGGATGAGAAGGCCATCCTCCAAGGGTGCTGTCAGGTGGTGACCTAGAAATGTGTATTCAGTCAGTCAGACTTTCCATATTACTGAGACAAAGGAATGTCAGACAGCCAACTAAATGGGCAGGAATCGCAACACAATGCTCAGACTGATCACATGCTGAGCTGTAGGTCAGGCTGCACTGTGTTCTGACCCTTGGCCAATTAATAAGCATTTCTCAATCTTCCCAGAAGATACAAGGATTTGCTCATGCTGCTGATTGAAGACACCAATTTCAGAAAATTTGACAGTTTCAGCAAACATGTTTTGAAGTATTAACACTTCCTCAGGAAAAACCAGGATAAATTTGGTGCTTGCTTTAAGTTTATGTCAATACAGTTTAAGGTTTTGAGAACAGAATCCACCAGGCAAAGTGTAAACCCAACCTTAAAGCATTCTTCAAGACAATACTGAAGAGTGACCCCCCCCCCCCCCCAATTGGTGCCCTACATTCCCCTCATGAGTCTCACATCAGTGATGGCAAATGAAGCCCAGTAGCATGTCTGAACACCAAACACCCTATGTTGTGAAGGCATGGTCAGACTTGCCACTATGGCCATCAGCTTTGCTGCTTGAGGGCCAGAACACCAGTTTCTATAGAGAAGACAGCAAAAAAACAGCATGTGTAAGGCGACCAGGGTGGAAGTCATGGCAACAGGCTGTAGTGTTGCCACACCCTGGCACCCCACAGATGAAATGCAAAGTCCTTTTTACTGCATGTGCCGCAGCACACTTCCAGGCTCTGTCAGATTCCCCTCAGCTGCTGTCATGTCAGCTCCGCATCCATGAGCTCCACAAATCACTTCAGAGATGGTCTTTCCCCAGCAGCTCAACTTTACTAGACAGCAGTATATTCATCACAAGGACAGCACAATTCACACAGCCATGTATTCTGCACTTTCCTGCCTTCCAGGCAGACCATTCTTTCCTGTAATCTCCCCCTTTCCTCCTGGCATTTGTTGCTATACCTCTAGTCAGACTGTTCTGCCTGTGCCTTCCTTTTCCCTGCCATCCAGGCAGTCTTTGGACAGTCCTTGTCCCATCTGTGCCTTCCATATCACCAGCTCCCCATCAGCAAAGGTGCCAGGAATGCCATCTCAGCTGCTCTCGCTCTGTTCTTACACCCCAAAATCCTTCTTGGGAGTGGTCCTGTTGAGCTGGTGCCTGACAGCACTATTCTCTGCCTAGGGCCCCTTTACTGCTGTTGCAGCTTTATCCCCATGGCCAGCAATCTGTCTGGACTCCAAACTGCATGCACCCTGCCCTGGGCAAGGATGCCTGGGCTTCTACCTCTCAGGAAGTGCCCATCCTATATCTCCTTGCTCTGTGACCCCTCCCATTTGCTTAACCCCTATGCTGCCTATATCTAGCCAACACTCTTGTCTATTCTAGTCTATTTCTCCAATGTGCCCCCACCCCTATTCTAATCCCCCCACAGTCCTATACCATCTAAGATACTATCTTAGCCCTAAGCCTATACACAGTACTTTAGATACATGGCATTACAGTACATAAACTTTTCACATTAACAATGAGATGCCACACGCAATTCTGGGAGCAGCAACTAGGAGAGAGGAGACATGCGAGGGTCCTCACCACCTCTTTATACATGCAACCTCAAGCACCACAAACCCCCCCCCCCCCCCCATGATCAATTTCTGGGCACAAGACAGAATCAGGATCAAAAATACTTCATAAATTATATTTATTAAGTGTTAACAAAGATACAAAACCCTTCATAGAAAACTTATACAACTATAAACATCAAAGCCGCTTCAGATTTCAGTACCCACAGAATTTACATAATACCCCCACATGTCCTTCCTGCAGAACCCAGCATGAACAAAAATATATCTTTTAGATACCATGAACCAATACCCCCAGAAGAAAAGGGAGAAGGTAGAAGACTTGGGCCTTCAGATAATCACACCCACTTCGGATACAGCTTGCCACCACTCGTATGTTCTTTCCATTGACGAGTTTTTGATTTTGAGCTGAACGGCAAAAAGACTCACTGGCACAGCCCATAATGACAGTATTTTCTGAAAAAAAAAATATAAGTAATTTTAATGCAATTTGTCAACATTTTCAAAGGAAGGTCCAAAGATTTGAGTTCAGACTATGCAAAATGGTCATGTAACCACTTTTTGGTATTAGCAGTATATACCAGTTCTGTTCACCTACCTGCACCACTTTTTATCTTGTACACGGCACAATACTTCTCATCTCCTGTACAGTTTCTTACATTTGTGGGAAGACACTGGGTTGTACTATGGGCAAGACAGACTTGACACTGGACTGAATTTTCTGATGCCTCTCTTTTAGTCACTGGAAAGGAAAAAAAAAAGATTTTTGTTTTTTTTTTATTTCATCTGTGACACCAGTGTATTTTTTCCACTGGTGACATGAGAATTTTTTTTTTTTTTATAGGTATGAGAAAGGGAAGTTTGGTGGGCCCCATACTATGAAAAGTAATAAATCTGAAGTTTTGTAGGACTGAACCACCATCTAGTGTATGGGGATCCTCCAGATACTTGCCAGCAGATGTTCACCATCAGATCCTTTTGAGTTTTCCCTTAGAAATAAATTGCCGCTGGTGGCACCTGCCAGTGATGTACTCCTCTACAGATATACGACACGTGCAGTTGTCAGAGCAAAAGTGTGCACAGTCAATAAGATTTTTACTGGATAAAAGGTCACTGATTTTATGGACCGATTAGTTTCAGGAAGGAGACTAACCTCCATCCCAAGAAGCATTTTTAATGACCATTTTTGGTGCCACTGTCCAGCCCTGCCATGAAGCAGGTAGACCTTACAAGTCCTGACAACCTCATATCTTTGATCAAGCATGACTCATAGCAAGTTGAGCAGTAGCATCATTAGCCCACCCATCACTATACATCATGTCCCCTTTCAAAAGGGTCAGACATCACATCAACATTAATGGTCTGAGCATGGACTACAATACAGGCTAGCCGTGGGTATCCAGACCCATGATAAGAAAGCAGTCAAGTTCATGTCAAGGGACCAGCAGCCGATCCAGACAATTTGGCCCATACTTGACCACCAGCAAGTGAATTTGACCTGAGGGAAAGTTGATTGATGTAGAGGAACATCCTTTGGATTTAGGGATGTGGAAACAGTGAGCAGAAGACCCAACTCATTCCAACACTGTTACTCACAGGTTGGCTGCGGTGGGGTGCACAAGTCTTTATTGCAGCAAGTACTATTGGTTTCTGTGGACAGGAAACTGGTCAGGCTTCCCATAGTGTTACACTGAGCCCCATCGCCACAATATCTGTCAAAAGTAAAGGTTTTCTGACCATCTAAGAAAAACAAAAAAACAAATAGGGTTACATAAAATAGTTTCAAAGGAATATTTGAGTGTAGTAGTGCAGTGGAGTTACACTCCGGATCATTTGTTACAATGTGGTAAAGTTATAGACGCAGTCCAGAATCTACAGTGGAGCAGCCTGCTCTCCCAGCAGAAAGTCTACATGACTCAGTGCTCAGGGTTGTGTTTGTGCTCAGCTCTCCCCCCCCCCCCCCATTAGCCCCATAAAGAATGAAGTACAGAACAGTGGTTGGGTGTCCTACCTGTTGCTCTATTGTGCAATAGATAAATATTCCCCATTCTGCCAATTGGTAAGATCTCCATGGTCAGAGTTATCAGCCATCTTATGGATAGTGGGTTGTCCATTATCACCCTCATTTAGGCAGCAGCATTGCTATAATTCCAACCATAGGAGTTGGGTATGGATCTTCCAGTCAGTCCTAATTGGAATGGCTTTCTGATAGGTTGCCCAATTTGCAAGTAACTGTACTAATTAAAGGTTGCATCTTGTGCCATTATGTCAAGTGGTTCTTAGAGGTATCAAAAGGACAAGTTATAGGTCCTATTCGGTCGGTTCATGGAGACTTCACTTCATCAAGTACTTTCAGTAGCTTCCTACATGTAGCATGTGGACACGAGTTCAGTATAATGCTGGAGGCCAAGGAACAGGTGTCGTTATGGCAAGTTCTTCAGCTTTGATTATAGCTCTGTGGGTAGTGAAATGCAAGTATGTAGAGCGTGCAGGAGAAATATCAAAGTTTACCAATCTACACGAACTTAACATTCAGAAGTGCACCACCATTTTCCATGGCTTTGAGGGAACCTTATGCAAGGAGAAGAACCCAGCTAGGCATGCTCCCTTCACTGTGGTTCCCGAACTGTTGGGGCTGTCACCTAAGCTGTAGGGCGCAACGCTTAAGGCCCAGGATTGAAACCTGCCCTTGAAGAGAGGGGGATGTGGCTAAGCAGAGGGAGCTGCAGCGCACGAGTGAGAAGACAGTTTGGGCAGGAATGACAGGTGCACAAGTAGCCTGTGAGGAGATTTCAGTGGTGAGGAGACAGGGGAGATCAGGTCTAAGCCTGGGAAGCGAGAGAGACAAAATGAGACGGTGGCCAGCGTTCGGGACCGGCTCTGCAGATACCGCTGACACTGCTGCCGCAGCTGACCCCACCTACATCCCTGACTGAGGGATAAGGTCTGCGAATGAGACGTAGGCACACCCTGATACGGTGCTAAAAACCAGGCAGCCGGCGGGGAGTTAGGTTTTGATAGAGCTGCACACCTCTGTAGCGTGGGTACAATCTCAGCTGGGTATAAAGGATGTTTTTTTTTTTTTTTTTATTTATTTTTTTTTTTTTTATCTCTGCCTTCATGTCTACTACACCCAAGACCACAAGAAATCACCATCATCATCAGGACTATATGATAACACAGTCATCCTCAGGATTGGGACAATCCCTTACTGTGTCAGTGAATGCGTGACATTCAGAGATCCAACCATGACTGGCGCCAGAGTGATAAGTGTATTAACGTTGAGTTTGTTGTTTAATATGATACTGTTCCTACAGTTATCCGCTGCTTCTAGTTGTATTAAGAAAAGTATACCCTCCCTGCATGGAGTAACTGTTGTATAATAAACCCCTGTTATCCTTGGTCTGTATAAGGTCCGTTACTGTATCTTACATGCCTGCTGTTACCTCACACATACATGGCTACCATCATTACTACCAGCTTTCTAGAAAACGTCAGATTGTTGTCTGTAGCAGCCACACCTTAGACCATCACACCAAAGAACTCCTTCATGCCCAGTTTATGAAGGGCAACCATCTGCAAGCACTATATACCAGTTTTTTTTTTGGTTTCACATGGAGGAAGTCTTGCCAAGAGCTCCTGGAGGAGTCTTAATATTTGGAAGGATCAGATATTCCAGAAGAGTTGACAAGTAGGTCTCACCTTAGTATGAAACACTGTTTAGGTCTTGCCTCCATCCCCATCACCCCCGAGAAACACCACCTTTTCAGCCCACAAGTCTGATGACAGCCATCAGCCAAGTTAAACAGAAGCACCTACCAGCAGCAGTTGTCTGGGTAATGGTGGACATACATAATTCAGCGCCGATGCAGGTTGTCACATTGCCCTTGCAGGAGGTAGCGGCATCGGTGGTGCATTCTATGCAGGAGAGACTGAGCCCTTATACACAGATAAGACAACAAATGTGTTATAAAGGGCTAGAAATATACATTGTATTTGCTAACTTTTAGTTATAGAGCCACTACCCTTGTGTTAGTCAGGGAACATGACATACTGGACTGTGAAATTGGCTCAGTTTTGAAGATCAGTCTCACATGGAGGAGCTACAGTAATTTAGATTTTTTGCAATGTCATATGAATGTAAAGTAGACATGCAAAATGGTGGCAGTCCATAGGAATGCATAATGAATCACTAGAGCCGTGATTTACCAAAATTATACAATCCCAACCAAATAAGAACACCCCACCACACCTTACCTGTGGAATAGAGGCTGAACACGAACACAACAATGGTGACAAACATCTTCATGGTGATTAGGATTGTGCAAGTCAAGAGTATGGTTCCCAGCTCCCTGCAGTGGATTAGGGAGATCTTAGAAGCAAGGCAAAGAGCAAGAACTTTGTGACCTACCAATACACAGCAAACTAATGTAATCCACATCACTGGTCAACACAGATTTTTTGTCACATGCAAGTGTACTTGTCAGTGTGCCAAAGACAAGCGTGACAGGGCTGGCCTACAACAAAAACCACAAGTCAACAAGAATCGAGATTTTTTTAAAGTCATCAGACACAGCCAGCTGAAGTAGTCACTGGTGGCAGTAGACCCAGTGATAGGGTCACCTCACCATTATTATTCCCATACTGCTCACCTCACAACCTTTCACAGCACCCCCACCATCTCCTTCCTCTGCTGTGGTTGGCGCAACCTGCACTGGTCTATAGAGGCCGTGATCCCTCCAGCTAATTTATCAATGGTTGCCAGCTGCACTGCAGTAATAACAAATTAGGCTAGAGAAATCTGAGTTTGGAAAGCCATATAGGTAAACGGGCCAATCACATCCTCAGGGTGTGTGCACACGTAAGCATTTTTTCCGCATTTTTACCAGCAAAAACGCTTAAAAATCACTTAAAAGAAGCATCCCATTCATTTTAATGCATTCTGCACTTTTTGTGCATATTGATGCGTTTTTCTCTGTGAAAAAAAGCATCACGGTAAAAAACGCAGCATGCTCATTAATTTTGCGGAACAATCTGCATTTCTAGCTATTTTCTATGAGACTGGGGCTGACCCGGAAAAAAAACGCATAAAAACGCACGTTTTCTGGGAAGGAGTCCGGTTTTCACGTAGAAATTTTCTGCGTACTTGCGCACATAGCCTCAAACTTGCCAAAGTTTTAGCCTAGTTTTCTAAACCCTGAAGCCCCTGAAAGAAGTTACTTAAGACAAGGTCATTTTCACATTTCCGTGTGCTTTGTGGAAGCTGCCTGCAAAATACTGTATGTTGTGCGCACAAACCTGCGTGTCACATCTTTGAAACAGGTCCCAAACAAAACCTCTCCAAACAAGGTGCCTTCCAACCAAAAAAAGGAGCAAATCCACTGCAGGAAAAGATAATGTTTTCTGAAAACTCATCCAAGAAAGAGGGTTTTTACTTGAAAAACTCGTCAAATTTTGGAATGCTTGAATATAGCCTTAAAGGGAATCTGTCACCTATTTTTTTGCATATATATACGGCCACTGCCATCAGGGGCTTATCTACAGCATTCTGTAATGCTGTAGCTAAGCCCCCGATGTAACCTGAAAGATAAGAAAAACGAGTTATATGATACTCACCCGGGGGTCCGGTCCGATGGGTATCGCGGTCCAGGTCCGGCGCCTCCCATCTTCTAGCGTTAACATCGTTCTCCTTGCTTCTGTCGCGCTCCTGCGAAGGCGTACTTTATCTGCCCTATTGAGGCAGATGGCTGCAGCTTATATACGAAAAATGAGGTGACAGATTCCCTTTAAGGCTGGAGTCACACTAACCTGCGCAAAATACGCTCCGTATTTTACATGCGTAATACGGATGACAGACCCCTAAACAGTGCTCCGTATGTCATCCGTAATCAAGGTGTGGTCGCGTATTTTGCGCATGTCAGCATCCGTATGTAATCCGTATGGCATCCATATGGTGAGATTTTCTCGCAGGCTTGCAAAATGGACATATAATGGACCCTATGACAGTTTTAATAAAGAAATGAAAGAATAGATATAGACACATAGAATGCATATATATATATATATTCTATGTGTCTATATCTATTCTTTCATTTCTTTATTAAAACAGTCAGTGTGAGTTTACTGTATAGCGCACTGAATTGCCGGCTTTGCTAAAAGACACCTGGTGCGTATTTCTCGCAGGTCACACGTGTGTTCCGTGTGTAATCCGTATTTTTTGCGCACCCATAGACTTGCATTGGCGTATTACGGGCGTAGTGCGCTGACAATCGCAGCATGCTGCGAGTGGCACGGAGCGTAGGATACTGAGGAGAAATATACGGCTGGTGAGAGGGACCCCATAGAGAATCATTGGTCCGTGTCTAATGCGTGCTTTTTGCGCCTCTCACGCACCCGTATTCCTCGCCAGTGTGACTCCGGCCTAAGCTATGTTCACATGTTGCATTTTTGCTGCTTTTTTAAGCAAATTTTAAGCTACGCTTTACAGTATCAGAAAAAGCTATGCGATTTCTGAGATCTCATGCACATGCATTGTTTGTTTTTTTTGCTTCGGACTGATTTGGAAAACTGCTGTGTTTTTGCAAGCTGCAGCATGGCAATTCATTCAGCGTTTTTTCCAGCTTTTTTCACCCATAGAAAGTAATGAGTAAGTGCAAAAAACAAAAAAACAAACAAAAAAAAAACAACAACATAGGTAACATGATTTGATTTTTTTGGGCCACTAAACTTTATCAGCATGCACAACAGATAACAAAAACACAGCAAACATGTTTTGCCTGCAGAATAAAAAAGCAGCAAAAGCTCAACATGTGAACATAGCCTTACAGTATGTGCATGTGGAAAATGCAAACTAAAAAAAAGATTTTCTCTTTCTCGTCCCTTTAATGGCTGCAATTCCACCATCTGAATAGGCATGTAATCAATTGTATTTGCAAATTACTTAACTGAGTTACTTTTTTTTAACATTAATTTGATTTTGGAGTGACGGGAAAAAAATCTACACAGACTTTATTTGTTACATCGCAATATGTTTTTTTTTTCTATGTGCACCCAGCTTTGCTTTTTCCTGCAATTCCCATGATTGCTGTAAGTTCCTGTTTGGTAAATGGTTGGCGTCTCCAGAGAATCGGTTCTGGGATGGACTGAACAAACACCTGTTCTCAGCTCATATTCTGCAGCACTGTACAGACAGCGGCCGCACTGTCAGCACCATGAATAACGCAGCCTGGGCTGTATGCGTCATCTCCGCCCTCATATCTACAGGTGCGTGAAAAGATCACTTTCTTGGAGTGAATGCATGCAAAGTTTTATTAGGAAATTACGCAATTGGTCGTCATCGCTCCGATCATCATATCACATTTTTTGGAGTAGATCCAATATTTTTTTAAAAAATGGATCTTCTCCAAAAGGAGCAAAATTGACTTGAACCTAGTTTTGCAGCAACCCCTATAGACTATGTTCACTTGTTGCTTTTTTTTTTCTGCATTTTTTTTTCTGTATTTTTTTTTTTCAGGCAGCCAAAAGCTGCTCTCTTGTCAGTAAAAAAAAACTGTTTTAAAAAAAAACAGGTTTTGCTCTATTTTTGCTGCTTTAGGCTAGTTTCACATCTGCGCTTTTGAGCGCAGCGATGGCCTGCGCACGGCCGCCGCTAAGCCCCGCCCCCTGCCATGCCTCCGCTGGTAACCCCGCCTACCGGTGCATGACGCTGCATGCGTCCTGCGTCCCCTATCTTTATCACTGGGGGTGCAGGCCGTGTGCAGTATGCGTTTGGCGGCGCATTCGTCCTGTTCACAGTGCGCCGAGCGCAACCAAACTGCAGCAGGTTGCGTTTGGCGCTGGTTGGCACACCTTGAAAAGGACGCATGCGCCGCCAAACGCATACTGCGCACGGCCTGCGCCCCCAGTGATAAAGATAGGGGACGCAGGACGCATGCAGCTACCAGCGGAGGCGCGGCAGGGGGCGGGGCATAGCGGCGGCCGTGCGCAGGCCGTCGCTGCGCTCAAAAGCGCAAATGTGAAACTAGCCGTATTCGTGCATATTTGTCCACCGTACATATTGATTAAAGTTAGTTTCAGTCACCAAAAAAGCAGCGAAAATACACGGTTTCATTTTTTTGCACTTTGTAGTTGCTTTCTATGGTGGAAAAAAAGCTGCAAAAATGCTGAAAGAATTGTCAAAAAAAGCAGCAGTTTTCTGATTCAGTCAGGAAAATAAAAAATAATTGTGTGTATGAGATTTCTGAAATCTCATAACTTTTGCTGCAACTGAAAAAAACAATCCAACTTGTAATTTGCACAAAAAATGCATGACAAAAAAAGTAGCATAAATGCAATGTGTGATCATAACCTTAGGGTATGTATACATGACCTCTTTTATAGGCGTGTGAGCCTACTGGAATTTTCAAGAGAATGACGCTTTAGCAACCATCAGTGGTTTTTTTTTTTTCCCCTGAAGAGTCTTTTTTAACATTTGTACTTGTAGTTGATTTATTTTTTTGTTAGCTTTTTGCGTCGTTTTGTTGTGTCTTTTTTTTACTGCAATTTTTCAGATGTTTTTTGAACTCCATAAAACAATGAAAAAGCCTCTAAAGGTTTTTGTAAACAAAAATGCTAGGGAAATTGCCCCCAAAAACGTCTTGCAGGCATCTTTTGAGCCTTCCAATTGAAATATGGAGCATTTTCAGAGCAGAATCCCCCTGTAGAATGGACCAGTCACTTCCTTTAGCCTTTCGGCTATATGTACACAGAGTTCTTTTGAGGTGGTAAAAAATGATGAGCTTTCGAGTGGAAACCGCTTCTAGATATGCCCTCCTTTTGGCTATGTGACTACGATCCCTTTTCTGGTGAAGTCCACTACGGAAACCTCCCGGCCACCTATCAAAAAACGTTCAAACGAACGAACATCTGCATTTTCAACATAGAAAAAAAATCCCTTCATATATTGGAACTTTTAAATGTCTTTTAACCTCTTCAGGTTTCTAAAAATGCCAAAAAGGTTAAAAGAAATGACCTAACCATTTTTCTGGCGTTTACTGCTCTTTACTTTACAATACAAAGCAATGAAAAGGCTCAAATGATGTCCTGACGGTTTTTGGCGCCACTATTTTTTATTTAAGGCCGGAGTCACACTAGAGGGAAATACGGATGAGTGAGAGGTGCAAAAACAATGCATTGCATTCGGACCAATGTTTCTATATGGGGCAGCTCCCATCAGCCGATTTTATTTCTCGGCCGTATTTTACGGGCTGAGAAAATCGCAGCATGCTGCAATTGTCAGCGTATTCCTCCAAAAATATGCTGCTGCAATTGGCGAGAAAAATACGGATTACACACGGACCAGACGTATGACTTCCGAGAAATACGCACCCAGTGTCCTTTAACAAAAGCTGACCATTCATTTTGTGATACAGTAAAATCACACTGACATGTTTAATAAGGAATAGATATATACACATAGAATACATATATATATACATGTCATTAAAACACACATATATATATTTATATTTCATAGAGTTCTACATAGCAGAATAGCCGCTAAATCAATCGTCGCAAAATCGTTACAAAACCCGACATAAAGTGACACATGGTTTACATACAGTAAACCATTTCATTTCATTTAGTTTTTTATATGTCTTTGACTAATAATTAGATTATGATTTGTGTGTAAAATTTAATAAGACACCTATCCATTATTAACCCTAGAATAGTAAAGGGTTAAAAAAAGACACACATTAATTAAAAAGTATTTTAATGAAATAATTACACCAAGTTTTTGCCAAAATTTATTATTCAGCTAATCCACAAAAAAAGCCATGTTCTGTAAAAAAATAAAAAATAAAACAGCAATAATATACACACCTCTCCGCCATTCAGTCAGGTCCCCCACTTCAATCCATCACAAGGGGTTAATTGGTTTACAACGGGGACTGGTGCTAATGCAACCGGTCCCACTGTAAACCACTGCAGAATGAATGAGTTCATCTCTGCTCAGCCTCCCCAGCTGACCGGAGATTAACTAATAAGCGTGGGAAAGTTCCGGAACTTTTTCCCACGCTCATTAGTTCACCTCCGGTCAGCCAGGGACTCCACACAGCCTCACTCACTGGCTTTCCCTCTCTGGCGGAGAAATTACTGTGGGAGCCCACACAATTTTTTTCAACGAATTAACCCCTTATTTTAACACCTACATGTCCAAAATTTTACACACAAACCCTAATCTAATTATTAGTCAAAGACATAAAAAAGTAAATGAAATGAAATGGTTTACTGTATGTAAACCATGTGTCATTTCATGTCGGGTTTTGTATTGATTTTGCAAAAGCCGGCAATTGATTTAGCGGCTACTCTGCTATGTAGAACTCTATGAAATATATATATATACAAGCTGAAGAGCACAGCGTTGCCTGGGCATAGTAACCAACTGTGGTTAGTTATAACAAATTATAATGATTATATTGCACATAAAAACATTTCACATCATATATTCAACACTACAGATTTGCAACACAAATGAACTAAACGATTACCCAAGTATTGATAGTATTTTATTTTCAAATCATTCAAGATTTTTGGTTTTTACTTTCGGTGCAAACATGAACAGATTTTTGGCAGTTCCAACTTTTGAACAGACCACGTAAAGTTGACCATGAGAAAAGCATGGAGATTGCAAATCGATCCCTACTACTTTCAAGGACTGTCCCTGAGCATTGTTAATGGACATTGCAAATAGCAGTTGAACTGGAAACTGGAGGCGTTTAAAATCAAAAAACAAATCAGATGGAATGAGTGGAATTCTTGGAATGAAAATGTCCTCTCCTTTGGCACATCCTGTTTCTGAGCTGTGTATCTAACCCTATCCTGTGTGATAATGTCTGCTGAACTGTGTACCTAATCCTCTCCTGTGTGATACTTTCTGCTAAGCTTTGTATCTAATCCTATCGTGTGTTACTGACTGCTCAGCTGTGTAACTAATCCTATCCTGTGTGATACTGACTGCTCAGCCGTGTATCTAATCCTATCCTGTGTGATACTGACTGCTGAGCCGTGTATCTAATCCTATCCTGTGTGATACTGACTGCAGAGCCGTGTATCTAATCCTATTCTGTGTGATACTGTGTGCTGAGCTGTGTATCTAATCCTATCCTGTGTGATACTGTCTGCTGAGCCGTGTATCTATTCCTATCCTGTGATACTGACTGCTGAGCCATGTGTCTAATCCTCTCCTGTGTGATACTGACTGCTGAGCTGTGTATCTAATCCTATCCCGTGTGATACTGACTGCTGAGCTGTGTATCTAATCCTATCCTGTGTGATACTGACTGCTGAGCAGTGTATCTAATCCAATCCTGTGTGATACCATCTGCTGAGCCGTGTATCTAACCCTATCCTGTGTGATACTGACTGCTCAGCCGTGTATCTAATCCTATCCTGTGTGATATTGACTGCTGAGCCGTGTATATAATCCTATTATGTGTGATACTGTCTGCTGACCTGCTGTGTATCTAATACTATTTTGTGTGATACTGTGTGCTGAGCTGTGTATCTAATCCTATCCTGTGTGATACTGTCTGCTGAGCCGTGTATCTATTCCTATACTGTGTGATACTGACTGCTGAGCTGTGTGTCTAATCCTCTCCTGTGTGATACTGACTGCTGAGCCGTGTATCTAATCCTCTCCTGTGTGATACTGATTGCTCAGCCGTGTATCTAATCCTATCCTGATACTGGGCGCCCCCTGCAGTCTGTGTCAGAGGGTGGTCTGTGTTGGCACGGTAATAAATTGTGTTATTTCCAGATTTACAGAAGGACGATAACACCATAGAAATGATAAGAATAATAGGCCAAATTGTTTGGTGAATTGGAACGCGCGGGGTTAAAATTTCACCTCACAACATAGCCTATGATGCTCTCGGGGACAAGATGTGTGACTGTGCAAAATTTTGTGGCTGTAGCTGCGACGGTGCAGATGCCAATCCCGGACATACACACAAACATACACACACACATTGAGCTTTATATATATATATATATATATATATATTTTTGTGTGTGTCTCATGTTCAAAAATTGCAGCAACGCCTTTCCAACGGATGACATACGGATCACTGTTCAGAGAACATTTCTGCGTATTACGACCGTAAACTACAGACCGTATTTTTATACGTTAAGGCCTGTTTCACACTTCAGTTTTTGACCATCAGTCAAGATCCGCCGATTTGAAAAAAAAAACGCATCCGCCATTTTTCTTGGTGGATCCGTTTTTTTCCTCATAGACTTGCATTATCGGCGGATCTTGACGGATGGTCGACCGTTCGATCTGCTTTTGTATGTATCCGCCAAGATTTTGGCGTCCGCTCAGCGGGCCAGACGGAGCATGTAACGTCTTTTGGTGTCCGGATCCGCTATTTACTGATTTAACCCGCATTTCTGTCTGGCTGCTGGATAAAATATATATATATTTTTTTTTCTTCTCTCTCTCATGGCATCCCTGCTCCACATATCCCGCGATAATCACCGCTCACTTCCCGTGATGTCTGCTCCCCAAATCGCGTGTTGGTTTGCGCTCACATCCCATGATAATCCATCACACCTGCTCATTTTCCCTGGTCCCGGCTCCCATCAGATCTCAGCCGCTCCATTACTCCCACCCCAGCTCCCGCGAGATCTCGGCAGCGACATGGTGAACACTACATCACCGGTATTTTTTTTTCTTTTTTAACCAGGCATGGTTCCTTTAAATTTGCAAGATCGGCGGATCCGTACATCCGCCGATCCGCCGGCACACGTTTCTGTCAGTCCGCCTGCGGATCCGTTTTCCGCTATTTTGGCGGATTTGGACTGACTGAAAAAACTGATGTGTGAAACAGGCCTAAAAAGCAAAACAGTTTGCGGTTTCTTCATTATTCTATGAGGTGGAAAAAAACGACCAGAAGACGTCAGGAAAAGAGATGTCACATAAACGATAGGCAAACCTTAAAAAAAAAAAAAAAAGAAGCTGACTGAAAACACCAACACAAAAGACACATCGGGAAAAAACGTAAAAATAAATATGTAATAGGATCATGTGCTTCTTCCTCGGTTGGCTCTTTCCTCCCCAATGATGGCTCAATATAATTTTTTTCTTGCAGCTTCTTGCCTCCAGTGCACGACCTGTAGTTGGATTTTACAAAAAGCGAACGATGAAATTTACGCCAGTGAGTATGGCAACAAGGTCCATTATCAGGATATTGTCGACGGGCAGCCGATCTGTTTGGGATTTAACTACACGTGTACCTCACCGGAGGAAGTCTGTGGCTCTATATATGTGAAAACAACAAAATGTGAGTCCACGTTTGATTTTAAAAACAATATTAAGTAAATCCAGTCATTTCACTTTTGAGTATTTTGTATTTTAGGAGTCTTCATCCACCCATTTCACAAAAATAACTCACCCACTAAACTGTATTTTGTAGAGAGGAATACATTTGTTAAAAAATTTGAAATCGACAAATTTTTTACCAAAATTTCAGTCCATCAAAAGTGTAAAGTATTGAAAACCTTCCAATTGCCCTGAAAAAACACATGTAACGCTCAGAGGTCTCAAAGAACTGTATCCTACCCTTCTTCAAGCTCTTTAATGCCAACGCAGCTTTTATTATCAATTTTGCTTGGTGTACTCACCGGTCGTCTGTCCACTTTTCAATATGGCCATTTAGACATAATTTCAGGCCAGCGTATAAAAAAAAATCCAATTTTTTATCCGTATGTCAGATTTTTACATCAATATGCTTTTTTATCTCTACATTAGCAGTTAAAAAATGTACAGGACCAAATACAGTTTCCTATGATCATAATTGTAAAGTATCTTGAAAAGCAGATTTAATACTGATTTTTTTTTTCTGAGCACCTATAGACACACTGTCTGTGTGATTTCTTCAGTGTTTTACGACTTTCATTCTGAATTCCTATGATGTATAATACAAAATAATATTGTGGTACTGTGTTAGCCAGAAAAATAGATGTAAATACAAATGGGTCGCCCTCCCAGGGCTGTGGGGTACTTGGTACCGGGCCGGTCCTTCAAAGGGGAATGTCACAGCAGTGGTGACCCGGTCCGTGGCCCTGGGTACGCATCTAAAAGAGGATTGAGTGATGGAATAAAGTTTATGAGTGATTTGTGATGCCACCTGTGGTGTTCGGAAAGGGAGGTGTTAAGCCAACGCTGCAGACAGATCCTCTGGGACAGATGGTGGGGTGCAGCAGTGATGGTATAGCCCTCCACAGGCAGGGCTGTAGTCCCAGGGCAGATTAGATGAAGAGAATAGGTGTTGAGGAAGAGGGTGCAGTGTCTGGCACAGAGATGTAGCAGTGCTGAAGAAGTTGCAGGAAGAAGGCAAGGACACAGCAAAGTGTAGTTTCTTTACCTTTACTTTGTAAGTGCAGTCCAGGGTCCAGAATACAGATGGTACAGGAGATGATTAGCCTGGAAGCAACTTAGGAATCTCTCTATCAGATGGGTTGTGTAGTCTCCTCTCTAGCGCTTACTTGAGGTACATGCAGTACTGTGTTACACTGATGTTCCTCCTTCTTCTTTCCTTTTGTATCTACCTCATATGGCAGACAGCTGTAGCCTTCTATCTCCTTTGTCTCACACGTCACTGTAGTGCCTCCGAGTCTTAGATGGGAATAGAGCATTTACAGCTTCCTATTCCTCTGGTTTCTGTTGCAGGACCGTCAGTATCCATACAACCTTGGAGACCAGGCTCCAGATCATGTGCTCTAGCTGGGAATGAGCATCAACTCTCTGCTCAATCTCCCCGCTCTTCTCCTCACGTCCACACACTTCGCCCTCCTCACAGAACTGACCAATTTCCCCTCCTGGCCCCCAGAGAGAAACTCTTCCCCTTAGTATGGGTTCAGAGCTCCCTCTGCTGGCCTGGAGTGGGAACTGTGTTGTATGTAGAGATTATCTGTCAGAGAGACCCTTCATTGCTTCCAGGCATGACATCACACTTCCTAGGAGGAAGGTAATGCCATTGTGGCGACCATACTCCTGGGGGCGCCACACTTATGTCCCCCCCCAAAAAATTGAGAAAAGTATTCAAGGAATGCTAGCTTTATTTGCTAACCAGAGAAATTATACGTGCAAGCTTTCAAGGCTCAGAAGGCCCCTTCATCAGGCATATACTGAGAAGAGATGGCAACATTTATATAGGAATTATACAAAGACATGAGCGATGCTCGCAATATAGGCCAAGGAAATCAAATTAAGGTTTTCGTATACATGCAAATGAGGTGGAAGTGTTCTATTAGACATCTGAAGATCCTCTTGTAGAGGTGTGAACTGGAAGTGTTCTGTCAGACATCAGAAGACCTTCTTGTGGAGATGTGAACTGTGTCCATATAATGAGTCATTAATCCAGGTGTCAAATTGAGTCCTATTGTTAGAGATTGAAACATATGTATAAATTTGAACTCCCATATTTTTCCTTCTCTGTCACTATTGAAATGACCGTTCCAAATTAGGACTTTTAGATCTGCCATACTGTGTCCAGGTCTAGAGAAGTGTATTCCTACAGGGGTGTCCAGCTCATTTTTTATCGTATGTCTATGCAGATTCATCCTTGTTTGAAGTTTTTGTTTAGTTTGTCCTATGTATGTCCCTGCATTGCACCTTGTACATTGTATCATGTACACGACATTGGAGGATGTACATGAAAAATAGTCCATGATCTTATAGTCCTGATTTGTGTTGGGTATGTGGACTTTATCTGTTGGTGATATGTGGGTACAGGTCTTGCATTTCTTACTGTTACAGCCTGTCTCTGATGGTGATGCGAGGGCACTTCTGACAAGGATATTCCTTAGGTTGGGAGGCTGTTTGTAGGAGCGCAGTTGCAGTTCTGGGAATATTGCTTTCAGTCTGTGGTCTCTGTGGAATATGGGTTGGAGGTCAGCACCAATTTTCCTTAAAATGTTCATATGAGGGTTGTACGTGACCACAAGCGGCACCCTGTTGTTATCGTCCTTCTGTTTGTAATCCAGGAGTCTTCTTCTTGGGATCCTTGTAGTTCTGTGGATCTGTTCATCAGTTACAAGTGGATGATATCCTTGGTGTAGGAATGTTTTCCTAAGTGATAGTAGGTGTAGTTTTCTATCCTCGTTGTCTGAACAGATCCGAATGTACCTTAGAGCTTGTCAGCACTGGGCCCACTTCCAGAGGATACAATATTGGCCACCATGGATGTACAGTCCCTATACTCCAACATTCCTCACAGAGATGGGATTGCTGCATGCAAATATTTCCTCCAAAAAAACAGGCAGCTCCTGTATTGCCGGGCAGCGGTGTTCGCTCTGTGCCTCCTCCAGGCTGCTCCCGTCATGCCCGCTTGTTGTGGCCTCTGGACCCCTCCTGGCCATCCCGCGCCCCCACGAGGGCAAAGCAGGTCAGGGATCCCAACCGGGGGCCTCCCATAGCTCCCCTGGTCTTCTCCCCCTCCACTGCGCATTGCTCGGCGTCCCGGAAGTGACGTCATTGGTGCGCGCACGTCACTTCCGGGATTTGCGTTCCACACTGGAACGCACCTGTACTTCCGGCTATCTGCTGGGGGCTGAGCAGTGCACGGTGCTTGCGGATGCTGCGCCAACCTGCACATGGACCCAGGAAGGGGGAGGGGAGATTAACCACGCTGGGGGCAGGGGCTGGCCGCCATATAAACCTTCCCGAAGTTGCCACAGAAGTAAGACTAATACCCTACCAGTATGGAAGGCACTTCATGCCCTGCACCAGCGCTGCCCCGTCTCACATAGCGAGATCGCTGATGTGTCACGATTTTGTGACGCAACAGCAATCTCGTCAGCGATCTCGCTACATGTGACACATAGCGGCGACCGGCCCCCCCGCTGGATATTGCTGATCGTACTCAAATGTCCTGGGCCATTTTTTAACCATTGGCCTCCCGCTGGCCAGCATGCATCGCTATGTTTGACACCGACGAGCGACCTCGTTGGCGACGCGGAACTCAGGGACGCAGGCTGGAATCATTCAGAATAGCTGCTGTGTGACAACGCACCAGCGATACTTACCAGGTCGCATCGTTGTTGGGATCGCTGGTGCATCGTTGAAGAGATCTGCCTGTTTGGCAGCTTACTAGCGACCATGTAGTGACACACCAGCGATCCCTATGAGGTAGTATCGTTGTCGGGATCGCTGGTGCATCGCTATGTTAAACGGGATCCTAAGTGTACACGGGGAAGGGGTCCTTGGGAGGATAGTCCTAGGGGGTTTCTTCTGATAGCGCTCTCCCTCTTTTTTAGGGAGACAAGTCTACCCTCAGAGCTACTAACCAGAAAAAATGTGCCATCTGTAGCATAAAGCCTCCCTATGGGATAAGAAGCTCTGCCAAACATGTATTGACAAAGTAGTTAGAACAGAGCAACCCTCCCTTCTTGAAGAGATTCGCTCTCTGGTCAAACAGGAGGTGCAGTCCTCTTTGGCGGCTTTTACTCCTCCACCGCCACATCCCCCTTCTCCAGAGAAGAAAAGGAAAATACAAATTGAGGCCTCTGAGTCTGAATCAGACCTGTCCTATACATCATCTTCTGGGAGATGGGAGGAACCGGTATCACCTAAAGCCGTCGAAAACAGAAAATACCTTTTTTCCTCTGATCATATAGAGGAGCTGGTGTCTGCCGTATGCAGCACTATGAGGTTGGAAGAGGAATCAGAACCCCAGTCCATTCAGTGCCAAATGTTTGGCAGGCTGAAAATGGGGAAACGTATAGGGTTCCAAGTACATGCTAACATCCTTGACATGATTATACCAGCCATTTCACGCTGCAGTAGCGCTTCTACTGGTCACACCAAAGTCACCAGTAGAAGCGCTACTGCAGAGCGAAACGGCTGTCGTAATTTCCACTCCTGCTCCCATCCTCCGTATGCCGTTGTTTTAAAGTATCTGAATAAAGAAGATTTTAACCGGTGAGTGCCATCCGTTTTCCTTTCTGGTATAGCTGCTGTGACTAATTGCTTTTGAGTGGCACCCTGGTTTCTGGTGCACTTCTTACAATACGCATACTTGCAGTATCCGTTTACACAACTCTTTGTGCGGTGAATAAGCTTCCCGGCTGTGCGGATTAACTCTTTGTTGGTGAGATCCTTGACATGATTGCACAGGAATGGGAACTGCCAGAGAAGTGCCTCAGCATTTCCTCAGAGTTAAAAAAAATAGATTTCCCCTGCAAGGATATTCCAATAAATGTGACATTTCCAAAGTTGACGCACAGGTGGCAAGGGCTGCGAAAAGAACCGCACTCCCTTTAGAAGATTCCTCGCAATTGAAAAGATCCAATTGACAGAAAAATAGAGAGCCTCCTAAAAAAGTCATGGGAAACATCCACTTCTGCTTTAAAGGCTAACATATCCTTCACCTGCGTGGTCAGAGCTCTCTCCCGCTGGTTAGAGGAATTGGAAACTCATATATCCCAGGGCACCTCTAGGTGGGAATTGCTGGATTCCCTGCCTATACTTCATAGAGCCACTGGGTTCATAGTAGATGCCTCTATGGAGTCCATCAGAGTTGCCGCCAGATCGCTTGTACAATCCAACTCCGCTAGAAGAGCTCTCTGGCTCAAAATGTGGAGTGGTGATATCACCTCCAAAGCCAAATTATGCGCCATACTCTTTAAAGGACAGTATGTTTTTGGGCCCGCTCTAGATGAAATTCTAGAAAAGGCCACAGACAAGAAAAAAGCCCTCCCAGACAAAAACCATCCAAAAAGCATTTTTTTCGTACCTCACAGCCTCAAACCTCCCAATCAAGGGGGAAGGGTAAGACCAGGAGGTGGAGCTACGCCAAAAGTAGACGGAAAAATATCCCCCAGCAACAGCCCAACAGGATAAAGAATAACTCCGACCCGGTGGGGGAGAGACTCAAAATATGTTCACCAGTGGCAAGCCATCGCCTGTTGTCACTGGATCCTCAATGTCATCAAAGAGGGTCTACTGATAGAGTTCAACTCCTCCCCTCCACAGGGTCTAAAAGTCACCTCCCTTCCAGCTCCAAGAGACCAAGCAATGCTGCTAGTAGGCTTCAGAAATCTTGTAAAATCAAATGCAATCGCTACGGTTCCAGAGTCAGAGTAGGGTCTAGGCCACTACTCCCGGTTGTTTCTGATAAACAAGCCTTCAGGGGAGGCACGTATCATTATAAATTTAAATGGGCTGAATCGGCATGTAAAGTACAGCAAATTCAAAATGGAGTCAGTAAAGTCAGCCATTCCTCTGATCGGACCTCACTTTGTCATATCGACTATCGACTTGAAGGGTGCTCACTTCCATGTCCCAATCCACCCGAGACAGAGAAAATCTCTCAGGTTTGCGGTGCAGGGGAACCGGCAGGTGGAGCACTATCAATTCAATGTCTTTCCCTTTGGCATCTCTTCAGCGCCAAGAGTCTTCTCCAAGATAATGGCGGAGGCAGTGCCCTTCATCCAGAGTCAAGGCATCTGTATAGTGTCTTACATGGCATGGATGACTTACTGATAGTAGACTCCACCACGGCGACCCTAGAATCTCATGTATCGAAGACTCTCCACGTCCTATAGTCTCTGGGGTGGATTCCGAACCAGAAAAAAATCTCAGCTGCAGCCCTACAAGACCAGGAAATTCCTGGGAGTACTACTGGATTCTGCAAAACAAACATCCTTTCTTCCAGAGTACCATCGTCTGGTCTTAATAGCAAAGATCCCCTACACTTCGGGAAGGCATGTTGGTCTTAGGCTCCATGACAGCCTGTATTCAATCGGTAGCATGGGCACAAGCCCACTCCAGAGTTCTTCAGGCTCATATTTTGGAAACTGGAACGGACTTCCCAGTACCCTGAACAGGAGAATACACACTCTTGGTCGTGTAAGAGCCTCCCTGGCATGGTGGTTAAACTCCAACAACCATCACAGAGGCGTGAGCTGGACTCAGGACCCGCTGATTTCAATTTTGTCAGATGCCAGCTAGAGGGGCCGGGGAGCCATGATAAATCATATCCCCTTCCAGAGACTCTGGGATCAAAGAATGAGTGAAAAATCATCCAACTTAAGAGAATTGAAGGCTGTAGAGGAGGCCCTCCTGGAAGCAGGTCGCCAGATCATGGGACAACATATCCGAGTATAATCGGACAATATGACTACAATAGCTCATATCAAGAATCAGGGAAGCAAAAGGTTCAACAACCGAAGTGTTTTCAACCGAATATTTTGTTGGGCTGAAAAGCACCAACTCTCCCTGACAGCAGTCCATTTGAAAGGCTCTTCCAACATACAGGCAGACTTTCTAAGTCGCCAGGACATCCAGACGGGGAAATGGAGCCTGAACAGGTGAATCTTCAAAATACTGGTAGACTGGTGGGGCCTACCAGAGATAGAGCAAAGCCTTTTTTTTCCTAAACGCAGGGACAATTCCAGGGGATTAAATACCTTAGGCCGGAGTCACACTAGCGATTAAATCGGACGAATGCAATGCGATAAAAAATCGCATTGCATTCGTCCCATTGTTATTCTATGGTGCTGCTCCCATCATGCGTTTTTTTGTCGGATCCGTTCCTCGGACCGAGACAATCGCAGCATGCTGCGATTGTCACCGATTTTCATATCGGACTCGCCAATGCAAGTCTATGGGGGTGAGAAAAAATCGGATGACAAACGGACCAGATGTGTGACTTGCGAAAAAATCGCACCCGGTGTCCTTTACCAAAAGCCGCAATTCTTCTTACAATACAGTAAAATCACACTGACCGGTTAAATAAAGAAACTAAAGAATAGATCTTCACACACATATATATATATATATATATATATATATATATATATATATACACTCACTGGCCACTTTATTAGGTACACCTGTCCAACTGTGTGTTAAGACTTAATTTCTAATCAGCCAATCACATGGCGGCAACTCAGTGCATTTAGGCATGTAGACATGGTCAAGACAATCTCCTGCAGTTCAAACCGAGCATCAGTATGGGGAAGAAAGGTGATTTGAGTGCCTTTGAACGTGGCATGATTGTTGGTGCCAGAAGGGCTGGTCTGAGAATTTCAGAAACTGCTGATCTACTGGGATTTTCACGCACAACCATCTCTAGGGTTTACAGAGAATGGTCCGAAAAAGAAAAAAAATCCAGTGAGCGGCAGTTCTGTGGCCGGAAATGCCATGTTGATGCCAGAGGTCAGAGGAGAATGGGCAGACTGGTTCGAGCTGATAGAAAGGCAACAGTGACTCAAATTGCCACCCGTTACAACCAAGGTAGGCAGAAGAGCATCTCTGAACGCACAGTGCGTCGAACTTTGAGGCAGATGGGCTACAGCAGCAGAAGACCACACTGGGTACCACTCCTCTCAGCTAAGAACAGGAAACTGAGGCTACAATTTGCACAAGCTCATCGAAATTGGACAGTAGAAGATTGGAAAAACGTTGCCTGGTCTGATGAGTCTCGATTTCTGCTGCGACATTCGGATGGTAGGGTCAGAATTTGGCGTAAACAACATGAAAGCATGGATCCATCCTGCCTTGTATCAACGGTTCAGGCTGGTGGTGGTGGTGTCATGGCGTGGGGAATTTTTTCTGGGCACTCTTTGGGCCCCTTGGTACCAATTGAGCATCGTTGCAACGCCACAGCCTACCTGAGTATTGTTGCTGACCATGTCCATCCCTTTATGACCACAATGTACCCAACATCTGATGGCTACTTTCAGCAGGATAATGCGCCATGTCATAAAGCTCGAATCATCTCAGATTGGTTTCTTGAACATGACAATGAGTTTACTGTACTCAAATGGCCTCCTCAGTCACCAGATCTCAATCCAATAGAGCATCTTTGGGATGTGGTGGAACGGGAGATTCGCATCAGGGATGTGCAGCCGACAAATCTGCGCCAACTGTGTGATGCCATCATGTCAATATGGTCCAAAATCTCTGAGGAATGCTTCCAGCACCTTGTTGAATCTCTGCCACGAAGAATTGAGGCAGTTCTGAAGGCAAAAGGGGGTCCAACCCCTTACTAGCATGGTGTACCTAATAAAGTGGCCAGTGAGTGTATATATATATACACATATATATACACATGTCATATAGACACATTTATATATATATTTCTAATTCATACAGTTCTTCATAGCTGTATAGCCGCTGAAACATTTGCCGGCTTTTGGAAAATCATTCTCCTACCCGACATGAAATGACACATGGTTTACATACAGTTAACCATTTCATTTCATGTTTTTTTTTAGATGTCTATCACTAGCAATTAGATGAGGGTTTGTGGGTTAAATTTTGGAGTTGTAGGGGTTAATTTAAGGGGTTAATTCATTGTATAAAATTACGGGGACTCCCTGCAGCCTCAGTGACGTCAGCGGGAGTCCCCGCAATTTTATACAATGAATTAACCCCTTAAATTAACCCCTACAACTCCAAAATTTAACCCACAAACCCTCATCTAATTACTAGTGATAGACATCTAAAAAAAACATGAAATGAAATGGTTAACTGTATGTAAACCATGTGTCATTTCATGTCGGTTAGGAGAATGATTTTCCAAAAGCCGGCAAATGTTTCAGCGGCTATACTGCTATGAAGAACTGTATGAATTAGAAATATATATATAAATGTGTCTATATGACATGTGTGTATATATATATATATATATATATATATGTGTATTCTATGTGTCTAGATCTATTCTTTAGTTTGTGTTGGAAAACCTGTCATTGGGCTCCATTATATGTCCATTTTGCTAGCCTGCGAGAAAATCTCGCCAGACGGATGTCGAACGGATGCTTAGATGCGAGTAAAATCGCATCATCACACGAAATTCGGCTGACAGACGGATCCCTGGTGAAGAAACCTTCGTGCGATTTTGGTCCGTCAAAATTAGACCGATTTTTTAATAGTTTAGTGTGACTCCAGCCTTAGCCCAAAAATGGGACTTTCGCCTGGCCTATGCATTCCCACCAATTATTATTTATTATTATAGCGCCATTTATTCCATGGCCCTTTACATGTGAGGAGGGGTATGCATAATACATAAAAGTACAGTAATCTTAAACAATGCAAGTCAAGACTGGTACAGGATGAGCGAGGACCCTGCCTGCGAGGGCTCACAATCTACAAGGAATGGGTGAGGATACAGTAGGTGAGGGTAGAGCTGGTTGTGTAGCGGTTTGGTGGATCGGTGGTTGCTGCAGGTTGTAGGCTTGTCGGAAGAGGTAGGTCTTCAGGTTCTTTTTGAAGGTTTCCATGGTAGGCAAGAGTCTGATATATTGTGGTAGAGAGTTCCAGAGTAGGGGGGATGCGCGGGAGAAGTCTTGTATGCGATTGTGGGAAGAGGAGATAAGAGGGGAATACACAAGGAGTTCTTGTGAGGATCGGAGGTTTCATGCTGGTAAGGCCGGTTTCACATTCGCGCTTTTGAGCGCAGCGACGGCCTGCGCACGGCCGCCGCTAAGCCCCGTCCCCTGCCCCGCCTCCACCGGTATCTCCGCCTCCGGGCGCATGACGTTGCATGCGTCGTGCGTCCCCTATCTTCATCACAGAGGGCGCAGGCCGTGCGCAGTCTGCGCACAGTCTGCATTTGGCGGCGCATGCGTCCTTTTGACGGTGCGCCGAGCAGCGCCAAACGCAACCTGTTGCATTTTGGTTGTGCTCGGCGCACCGTCAAAAGGACGCATGCGCCGCCAAACGCAGACTGTGCGCAGACTGCGCACGGCCTGCGCCCTCTGTGATGAAGATAGGGGACGCACGACGCATGCAACGTCATGCGCCCGGAGGCGGAGATACCGGTGGAGGCGGGGCAGGGGGCGGGGCTTAGCGGCGGCCGTGCGCAGGCCGTCGCTGCGCTCAAAAGCGCGAATGTGAAACCGGCCTAAGTACCGTGAGATGAGGTCACAGATGCATGGAGGACTCAGGTTGTGGATGGCTTTGTATGTTATGGTTAGAGTTTTGAACTGGAGTCTTTGGGTAATGCGGAGCCAGTGCAGGGATTGACAGAGGGGAGAGGCTGGGGAATAGCGGGGGGACAGGTGGATTAGTTGGGCAGCAGAGTTTAGAATAGATTGGAAGGGTGCGAGAGTGTTAGAGGGGAGGCCACAGAGCAGGAGGTTGCAGTAGTCAAGGTGGGAGATGATGAGGGCATGGACTAGGGTTTTTGCAGATTCTTG
The DNA here is from genome assembly GCF_039654945.1 of Dendrobates tinctorius. Classification (NCBI taxonomy): domain Eukaryota; kingdom Metazoa; phylum Chordata; class Amphibia; order Anura; family Dendrobatidae; genus Dendrobates; species Dendrobates tinctorius. Next base: position 49,196,838 of record NW_027361696.1, on the reverse strand, counting down.
GTTGAGGAATGTATGGATCCGTGAAATATTTTTGAGTTGAAGTCGGCAGGAAGTGGAAAGGGCTTGGATATGTGGTTTGAAAGAGAGATCAGTGTCAAGGATAACCCCGAGGCAGTGAGCTTGTGGGTCTGGAAAGAGTGGGCAACCATTTACTTTAATGGATAGGTCCATTGAGGGGTCACATGAGATGGGGAAAGATGATTAATTCTGTTTTGTCCATATTAAGTTTTAGAAATCTAGCGGAGTAGATGGATGAAATAGCAGACAGACATTGAGGGATTCTGTTTAGTAGGGAGGTGATATCTGTTCCAGAGATGTGGATCTTTGTGTCATCAGCATAGAGGTGATACTGAAAACCATGAGATTCTATGAGCTGTCTGAGGCCGAAGGTGTAAATGGAGAAGAGCAGGGGCCCTAGGACTGAACCTTGTGGGACTCCGATGGATAGGGGGCGTGGTGAGGAGGTGGTGTGCGAGTGGGAGACACTGAATGTCCGGTCTGTTAGGTATGACGTAATCCAAGATAGGGCCAAGTCTGTGATACCAAGAGATGAGAGGGTCTGTAGTAATAGGGAATGGTCCACTGTGTCAAAGGCAGAGGACAGGTCCAGGAGGAGGACAGAGTAGTGTCGCTTGGCCTTGGCGGCTAGTAGGTCGTTGGTAAACTTAGGTCATTTTCAGTGGAGTGGTGTGGCCAGAAACCAGATTGTAATCGGTCAAGGAGGGAGCAAGAAGAGAGGTGGGAGAACAGTTCAAGATGGACATGTTGTTCCAGTAGTTTTGAGGCATAGGGGAGACGTGATATGGGGCGATAGCTAGATACAGAGGATGGGTCAAGAGAGGGCTTTTTGAGGCTTGTTTAAAGCTTGAGGGGAAGACACCAGTTGTTAGTGACAGGTTGAAGAGGTGGGTTAGGGTTGGGATGAAGACTGTGGTGAGGTTTGGGATGAAGTGGGATGGGATCGGGTCAAGTGCACAGGTAGTGAGATGTGATCTTGAGAGTAGAGTGGAGAGTCGATCTTCTGTAATGGTGGAGTGGTGAAGTTGGTTTTGGAGGAGGAGGGCAGGGCAGTTAGGAGGAAGGGCACTGGGGGTTGTTGACCAAGACTGTCTCTGATGTTATCAATCTTCTCTTTGAAAAATGAGGCAAAGTCTTCAGCTGAGATGAGTGGGGAGGGAGGAGGTGCTGGGGGGCGGAGGAGAGAATTGAAGGTGTTGAATAACTGTTTAGGGTTGTGAGACAGGGAGGATATGAGAGATGAGAAGTAGGTTTGTTTTGCTGCAGCGAGTGTGTCCTTGAAAGTAGTGAGGGACTGTTTGAATGCGATAAAGTCCTCATTGGAATGGGATCTTTTCCATCTCCGCTCAGCAGCCCTGGAAGCCCGCCTCAGTTCTTTGGTCAGACTGGTGTGCCAGTGCTGTCTGTTGATTTTGCGAGCTTTGGTATGTTTGAGAGGGGCAACTGATTCCAAAGCCACAGCTATTGTGGTGTTATATAGAGCGGCAGCGGCATCTGCATTGTGTAGGGAACTTATGTCTGTAAGAGGGAGGAGGGATTCAGACAATGAGTGTAGATCGAGGTGTTGAAGATTTCTGCGAGGGTGTGCAAGTTTTTGAGGTGGGGATTGTGGACCTGAGGAGGAGAGGGAAGAGAATGTAAGTAGGTTGTGGTCAGAGAGTGGAAGAGGTGAGTTAGAGAAGCTAGATAGGGAGCAGAGGCAGGTGAAGATGATGTCTAGTTTGTGGCCATCTTTGTGAGTGACTGCAGAAGACCATTGAGTGAGGCTGAAGGAGGAAGTGAGAGATAGAAATTTAGTGGCAGCTGAGAGGGAAGTGTCAATGGGGAAGTTGAAGTCGCCCAAGATGATAGTGAGGATATCAGTGGAAAGGAAATGAAGTAGCCAGGTGGTGAAGTGGTCAAAGAAGGTGGTGGCTGGCCCTGAAGGGCGGTATATGACAGCTAGTTGGAAGTTAGAGGGGGAGTAGATGCGCACAGAGTGCACCTCAAAGGAAGGGAGGGTAACAGAGGGTGGCAGTGGGATTGGGGTGAAGGAGCAGTTATCTGACAGGAGAAAACCAACTCCTCCACCATGCTTGCTGCTGGGGCGGGGGGTGTGGGAAAGGTGGAATCTACCATACGAGAGTGCAGCAGGAGAGGCTGTGTCACAGGGGGTGAGCAGGTTTCCGTGATGGCGAGGAAGGAAAGTTTGTTAGTAATAAAAAGATCATGGATGAAGGAAAGTTTGTTGCAGACAGAGCAAGCGTTCCAAAGAGCTCCTGTTAGTGGGACAGGGGAAGCTGGGGCCGGGCAAATGTGTATAAGGTTGGAGTGGTTACGGAAAGTTGTGATTGGGCATGGATGGGAGGTAGAAATGACTGTGGGAATGTGGTGAGGAGGACCAGGATTTTGAGAGATCTCGCCAGCAGTGAGGAGGAGTAGAGAGAGTGTTAGCAGGTGGGAGCAGGAGAGGGCATGACGGGGCTGTCTGTGTTTGGAGACAGAGGATTGTATGTTGAGAAACAGATCTGAGCAAGAGGTGAGATGGATTGGAAGGATTGAAGAAGACACGAACAGTTCCTTGCTTGGTGTAGGGATTAGTGGGGTTATCAGAAAGTGAAGGATTATAGGGGTCAGAGTGGAAACAAACAGAAACATTGTTTACAGTGACTCTTTCCAGTTACCTTCTGTTCCCTTCTGGTTCTATTCTGGATTCATTCATGTTCCCATACTAGCGAAAGTTCTGTGAAAAATCTGAGAAAATCGGACCCCCACTATCCTGGTAGCCTCATTATGGCCAAAAAGAAGTTGGTTCAATCTGGTCATCGAGCTGCAGATAGACGGTCCAATTCAGTTGCCGGTGGAGTCCGATCTCCTCTTGTAAGGACCCATTCATCACTTGGACCCTCAGAAGAGGAAACTAGCTGCTTGGTTACTGAAGCCCAGGTTCTGAGTGCCAGAGGGTTGTCGGACTCAGTAAATACCAGTCTACAGAGGTCCAGAAAGCCAATAACCAACGCTATCTACAACAAGGTTTGGAAGAAATTTTCATCCTTTTGTCTTCCTAACCTACCGGATCCACTTCATCCAAATATATCACAAATCCTGGATTTTCTACAGAAGGGTCTAGAGACTGGTCTTAGACCTAGCACTCTAAAGGTTCAAGTCTCTGCACTGAGCTCGGTTTTCGACCAGGATCTAGTCGGTCATCGCTGGATCAAAAGATTCACGACTTTGGCCCTCAGAATGAACTCTAAGAAACAATTAGTAGTTCCCTCATGGGATCTTAATCTAGTGCTCCAAGGGCTCACAGGACCACCGTTCGAACCCTTGTCCTCCTGTTCTCCTCAGTTCCTTGCATATACTGTTAAACGGCCTTCTTGGTGGCTATAACCACGGCTAGAAGGGTAGGAGAATTACAAGCCCTATCAATAAGAGAGCCTTATTTATTAATTAGAGATGACTCAATAATTCTTCGTCTCGATCCTTCCTTTCTCCCGACAGTAGTCTCTGATTTCCACCGTTCCTAAGAAATTGTCCTACCATCCTTTTGCCAAAATCCAGCAAACCCGAAAGAGGAGAAATTCCACACTCTCGACGTCCGATGCATCGTCTTACATTACTTGGAGCAATCCAGCTCTTGGAGAGTTGATCAGAACCTGTTTATCCATCAGTCCGGTCAGAATAAAGGGAAAAAGGTGACAAAGAGCACTCTCTAATTGGATCAAAAGAGCCATATCACCCTCAAAATAAGTCCTCCCCAACAGGGGTCAAAGTCCACTCAACAAGGTCTACATCAGTTTCCTGTACAGAAAGAGCAGGCGCATCTGCGGAGCAGATCTGCAGGGCTGCGACATGGTCTTCGCTACATACTTTCTCCAAACACTATAGATTTGACATATCGTCCAATAGGGATTTAGTCTTTGACTGCAAAGTACTCCAGGCCGTTGTCCTATCCTAGCGCAGAATTATTTGGTATTCCTTCATATGCTGTCGTGGAAGGTGACTAGAGAAAATAGAATTAGTCTTAGCGGTAATTCGGTTTCTAGGAACCTACCACGACAGCGCTAATCCCCTCCCTATGTTCCTGGATAAAAAAATCTGAGATTCAGAAGGTAACCGGTGCTATGGTTTCAGTTGTAAGTCACTGGCAAGTGGGAGGTGGAAGGGCCTTTTACCTCTCTGTGTTTCCTGTCCCCCATCAAGGCTAAGAGGCAACCTCTGTATGCTATCGTGGAAAGTTCCTAGAAACCGAATTACCGGTAAGACTAATTCTATTTTCTCCTTGTACCATGGAACGAGAAAGGTGGCCAACTAGCATTGGTTGTTGGATAAAATGTGTATCATGACCTGTGCCATGTGAGCCAAGCTGCAAAAGGCAAATGTTCTGTGTCCCCAAATGTAGGAACAGTACCCATCCTCTCCTCATGCTGGCTCACTTCCTCCTCCTCCTCCACCTCCTCCTGTCCAGCCCATCCAGGCTGCACAGACATGAAACTTGGGTTAGGTGTCCTTTCTGTAGCATTAGGAGTCCGTTCGGTAGCACAGAAAAACAAGTCCTCTCCCTCCTCATCACCCAGTGTTGCCTCAGAATATTGGTTGGGCTGGGTAGTATCACCCATTGTGAAATCTAGTTCCACACCAACATGCTGAACACTCAAAGCTTCCTCTTTGAGATTATGCAGAGATTGTTTCAAGAGACACAGCAGCGGAATGGTGACGCTGATAATAGCCCGATCACCGCTCACGAGGTTGGTGCAGTACTTAAAGTTCTCAAGAACCTCACAAATGCCAGCGACCCATACCTACTCGACAGTTATGTGTGGTGGATGACTCTCTGTCTGACTTGCATGTTGAAGCTGGTATTCAGCTACTGCCCTCTGCTGCTCACTAATCCTCGCCAACATATGATAGGTTGAGTTCCACTACGTGGGCAAGTCGCAAATGAGTCGGTGACTTGGCAAATTCAAGTGCTTTTGCAGAGCTGTAAGACCAGTAAAAGCGGTAGCGGAATGGCAGAAATGGGCACTAACACGGCGCACCTTCTCAAGTAGGTACGTCAAGGCAGGGTAACTTTTCAGAAATTTCTGAACAACTAGATTCAGCACGTGAGCCATGCATGGCACGTGTACCAGCTTGCTGACCTTCAAAGACATCACCAGGTTACGCCCATTATCGCAGATGACCAAATCGGGTTGGAGGTGCAGCAGGGAGAGCCACTGATCGGTCTATTGTTTTAAAGCTTGCCACAGCTCTGATGATGTTTGGACTACTGCTTTGCATAAGGCACTAAACGCCTTTTTCAGTGGACTAATGTGGACATCAAAAGGCAGGCTGGGACCACAAAAACAGTGGGGAAAATGGCCTGGTGTGTGCTTGGTAGCAGGCAGTAGGAAATGTTTGGACTACTACTTTGCGTAGGGCACTAAATGACTTTTTCAGTGGACTATTGTGGACAGCAGAAGGCAGGCTATGACCACCTGTGATGTTGTTTTCAATGAGCAATGTCCCATTTTTCATAATGCTGCAGATAAACAGATGGATAGCAGCTGGTGAAATCTCCAGGGAAGATGATCATTCATGACACCAGATCTTTAGTGTGTGCGATATAATCACCAAGAAGAGCCTCCAGATCTCAAACATTGGGCATAAAACTTCTCAGCAGGCACCAAAAAATATACAGGGTTGGGGTGACCCAGCAGAAAAGTCTCAGGCATGTCCAATATCAGGACCCCAAAGATCCAACATGGGATAGATCTAAGGGAATAGGAAACTCCTGGGGATTACTACATTGCATTTTATGCAGAAAATAATTGTATTGTTAATTTGAATCCTGTGTCTGGTAATCTAATACTAGAAATGGACAGCACTTGGGAAAAAGCAGGTGAAAAAGTGCCGTCGTTTGGGCATTATTAGACAAACGATAGTGTCACACAAAGAAGAGTGAAATACTGTGTTAATATAGTGTCATACAGTCTAGAAATTGTAGTGTAGTACAGTGTGAAAATAACAGTGCCATATAGCATACAAATAAGAGTGATATAAGAGTGATATACTGTGTAGAAATAAGTGTTATACAGTATAAAAATAACAGTGTGGGAAAAATAGTGTAATACAGTGAAGAAAAAAGTTTGTGACACTATTATTTCCACACTATGACACTTTTTCTTCACTGTATTACACTATTGTTTCCACACTATATGGTACTGTTATTTTTATACTGTATAACACTGTTATTTCTACATTGTATGTCGCTAGTATTTCCACACTATATGGCACTGTTATTTCTACATAGTGTCATATAGTGAGGAAATAATAGTGTCACACATCGTAGAAAAACCAGTGACATACAGTGTAGAAATAACAGTGCCATATAGTGGAGAAATACTAGTGACATACAGTGTATAAATAACAGTGCCATATAGTGTGGAAATAATAGTGGCATACAATGTAGAAATAAGTGACATACAGTGTGGAAATAATGGTTTCATACATTGTAGAAATAACAGTGCCTTATAGTGTGGAAATAATAGATAGTGACATACAATGTAGAAATAACAGTGACATATAGTGTGGAATTAATGGTGTCATACAGTATAGAAATAACAGTGCCATATAGCGTGGAAATAATGTAATACATTGTAGAAATAACAATGCTATATAGTATAGAAATAACAGTGCCATATAGTGTAGAAATAACAGTGCCACATAGTGTGAAAATAATTATATCATACAGTGTAGATAGAACAATGCCATATAGTGTGGAAATAATAGTGTCATACAGTGTAGAAATAACAGTGTTATATTTCATACAGTGTAGAAATAACAGTGCCATGCAATATACATATAAGAGTTATACACAGTATACCAATAACCGTGTAATAAATTATAGAAATAAGACTGTCATACAGTGATATACTGAACATTATGCAATTAGATCCACTAGGTGGTGCCAGAGATCAAATCCTTCTCAAGAGGCTATTACCATATTTAAATTCCCAGAGGAGCATCGTGCGGCCTGAAAGTCTCCTAAGGAGGAGTGCCAAGTCAGCGTAAGATCATACATTATGCTGTACATTGTAATAATTATACTGCCATAAGTATTTATATATCAGTGTCGTGCAGCATACAAATAAGTATGATATATACACTGTACAAATACCTGTATCATATATTGTAGAAATAAGTGTCATACAATATACAAATAACAGCGCCATATAGTATACAAATAAGAGCGATGTAACATAAAAATACATAAAGTCTGCCATCAGGGTGATACAAGAATAAGTAGAAAAATATAGATGTGCCTTAGTCAAAATATACTGTATGTAAAGTCGTCTGAGAAATCGAAGAAGTGTCTGCAGTTTGCATAAAGAATAAAGGTACTGTCACACTTAGCGATGTACCAGCAATCCCGACCAGTGATATGACACGGTCAGGATCGCTGGTACATCGCTAAGTGGTCGCTAGTGAGCTGCCACACAGGCAGATCTCACCAGCAACATCGCTGGGGATGGGGGTCGCTACTTACCTGTCACACCAGGCGATCCTGACATCCTCCCGCCCGGCTCCACGCTCGTCGTCACAGCAGGAAGCGCCGCAGGAAGCTGACGACGAGAAACAGTCCTGGACGTTCTCGCGCGATCAGCGATAACCAGCGGGGGAGCGGGTCGTAGGTAAGTATCAGACACAGCGATATCGCTAGGAATATCGCTATAACGTCACAAGTTATAGCAATATTGCTAGCGATATCGCTTAGTGTGACAGGCCCTTAAGTGGAATGCAAAGTTATAACAAAGCGCTAAGGACAGAAGAAAGGAAGCAATGAAACATCTGTTGTATGTCAACCATGAATGCCACTGCATCTTTGCGGAAAGGAAGAAGTACTGCTAGAAGTCTGTTGTTGAGGTCTGGGCAAGACAAAAAGACATTGTTTAGCGAGACACCTTCATATCTGGCGCTTGAGTCAAATACTACTCTTAGGGTGTGTGCACACACTGCGGATTTGGCCGCTGCGGACCCGCAGCAGTTTTTGCTGCGGTGTACAGTACCATTATTCCCTATGGGAATACAAAACCGCAGTGCAGACGGTGCGGATTTTTCCGCGCTGTTTTTCTGCGGTTTTGAAACCACAGAAAGAATTGACATGTCAATTCTTTCTGCGGATTCCGCAGCGGTTTGCCATCTCCTCCATTGTGGAGATGAAAAACCGCAGGGCAAAACCGCAGAGCAATCCGCAGGTAAAACCGCAGGTCTTTTGACCTGCAGATTTACCTGTGGATTTTACAAAATCCGCGCGGCCAAATCCGCACCCCATTCCGCAGCGTGTGCATGTAGCCTCATCTGACCAGGTTTCTTAGGATGATACACGCCAAAAATGGGTAGATACCAACATTCCTCGGAATCTTGAAGCACAGGTGCAATTTCTGCATGGCCATTCTGAAGTATTTTCTCCAGGAAGGCAAAAAAATGCTCTCTCATTTCAGGTTCCTTCTGAAATTTGCGTTTGAGGTAGACAAATCGACCATAGACAGGTTCTCTGTTGTTGGGTAAGCGTTGCCTCTGGGGTTTAAATGGTAGAGGGGCCATCCAACTCTTTGACTCATCTCTTACCATCTCTCGATCCATGATGTCCAAAAACAGTCTGTCTTCTATGGACATTGCTACCTTGTTGTCCTCTCTTGTTCTGTGGAAAACTGTGCACCCTATGTCTCTCTTGGTCACCGTCACATGTGTGGTCTTCACAGGAAGGATTAGCTAACGGACAAGGTAGAGGAGCATTGTGCAGCAATTCTTTTACCAGGAAGCTACTCTAACATGGCTGGAAGAGAGATGGACATCCATTTTCAAAAGTATTGGTAAGCATGCCGTCGACTAAGGCCGGCTTGTGTGCCCTTCCAAGGCAGAAATCTCCTATGATGACCCATCCAAGGTCATACCTCTGTGCGTACGGAGCGTTCCTGGAGCCATTTATACATTCTCCAGCCTTGTGGACTTGTAGGATATCTCTTCCCAGAAGTAGAGCTATTGGAGTTCCTGGTTCCATCTCAGGTAATTTCAGAGGGGATTTATACAGACAATAGACATTACAGCATAACAATAATCACATAGATCATAACAGATACCAAGAGGAATGAGGGCCCTGCTCGCAAGCTTACAATCTATGAGGAAAAAAGGGAGACACAAAAGGTGGGTGGTAATAGTTGCCCTGACTGTATGGAGCAGAACGGAGGGCGCGGGTAGGATGGTATACTGAAACAAGGGAGGAGATGTAGGGTGGTGCTGAGCCATGAAGAACTTTGTCGGTGTGGGTAATAAGTTTGTACTGGATTCTGGAGTGGATGGATAGCCAATGTAATGACTGGCACAAGGTAGAGACATCGGTGTAACGATTGGCGAGGAATATGATCCTGGCAGCAGTATTCAAGACAGATTGGAGGGGGGAGAGTTTGGTAAGAGGGAGACCGATTAGAAGAGAGTTACAATAGTCGAGACGAGAATGAATAAGAGAAACAATAAGAGTTTTTGCGGAGTCAAAAGTAAGAAAAGGTCGAATTCTAGAAATGTTTTTGAGGTGCAGATAACAAGAGCGAGCCAGTGATCGTATGTGGGGGACAAAGGAAAGCTCGGTGTCAAGCATGACCCCAAGACAGCGGGCATATTGCTGGGGAGTAATAGTGGAACCACACACGGAAATGGCAATGTCGGGTATAGGTACATTAGTAGCGGGAAGAAACACAAGGAGTTCAGTCTTTGACAGGTTCAGTTTCAGATATAGTGAGGACATGATGTGAGACACAGCGTTTAGACAATCGCTGGTGTTTTCTAGAAAGGCAAGCGTGATGTCAGGAGAAGAAGCATATAATTGGGTGTCATCGGCATAGAGATGGTACTGGAAACCAAATCTAATGATTGTTTGACCAACAGGGGCAGTGTACAAAGAGAAGAGGAGGGGGCCTAGGACTGATCCTTGAGGAACCCCAACAGTAAGGAGGAGAGGAGGAGGAGCCAGCAAAAGATACAGTAACGGAGCGGTCAGAGAGATAGGAGGAGAACCAGGAGAGAACGGTGTCCTTGAGGCCAATGGAACGGAGCATAGTGAGGAGGAGATGATGATCCACAGTGTCGAATGCTGCAGAGAGATCCAAGAGAATTAGCATGGAGTAATGACCATTTGATTTAGCTGTTAGTAGATCATTAGAGACTTTAGTGAGGGCAGTTTCAGTAGAGTGTAAAGAGCGGAAACCAGATTGGAGAGGGTCGAGAAGAGAGTTAACAAAGAGATAGTGGATAAGACGGGAGTGGACCAGGCGTTCCAGGAGTTTAGAGATGAAGGGAAGATTAGAGACAGGTCTATAGTTAGCGGCACAGTTTTGGTCGAGGGATGGTTTTTTAAGTAGTGAATGTATAACGGCATGCTTAAATGAGGAGGGAAAGATACCAGAAGGGAGAGAGAGGTTAAATATTTTAGTTAGGTGAGGGGTGACAGCAGAGGAAAGGGGCTGGAGTAGATGTGACGCAAATGGGTCACTTGTGCAAGTGGTTGGGCGAGAAAATGCAAGGAGCCTGCTTACTTCTTCTGTGACTGGTTCAAAATCAGAGAGTGAGCTAGATGCAGTGAGGGAGGGAGGACAGTGCATGGTATGAGGTGATTGGGAGATAATTTCCTGTCGGATCTGGTCAATTTTTTCTTTGAAGTAATTGGCCAGATCGTCAGCTCGAAGCTCCGTGGTTGGGGCCTGTACTCTTGGGTTGAGTAGAAAATGAAAAGTGTCAAAGAGACGTTTAGGGCTATTGGACAGTGAGGTGATGAGGGTGTTGAAATAGGTTTGCTTTGAGAGGTGAAGGGCAGTGTTGTATGTTCGAAGCATAAACTTATAATGGATGAAATCTTCGGGTAGGTTGGATTTTCTCCACAGACGTTCAGCGTACCTGGAACACTGCTGCAGGAAACGTGTTTGCAGGGTGTGCCAGGGTTGTCGCCGTCTGTGTTGTGGTGTTCTATGTATAGGGGGTGCAAATTCATCCTGGGCACTTTGAAGTGTTTCATTTTAATGCTTCAATGCAGAATCAGGACATGAGAGGAGGAGATAGGGGCCAATGATGACCGCAAGTTCTTCATAAGTTTCTGGGTGTTAATGGCTTGTATGTTTCTATAAATATGGACAGTGGGGGTGACCTGAGTAGCCTGGCAGTTCTTGATAGAGAATGAAAGAAGGTTGTGGTCAGAGAGCGGGAGAGGGGAGTTTGCAAAATCATCCACTGCAAAAAACGACGAGAGAAGACCAAGTCGAGGGAGTTTCCATCATCATGCGTTTGAGAATTAGTAAGCTGCAAAAGGCCAAACAAGGAGGTTAGAGATAAAAGGTGAGTAGCAGATGGGGAGAGGGGAAGAGCAATTGGGATGTTGAAATCACCCATGATGAGGGTAGGGATGTCACAGGAGAGAAAATGTGGAAGCCAAGTGGCAAAATGATCCAGGAACTGATGGGAGGGGCAAGGAGGACGATATACTACCGCCAATCGCATGGAGAAGGGGGTGTAGAGTCTGAGGGCATGGACCTCAAAAGAAGGGAAGACAAGTGAGGGTACTTGAGGGATAACCTGAAAGGTACATTTTGGTGATAGGAGCAGACCAACGCCTCTACCTGCTCTATTGTCTAATCTTGGGGTATGAGAGAAGTGTAGTCCACCATATGAAAGAGCAGCAGCAGCGGTAGTGTCTGGTATCAGGTGGGCTATACGCTTTAGATGGGGGTGATGTGTCGCCACCTCCCGTGAAGGTATTTCTGACCTGTTGCCAGTGGATCGCCTGCCAGGGCAGTGGGGTACTCTGTACTGGGCAGGTGTCTCAGAGGGATGTGTCACAGTGGCGGTGACCCGGTCCGTTGCCCTGGGCGTCCATGCAAAAGGGGTGAAACGTGGCTGAATAAAGTTTATAGGTGGATGATACGTGACGCCACCTGTGGTGCTCGGCAATGAAGGGGTTAAGCCGACGCTGCAGGCAGATCCTCTGGGACAGGTGCTATAAGGCTGCAAGATGTTAGAGCTCCCCACAGGTAGAGCTGAAGTCCCAGGGCAGTAGTAATAGGTGTTCAGGAAGAGGGTGCAGTGTTAGGCACAGAGATGTAGCAGTGCTGAAGGGGTTGCAGGAAGAAGGCAATGACACAACAGGTTGCAGTTTCCTTTACCTTTTTACTTTGCTTTGTAAGTGCAGTCCAGGATCCAGATTACAGATGGAACAGGAGCTGATCAGCCTGAAAGCAACTTAGGAATCTCTCTATGCAGATGAGTTGTGCAGTCTCCTTTCTAGCACTTATCTGAGGCACTTGCAGTACCGAGTTACACTGAAGTTCCTCTTGCTTGCTCTCTTTTAGAACTCCCCTCGTATGGCAGACAGCCATAGCCGCCTTTTTCTGGCTCACACACACGTTGCTGCTGTGCCTCCGAGTCTTATGTGGGAACAGAGCATTTACAGCCTCTCGTTCCTCTGGTTTTTGCTGCAGGACCATCAGCATCCATACAACCTCGGATACCAGACTCCGGACCATGCGCTATAACTAGAAGTGAGCTTGAATTCTGCTCAGTCCTCCAGCTCCTCTCTCCACATCTGTACTCTTTTCCCTCTCCACACAAACTGAACTAACTTCCCCTTCCTGGCCACAGAGAGCAGCTCCTCCCCCAGTTTGGTTCAGAGCTCCATCTGCTGGCCTGGAGTGGGAACTGTGCTGTGTGCTAGATTTACCTGATAGAGACCCTTTCATTGCTTCCAAGCATAACATCACACTCCCTAGGAGGAAGGTAATGCCACTGTGGCGACCATACTCCTGGGGGCGCCACACCAGGAATCTGGTTGCACTCCAGGATGGTCGGTAACGATAGGCAGGTTTGGCCATCTATGGACTCCACCTTGTATCCGGTAGCTTTTCTCCCCCCCTGACTCAATGGTACCTGAACACGTCCTCAGATTGTAGGGAGAACCAGGGCCTACAATACTGAAGTTGTCAAAGAAGATGGACCTGGCTAGGGACCTGTTACTTTGGTCATCCAGGATTGCGCATATCTTGAGGGCTTTCTCCTTGTGGCCTGCAGGATAGACTCGGACAAGGCAGATTTTTGAACAGGACCTTCCTCCTGTGAGTCCTAGTACCATGCAGTGTACAAATACTAGTACCATGCAGTGTACAAATACTAGTACCATGCAGTGTACAAATACTAGTGCCGTGCAGTGTACAAATAAGTGTCATACAATGTGCACATAATAGTGATATAAAGTGCACAAATAGTAGTGTCATACATCGTTACAAATACTAGTACCATGCAGTGTACAAATACTAGTGCCGTGCAGTGTACAAATAATTGTCATACAATGTGCACATAATAGTGATATAAAGTGCACAAATAGTAGTGTCATACATCGTTACAAATACTAGTACCATACAGTGTACAAATAACAGTGCCATACAGCCCCATCTCCATCTTCTTCACATCTACAGAATATGAATGCAGGACACCTTGTAGATGACGACTTTGAGCCACAGTTTTCTTGCGTGTCCGGGTGAGGGGGCTGCAGAATCCCAGCATCTGCTACGACATGGGGAGCCAATGGGATTGTTTTATTCATCGGCCATTCGAGGGTCTGAAGTTCTGTTATCTTTACTTTTTCATAGATGATCAATCGCAGGAAATCTTCATCAAAAGAGACTGTATAAAAGCGAAAGAATGTAACGTCAGCGAGAGCTTCACCACCCCAGTGCTAAAAACGTTATATGCTGTCACCTGCTGTAACACTGACAACTGCACACCTGCCCCGCAGATCTGTAAGTGTCTCATTACTTATTAGTATTTCACACACTTTTTTATTATATTCACTTTCTAGGTCTCACCTGTGTTTTGTAATGTTAATGCAGCTGAGATTTACTCCTTTAATACTTTGGGCAGTCATTTTTTTTGCTACAAATGATACAAATCAGAAGCAAACACTGAACAAAAAGAGAATGTTAAGAAAGTTGAGCTCTAATGTCTGCAGAACTGTCAGTGCAGCTCTGGAGTGTAATACAGGATGTAACTTAGGATCAGTAATGTACTGTATGTGCACAGTGACTACACCAGCAGAATAGTGACTGCAGCTCTGGGGTATAATACAGGATTAAACTCAGGATCAGTAAAGGATCAGGAGTGTAATATATGTACACAGTGACTGCACCAGCAGAATAGTGAGTGCAGCTCTGGAATATAATACATGAAAAAAGATTATGCAATTGTTTGCCAAATGGTGGTGTCACAATGATGTCATGTCCCCCTGGAAGACCTGGAGTTAGACGGTCATGTCCGGTAATGAATCGCAGGTCTTCTTTAGAGATGGTGTGATTTGTGTCCCATGTTAAATGGATTTAGTTTCCTCTGGTGCTGAAGAAGTTAATGACCCTTTCTATACAGGTCAAAAAAATGCAGCTCCACTATAGTTTTTTCTGATCTGGTCATCATCTCTTCCTATAAAGACTGGTCAGAGCTTCTTGTCTCTACTTGCCCATGAAAGACTTGTCTTCCTGTGCTGTGTGCTTAATCTAAGTGATTGGAATAGAGTTGTTGCAGTAGTGTTCTGTGGTTGCTGTAGTATGTGTGTGTTTATCTCCTGCTCCCTGTCGCCATTTAGTTTATTTCTCCCTATCCCTATCCTCCACCCTTTTGTTGGTTAGTGCTTTTGTATGATAAGTTTTCCGTTATCCCTGTTTTGTCTTTATGTTTTGATTACCTTACAATTCTGTCCCATGCCTCATGGAGTGGGGAGGGGGAAGAGATCAAGGTTTATCAGGAGCATAGTGAGGTTGGAGACTTGCACCTCTCTACCTTCCGGGACACGGATCCTTACAGTCCCAGTTCCAGCAACAGTTGGATGCCCCCTTCCTTACTGAAGATCGTTAAAGCGTGACATGTGGCGTAACATAATACCAGTGAGACTCCTTTCTCCAGGTAATTGAGAGGACATTATTGTATCATCTAAGTAAAGGAAGTGCAAATTATCGACAGTTTGTTTGGCTGCAATGGAGCTCATAGAGAGTGTGGGCCAAGTCCTGGTTGGTCTCTTACATTTTGCTGTTGGGGTATGAGAACCTGTGCAGGACACTCCTTTCAAAAGAAATGTATGTGGTTTCAGCCCAAGATTTACAGGCATTTAGGGTGGATAGAAACAGCAGGTCCCAGCACCATAATCAGAGGCCAAGTTTCATCTTCTCTATATGAGCCCTTTCCTTCTATGTAGATTATTGACCCCCACAGATCCTAACATGACTACACCAGAATAGCAACCTTTATGACCTCTGTGAAGGATGGAGGGATTGATTGACAGCTTACAATCCTCTTGAAAATGTGCAGTTGTGATAGGACACCTGACTCAACAGGAGGGCCCAGCTTCCCAGCTCAAAGAAGGAATTCACACCCCCACCAACTAGCTCCTACAGAAAGACTCCCTGCTGGATCCAAGCCATGTGATTTAACTGCTTTCTTGAGTCAGCTATGATTTCATAAGGAGTTATGGAGATACTCTACGTTCTAGCTGTACATTGTGTATATTTCTAAGATCTCCAGAACACGGCGAATGCCCTCCTGGGTCTCACCCGTTCTAGCACCCAGGGGTATGGAGATACATAGAACACATAGTAGAAACCAGGTAGGAAAGCTGTTTTTGATCTTATCTCGTAGCAGGGTCCCGGCTGATTACGATGGCGCCAAGAACACCTCCCTAGGATCATCTATTAAGGATTTATGACTCATCTTACATTTTGGCATTATTAGCTGCCAGAGGCAAGGGGGGATTTAGGTTCATCTCAGAGGGCAGGAGGGGAGTGACCCAAAGGGGATAAAGGTGTGTGTAAGGCCATGTAGACTCTCTCTCTCTTTTATGCTTGCTGGTCACTTCAAAAGTGGGGACTGTGTTGAGTAACATGCTGAGAAGGGACCAAGGAGACAGCTGGGAGCATATGCCCCCTGTGGCCCAGCACACACAGTCGAACATCAACCCAGTAATTGACATATATTCTGCTTATATCTTTTGTCTTACCTGTATTTGCATATCTGACCATTATATATGTGTAACTATTGTGTATATAATGTATTGACTAGTGTGCCCTTAAGTCCATTAAATATATAATTTACCCTTGGGTTGCTCTTTTATCTCGATCCACAAATCCACACATTCGTTTCTCAGTTTAACTTTCCATGCTCCCGGGGCTGGTTTCTGTCCCATTATAATCACGTTAACAGACCGGGCTTATGTCTAACGAGAAACTCGTGGCAATCCTACCAGGCTGGCAGTGCTCTGTTTCACTGGTGCTAGTGAAAGGGGCTTCTCAGCCTGTCAGAGTTGAGAACGAGTGTGGGAGGAAGGACCAGAACAATAGAGGCAAAGGTGTCTCTTGGCCGGAACCATTGGGACTGCCACTATTGTTGCAGAGGAAGAGAGAACCTGACTGGGACAGACCTGTGACCCCTGCTGCCAAGGGCAGGTCTGTTATAAAAGGGGCTGGGTGCAGGATCCCGGGGCTTTTGGCAGGAAGACAGGAGCTGTGGCAGGTGAAGGTTTGCTCCCTCCCTGCGGGCAATCCAACAGACGGCAGACTACGCTTGAGTGTGTACTACCCTGCTCCCAGCAACAGCACTGAGACCGCTTACCGCTGCTGGACGTGGACCCTATGTGACCGCAGGCAGGAAACTCTGACCGTACTGCACAACGCTTGACCGTTGATGGCTTGGAGTGCAAAGCCCCCATTGGAGACTCTAACTCTACAGCTGCGGCCTTGAGACCGGTTCCCTCCTCCTCATAAGCTGAAACACCAGCCACTGGTACCCAGACATATAGCGGCCCACCAAAAGTTCCCAGACTTTTCTCCGCGGCCAAGAGACAGTGCCTCCGATACATCCAGGACCGCTTCCTCAATGTGATGCGCCGTCTACGGCGCCATCGTGGGATCTTCCAACCAGCTCCCTCCGGACGTCAGAGTCTGATAAGTTGAACCCTATGGTTTTTCGATTCCCCGCCGTTAGCTATTTCTTTGTTTACCGTTGTTGACAGCTGAAGTCAGGCTGTCACTGCATTATACTGTGCTTCCACATATCTGCCCGCGCAATACTGCTGTGTGACTTGTACATATCAACTCCCTGCATGGAGAAAGCTTTGTCATTCTTTTCCTCTTGTTATATAAAAAACACCCGTTAACACTTGCTTTGCCTCCTGCTCGTCACTGCATCCTACGCACCTGCTAGCAATCTACACGAGTGTGATGCTACGTCAGTGACTGCCTAGGCCACATCCTCTTCCTCCCTTGGCCTGTGTGGATAGGGGGGCAACTGTATAAAACTGTATAAAGTTGACCTTGCATTTCCCCAGGAGGTCCTAACTTCTCATTGGTGATAGTGGGGAGACCGCATTACATGACCCGTTTGTCGCAATTGTGACGCCAGGCGGGTGGCTAGGTGCGAGTTCATCACATGTGGTGGCAGCAGTTGGTTTCTGTGTGATCTCTCCAGCGCCATCCTTCACAAGTGGTGGCAGCGGTGGGATTCTGAGTGGTTTCTCTGGTGTTATCCATCACAACCTCTCCTTTCTCTTTCACAAGATTGTGTATTTTTACTTTTAGTGCCACCAGAAAACAACACTGAAAATGGAGTGCAGTGCCAGTCCTGCTTTCTTTCGTCCACCATGGAAAATTGTGAAGCCAAATACTCAGTGACGTGTACAGGAAAGGAGAAATACTGCATTGCTTATGAAAGGAGGGCTCCATTTGGTAATTGAAGGCTAAACCTAAAATCGGTGGTTGTTTCTCTACATGTCACACGTTAAACTTCCAGGTGTAAAATTCCCTGCAGGTCTCACTGGAAGTTATAGTAGTAGATGACTGCATGTAGAGTCCTATCACAAGGCATCACTGTTTTGACTGTATAGTTTTTATTGCCCATATGGGCCAGATATTTTAAGGTGTAGACTCCATCTCCTATCACTCAAGGAGTTTGATCAGAGTGGTTTATGCACCCTCTTACTTCCCACCAAGTCTTTTCACCACTTCTGTTCCATCATTCATTGAACTCTTGTACATCCGGTTTCAGTGCCCTTTAACGACCTGGCATTTAAAGGGTGACAACTAATATGGCTGCCACAAGGCTTGTACTTTGTTTTTTTCTGGATCAATATATTTCAAAAACGCCTAGCACAAGAGCAAGCGATTTAATGACAGCCACTTTGGTAGTAGTTAAAGTGGAAGTCATCTCTATAGATAATCAAATATGATGGCAAATGATAGAATTTTTGAAGCATGATAGAAAGGAATAACTTAAAGGGGGACATTTATGGAACATCAATAGAAAATTGGTAATTGGAAATTTTCAGAGCTCCCATAGAAATGAATGGAAATACATGTGAAAAAGGATAAATCCTAGAAAAACAATGGAGTACTCTATTCTACAATGTAATAAAAAGCTGATTTATTTTTACAATCAAATGAGAATTAGAAGACAGACTCAAGAACAACAAAGCGTATTACAAAGGCTCATGTGTGCTAAGACAAAAACAACACTGTTGTCACAGCAAAGGGACAACAAGCAAAAAACCTCAATAGATTTCAAAATTCATGTGCACAAACTGCTAAGTGCATGTAAAGTGCGTGTAAGGTGCATAAAAGGGAAAAAGGCTGAATAGTAATCCCCATTATTCTTTAGTTGAATGGCATTCAGGCCTCAAACCCTAATAAAGACCAAAATAAAGTCCAAAAATAGCGGTATGCAAGTCTTACCCATATTGTAGCTGCCAGTGTGTGTCCTCTAGGCAGCCCCCCGAGGAAGCCCACGCGAAACGCGTGTTGGGGCTGCTAGAGGACACACACTGGCAGCTAAAATATGGGTAAGACTTGCATACCGCTATTTTTGGACTTTATTTTGGTCTTTATTAGGGTTTGAGGCCTGAATGCCATTCAACTAAAGAATAATGGGGATTACTATTCAGCCCTTTTCCCTTTTATGCACCTTACACGCACTTTACATGCACTTAGCACTTTGTGCACATGAATTTTGAAATCTATTGAGGTTTTTTGCTTGTTGTCCCTTTGCTGTTACAACAGTGCTGTTTTTGTCCTAGCACACATGAGCCTTTGTAATACGCTTTGTTGTTCTTGAGTCTGTTTTCTAGTTGTCATTTGATTGTAAAAATAAATCAGCTTTTTATTACATTGTGGAATAGAATACTCCGTTGTTTTTCTAGGATTTATGCTTATTTGGAGTGTCCAATTGATTTTTGTATCTGTCCTGTGGTATAGGCATTGGTCTGGCAATTGACATATATACTGTTATATATCAGTGGATTCTGTTCTTACATGTGAAAAAGGAGCAATCAGCTCACCTGCCCACGTGCTTGGCAATATACTCCAACAATAGCAGCAGTCCAAACGACAGCCGGACTCACATCTTCCTAAATGAACTGCTTTATTGATCCAGTGGTAAAAAAGGCACAAAAAATAGTTGAATGCAACTGCACAAAAGTTGAAAAGGCAGAAAAGAAATATCTGCTGCCCTCCCAGGTAACATGTTTCAGACTGGCATGGTCTTTTGTCAAGTCTGGAGAAAGGACCATGCAGGTATGAAACATGTTGCCTCAGAGTGCAGCAGATATTTCTTTACTGCCTTTTTAATTTTTGTGCTGTTGTGTTCAACTATTTTTTGTGCGTTTTATACTACTGTATCAATAAAGCATTTCTTTTAATAAGATGTGAGTGCTAGGCGTCGGGTTCCTGTCGCTGCACAGCGAGAATCTCGAGCCTTGCTTCTGACGGCCTCCCATTCCTCTCCAGCTGCAGAGGAGGTTGCTCAGCAGACTCGTCGGTCCCGGCGCTCTGCCCAGACTAGCTCCGTGGGTTTGGTTGCTGCTGCCACCTCTGGCCCAACTATAGCAACGCATGCTGGTCAGCAGCGAGTCTCTCCAGGGACTAAGTCCTCCTGTCGGTCCACTGAGCATGCCCATGGATTGATCTCCCATTGGAGATCGAAGGTCACGTGCTCAGGTCCTTCTCCAGCTCGGATTGGTCCATCCCAAAAACCAGGAAGGTCCCGGAATCACGCGGCTATAAAAGGTTCGCATGGCCGCTCGGCCATGCGCTAGTACAGACTGCATTATCAGACTATGAGGAGTGAGTGTTGTATGCATGTATGAATGTCTCTGGTGACTGACTCATTAAGAAACCCCTACCCTTGGTACGCATGTGTTGTGCAGCCCAGCCTGTTAAGCGCCCAGGCTTAGGTGAAGGTAGGACAGAGTCTGAGGCAGGCATCAGTCTCCATCAGTGACTCGGCACGCCTCAGTGCATGTGCTCTACACTCCGTAGTCAGCGTCTATATCGGCGTCTGCAGTTGCGACGCCGCGTGCTCAGAAGGTCTAGAGGGACGCTGACCCCATGTCCTTGGGGCAGAGTTCTGTGACCGCTTTCTGTGCTCTCATTGGCCGGGCTCTGTGAGCTAAACAGGCTCCGGCATTTATGTTCAGCGGTAGTGCGGCTCTGTGAGTTAACAGAGTTCGCTCCTGTTCACACTGGGTGACGTTAACCCACGTGTGACCTTTCCACACCGCTTTATACTCCCGCCATTACCTAGCAGCAGTGTACCACCTCTGCACGGTGGACCCCGGGCTGCGAATGCGCCTACTATTATTTTATAATTTGGAGCGTTCCGCCAGCCCTAACATTATACTAGCGCCAGGGTCTGGCTAGTAATGGCGGACGAACAGCGACTGCTGCAGTACATCCGGCAGCTGCAGGGCAGGTTGACGGCTCTCAAGCGTTCAGCCTCAGCTGCGGATGTTACTGCGGTCGCTGTTCAGGCAGCCACAGAGGCTGTCTCCCGTGTGACCACTGCCATCCCTGCCCTGACTTAGTCCTGCCTCCCTCTGCCCGAGAAGTTCTCGGGTGATAGTTCTTCTTGTAGGGGTTTCGTGAGCCAGTGCTCTATACAGCTGGAGCTGCTGGCAGCATGATTCCCCTCCGAGCGGGCCAAAGTGGGATTTATTATTTCCCTCTTGTCGGGCAGGGCTTTGGAGTGGGCTACACTGCTGTGGGAGCGTGGTGATCATGTGGTGCAGAGTGCCTCACAGTTCTTGGACATTCTGAAGCAGGTCTTCCTGGGACCGCGAGTCACCCATGACACCGCGCTCCGGCTGCTGGCATTGTCACAGGGCGCGTCCATGGTCAGCCACTTTGCTATCCAGTTCCGGACGCTGGCCTTGGAATTAGAGTGGCCAGATAAGGTCCTCATTCGGGCATTCTGGAGAGGTTTGGCTGGCCATGTGAAGGACGCTCTGGCCACCAGGGAGATTCCTGCTACACTGGAGGAGCTTATCACCGTCTCCACCCATATAGAACTTCGCTTTGCCGAGCGAAGGTTGGAGCGGTCCCAGTGTAGGCAGAGGTTTAGGTTGTGTGATAAAACACTCCGGGATCGCCTTTGCTGGGGTCAAAGGTCACGTGCGTTCAGCATGAAACTCAGGCGCAGAGCTGGGATTCGGGTATAACTGACACTGGGTCAGGTTTATTAACGGTGAAAGCAATGCATAAAGAAATAAAACATAAAACAAATCCTTGCCTGTCCGGCACTAACTAAACAAGGTACAACCTAACTACCAACTGGCGGGCTTCTCCCATCCAGCCAAACCACAGTTGCAGTGGGCACTGCTTTCACTCACGTGTGTCTCTCACACAGACAGACTCTCTGTGTTCCCAGGCTGAGACACTCACACAACCACCTGGCATCCTTTAATATCCACCTCCCATTATTCATTAGTAAGCAGGTGCGATACTAACCAGACTAGGCACATAGGAAAGGAATCTGGGTGAGATATACCTGCCCTCATCCACTATTCCCACATGATTCTCACATATCCCCCCCCTCTGCTCAGACCACTCCGGTCGAGCAATGACACCTGCCAAACAGTGCACTCGGGACAGGGCATCTGCATTCCCCATCTGTACCCCTGGGCGGTGCTCCACCGTAAAAGTGTAGGCCTGCAGGGCAAGGAACCACCGGGTCACCCGGCTATTCCGTTCCTTGTTCAAGTGCATCCACTTGAGAGGGGCATGGTCAGTGATCAGCCTGAACTTCCGGCCCACCAGGTAATATTTGAGGGCCTCTAGAGCCCACTTAATGGCGAGGCACTCTTTTTCTATGACTGCATACCTTTGCTCGTGTTTATTCAGCTTACTGCTGAGATAGAGGACTGGGTGCTCCACTCCGTCCCTCACTTGTGACAGTACGGCCCCGATACCGGTATCAGAGGCATCCGTTTGTACCACAAACTCGCTGCGGAAGTCCGGAGTCACCAGTACGGGCTGAGAGCAAAGTGCCCGTTTTAGGCTATGGAAGGCTTCTTCAGCCGCTAAACTCCATTTAATCATGACGGAGTCTTTCCCTTTTGTAAGATCCATCAGGGGGGTAGCGATGGCTGCAAAATTGGGTATGAACCAGCGATAATAGCCGACGATCCCCAGGAAGGCTTGCACCTGCTTCTTGTTGACAGGTTGTGGCCAGTCCTGAACCGCCTGAATTTTATCAACCTGGGGTTTAACAACACCCCTCCCAATTACATACCCCAAATACCGGGCTTCTTCTAGCCCGATATGACATTTCTTGGGGTTCGCGGTTAGACCTGCCTCCCACAGGTCATCAATCACAGCTTGTACTTTCTGGAGATGAGTCTCCCAGTCCAAGCTGTAAATGACAATGTCATCCAAATAGGCCGAAGCGTACTGCCTATGTGGCCTCAGGACTCGATCCATCAGTCTCTGGAAGGTTGCCGGTGCTCCGTGCAGTCCAAACGGCATATACACATACTGAAATAGACCTTCCGGCGTAGCAAATGCCGTCTTTTCTCTGGCAGCCTCCGCCAGAGGGATCTGCCAATACCCCTTTGTTAGGTCTAGGGTCGTAATATATCGGGCTTTACCTAACCGATCTATTAACTCGTCGACCCGGGGCATAGGGTAGGCATCAAATTTTGAGACCGCATTCAGTTTCCTGAAGTCATTGCAGAACCGGATTGTGCCGTCCGGTTTAGGAATTAACACAATCGGGCTGGACCAAGCACTGTGCGATTCCTCAATGACACCTAACTCTAACATTGCCTTCACTTCTCGGGAAACGGCTTCACGGCGCGCTTCCGGAATTCTGTAGGGTTTCACGTGAACAGTGACACCAGGTTCCGTTATGATGTCATGTTTCATTAGCGTATTCTGCCCGGGTTTTTCTGAGAAAAACTTTTGGTTGTGAAGTAGAAACTGCCTGACCTCAGTCTTTTGCCACTCCGAGAGAGTCTCTGCAACCCATACCTCCGGTACGGTATGCGAGCAGACGGGACGGGCCAGCTCCGCTGACAAGGCAGACCGATCTTTCCAGGGTTTTATCAGATTTACATGATAAATCTGTTCAGGTTTCCGTTTACCTGCCTGGTATACCTTGTAGTTTACTTCACCAACTCTTTCCTTGATCTCAAAGGGGCCCTGCCACTTTGCCAGGAACTTACTGTCCACCGTGGGGACCAGGATCAACACCCTATCTCCGGGTGCAAACGTACGGATCTTGGCGCCCCTATCATAGATTCTTTTTTGGGCTCCTTGAGCCTGCATCATGTGTTCTTTGACTATAGGCATAACAGCCGCAATAGGGTCCTGCATTTGTGTGACGTGATCTATCACCGTTTTAAACGGAGTGACCTGACCCTCCCAGGATTCTTTGGCGACGTCTAACAGTCCGCGAGGACGTCGGGCATACAACAACTCGAAAGGCGAGAACCCCGTGGAAGACTGGGGCACTTCCCTGATGGCAAAAAGCAAATACGGAAGTAAATAGTCCCAGTTCTTCCCATCCTTGTCTATCGCCTTTCTCAGCATCTGCTTCAGAGTTTTATTGAACCGTTCGACCAACCCGTCTGTTTGAGGGTGATACACGGATGTGCGTAATGGTTCGATTTGTAACAACCGGCAGAGCTCCTTCATTACCCTGGACATAAAGGGGGTCCCCTGGTCGGTGAGTATCTGTTTTGGTATACCGACCCGACTAAACACATGCACCAGTTCCTTGGCAATCGTCTTGGTGGTCGTGTTACGCAAAGGGATGGCCTCCGGGTAACGAGTGGCATAATCCAAGATGACCAGGATATGTTGGTGTCCACGTGCAGACCGTGGAAGGGGCCCAACTAAATCCATCCCAATCCTCTCAAACGGGACCTCAATAATAGGTAGGGGTACCAAAGGGCTACAGAACCGGGGCTTAGGCGCAGAGGCTTGGCAGTCAGGACAAGACTCACAATATACA
Organism: Dendrobates tinctorius; assembly: GCF_039654945.1. NCBI lineage: Eukaryota > Metazoa > Chordata > Amphibia > Anura > Dendrobatidae > Dendrobates > Dendrobates tinctorius. The sequence continues at coordinate 49,172,502 of NW_027361696.1, read as the reverse complement.
CGAATATCGTGATGCATGCCTGGCCAAACAAAACAGTGTAATATCCTTTCGGTGGTTTTCTGGACTCCCAGGTGACCTCCCATCACATGTCCGTGGGCCAGGTCCAGCACCTTCTGCCGGTAGGGTTTTGGCACGACTAATAGTTGCACCGTGTCTTCCCCCTTTTTCTCTATCTGATAGAGTAAATCATTCTCCAGAACCATGTAAGGATATGCCAGCCTAGAGCCAGGTTCTACGGGTACCCCATTTATCACTTTTACATTTGTCCTAGCCTGAGAAAGGGTAGGATCCTTTATTTGCTCGCTTTGGAAGTCATCTTTCTGAACTTCTAAATCCGGCAAACGGGGAGGTGGACGGCTGTCGGCCTCCTCCTCTTCCCTGTTCTCCTCCGTATCACCCGCCATGACTGAAAACGGGAACTGCAGGTCATTTCCAGCAGACTCTTCCCCCGAGTCTTCCGGGGAGACCTCTTCCAGGGGTTCGGGACCCACATTCGCCCTGGGAGAAGAATCATGTACACTATTACCCTGGGGTATCAGCTGATTCTCCCACAATTGCCAGAAGTGGGGAAAATCCCGGCCCAGGATAACATCATGCAATAACGCCGGGACGAGTCCCACTTTATGTTGCAAAGACCCATAGGAAGTAGTAATGCATATGACCGTGGTGAGGTACGAACAGGTGTCTCCATGCACACACGTTACAGAAAATTTGTCTGCCGGTCCAGTCGGGGCTGACACCAGACTGGCCTTCACCAGAGTCACCACACTTCCCGAGTCTAACAATGCCACCACATTTTTTCCATCAACAGTCAAATCACACAAGTGTTTTTCCACCTCCTTTTCACCAGCATTCACACTCACTACCCGTGCAACCATAGACATGCGGTTTTTAGAGTCTGTGACGTCGCACTGCATGGGTTCAGTAGTGACCGGACAGTTCGCAGCAATGTGGCCCATCTCTTGGCAGCAGAAACACCTAACGGGCCCCTTGCTTAGACCATAGTTCGTTACTCTCGGCCTCGCAGTGTGGCCAGTCCCGTTTTCCTCCCCCACTGTCTTAGGGATTTTTCCATCTCCCCTACTCCCTGGAACAGTCTTACCGGTTCCACGTGGAGACGATGAAGAACGAGGTGGGGTAGCGTCATCTCGGAGTCCTTCCGCCATGGAGTAACGTTCAACCAGATCCACCAGTAGATCTGCCGTCGTAGGATTTCCATGGCTTACCCACTTCCTCAGGGCTGGCGGTAGAGCTCTCAGGTACTTGTCCATGACGACTCTCTGGATTATCTCTGGCGCTGTCAGCACCTCGGGTTGTAGCCACTTCTTCGTCACGTGGATCAGGTCGAACATCTGTGACCGCGGTGGTTTATCCGGCTGATAAGTCCATTGATGCACTCTCTGTGCACGGACAGCGGTCGTCACTCCCAGCCGGGCCAAGATCTCGGCTTTCAGTTTGTCAAAGTCCTGCGCAGCTTCAGGCTCTAAGTCATAATAAGCCTTTTGGGCCTCACCGGAAAGAAACGGGGCAATCAGGCCGGCCCATCGTGCCTTCGGCCATTTTTCTCGCACCGCCGTCCGTTCAAACGTGGTCAGGTATGCCTCGACGTCATCTTCGGTCGTCATCTTCTGCCAGTACCGACTCACGTGAATCACTCTCGACTCTGCTTCCAGGTTAACGTCAGGTAAGCTTGGCAGGCGCTGCGCCACCTGCTGGAGAAGCGAACGATCGGTAGCTGTCATGTCCACCAACTCCTTCAGCTGGGCCATCATCACCCGATTAGCTTCTTGCTGGACGGCGGTGGACTGTACCAGCGCTTTCACCACGTCCTCCATGCTCATGCTTGCAACGTGATGCCCACGTTCTCCACCACAATGTGATAAAACACTCCGGGATCGCCTTTGCTGGGGTCAGAGGTCACGTGCGTTCAGCATGAAACTCAGGCGCAGAGCTGGGATTCGGGTATAACTGACACTGGGTCAGGTTTATTAACGGTGAAAGCAATGCATAAAGAAATAAAACATAAAACAAATCCTTGCCTGTCCGGCACTAACTAAACAAGGTACAACCTAACTACCAACTGGCGGGCTTCTCCCGTCCAGCCAAACCACAGTTGCAGTGGGCACTGCTTTCACTCACGTGTGTCTCTCACACAAACAGACTCTCTGTGTTCCCAGGCTGAGACACTCACACAACCACCTGGCATCCTCCACCTCCCATTATTCATTAGTAAGCAGGTGCGATACTGACCAGCCTAGGCCACATAGGAAAGGAATCTGGGCGAGATATACCTTCCCTCATCCACTATTCCCACATGATTCTCACAGTTGGCACCCAGTTTTGCTAAACCTCTGGAATCTCCCGATCGGGCGTCCGAGCGTCAGGGGGCTTCCCGCGAGGGATCCAGGCCCTGGCCCGCTCAAGCCCCTGTGATCTGTCATGGTTGCCGGCAGTCCGGTCGCCACAGCGTTTTCCTCCAAGTTGTCCTTTAAGGGGACACTTGGGTTTGGTTCCTCCACTCTGGTGGTGGAGGTTTACGTAGATTCCGGAGCGGAGGGCAATTTTATGTCATCTGCCTTTGCTCAACGGCACACGATACCACTGGTTATGATGTCCAAGCCAGTCACCATCAGAGTAGTGAAAGGCGCGACCCTGCCCTCGCAGATTACCCACCAAACCACTCCACTATTACTCTCGGTGTCTCAATCTCATCAGGAGATGATATCTCGCCAGGCCAGATGGTCCTTGTTCCTCTCCCGATTCCACTTCACCCTGCATTTTCTCTCCGGGGAGAAGAACGTCCAGGCCGATGCTCTCTCCCACTCCGTGGTGTCATCAGAGGAGGAGGAGGAGCCTCGGCTGATAGTCCCATCTGAGAGTCTGAGGACCATGGCTTCGGTCGCCCTCGAGTCTGTACCTCCGGGCAAGACTTTTGTCCCTGCCCGTCTGCGACCGGAGGTCCTCTCTTGGGCTCATTCGCCCAGGGTGGGTGGACATTTTGGGACCAAAAGGACCTCTGAGCGAGGACGTACTGGTGGCCGCATATGGCCCGTGACGTCAGGGACTATATTCAGACGTGCGTCTCTTGCGCCCAGAATTGGTCCTCTTGGCAGCGGCCCACTGGGCTACTCTACCCCCTGCCGGAAGCGGACAGGCCCTGGGAGGTGGTTGCTATGGACTTTGTGGTGGGACTGCCCAAGTTCAGTGGCAGCACCGTCATTTGAGTTGTCACTGACCATTTCTCCAAGATGGTGCATCTGGTACCACTCTCTCGAATACCTTCTGCACGGGGCCTGGCAGCGTTGTTTATTAAGCATGTTTTCCACCTGCACGGCATGCCATATAAGATTGTCAGTGACCGGAGTCCTCAGTTTGCTTCTCGGTTCTGGAGAGAGCTCTGTTCCCTGCTCAGCATTGAGCGAAATCTCTCCTCAGCCTATCATCCCGAGAAGACGAACGGGTTGGTAGAGAGAGCCAACCACACCCTGGTCACATATCTACAACATTTTGTCTCGGCCAGGCAGGATGACTGGGCATTCTTGCTGCCATGGGCGGAATTCACTTTGAACAACACTGTGGCCGACTCCACCAGTCAGACCCCATTCCTCCTAAATTACGGCCAGCATCCGCGCGTCCCTGTGCCCATGCCCGTGTCATCCACTGACTCTAGGGTGGCAGACTGGGCGGTGGAGGCATGTGACATTTGGGATTGCACTCAGGATGCTATCCGGGCCTCCAAGGAGAGAATGAGGACCTCCGCTGACGCACACCGGCTCCCTGCTCCGACCTTTGCCCCTGGCGACTTAGTGTGGCTCTCCGCCCGAAACATCAGGCTGCGGGTTGAGTCCGCTAAGTTCGCACCACGCTACATTGGCCCCTTCAAGGTCCTTGAGCTGATCAACCCTGTGGTCTACCGTCTGGCCCTTCCACCACACTTGGCTATCTCTGACACGTTCCATGTGTCCCTCCTTAAGCCTGTTCACATGACCCGGTTCTACGAGTCATCTGCCGGGACATTAGACCTGTCTTTGGACGAGTTTGCGTTCAATGCCATCGTGGGATGCAAGGTGATGCGGGGCAAAAAGTTTTATTTGGTGGATTGGAAGGGTCATGGTCCAGAGGCTCGGACCTGGGAGCTAGTGGAGAACATCCACGCTTCACTTCTCATTGCGGAATTTGAGCAGAGTGAGGCTCAGAGAGGAGGGGGCCCTAGGAGGGGGGGTAATGTTAGGCGTCGGGTTCCTGTCGCTGCACAGCGGGAATCCTGAGCCTTGCTTCCGGCGGTCTCCCATTCCTCTCCAGCCGCAGAGGAAGTTGCTCAGCAGACTCGTCGGTCCCGGCGCTCTGCCAAGACTAGCTCCATGGGTTTTGTTGCTGCTGCCACCTCTGGCCCAACTATAGCAACGCATGCTGGTCAGCAGCGAGTCTCTCCAGGGACTAAGTCAACCTGTCAGTCTCCTGAGCATGCCCGTGGAGTGATCTCCCATTGGAGATTGAAGGTCACGTGCTCAGGTCCTTCTCCAGCTCGGATTGGTCCATGCCAAAAGCCAGGAAGGTCCCGGAAGCACGCGGCTATAAAAGGTTCGCATGGCCGCTCGGCCATGCGCTAGTACAGACTGCATTATCAGACTATGAGGAGTGAGTGTTGTATGCATGTATGAATGTCTCTGGTGACTGACTCATTAAGAAAACCGTACCCTTGGTACGCATGTGTTGTGCAGCCTAGCCTGTTAAGCACCCAGGCTTAGGTGAAGGTAGGACAGAGTCTGAGACAGGCATCAGTCTCCATCAGTGACTCGGCACGCCTCAGTGCACATGCTCTACACTCTGTAGTCAGCATCTATAGCGGCGACCGCAGTTGCAACGCCACCTCTCAGAAGGTCTAGAGGGACTCTGACCCCATGTCCTTGGGGCAGAGTTCTGTGACCGCTTTCTGTGCGCTCATTGGCCGGGCTCTGTGAGCTAAACAGGCTCCAGCATTTATGTTCAGCGGTAGTGCGGCTCTGTGAGTTAACAGAGTTCGCTCCTGTTCACACTGGGTGACGTTAACCCACGTGTGACCTTTCCACACCGCTTTATACTCCCGCCATTAGCTAGCAGCAGTGTACCACCTCTGCACGGTGGACCCTGGGCTGCGAACGAACCTACTATTATTTTATAATTTGGTGCGTTCCACCAGCCCTAACAGTGAGTGCCTGTTATCGTTTGCACTGCAGCAAAGAACTGCACATGTCCATGTCTGAAAGCATGCCATGTACGGTATGGATGACAACTAAAGTGCTGTGATGATATGTCATCTATTGGATATTTGTAGCATATCCTATTGATGTGTTGTCAGTACATGATGATGAACAATGTTAGATGATTGCTACCCATGCTCCAACTAAACTTCTCTGAATTTCATGGCTTCTTGTACTTAGTTACCAATGTTGAAGTTGGACCTCCTTTTCATTCCCAACTTTCATATTTCTCTTGTAGAAACCAATTATGTCTATGCAATGGGTTGTGCCTCGAAAAATGTTTGCACAGAAAACGGAGCGCTGCATAACTTAGGCAAACCTGGATTATTGGAAGAAGTCAAGTGCCATATTGTGACTCACAACGAGCAATTGCAGACAGGTGAGTAAATTGGTCAATGGGTATATATGGTTGATGGGTCAACTCTGATGGATGCACCTACTTTGCTTGTCTTGTTTTCCAGAACTCCCATAGATTTCCATGCATGCAACTTGTTAAAGATATAGTATTAATTTAATAATCATTATTGCTTGATTAAATATGTCTTGCCTAGATTTACATGCAGATGTGCTGGTAGATGTATTGACAGTACTCCAAGAGACCGTAACTTTTTGATCTTGATTCTGGCTTATTTACAGGAATGTATTATTGCTTATATATCACTTTGTAAAAATGCTCAAGGTTTGAACTACTTGGTAGAAGAAAAGTCAACTCTGGGTTTTCCCTCAGAGCCATATTGACCAGACAACTAATGGGTTGACTCTTTGCACTCCGGCCGTTCCTACTGAATACAATCTGTAGAATTCACACTTTGTGGAGTAGATCGGGCTACTCTAACACTCTCTTTTTCCACCTATTCATGCTGACTGCCTGAATTGTTAATTAAGGCTCCTATTCTTTCAAAATGTGGTGTTTGTCTGGTAGGTATAATATAAGCACTTGACTTAGGAAAACCCCTTTAATTATTATTCTGTTGGACACCACCATATGTCCCAATATAATTATTCTTCTTCCTCTTTGTGCTTTAGGGCATTTCATTTGGTGCTTCTTCTGTCACGATTACAATGTCAACAACTGCTCAGACAAGGCATATCTATGCAAGCCGGAGGAGGACGTATGTGTGTTTGAAAGAGTAAGAAGTATATACGGTAAAAAAAACATTCCTTTTTCTCTTTAACTCCTTCCAGTCTCTGCCATTTTTGTTTTTTGCACTTTCATTTTTACTTTCCCCTTCTTCTAAGAACCAGAACTATCCATATAGCCGTGGGAGGACTTGTTTTTTTTGCAGGACAAGTTGAAGGTTTGAATGACATCATCCATTTTACTTATAAAATATACTTCAAAAGGGAAAAAAATATTCCAATATGTGATGAAATGTGGTAAAAATGAGGTCAGGTTAGTACAATTACAACGACACTACTATAGTAAGTTGTATAGTTTTTTTTTTTCATTTGTGTTGAATAATAAATTTGGTTTGGACCAGGGCTCATCCCACAGAACGCCCACACTCCCTTTATCATGGGCATAACATTACACAGATAACACTGGGTGAGGGTAATACAGCGTGAATCACAAACAGACAATAACACATATAACAGTCCAAGCAGAATACCCAAGATGTTGCAAAATTATTATTCTGACTCGCCAGAATTAAAGCAGTGGCAACCTCCAGGGCCAACCACCACACCTGTGGCACATGTAAGGGGGTGAAGCACCGAAGGAGCCAAGGGGGAGTTGCCTTCTCAGCTCCGTGCCCGGAATCATTGAGCAGGGCGTTAGGTTCCCCGGGGGGGCACTTTAGGAGACTGCACTGAAGCCAGGAACAGGAAGAGGGGAGGACTGGGAGCAGGAAACCTGCGCGCGCTTTCCTCGGAGCTGCGCAGAGACCAGAGGGGAGAGGACACTGACGCAGGAGGGGAGAGTACACGGAGACAGCCACTGGAGTCAGAGAGAGCACGGGCACAGGCGATGGTCAGTGAGTACGTGAAGCCTAGTACTGCACTGACAGGAAGGTTGCTGACTCCACTCCTTGACAAGACATCGCCCCACAGAGAGACTGTGTCCCGCGACCAGACGCTTCCTCGCAGAGAGACCGGGTTAACTGCTGAGATGCTCTCCTGTGACCAAGGGGCATTCAGGAACGGGACAGTGACCTGTACAGAGAGACTGTGTTACGTACAGCGTCGCGGTGACTATACTGTTTGTATACCGTATATGCCTCTCTGTTGTTTGATATAACCTGTTCCTATCATATTCACTTCTATACTGCCTGTTTTACCAGTATTATTCCCTATAAATAAACCTCACCTTTTACTGTTGGTCCGCCTGCTCCGTGGTGACATATACCGCTCCTGCATGTTATTACACACACAGAGAGGAGGTAATGACAAGCTTAGGAAGCTGACAGTCCATTGAGGTACAAGGCCTCAAGGGTCTGAAGGACTGAAGGGTCACAACCCGGCTTCTCTGAAAATCTCCATGGAGCCATGTGACCGGTGGGTCCCAATCCTGGCTTTCCCAAACTTATCCATAGGGCTCAGGTGACTGATTGGTCCAAAACCTGACTTCCCCAAACATATCCATGGGTTCAGTGATGGTCAGTGGAGCATATCTGTATTGTTCCAGCCAGGGCCATGGTCCCCAAAGCTGGCACCCTGTAGAATGTCAAATCTGTGTCCCTCGTGACCATGCAGCCCATTTTTATTCAAGTAGCTCCTTATTGTGCATCTTGAAACAGCCACACCGCTTGTTTTCAGAGAGTCCAGTATTTCAGCTGATGTTATTTGTGGGTTTTTCTTTGCATCCCGAACAATTTTCCTGGTATTTGTCACAGGTCACAGGTGAGGATGTTACCTTTAGTAGCCATTCAAACCCATTTGTGTCAATTTCAGTGCATATTATCAGGCCAAAATCACCAGGGTATGTGAACTTTTGATCCGGGTTATTTGGAAGTTTTGGGATGTCATTATGACTTAAAAAGAGAAAACACAGTAGATTGACAATAAATGGATTCACCCAACCACTAACCATGAGTGGAGAAAAAGTTTTGGTGTTATTATTCATATTCTCTGAAAAAAGGCCAAAAAAGCAAAAATTCTGCCGGGATATGTAAATTTTTCAGCACAATTGTATATGATAACTGGTCATAACCATATTTCCTCAGAATATATGTTGGATTTATTTGTTTTTTCCAGATGGTAGAGAAGAAGTAACAATTACTAAAAGATGTGGGAAAAGCAACGAATGCAGCAGAAGTGGCACCATACGAAGTTCAACCAAGACTATTTTCATGAATACCACGTGTTGTGACTATAATGTGTGCCAGGCGCCATTACCAACATGTAAGTGTCCACATGGATCATTCCATTATTATGAAAAGAAGTCTATCTGCTGGATAGAGTATTGTCCTCTATGATATCATTGTGGACTTTTCCATCATGTATAATGTTAACCATAGGGATCAAGACTTTTGCAACTTTTGGTGTCGTCAGGTGAGACAATAATTGTCCATAAGAACACTAGGGCAAGTCAAGAAAATCCAGATTTAATTAACTTCTGACTTATGGAGACTTCTGAGAAGGCTACACAAGTGTCAGCCGTATGATGACCATCCTCATCCCTAGAGAAGTCCATCATTGACCATCTCAAATCTGGTGTAGGGTATTAAGTGGTCTATAGACCTTTCTATCCATAAAACTAAGGTGGTCTAAAGACTCACTGGCTCCAGCATTGTGAGCCCCTCTTGTGTATCTATAATATATCTGGAGATCATTCTGGAATTCTTGACAACTGTAGACCTTTATGACCAATTGGGAATTGTACAGGGGCACCAGCAAGTATATTGTGTCTTTTGCTCTCTCATTCTTAGTGCCCCAAGCCAACGATGATGAAAATGGTCTTACATGCCCAGCATGCTTCGTCCCAAACTCAGACCGTTGTCTAGGAAGAAGTAACTTGAAATGTACCGGGAATGAGCAACGTTGCATTCACTACATGAGAACCGAAGTGCGTGGTAAGTGCTCCAACTATTACTGAGGAAAGTGGAATAAAAGTAGTTAACTTGCTAGAAATGTAAAAACTTGATGATACTTTGGCATCAAATCTATAGTGTGTTTGATAAAGGTGGAAAGCAATGTCACCAAAAACGTGCACATTAAATGACAATAATGTACTTCAGAGCTGCATTCACAGATCAGTAGGCTGCAGAGCTGAAAAATCTCAGAATTCTTTCCTGGATCATTGTCTAAGATTCTCTAGAGATTGCTTTGGTGATTTGCATTAGGATAAATTATATCTTTATACTTGACATTGCAGCAAATGTGCGAAGGAAAAACACATTGTTAGTACTTAATTATAGCAGCACATCAGAGTGTCAGTCTACAAGCTTGTTGACTTTATCTCATATCAACCAGCAGAATAGTGAGTGCAGCTCTGGGGTATAATACAGGATGTAACTCCGGATCAGTACAGGATCTGTAATGTAATGTATGTGTTAGGGCTGGCAGAATGCACCAGATTATAAAATAGTAGAGAGTGCGTTTGCAGCCCAGGGTCCACCGTGCAGAGGTGGTACCCTGCTGCTAGGTAATGGTGGAAGGGAAGAGCGGCGTGAAAACAGTCACACGTGGGTTACGTCACCCAGTGTGAACAGGAGCGGATTCTGTTACTTCACAGAACCGCACAGCCGCTTGAAAGTGAATGCCGGAGTCTGTTTAGCTCACAGAGCGCACAGCAAACAGCCACAGAACTCCACCCCAAGGCAAGGGGTTAGAGTCCTTCTAGGCCACTGAGCGCGTGGCGTCGCTGCCACGAACGCCGCTATAGACGCTGGCTAAGGAGTGCGGAGCACTTGCTCTGAGGCATGCCGAGTCACTGATAGTGACTAATATCTGACTCAACTCTGTCCTACCTACGCCTAAGCCTGGGCGCTATCAGGCTAGGCTGCACAACACATGTGTACCAAGGGTAGGGGTTTCATAATGAGTCAGTCACCAGAGACATTCATACGTGCATCCATCACTCACTTCTTATAGTCAGAAAATACTGGCTATCTTAGCGCATGGCCGAGCGTCCATGCGAATCTTTTACAGCCGCGAGCGTCCGGGATCTTCCTGGCTTCTCGGATGGGCCAATCTGAACACGAGCATGACCTGAGCACGTGACCTTCGATCTCCAATGGGAGATCACACCACGGGCATGCTCAGTGGCCTGACATGAGGACTTAGTCCCTGGAGAATCTCGCTGCTGAGCAGCATGCATTGCCATAGCTGTGCCAGAGGTGGCAGCAGCAAGCAAACCAACGGAGCTGGTCTGGGCAGAGCGCCGGGACCAACGAGTTTACTGAGCAAGCTCCTCTGCGGCTGAAGAAGAATGGGAGACCGCCGGAAGAAAGGCTCGGGATTCTCGCTGTGCAGCGACAGAAATCCGACGCCTAAAAGTATGTACACAGTGACTGCACCAACAGAATAGTGAGTGCAGCTCTGGGGTATAATACAGGATGTAACTCAGGATCAGTAATGTAATGTATATACACAGTGACTGCACCAGCAGAATAGTGAGTGCAGCTCTGGAGTATAATACAGGATGTAACTCAGGATCAGTAATGTAATGTATGTACAAGGTGACTGCACCAACAGAATAGTGAGTGCAGCTCTGGGGTATAATACAGGATGTAACTCAGGATCAGTAATGTATGTACACAGTGACTGCACCAGCAGAATAGTGAGTGCAGCTCTGGAGTATAATACAGGATGTAACTCAGGATCAGTAATGTAATGTATGTACACAGTGACTGCACCAGTAGAATAGTGAGTGCAGCTCTGAGGTATAATACAGGATGTAACTCAGGATCAGTAATGTATTGTATATACACAGTGACTGCACCAGCAGAATAGTGAGTGCAGCTCTGGAGTATAATACAGGATGTAACTCAGGATCAGTAATGTATGTACACAGTGACTGCACCAGCAGAATAGTGAGTGCAGCTCTGGAGTATAATACAGGATGTAACTCAGGATCAGTAATGTAATGTATGTACACAGTGACTGCACCAGTAGAATAGTGAGTGCAGTTCTGGGGTATAATACAGGATGTAACTCAGGATCAGTAATGTAATGTATGTACACAGTGACTGCACCAGCAGAATAGTGAGTGCAGCTCTGGAGTATAATACAGGATGTAACTCAGGATCAGTAATGTAATGTATGTACACAGTGACTGCACCAGCAGAATAGTGACTGTAGCTCTGGAGTATAATACAGGATGTAACTCGGGAACAGTACAGGATCAGTAATGTATGTACACAGTGACTGCACTGGCAGAATAGTGAGCGCAGCTCTGGGGTATAATACAGGATGTAACTCAGGATCAGTAATGTAATGTAAGCACACAGTGATTGCACCAGCAGAATAGTGAGTGCAGCTCTGGGGTATAATACAGGATGTAACTCAGGATCAGTAATGTAATGTATGTACACAGTGACTGCACCAGCAGAATAGTGAGTGCAGCTCTGGAGTATAATACAGGATGTAACTCAGGATCAGTACAGGATCTGTAATGTATGTACACAGTGACTGCACCAGCAGAGTAGTGACTGTAGCTCTGGAGTATATTACAGGATGAAACTCGGGAACAGTACAGGATCAGTAATGTATGTACACCGTGACTGTGTAATAACCTGCAGTCACGCGCGTGGAGGCAGAGCAAGGGTTAAACAGGTTTATTTACAGGGAGATGTGCTCCACGCAGTGAGTGAGGGATTGTAGGGTGACAGCGAGGAATGGGGCAGAACTGGTAGGCTGGCAAGGTAGGTGAGGGACGAACGAGAGCTCAGTAACAAAGAGGTTAAACTTATCAGACTGTAGTCTTCTTTTGTGAGGGAGTACAGGGTTCCAACGGTGGCAACAGAGGCGCGGGTCATCTCGTCGCAGTCTCTGACAGGCGGGAATCCAACGGTGACACCAAAAAACAGTGGCACATGCAGTCTCTGTCCACAATAAAGAAACAGCCTCCGGGGAAAACAACAGGATGCTGGGTGGTGGAGAGAGGGTCCTGCTCTCACCACTCTTAGTCATAAGTCCATACTCAGAACGTGTCACTGCAGGAACAGTGCCGTGCTCCTCGGTCAGTCCAGCTACTACTCTCAGGGGCACAGATCTGTCACTGTGCACGCCGGGCCTGCACGCACTAGCGACTGTCTCAGGCTTGTCAAAGGAGTCTCCTCCGGTCATGGAGGCTGGCGGGTCCACATTTACACAGAGGGCGCTCACCGCGTACTGTCGGTCTGTTTCAGTGCTCAGCAGGAGGGCTCTTTTGAGTCACTCTTGGGCAGAGCTGGTGCGGTACTCACTGTCTCCTAGTGTATGGCACCTGGCTTAGCTCTGCATGCTCCGCTCTGCTGGCACGGCTCCGCAAACTCCGAGCTGCTGACACAGCTATTCCTCCAGCATCATAGCTCCCATTCCGGACAGCAGCAGCACGGCCTGTCACAGGGCCAGCACTCTCTGGAGGGGGAACAGAGTGCACTCTTCTCTGCGTGCTGCACTGACTTTGTGCCAACTCCTGCTACAGCGCGCGCTTTTTCTTCCTATGTCCCTGTGTCAGCGTGCTCTCCCTGGGCTCTCCCCGCCCCCTCCTGTCAGCAGGAAACTCCACCTCTCCTCTCCTTCCCTCCTGCAGTAGGGGAAGGTCCACCTCCCTCAGGCTTCCCCCCAGAAACAGAGGATGCAGCCCTTTCAGTTCCAGACCAGGCATGCAGGTACCCACGGTCTGGTCCACCTCTGTTGTGAGTTCATTCTCTGGTTCACCAGTTGTGAGCTCTCCTTCCAGACTCCCTCTGGTGGTAACAGGAGGTAGTGAGGCTGATTTGATCGGTGGAGATCTGCCACCTGTGAATGAGGATGACGATTGGACCTCAGGAGTCTCAGATTGGATTTAAGACAGCCGACACCCTATTCAGTTGCTGGTGATTCCTTCTGGTTTGTCAGCTCTTGGTTTTAAGCTCTGTTCCAGTCATCTAAAGCTAAGTTTTTCTGCTAATCATCACACTTGATTTTGTTGGTCTATTCAGTTTTTTGGTGTGGTCAGCCAGCCCCGGCTGGGGGCTGTGCTGAATTTCCACTCTTATTTATCAGTATTTTGCCAATTTGCTTTTTGTCCCTAACTAGTTTGGTCTCTTTTTGCTCTGTCTCAGAATATTTCAGAGTGCTGATATAGTGGGAGAAGTCTAATGACTTCAGGGTTAATTTTGCTATCAGAAGTGTTGGACATTATTTTTGTAGGGTTTTTGGCAGGTTGCAGACAGTGTCTTTCCTTTCCTCTCTAGTTAGTTTGGGCCCCATCGTTTGCTCAGCCTATTTTCCTGCCTGTGTTTGTGCCTTCATCTTGTTTCACTGTCAATACATGTGTGAGGGCTATCTATTCCTTTGGGGTCTGCTCTGGGGCAGTTAGTTTTCCCCTTTTCATGCTTCAGGCTTATTTAGTCCTCTGGCTGTGACGAAGCGTCTAGGACCATCGTAGGTGCGCTCCACGGCTGCTGCTAGTTGTGTGGTAGGATCAGGGATCAGCAATCTGCATAGTTACCAACCTCTCTGGTTTTCTGTGACTTAGCTTGTTTTTCTTTTTTCTCCTCGGTGACCCATTCATAGCAGAATCACCAACCATACCGCAGATTCTAGGGTACTCAAAAGCAGCAAAAAGTTGTTAAAAAAAAAATTGTCAGAGTTTTTATTTTTTATATTTTTTCCTCTTTTTTCTCTGGGGCCGTAGGAGGATTTTTTTTTTCTTTTTCCTAATGGAGATTAAGCAATTGTCTGATCGTGTGGAGCAGCTGGCTGCTGAAGTGCAGGGAATTTCCACCTACCTCATTCAGTCACATGCTGCTGAACCTAAGATCCCTACTCCTGATGTGTTTTCTGGGGATCGGTCTAAATTTCTGAATTTTAAGAATAATTGCAAATTATTTCTGGCCTTGAAGCCTAACTCATCGGGGAGCTCTGTGCAGCAGGTTAAAATTGTCATCTACTTGCTGCGCAGCGATCCCCAGGATTGGGCTTTTTCTCTGACACCTGAAAATCCTATTCTGACTAATGTGGATGCATTTTTTTCAAGCCTTGGGGTTGTTGTATAATGAACCTAATGCTGTTGATCAAGCTGAGAGAACCCTGTTGGCATTAAACCAGGGTCAGGATTCTGCAGAGTTATACTGTCAAAAATTCCAAAAGTGGGCGGTCCTTACTACATGGAATGATAGTGCATTGGCAGCTCTCTTTCGGAAGGGTTTATCAGAGACCGTAAAAGATGTTATGGTGGGATTTCCTGTTCCCTCTGGTCTGGATGATTCTATGTCATTAGCCATTCAAGTTGATTAGCGTTTACGTGAACGTAAAACTACACGGGAGGAGCTGCCACCTTTTGAACAAACGTCTAAACCTATGCAATGTGGTGGGGTTTTGTCTAGGGCACAACGTCAGGAGTTTAGAAGGCGTAATAAGCTGTGTTTTTTCTGTGGAGACGCCTCTCCTATTATTTCTGTTTGCCCAAAATGAGAGAAACGTTTTGAACACACATTTGCTGTGGGCAGTATAGAACCTAAGTTTCTTTTGGCAATTACTCTGATCTGCTCCTTATCCACGTTTTCCACGAAGGCTTTTGTGGATTCAGGAGCAGCGTTGAATCTGATGGATTTGGACTTTGCTAAACGTTGTGGTTTTTCCATGACGCCTCTGCGGACGCCTATTCCTTTGAGGGGTATTGATGCTACTCCTTTGGCGGAGAATAAACCTCAGTTTTGGACCCAGGTGACAATGCGAGTTGCTCCAGACCACCCAGAAAATTGGAAATTTTTGGTGCTTCATAATTTGCATGATACTATTGTTCTGGGTTTTCCTTGGTTGCAAACTCATAATCCAGTTTTGGATTGGAAATCTGGGTCTGTGGTGATTTGGGGTTGTCAGTATGTTCTTAGGGACGCTCCTGTTTTCTCCACCTCTCCTCAGTCTCATGATATTCCTGATTATCTAGTCGATTTTTCTGATGTATTTAGTGAGAGCAAGTCTGCGTCATTGCCTCCTCATAGGAGTTATGACTGTGCAATTGAGTTGATGCCTGGGTGTAAATTTCCCAAGGGTCGGCTTTTCAACTTATCAGTACCCGAATATGATGCTATGCGATCCTATATTAAGGAGTCATTGGAGAAGGGTCATATTAGACCATCCTCGTCACCTTTAGGTGCTGGGTTTTTTTTTGTGGCCAAGAAAGATGGTTCATTAAGACCATGTATTGATTATCATTCCCTTAATAAGATGACGGTTAAATATCAGTACCCGTTACTTCTGATGTCTGATTTATTCTCCAGAGTTAAGAGTGCCTGCTGGTTTACTAAGCTTGACCTCAGGGGGGCGTATAATCTTATTCGCATCAAGCTCGGGGATGAATGGAAGACGCCGTTTAATACTCCGGAGGGACATTTTGAGTACCTGGTGATGCCTTTTGGGCTCACTAATGCCCCTTCTGTCTTCCAGTCCTTTATGAATGATATTTTCCGTGACTTTGTGGATAAGTTTTTGATCAGCTATCTGGATGATATTTTGATCTTTTCTAGTGATTGGGATTCTCATGTGGAACATGTCCGGACTGTGTTCCGGATTTTGAGGGAGAATTCCCTGTTTGTTAAGGGATCGAAATGCCTCTTTGGTGTACAGAGGATTTCATTTTTGGGATTTAGCTTATCTCCATCGACTATTGAAATGGATCCGGCCAAGGTACAGGCCATTTATGATTGAGTTCAGCCTACTTCTTTGAAGGCCCTCCAGAAGTTTTTGGGTTTTGCTAATTTCTATCGTAAATTTATAGGTAATTTTTCTGGTATTGTCAAACCACTGATTGATCTGACCAAGAAGGGCGCTGATGTGCTGAATTGGTCTCCTGAAGCTATCTCAGCATTTCAGGAGCTTAAGCAGAGATTTAATTCAGCTCCAGTTTTACGGCAACCTGATGTCTCACTTCCATTTCAGGTGGAGGTAGATGCTTCTGAGATTGGTGCAGGAGCTGTTTGTCCCAAAGAGACCCTGTGACTTCTAAGATGAATCCCTGTGCCTTCTTTTCTCGAAAGTTCTCCCCATCTGAACGCAACTATGACGTGGGGAATCGGGAATTGTTGGCCATGAAGTGGGCATTTGAGGAGTGGAGACATTGGTTGGAGGGAGCTAGACATCAAGTTGTGGTCCTCACCGATCACAAGAATTTGATTTATCTGGAGTCGGCCAAACGCTTGAATCCTAGACAGGCTAGATGGGCCTTGTTTTTCACGCGTTTTACTTTTGTGGTCTCTTTTCTTCCGGGCACTAAGAATGTTAAGGCAAACGCCCTTTCTAGGAGTTTCTTTGCCGATTCTCTTAGTGTGTCCGAGCCTACTACCATCCTAGGTGAGGGGGTAGTTCTTTCTGCCATTTCGCCCGATTTGAGACGCGCCCTGGAGGAATTTCAGGAGGATAAACCTGAGCGTTGCCCTATGGGAAAATTGTATTTCCTGACTAGTGGAGAAAGAGAGTGATGTCTGAAATTGATTGCTCCGCATTGGCTGGTCATCCAGGTATTTTTGGTACCAGAGATTTGGTGAGTCAGTCCTTTTGGTGGCCTGCCTTATCTCGTGACGTCAGGAATTTTGTGCAGTCCTGTGGGACTTGTTCTCAGTCTAAACCCTGTTCTCGTTCTAGTGGGTTGCTGATGCCCTTGCCAGTGCCCAAGAGGCCATGGACCCATATCTCAATGGATTTTATTTGTGATCTTCCTGTCTCTCAGAGAATGACTGTTATCTGGGTGATTTGTGATAGATTTTCGAAGATGGTCCATCTTGTACCACTCCCAAAGTTGCCATCTTCCGCTGAGTTGGTGCCCTTGTTTTTACAACAGGTGGTTCGGTTACATGGGATTCCTGAGAACATTGTGTCCAACAGAGGAGTCCAGTTTGTTTCCAGATTCTGGAAAACCTTTTGTTCCAATCTGGGAATTCAGTTATCCTTCTCCTCTGCGTTTCATCCCCAGACCAATGGACAGACTGAGAGAACAAACCAGACCTTGGAGTCTTATTTGAGATGTTTTATATCTGCTGATCAGGAAGATTGGGTCTCATTTTTGCCCTTGGCCGAATTCGCACTGAACAATAGAGCTAGTTCTGCCACTTTGATGTCACCCTTTTTCTGTAATTTTGGGTTTCATCCTCGATTCTCTTCAGGGCAAGTGAAATCTTCGTCCTGCCCAGGTGTGGACACTGTGGTTATGAGAATGCAGCAGATATGGGACCAAGTGGTGGATAAGTTGACACTCTCTCAGGAAAAGGCCCAGCGATTTTCCAACCGGCATAGGACCATTGGTCCCCAGTTTAAAGTGGGTGATATGGTTTGGTTGTCGTCTAAGAATATTCCTATGAAAGTTGCATCTCCAAAATTTAAGCCAAGATTTATTGGTCCTTATAAGATTTTGGAAATTCTTAATCCTGTTTCGTTTCGATTGGCTCTTCCAGTTACGTTCAAGATCCATAACGTATTTCACAAATCTCTGTTGAAGAGGTTTGTTGAGCCAGTGGTTGCTATGGCAGCACCTCCTGACCCTGTGTTGGTTGAAGGCAATGTGGAATATGAGGTAGAGAAAATATTGGATTCTCGTTTGGTTAGACGGAGACTCCAGTATTTGATCAAATGGAAGGGTTATGGTCAGGAGGATAATTCTTGGGTCTCTGCCTCCGATATTCATGCCAATAGATTGGTTCGTGCTTTTCATCGGGTCCATCCTGATCGGCCTGGTGGTGTGGATGAGGGTTCGGTGACCCCTCCTCAAGGGGGGGTACTGTTGTGAGTTCATTCTCTGGTTCACCAGTTGTGAGTTCTCCTTCCAGACTCCCTCTAGTGGTAACAGGAGTTAGTGAGGCTTATTTGATCGGTGGAGATCTGCCACCTGAGAATGAGGATGACGATTTGACCTCAGGAGTCTCAGATTGGATTTAAGACAGCCGACGCCCTATTCAGTTGCTGGTGATTACTTCTGGCTTGTCAGCTCTTGGTTTTCAGCTCTGTTCCAGTCATCTAAAGCTAAGTTTTTCTGCTAATGTTCACACTTGATTTTGTTGGTCTATTCAGTTTTTTGGTGTGGTCAGCCAGCCCTGGCTGGGGGCTGTGCTGAATTTCCACTCTTATTTATCAGTATTTTGCCAATTTGCTTTTTGTCCCTTACTAGTTTGGTCTCTTTTTGCTCTATCTCAGAATATTTCAGAGTGCTGATATAGTGGGAGAAGTGTAGTGACTTCAGGGTTAATTTTGCTATCAGAAGTGTTGGACGTTATTTTTGTAGGGTTTTTTGCAGGTTGCAGACAGTGTCTTTCCTTTCCTCTCTAGTTAGTTTGGGCCCCATCGTTTTCTCAGCCTATTTTCCTGCCTGTGTTTGTGCCTTCATCTTGTTTCACCGTCAATACATGAATGGGGGCTATCTATTCCTTTGGGGTCTGCTCTGGGGCAGCTAGTTTTCCCCTTTTCATGCTTCAGGCTTATTTAGTCCTCCGGCTGTGACGAAGCGTCTAGGAACATCGTAGGTACACGGCACGGCTGCTGATAGTTGTGTGGTAGGATCAGCGATCTGCAATCTGCATAGTTACCAACCTCTCTGGTTTTCTGTGACTTAGCTTGTTTTTCTTTTTTCTCCTCAGTGACCCATTCATAACACACCTCCTTACAACTGCACCAGCAGAATAGTGAGTGCAGCTCTGAGGTATAATACAGGAGGTAACTCAGGATCAGTACAGGATCAGTAATGTAATGTATGTACCCAGTGACTGCACTAGCAGAATATTGAGTGCAGCTCTGGAATATAATACAGGATGTAACTCAGGATCAATACAGGATCAGTAATGTAATGTATGTACCCAGTGACTGCACCCGCAGAATAGTGAGTACAGCTCTGGAGTATAATACAGAATGTAATTCAGGATCAGTAATGTAATGTACTGTATGTACACAGTGACTGTACCAGCAGAATAGTGAGTGCAGCTCTTGGTATAATGCAGGATGTAACTCAGGATTAGTACAGGATCAGTAATGTAATGTATGTACACAGTGACTGCACCCGCAGAATAGTGAGTGCAGCTCTGGAGTATAATACAGAATGTAACTCAGGATCAGTGATGTATGTACACAATGACTGCACCAGCAGAATAGTGAGTGCAGCTCTGGAATATAATACAGGATGTAACTCAGGATCAGTACAGGATCAGTAATGTAATGTATGTACACAGTGACTGCAGCAGCAGAATAGTGAGTGTAGCACTGCAGTATAAAACAGGATGCAACTCGGGATCAGTACAAGATAAGTAATGTATACAGAAGAAAAAAAGAAAAAATGTAGCACTCACCAGTAGTGTTGAGCCACACCCCTAGTGTTCGAGTTCAGCTCGGTTCGTCGAACAGGAGGCAAGTTCGTCGAAGGTTCGATGAACACCGTCAAACCCCATTGAAAACAATGGCCGGCAAACACAAACACATACAAACACATACAAAACACCTTCAAAGGTGTCCCAAAGCAGACAAACTGCTCAGAAGATACAAATAACACATGGAAATGGGACAACTACATATAGAAAAGAGGTAGAGGAGTAAAAGGAAGAGGAGGAGACACAGATATAGGCATGTCATGCCCTTATAAAATCAAGAAAGGCTGGAATAAAAATCTAAAATAAAAAAAAATTCTAAAATCGAAGACGATCATATACCGTCGGACTTCCCACCATAAATTATGCCAACTGCCGATCGGGCGGCGTTATTCCCACGACCCTCCGAACAGCGTCCATGAAGGCACAGTCTTTGGTTTCCGGGGGGAGTATGGTTGCAAAGCTGAACCTTAAAGGAATGTCCGGAATGGCACCACCAGGAGTGGAGCCTGTGGCTTAATTGGACTCCACACGGGAAACCTCACCCTGGCCGGCCACGGAAAGCATTGAAGATTGCAAGCTTTCTCGATTCTGTGGGTGGTGGTGCATGGCCGTTTTTAGTTGTGCTAGCGATTTGTCAGCTTAATTCCGTTAACGAACGAGACTCCGGCATGCCCCCGCGGTCCGCATCCATCTTATTAGAGGGACACGCGAGGCTCTGCCACACGTGATCGAGCAATAACAGGTCTGTCATGCCCTTACATGTCCGGGGCTGCACGCGCGCTACACTGAAGCGTGTGTCTACTCTTCGCTGACAGGTGCGGGTAACCCGCTGAACCCCGTTAGTGATGGGGATCTGGGATTCCAATTCTTCCCCATGAACGACGATTTCCCAGTAAGTGCAGGTCAACCGGAATTCCGGAATTAGGCCTAACAGGCATTCCTGAAAGAATGAGAAAATTAAGTGTCCAAAGCACAGGTGCTGTAGCTTGCTTAACAGTTGGGCTCCTCTGCTGAGTAGCAGACAGTGCTTACATAAACAGGCGGCATAGCTTGGTTCACGGGTGGGCTCCTCTGCTGAGTAGCAGACACAGGTACTATGCCCAAAGGATTCACTGGGCTAAATGGAGTTACAAACTAGTTCTTACATAAACAGTTGAAATAGCTTGGTTCATGGGTGAGCTCCTCTGCTGAATAGCAGACACAGGTACTAGGCCCAAAGTATTCACTGGTCTAAATGGAGTTACAAACTAGTTCTTACATAAACAGGCGGCATAGTTTGGTTGACGAGTGGGCTCCTCTGCTGAGTAGCAGACAGCGCTTCAAGGCCCAAAAAGATTGAATGGGCTAGGTTGCTTGGTTGACTAGTGGGCTCCTCTGCTGAGTAGCAGACACAGGTACTCGGCCAACAGTATTCACTGGGCTAAATGGAGTTAAAAACTATTTCTTACATTAACAGGCGTTGCAGCTTGCTTCACGGGTGGGCTACTCCACTGACTAGCAGACACTGAAGCTTTGGAGCAGACCTCTGAATCACAGGCCTGCAGACTCACCCATCTGTGTAACCCCAAGCCATAATCTATGTAGTTTCTTAAGGTTAAAAGGGGGGGTGACCCCACCCACCCTGAATTGCCGATGCCAACGCCATGTAAAACACAGCAAGGGGACTCCAAAAAGAGTCTCCATTTTGTCCAAAAATTGGGGCACAAAAACCACTTAAGTGGCTTCACTTGTCCCAGAGTTGCTTAAAATGCTTGCTGACTCTGCTGAGGTGATTTTCATAAATCATTACGCTTTTAGTCTCCCCAGGATGACACAGGGATTGAAAATTCCTTGCGGATCTGCGATTTGTTCATCTTTATGAACGTAAGTCTGTCTACATTGTCAGTGGAGAGCCACGTGCGCTTGTCTGTCAGCACACCACCAGCAGCGCTGAACACACGTTCAGCGAGAACGCTGGCTGCGGGGCACAACAAGATCTCCAAGGCGTGAGTGGCAAGCTCAGGCCATTTTTGCAGATTGAAAGCCCAAAAAGAGCAAGGGTCCAGTTCCACAGTCATGGCATCGATGTTAACTTGGAGATACTCCTGTACCATCCTCTCTAGGCGCTGACTATGTGTCAGACTTTGCGTTTCCTGTGGCCTTGCAAAGGATGGCCAAAAAAATTGGTGAAATGACTGCAAAAAATTGCTGTTACCACCAGACACGATGTTAGTGGTACGGTTTGAGCGATGACTCGACAGTCCCACCGCTGACAAGTTAGAACTCTGAGATTCACTACGTGCACCACTGGTGTTTTGTGGACATGCAGATGTAAGATTCTGTAACAGCCTCTGCTGATACTCCTGCATGCGTGAATCTCTGTCTATGGTAGGAATTAGTTCGCCAAATTTACGCTTGTACCTTGGATCTAAGAGAGTGGCAACCCAGTAGTCAACATTACTTCTGATTCTGACAATCCGAGGGTCATGTTGCAGGTAGTGCAGCAAGAAGGCACTCATATGTCTTGCGCATCCAGGAGGACCAAGTCCTTGTTGTCTTGGTGGCAGCAAGTCAAGAGTCATGCTTCGTTCCTCTGCCCTCTCCCCCCAACCTCGCACAATAGAAATATCATCAAGCTCTCCCTCATCTGATGAGTCCTCATGCCCATCGCCATTTCATCCTCCAACTCTTCCTCGGCTCCTGCGCCTTCCTCAACAGTTTGGCTGCTACCATGCGCCCTCGTTATTCCCTCTCCCAGACCCTCCAATGCCAGCTGCCTTGGTACTGCCGACCGTCTGGACCTTGGAGATATTGTCCCTTCCGCATACGACTCCTCCTGTTCCTCCTCCTCCTCCTCCTCTTGTCCCATCACCTGACTCCGAATAATGTTTAAAATGTGCTCTAGCATGTAAATGATGGGAATAGTCATGCTGATAATGGCATCTTCAGCACTAAACATTTTTGTCGCCATTTCAAAACTCTGCAGAAGGGTGCATAGGTCCCTGATCTGAGACCAGTCCTGCAGCGTGATTTGCCCCACCTCTGGATCCCGGTGGCCCAGGCTATACGTCATAACGTATTGCACCAGGGCTCGTCGGTGCTGCCACAGTCGCTGCAACATGTGTAGAGTTGAATTCCACTGTGTTGGCACGTCGCATTTTAGCCGGTGGACTGGCAGGCCCAACGACTTCTAGAGAGATGTGAGTCGTTGAGCTGCGGGATGCAAACGGCGGAAGTGAGCACACAGCGACCATGCTCTCTGCAGAAGGCAATCTAGTCTGGGATAGCGGGCTACAAATTGCTGGACAACCAGGTTCAAAACGTGAGCCATACAAGGCATGTGTGTGACATTGCCCCGGCGAAGGGCCGCACCCAGGTTTGCAGCATTGTCGCACATGGCCTTCCCTGGCTGCAGGTTCAGTGGAGTCAGCCATCGATGGAACTCGGTCTCCAGAGCTGACCACAACTCCTCAGCTGTGTGACTCACATTTCCCAGACATTTTAACGTAAACACCGCCTGATGCCATTGAGCCCTGGTGCCAACTTAGTAAGGAGGTGTGCAGGATTCCTTCTGCGCAGTTACAACGCAGGTGGCATTACCAGACAGGCTTTGGGTGCAGGACCGAGAGGAGGTTGAGGAGGCAAAAGCAGTGGAGGAACTTCGACCTACAGAGGATTGACGCACAACTCGTCGGGACGGCAAGACTTGGACAGCAGCCCCTTCTCCTGCTGTCACCATAGTTACCCAGTGCCCAGTCAGAGACATGTAATGCCCCTATCCATGCCTACTCGTCCACGTGTCTGTGGTGAAATGCCCCCGGTCACACACAGTTTCTCAAGGAAGCGGTGGTGTTGTGTGCAACATGCTGGTGTAGCGCAGGCATAGCTTTCTTTGAGAAGTAGTGGCGACTGGGCATCTGGTACTGGGGCACTGCGACCGACATAAGGTCTCGAAAATCCTCTGTGTCCACCAGGCGGAAAGGCAGCATTTCTGTAGCCAAGAGCTTGCAGATGGTGAAATTCAACCTCTTAGCTTTGTCATGGGTAGGAGGAAATGGTCTTTTACTTGTCTACATCTAAGGGACAGAGGGTTGGCTGCCAGGCGTAGACGGGGTTGAGTAGGGTATCTCCGGCAAACTGCTGGTCTGCGAGGAAGGTGCAGGCGGAACAATTATGTTGCCTTGATCTGAATGTGGTGCTCTCGAGGTCGCAGAGACACCAGCAGGTGTTTCCACTTCCAAATTAAAGGACGACCTGCCAAGCACACTGGCTGTTCCGGGTAAAGAGGTGGATGTTCTGCGTCCAAACACATGTGTGCCTGCTGTCCCCCCAGTCACAGAGGATGAAGAGGCCGCGGATGCACAAGTTGGGGCAGACGGTGGTTGGGCAGGGCCGCTGGGCCACATTGTAGCACAGTGAGTTTCCCACTGCACCTTATGCCTCATATCCATGTGACGGTTCATGCATGAAGTACTCAAACTAGTGAGTTTTTGCACTCTGCTTTGCTTTTGGTGACAAATCTTACAGATCACATGCGTTGGGTCATCCTTTGAAATTTAAAAAAATGCCCAGGCTATGCAAGGCTTAGAGACCATGTGACCTGAGGAGCCACCATGACTTCTGCTCATAGGTACAGTTGTGGTTGAGGATGCAGTTGACGTGCTTCCAGTACTCCGTCTCTGTCCAGGAAGGCGCAACCTAACCTCTTCGTCACTATCATCCTCCTCCACCTCCTCTGCTGACCTCATCGACTGGAGGACTGTGGGTTGATGGTAAGTGGGATCTCCAACCTCGTCATCATTACCCTCTGTGTTCCCACACCCCTCGTCCTCAGAACCGACCTCTTCCTGCCGTGACCAATCAGGTATCTGAGTCTCATCATCATCTTCCTCATTTTCTCCACAAACATGACTTACAGTTTGGGAACGAGGGTCTAGATTATGCTCAGGAGAATCTTGTTCATCTGGGCCTGGATCTGACTCACAAAGCTTCTGGGCATCAGTGCACATCATTTCCTCGCCTGGACTCACATAAGCTTTGGAGCAGACCTCTGATTCCCAGGCGATAGTATGAGTAAACAGCTCTGCAGACTCAACCATCTGTGATACGCCATACTCAGATGGGCGGCTGGAGACTTGGGAGCTGTGAGGAAGCAAGTGCGCTGGGGGTGACAACTCTGAGGACTGGCGTATTTGTGAGGTTGTAGTTGAGGTGGAGGAGAGCCCACTTGAGGGAGCACTTGATATGCGTTCAAGCACCTGCTCTTTTTGTGCCTCATCAGGAATTTGTGATTGGCGTGTCCGCAAGAAAGGGATCATATCCGATTGTCCACGAAAAGAAGTAGACATCTTACTTTGGCTGGAAGATGGTCTTTCTTTGGCAGATGTTACAGTTGCTTTAGCACCTACCGCATGGACACAACCTTTTTTTCCCTTTGCAACACGCCTATTCCCCTTTCCACCAGCAGCAGGCCTTTTGCCACTCATTTGGTGGTTAAGCTATTTATTGGCAACTCTGTAGATGTTTGCCCAAATAACAATGGATGGAAAAAAAGCAGAGCTTAGCGACCAAATTGTGATACTATGCCCAAAAGGATTTTCTGGGTTAGATGTGGTAAAAAAATTATTAGAAACACACACGGTGTAGCTCCTTGACAGGTGGGCTACACCGCTGAGTAGCACACACCGCTACTAGGCCAAAAAGGTTTTTCTGGACAAGATGCGGTAAAAAATTATTAGAAACACACACGGAGTAGCTCCTTGACAGGTGGACTACACCGCTGCGTAGCACACACCGCTACTAGGCCCAAAAGGTTTTTCTGAACAAGATGCGGTAAAAAATTATTAGAAACACACACGGTGTAGCTCCTTGACAGGTGGACTACACCACTGAGTAACAGACAATGCTAGGATTGGTTGAGCTAGATTTGGACAGATGCTGTGAAAAAGACTAGCACAGCATTGGCACAGACCTGCCTGCCTACACTTGCTATGAACTGCTGTAACGTAGCCCTGAAAAGTGCTGTAATTACAACTAGTCCGTACTCCCTAAATCTCTCTCTGTATGTAAGCTTGAATTCGCTGTAAATTCACACGGTTTTACTGTAGAGCGCCCACAGCAGCAGCGGTGCCGTCTAACACAAGCTGCAGCAGTGATAAAATGGTGATGATGGGGGGAAATGGCTGCTTCTTATAGGGCAAGGACATGTGACATACACAGCCAATGCCCTTGCTTGTGTGAAAAAACATGCACTTTGCTTTGTGTGTGTGCACTGCTGATAGGCTGAGAGACTGCACCGCCCCACTGTAAAGAAAAAAAAAGGAGATGTGCATTATTTGAGCACAGATCTATCCCCCGCCCCCCATCCCCGGAAACTATGACATGAAACTGTATCTTAACCTTGAAAACCATTATTACTATGAAAATAAAGTTACGCTTTTGGTGAAGAACCGTTCTCGAACGTAACTTCGAACAGCCGAATTTTAAGCAAAGTGTTCGAGTTCGGCGAACGGATCGAACACCGCCCAAAACAACTCGGATTTGAAATTGGCGAACAGTTCGACTCGAACTCCGCTCATCTCTACTCACCAGCATACATTAGTTCCAATAGTACTTTATTCACATAAGTGCCATGGACAGCAAGTGGACAAGCAGGACTTGTGAGACTTGTGGGGGAGAGAGGACGATGGCCGTTTCGCGATTCCTCGCTTCTACGGGTCCAGGTGCAATAATCAACCTCAGGTCAATTCCTTTATAGAGGTCAAGACCTTAACAAATTATAACAATCTGTGCAAACTTACACCGACATTCACAAATATAGAAATACATAAAAACATATCATGATTAGTGTTGAGCGATACCATCCGATACCATGAAGTATCTGATCGGATTGGATCGGCCTGATACCCAAAAAGTATCGGGTATCGCCGATTCCGATACCGGAAACCCCATTCAAGTCAATGGGACAGAAATATCGGAATTAAAAAAAACCCTTTCTTTACTTGTACATCCAGTTCGGGAGGGGGGAAGAGTGTGGGCGGTGCGTGGGCGGACACTGTGCGTGTCTGTGTGTGCGGGCGGGGTCGTACGGGCCTCTTGAGGGTCTGTGTGGGCCTCTCGGGGGTCTATGCGGGCCTGCCGGGGGTCTGTGCGAGCCTGCCGGGGGTCTGTGCGAACCTGCCGGGGGTCTGTACGCGCCTGCCGGGGGTCTGTACGGGCCTGCTGGGGGTCTGTGCGGGCCTGCCGGGGGTCTGTGCGGGTTGCCGGGGGTCTGTGCGGGCCTGCCGGGGGTCTGTACGGGCCTGCCGGGGGTCTGTACGGGCCTGCCGGGGGTCTGTGCGGGCCTGCCAGGGGTCTGTGCGGGCCTGCCGGGGGTCTGTGCGGGCCTGCCGGGGGTCTGTGCGGGCCTGCCGGGGGTCTGTACGGGCCTGCCGGGGGTCTGTACGGGCCTGCCGGGGGTCTATGTGGGCTGCCGGGGGTCTGTGCGGGCCTGCCGGGGGTTGTGTGTGTGTGCAGGCATTGTCCGATGGGACTACAAGTCCCATCGGGCTATGCCTGCTACAATGACAGTGATTGACACATTAGCCAATGATGGGACAGTAGTAGTCCCATCATCCGTCTAATGTGTTGAATGTAAAAAAAAAAACAAAAAAACATACATACTACATACTACATACATACATACTACATATATACAACATTCATACAACATACATACATACTACATACATACTTCATATATACTACATTCATACAACATACATACTACATGCATACTACATATATACTTCATTCATACAACATACATACTACATACATACTTCATATATACTACATTCATACAACATACATACATATTACATACATACAGTCATGGCCAAAAGTATTGACACCCCTGCAATTCTGTCAGATAATACTCAGTTTCTTCCTGAAAATGATTGCAAACACAAATTCTTTGGTATTATTATCTTCATTTAATTTGTCTTAAATGAAAAAACACAAAAAGAATTGTCCTCAAGCCAAATTGGATATAATTCCACACCAAACATAACAAAGAGGGTGGACAAAAGTATTGGCACTGGTCGAAAAATCATGTGATGCTTCTCTAATTTGTGTAATTAACAGCACCTATAACTTACCTGTGGCACCTAACAGGTGTTGGCAATAACTAAATCACACTTGCAGCCAGTTGACATGGATTAAAGTTGACTCAACCTCTGTCTTATGTCCTTGTGTGTACCACATTGAGCATGGAGAAAAGAAAGAAGACCAAAGAACTGTCTGAGGACTTGAGAAACCAAATTGTGAGGAAGCATGAGCAATCTCAAGGCTACAAGTCCATCTCCAAAGACCTGAATGTTCCTGTGTCTACCGTGCGCAGTGTCATCAAGAAGTTTAAAGGCCATGGCACTGTGGCTAACCTCCCTAGATGTGGCCGGAAAAGAAAAATTGACAAGAGATTTCAACGCAAGATTGTGCGGATGTTGGATAAAGAACCTCCACTAACATCCAAACAAGTTCAAGCTGCCCTGCAGTCCGAGGGTACAACGGTGTCAACCCGTACTATCCGTCGGCATCTGAATGAAAAGGGACTGTATGGTAGGAGACCCAGGAAGACTCCACTTCTTACCCCGAGACATAAAAAAGCCAGGCTGGAGTTTGCCAAAACTTACCTGAAAAAGCCTTAAACATTTTGGAAGAATGTTCTTTGGTCAGATGAGACAAAAGTAGAGCTTTTAGGGCAAAAGCATCAACATAGAGTTTACAGGAGAAAAAAGAGGCATTCAAAGAAAAGTACATGGTCCCTACAGTCAAACATGGCGGAGGTTCCCTGATGTTTTGGGGTTGCTTTGCTGCCTCTGGCACTGGACTGCTTGACCATGTGCATGGCATTATGAAGTCAGAAGACTACCAACAAATTTTGCAGCATAATTTAGGGCCCAGTGTGAGAAAGCTGGGTCTACCTCAGAGGTCATGGGTCTTCCAGCAGGACAATAACCCAAAACACACTTCAAAAAGCACTAGAAAATGGTTTGAGAGAAAGCACTGGAGACTTCTAAGGTGGCCAGCAATGAGTCCAGACCTGAATCCCATAGAACACCTGTGGAGAGATCTAAAAATGGCAGTTTGGAGAAGGCACCCTTCAAATATCAGGGACCTGGAGTAGTTTGCCAAAGAAGAATGGTCTAAAATTCCAGCAGAGCATTGTAAGAAACTCATTGATGGTTACTGGAAGCGGTTGGTCGCAGTTATTTTGGCTAAAGGTTGTGCAACCAAGTATTAGGCTGAGGGTGCCAATACTTTTGTCCGGCCCATTTTTGGAGTTTTGTGTGAAATGATCAATGTTTTGCTTTTTGCTTCATTCTCTTTTGCGTTTTTTCATTTAAGACAAATTAAATGAAGATAATAATACCAAAGAATTTGTGTTTGCAATCATTTTCAGGAAGAAACTGAATATTATCTGACAGAATTGCAGGGGTGTCAATACTTTTGGCCATGACTGTACTTCATATATACTACATTCATACAACATACATACATACTACATATATACTACATATATACTACATTCATACAACATACATACATACTACATACTACATACATACTTCATATATACTACATACATACTACATACATACTACATTCATACAACATACATACTACATGCTACATACATACTACATATATACTATATTCATACAACATACATACAACATATATACTACATTCATACTACATACATATAACATACATAAAACATGCTACAGACATACAACATACATACTACATACAATACATTCATACATTCATACAATACATACATATAGACATACAGTACATATAACCTAGAGTACATACTCACCATCACTTGTCACTTTGATCCACGAAGCCAGTGTCATCTTTAAAAAATATTAAAATAACAAACAACCGATATACTCCCTGATCAGCAGAAATCCACGAGTGTCCCATGATGATCTCCCGTGGAGAACAGCAGCATCAGCTGATGCCACCGCTCTCTAGGGGCTCCAGGAATACAATGACGGGAGGTAGGTATCCTTCCACACTGTATTCCTCCGCCACTGTAAAAAAATAGTCCCTAGTCTCACTTTTGGCATTGCTGTGTGAGAAAGTTCCCACTCCCACGCAGCTTTTGCCATAAAGTGAGACCAGTGAACTATAGTAACCTCTCAGTGATGCACTGCAGGAGATCGTCGTGGGACACTCGTGGATTTCTGCGGATCTGGGAGTATATTGCTTGTTTGTTATTTTAATATTTTTTACAGATGACTCTAGCTTTGGGGATCAAAGTGACAAGTGATGGTGAGTATGTATTCTGTGTTATATGTACTGTATGTCTATATGTATGTATGTATTGTATGAATGTATGAATGTATTGTATGTAGTATGTATGTAGTATGTATGTTGTATGAATGTAGTATATATGTAGTATGTATGTATGTTGTATGAATGTAGTATCTATGTAGTATGTATGTATGTATGTTGTATGAATGTAGTATATATGTAGTATGTATGTTGTATGAATGTAGTATATATGTAGTATGTATGTTGTATGAATGTAGTATATATGAAGTATGTATGTAGTATGTATGTATGTATGTTGTATGAATGTTGTATATATGTAGTATGTATGTTTTTTTTTTTTTTTTACATTCAACACGTTAGCCGGATGATGGGACTACTACTGTCCCATCATTGGCTAATGTGTCAATCACTGTCATTGTAGCAGGCATAGCCCGATGGGACTTGTAGTCCCATCGGACGATGCCTGCACACACACACAACCCCCGGCAGGCCCGCACAGACCCCCGGCAGCCCGCACAGACCCCCGGCAGCCCGCACAGACCCCCGGCAGGCTCATACAGATCCCCGGTAGGCCCGCACAGACCCCCGGCAGGTCCGTACAGACCCCCGGCAGGCCCGTACAGACGCCAAGCAGGCCCGCACAGACCCCCGGCAGGCCCGCACAGACCCCCGGCAGTCCGCACAGACCCCTGGCAGCCCGCACAGACCCCCGGCAGGCCCGTACAGACCCCCGGCAGGCCCGCACAGACCCCCGGAAGCCCGCACAGACTCCCGGCAGGCCCGCACAGACCCCTGGCAGGCAGCCCGCACAGACCCCTGGCAGGCCCGCACAGACCCCTGGCAGCCCGCACAGACCCCTGGCAGCCCGCACAGACCCCCGGCAGGCCTGCACAGACCGTGCATCATGATGCGCAAAGACCACGCATCATGATGACATCATTTCAGCAGCGAATCGGAGCCACAACACTGGCTCATTGCATTATGGGAACTTCCAATTCCGGTATCCGATATTGTAAAAATATCGGTACTCTGTATCGGAATTCCGTTACAGTGAATATCGTCCGATACCCGATATTTGCAGTATCGGAATGCTCAACACTAATCATGATTACTACTATATGTAGAGTACAATATATTATCAGAATTAATGACATTAAATAGTACTATATCAAGACAGCTTTAAAGCACAATCATAGAAAAAACAAGAGATCAATTCTGTCATTCAGACCAAGCGGACCCTGCGCATTAGCCTTTAAAATCCAACAGGCTTCTTGTCTTAATAAAATTTTTTCAAAATTGCCTCCTTGCGGTGGAAAATCAATTTTTTCAATACCTGCAAAACTTAAAGTTTCAGGATTAGCATTATGCTTTTCATTAATGTGTTTAATGAGGCTCAGTGACCCTTTGCCTGTACTGATAGAACGGTAATGCTCACTAAACCACACAGTCAGCGGCCGGATAGTCTTACCTACAGTATATAGAAATAATGTCATGGGCAGAATAGAATATAAACTACACCTTTGGTTTGACAAGAAATATAATTCTGAACCGTATGCTTAACAGAGCCAAAATGTATGGGATTAGATGTTAAGTGCAGATGACAGTATTTACAGCGTCCACATTTATAATTACCTTGTGGTAAGCTGGAACGCAACCAATTATTGTCAGAGGGAAGCAAGTGATTATGCCACCAATAAATCTCCTATGTTATGTGCTGTCTTGTAAAGGCCCCATCACACAGCGAGGTCGCTGATTTTGTGACACCACAACGATCTCTCCAGAGACATCGCTGTGTGTGACACACATCAGCGACCGGCCCCCCCGCCGGGTGTCGCTGATCGTGCAGGAATGTCCTGGGCCATTTTTTGATCATTGGTCTCCCGCTGGG
Source organism: Dendrobates tinctorius (assembly GCF_039654945.1). Taxonomy (NCBI): domain Eukaryota; kingdom Metazoa; phylum Chordata; class Amphibia; order Anura; family Dendrobatidae; genus Dendrobates; species Dendrobates tinctorius. Next base: position 49,140,655 of record NW_027361696.1, on the reverse strand, counting down.
CAGCGACGCTGGGAGCTGGTATTCAAGGTAAACAGCGGGTATCTAAGAGCCATGCGGCTTTTAGATACCCGCTGTTTACCCTGGAAACCAGCATGCACGCTGGTTTCCAGGGTAAACAGCGAGTAGCTAAGAGCCGCGAGGCTCTTAGTTACCCGCTGTTTACCTTGGATACCAGCGTACACGCTGGTTTCCAGAGTAAGCAGCGGGTATCTAAGAGCCGTGCGGCTCTTAGTTACCCGCTGTTTACCTTGGATACCAGCTTGCTCGCTGGTCCTGATCGCTGGTGAGTCTGTCTATGTCCCGGCAATCCCATCCACGTCGGATCGTTGGTGGGATCGCTGGGACATTGAAGCGTGTAACGGGGCCCTAAGCAAATTGTGGAATTAGCATACCCATCTGTTGAAGAACTTTATCTGAACGGATAAGGTGTCAAATCTTCATAATAGCCGCATGAATGAACTTGTCCATAGGGCTATGCTTAAAACAAAAGGAGAATTTTAGCGGTTTTTCAACTTGCAGTAGGTCATCACATTTTTTCACTTTTTTATTCAACAGATCAAACTGTGAAAATTTTTTTACTCGCTCATGGGCTTCATCTAACAAGCTTAGAGGATAACCGCTCTCTAAGAAGCGTGTTTTCAGTTCCATAATCTGTTTATTGAAAATCTCCTCATTATTATTGATTTTACGTAGCCTCAACATCTCACTATAAGGAAGACTTTATTTTAGTGTGCCATGGGTGAGAACTATTGTAATGTAAAACATTATTAGTTGCTGTATGTTTTCTAAACACCTCTGTTTGTAATTTCCCATCTCTCCCTCAAATTTTGACATCTAAAAATTCCAAAGTTTGTCTTCCAAAACAAGAGGTAAAGCGCATATTATAAAGATTAACCTCATTCAAATAGCTAACAAAATTCACAAAATCCCCCTCAGAGCCATCCCAGATAATAAATATGTCATCCACAAAATGCAGATAAGTGTGCATATATTTAAGATATGGATTAGAACGAGATCTAATGTAACATTCCTCAAATCTGGCTAAAAATAAGTTCGCAAAAACACATGATACAGGAGTACCCATTGCTGTACCGATTTGTTGAAGATACCACTTATCTAAGAACTTGAAAGCAGGGGCATGACTACCGCGATTGCAGCTGTGACGAGGCCCGGGATGCTTAGGGGCCTGATCGCGGAGCTGCAGCCACTCATTGGCTGTGCAGCTCCGTGCTTTGATTGGCTGCTAGGCTGCAATTGGCCTGACGCAATGGCTGCTCTGTGAGCACACTACCTGTGATGAGGTCACAGGAGGGGAGGAGTCAGAGCTGCAGCCGCTCATTGGCTGTGCAGCTGCGTGCTTTGATTGGCTGCCAGGCTGCAATTGGCCTGACGCAATGGCTGCTCTGTGAGCACACTACCTGTGATGAGGTCACAGGAGGGGAGGAGTCAGGGGTCACATGATCAGGAGCCTATGTGTATGCAGGACTCTGCTTGCTGGTTGTCATGGTGCTGCTCACTGGATGAGGGTAAGTTTATGTGTGGGGTCAGGAGGAGTTTACATGGTGGATGTAGCAGAGATGTGTGTGTACAAGGTGTATGGAGAGAAGCCGCGTGTGTACGAGGTGGATGGAATGGAGCCATGTGTGTACGAGGTGGACAGAGAGGAGCCGCGCATGTATGGGGTGTAAGAAGCAGAGCCGTGTGTACAAAGTGTATGGAGCGCAGCTGTGTGTGTACGAGGTGAGCGGAGCCATGTGTGTATGAAGCGGACCCACATGTGTATGCGGTGTACGAAGAGAAGCTGCGTGTGTATGAGGTGGATGGAGTGGAGCCGCGTGTGTACAAGGTGGCTGGAGAGAAGCTGTGTGTGTACAAAGTGTACAGAGCGGAGCCGCGTGTGTACGAGGTGGAAGGAGTGGAGCTGCATGGGTACGAGGTGTATGAAGCGGAGCCGTGTGTGTACGGAGCGGAGCCACGTGTGTATGAGGTGTACAGAGTGGAGCCACGTGTGTATGAGGTGTATGGAGTGGAGCCGTTTGTGTACGGAGCAGAGAGGTTACGGAGCAGAGCCACGTGTGTACGAGGTGTACGGAGTGGAGCCATGTGTGTACTGAGTGGAGCCTTGTGTGTGCGAGGTGTACGGAGCGGAGCCGCACGTGTACGGGGTTACGGAGAGGAGCCGCACATGTACGGAGTGGAGCCGTGCATGTACAAGGTGGGCAGAGTGGAGATGTGCGTGTATTTTGGCATGGGGGGGCACATTTGAAAGTTCGCACCGGGGCCCATAACTTTGTAGTTACGCCACTACTTGAAAGCATCGTGTGTCAATGTGAAATCAAGTGCTTCAACCACAAAAGAGACACAAACATGAGATTTATCAGTATTCATAAGAATCTCTTTTATAGCTGCAATGCCAATATCATGAGGAATCCAGGTGTAGAAGCGAGTAATCGCAAAACGGCTGTCGTCCTCTCTCCCCCGCTCGTCTCACAAGTCCTGCTTGTCCACTTTCTGTCCATGGCACTTATGTGAATAAAGGACTATTGGAACTGATGTATGCTGGGGAGTGCTACGTTTTTTCTTCTATTGTTCCTTGGATCTCGTCTGTTTTCGTTATGCACCACTACCAGCTATGCTTTGAGTGGTGTTCAGATTTATTTGGTTCCTGGTCTATTAAGTGGTGATTTGTGTTCCCTAGTGCTGTTCTTTTTTTCCTCTTTGCTTCGGAGATTAAGTAATGTATATATATAGTGACTCAGCTTTAAGTTTATCCTTAGTTATATCTTTTTTCTTTTTCTTGGTTTCTGATAGAAAGTGCCACTACCACAGAGAGCTTACATGGCTGCACCACTGATGAGATTTGTGAAGCTGGATCAGCCATAACCTACACAAAAGGACAATACCACAGAAACATAAAGACTTCCGTTATGTGCAGCAGTGCGGTGGGGTGGAGGGCTCCTCTCTGCACTATCCTGTGTTCTATGGCTCTCACATTCATTATCCTAACACACATCGCATCTTCATAAAATCGCATGTCCTGACTTTTTTTCTCTTTGGGAAATAATTACAATTCCTCCAATGCTGATGTCTACAGAGCAATAAAGCCTCACTCTCTGTGCAGCCACCAATCACCGGCAGCCCCGCCCCTGAGGTTCTCTGAATGCGTAAGATGCTCATACAAGGGGATAGCTGGGTGTCATGGAGCCAAAATATCCCATCCAAAACTTTTCTTTCAGAATTAGAAATTGGAGTTTGGAAATGCCAGGCCCCCTTCACCTCGTCTACCCCTAGGCAGTGAACTATCCTTCCTGCATGTTTAGTTAAGTGGATTTAATTCTAAAATTAAGTCGATCGTTGGTGTTTATATTGTTACATTGCATGAGAAATAAAAGGAGGTGTAATTAGGAAAATGTTTTTCTTCTATCCAGAAACAGTGCCACTCTTGTCTGTAGGTTGCGTCTGGTACTGCCACCTAGATGAAGAAAAAATAGCTGAGCTGTAAAATTTAGACCCAGGGTTATTAAAGTGGCACTTCTGAAATTCCCCAAAAGGTTTCACCTGCTGGCAATGTCTTGGGTAGTTAATCAATAGCCCAGACAAACAGCAACTTGCCCCCTAATTAATGATTACTATGAAACGTTAATTTCACCACTATCAGAATTTCCATTCAACTGAATTATGTAAACTTCTGCTTTTTGGGAGAGGACTGATTGTTCTCTGTGCCAATCTCTGGCTGGGTGTGTGGGCACCGCTATGGGTACAGAGAAGAGACAATAGAGTCCTAGGAGATGAGTAATTGCTGGTGGATTAACCGATTAGTTACAGTAGTGGAACTTCTACCATGTAATTAACATTATCTGGGGCATTGATCATTGTGGGAATCAATGGAGCGTAAAATTCCTGCAACTTTCCTCTGTGACCCACATGCACAATGTCACCTTATTAGCACACGCCTTCATCCTCACAGTGCAAATATCTGCATAATCAATGATTAATTCAAGGAATCTGCACAGAAAAACCCTTTAAATGCCTTTAGAAATGGTAATAGGGTGCGGTTTGGAGAAGAAGGCGGGGATTAGAAGAAAGTTTACCTACAGACTACCATGCATTTCTAGTTCATACCTCTTCTTTTTATTTTTTTTACTTAATGCCCTTAGAAACGGCAATATGGTGCAGTTTGGAGAAGAAGGCGAGGAGTAGAGGAAAATTTACCTAATGACTACCATGCATTTCTAGTTCTCACCCATTTTTTTTGGCTTTGTTACCAAGATCTTGGATAAATGTTTTCTGTCTCTTTGATCCTCTACATTTCTTCTTTTTCCAAACAAGCTTTTAAGACTCTGTAGAAAAGTATAGTCTTGCTGCCTTCATCTACCAACACAAGTTATTACTACCGTATATACTCGTGTATAAGTCGAGATTTTCAGCACATTTTGTTTGTGCTGAAAACGCCCCCCTCGACTTAAAGATGAGTCATTGTCCAGAAAGCCGGGGGAGCGGTGGAGCAGCAGCAGGAGCCAGTGACTGTGGCACAGTGACAGCTGCAGCCGCTGGTTAACAGAAGACATTATACTCGCCCTCCTCGTGCCATCGCTGCATCTCCGTCCCAGCACCGGCAGCTATTCCTGTGCTCAGCGGTCATGTGGTACCGCTCATTAACCCCTTCCTGACCCATGACGCCTACGTAGGCATCATGAAAAGTCGTGCCCAAACGACCCATGATGCCCCGTAGGCGTCATGCTATAAATAGCGCTCCTGCGGGTCGGGTGACGGGGGTCAATGAAAGGTCACCCGACCCGCACACAAAGGACCCTTTATGCTTCACCACAGGGGGGGTGGCTTAGCCCCCACGTGGCTACGATCGCTCTGATTGGCTGTTGAAAGTGAAACAGCCAATCAGAGCGATAGTAATATTTCATCAATGAAATTTTATGAAATATTACAATCCAGCCATGGCCGATGCAGCAATAGCATTGGACATGGCTGGAGACACTAATTTAACCCCCCCACACCGGCTGGCGGGGGCGATCGGCCCCCGCCACGGACTGACTGCAGCGATGGGCCGCTGCTGTCACGATCTGCCCCCCCTCCCCTTCCCTCCGATCCCCCCTGCAGTCCGATCCCCCCTCACCCTCCCCGGTACCTGTCAGGTCCCGCTCTGGCTCCCGGTGTCCCGCCGTCCCTCCTGCGTGGGCGCCGCCATCTTTGAAAATGGCGGGTGCATGCGCAGTATGATTGTAATATTTCACCAATTAAATTTGGTGAAATATTACAATCGGTCCATGGCCGATGCTGCAATAGCATCGGCCATGGCTGGAGACAGCAATCAGACCCCTCACCCACCGACTGATGATGCCGATCGGCTGCCGCCACGACTGACGACAGCGATCGGACGCCGCAGTCATCATCAGGTCCCCTCCCCCTTCCCTCCGCTCCCCCTAGCCTTCCGATCCTCCCCCCAGCCTTCCGATCCCCCCCACCGGCTCTGGTACTTCCTTTCCCTCTGGCCATCCCGATGTCCTGCGTCATGGGCGCCGCCATCTTGGAAAATGGCAGGCGCATGCGCAGTGCGCCGGCTGCAGATTCATTCATTTATTTTGATCACTGTGAGAAACTCTCACAGTGATCAAAATAAAAAAAAAGTAAATAAACCCCCCCTTTATCACCCCCATAGGTAGGGACATATAATAAAATAAAGAAAATATATTTTTATTTTTCCATTAGGGCTAGGGTTGGAATGAGGGTTAGGGTTGGAATTAGGGTTAGGGCTGGAATTAGGGTTAGGGTTGGAATTAGGGTTAGGGTTGGAATTAGGGTTAGGGTTGGAATTAGGGTTGGGATTAGGGTTAGGGTTGGAATTAGGGTTAAGGTTAGGGTTAGGGGTGAATTGGGGTTGGGATTAGGGTTAGGCTTGTAGTTAGGGTTAGGCTGGTTTCACATTTGCGTTTTTTTTCGCGGTAATTTAACGCTAAATAGCGCATGCGTTTTTTTTTCCTATACTTTGCATGGGATGCGCTTATGTGCGCATACACATGCGTTTGTACGCGTTTTACCGCGCATGCGTTTTTTTGCGGTATGCGCTCGGGCGCACAAAATGCAACTTGTTGCATTTTTTGTGCGTCCGATTTGCCTCAAAAAAACGCATGCGCGCGCAATGCGTTTTTTTACAGCAAGACACCCAATATAAGTCTATGGGTGCGCATATGTGCGCATTGGCATGCTTATGTATGCGTTTTTTTGCACATGCGTTTTTTTTTGTTAACCATGGAATTTAGGGGTTTGGGTTAGAGTTAGGGTTAGTTAAGGGGGTTTAGGGTTAGGGTTAGGGTCAGGGTTAGGGTCAGGGTTAGGGTTAAGTATGGTTTGGTTAAGGGTTAGGGTTAGGGTTAGGGTTAGGGTCAGGGTTAGGGTTAAGTATGGTTTGGTTAAGGGTTAGGGTCAGGGTTAGGGTTAGGGTTAGGGTCAGGGTTAGGGTCAGGGTTAGGGTTAAGTATGGTTTGGTTAAGGGTTAGGGTTAGGGTTAGGGTCAGGGTTAGGGTTAGGGTTAGGGTCAGGGTTAGGGTTAAGTATGGTTTGGTTAAGGGTTAGGGTTAGGGTTAGGGTCAGGGTTAGGGTTAAGTATGGTTTGGTTAAGGGTTAGGGTTAGGGTCAGGGTTAGGGTTAGGGTTAGGGTCAGGGTTAGGGTTAAGTATGGTTTGGTTAAGGGTTAGGGTCAGGGTTAGGGTTAGGGTTAGGGTCAGGGTTAGGGTCAGGGTTAGGGTTAAGTATGGTTTGGTTAAGGGTTAGGGTTAGGGTTAGGGTCAGGGTTAGGGTTAGGGTCAGGGTTAGGGTTAAGTATGGTTTGGTTAAGGGTTAGGGTTAGGGTTAGGGTCAGGGTTAGGGTTAGGGTTAGGGTTAGGGTCAGGGTTAGGGTTAAGTATGGTTTGGTTAAGGGTTAGGGTCAGGGTTAGGGTTAGGGTCAGGGTTAGGGTCAGGGTTAGGGTTAAGTATGGTTTGGTTAAGGGTTAGGGTTAGGGTTAGGGTCAGGGTTAGGGTTAGGGTCAGGGTTAGGGTTAGGGTTAGGGTCAGGGTTAGGGTTAGTAAAGTCATGGTTTGGGTTAGTGTGAGGGGCCACCTAATGTTGGAAAAAACGCAAACGCGGTAAAAACGCACTAAAAACGCATACAAACGCATAAAAACGCTGCGTTTTTTTCATGCATGCTCATAAAAATGCTTGAAAAAAACGCAGCAGTTGTATGCTTTTGTATGCGTTTTTCAATGCGTTTTTTTGCGGGAAAAACGCGCTGCAAAAAAAAGCAAGTGTGAAACAGGCCTTAGAGTTGGGATTAGGGTTAGGGATGTGTTGGGGTTAGGGTTGTGGTTAGGGTTATGATTAGGGTTGGGATTAGGGCTAGAGGTGTGTTGGAGTTAGAATTGAGGGGTTTCCATTGTTTAGGCACATCAGGGGGTCTCCAAACGCGACATGGCGCCACCATTTATTCCAGCTAATTTTGCATTTAAAAAGTCAAACCGTGCGCCCTCCATTCCAAGCCCCGACGTGTGCCCAAACAGAGGTTTACCCCCACATATGGGGTATCAGCGTACTCAGGAAAAATTGCACAACAACTTTTGGGGTCTAATTTCTCCTGTTACCCTTGGGAAAATAAAAAATTGGGGGCTAAAATAATTATTTGTGTGGAAAAAAATGATTTTTTATTTTCATGGCTCTGCGTTATAACCTTCTGTGAAGCACTTGGTGGTTCGAAGTGCTCACCAGACATCTAGATAAGTTCCTTGGGGGGTCTAGTTTCCAAAATGGGGTCACTTGTGGGGGGTTTCTACTGTTTAGGCACATCAGGGGCTCTGCAAACGTAACATGACACCTGCAGACCATTCCATGAAGTCGGCATTTTAAAACGTCACTACTTCCCTTCCGAGCCCCGACGTGTGCCCAAACAGTGGTTCCCCCCCAGATATGGGGTACCAGCGTACTCAGGACAAACTGGACAACAACTTTTGGGGTCCAATCTCTCCTGTTACCCTTGTGAAAATAAAAAATTGTGGGCTAAAAAATCATTTTTTGAGGAAAAAAAAATATTTTTTATTTTCATGCCTTTGCGTTATAAACTTCTGTGAAGCACCTGAGGGTTCAAAGTGCTCACTATGCATCTAGATAAGTTCCTTGGGGGGGTCTAGTTTCCAAAATGGGGGCATTTGTGGGGGAGCTCCAAAGTTTAGGCACACAGGGGCTCTCCAAACACGACATGGTGTCCGCTAACGATTGGAGCTAATTTTTCATTCAAAAAGTCAAATGGCGCTCCTTTCCTTCTGAGCCCTGCCGTGCGCCCAAACAGTGGTTTACCCCCACATATGGGGTACCAGCATACTCAGGACAAACTGGACAACAACTTTTGGGGTCCAATTTCTCCTGTTAGCCTTGTGAAAATAAAAAATAGCGGGCTAAAAAATCATTTTTGAGGAAAAAAAATATTTTTTTTATTTTCTCTGCTCTGCGTTATAATCTTCTGTGAAGCACTTGGGGGTTCAAAGTGCTCACCACACATCTAGATAAGTTCCTTCGGGGGTCTAGTTTCCAAAATGGGGTCACTTGTGGGGGAGCTCCAATGTTTAGGCACACAGGGGCGCTCCAAACACGACATGGTGTCCGCTAATGATTGGAGCTAATTTTCCATTCAAAAAGTCAAATGACGCTCGTTCCTTTCCGGGCCCTGCCGTGCATCCAAACAGTGGTTTATGACCCCATATGAGGTATCGGTGTACTCAGGAGAAATTGCCCAACAAATTTTATGATCCATTTTACCCTGTTGCCCATGTGAAAATGAAAAAACTGAGTCTAAAAGAAAATTTTTGTGAAAAAAAAAAGTCCTTTTTTTTTAAAGGATCAATTTGTGAAGCACCTGGGTGTTCAAAGTACTCACTATGCATCTAGATAAGTTCCTTGGAGGGTCTAGTTTCCAAAATGGGGTCACTTGTGGGGGAGCTCCAATCTTTAGGCACACAGGGACTTTCCAAACGTGACATGGCAACCGATAAATATTCCAGCATATTTTCCATTCAAATAGTCAAATGGTGCTCCTTCCCTTCTGAGCCCTGCCGTGTGCCCAAACAGTGGTTTATGACCACATATGAGGTATCGGTGTACTCAGAATAAATTGCCCAACAAATTTTAGGATCCATTTTATCCTATTACCCATGTGAAAATTAAAACAATGATGCTAAAAGAAAATTTTTGTTGGAAAAATTAAAATGTCCATTTTTTCCTTCCATGTTGCTTTAGTCCCTGTGAAGTACCTGAAGGGTTAATAATCTTCTTGAATGTAGTTTTGAGTAGCTTGAGGGGTGCAGTTTTTAGAATGGTGTCACTTTTGGGTATTTTCTGCCATATAGACCCCTCAAAGTGACTTCAAATGTGAGGTGGTCCCTAAAAAAATGGTTTTGTAAATTTTGTAAAAATAAGAAATCGCTGGTCAAATTTTTAGGCCGGGATCACACTAGCGAGGAATACGGACGAGTGAGAGGCACTAAAAGCACGCATTACACACGGACCAATGATTCTCTTTGGGTTTGCTCCCAACAGCCGTATATTTCTCGGCCGTATTCTACGGTCCGTGCCATTCGCAGCATGCTGCGATTGTCAGTGTACTACGCCCGTAATACGCCAATGCAAGTCTATGGGTGCACAAAAAATACGGATTACACACTGACCACACGTGTGACCTGCGAGAAATACGCAGGTCTTTTGGCTGGTGACAGGAAATGGGCCAATCCATCATCAGGAAGCCTAGACATGCAAATGAGCTCAAAAAGTGCTCCAGACATCCAGGAAGTCAGCCTCCACGGAGTACAGCAGTGTCATGGTGCCATATTTCCTTAATGTGGAGATGCTTATAGTATTAGTGCAGGAGCGGCTAGAACTTTGGGACCAAAGGGATGCCAATTATGCCAACCGCACAAGAAAGGAGGCGTCATGGAGGCGCATATGTCGCCAAATGTTCCATGACTTTGGTGATCGGCCACGTGAGGAGCAGCAGAAACTGAGTAAGTACAAGTCCCAAAAATTATTTAAATTACCTCACAAACAAAAATGATTACAGATTCTGCCCCCCTCCCCTTCCTGTCCTTCTCCTTTTTGCCTCATGAGGCGGGTAGATTTTGATGTGACACATAGTTTCACACTGCCATAATTTTCCCCAGGCCACAAGCTCCTCTTCCTCTTAGCCAACCAAGTTATTAAGTGTAGTTACTTGAGACATAAACTATTCTGACCCTGTGTATCTGGCCTGGATGGGCCAATTAGATATGCCAACCTGGCTAGAAAGCACACCCCAGAAGGCCACATGCCTAGACTACTGGTAGCAAATGTGACCGATCAAATATGTGAAATTGATAATAGTTCCTGTCACATTGCAGTGGAAGATGTGATGAAACGCTGGTGAAGCATCCGGGACCAATACCGCCGGGAACGTCAGCAGCGGTCCAGGAGTGGGGATGCGGGCTACGTGAAACGCAAATATGTGTATTATGACCGCCTCTCCTTCCTCGCCCCAATTCTGGATCTGAGACTGTAAGTACATACCTCACACCACATTACACCGATACTTTACAGGGCCAAAAATATTGATATATTTTTGCCTCTGTTCTATTTCATAACAGAACTCAATCCAACCTTACGGATCGAGGAACGGGCTCAGAGACAGAGCCCATAATTGATCCTGTAGGGGATGAGGTGGCTGGCCCATCTTCTCCCCCTACAAGAAGCATGGGTGAAGATGAGTCATCACAAGAGAATCCATTGGCTGCCCAACATACCACACCACCAGGACCGTCTGCTGCTGCCCCATCACCCATCCTGGAGGAGCAGGGCAACTTGAGCAGCAGCCCAACTGCCCAGATCCGGGGCTCCCCACAGGCTGCTGTTACATCCCGGCGAGGCCGAAGAAGGCGTCAGGTCGCTGTTCAAGAGAGCAGGACCAATGTGGACAAAGGGGTCCTAAATTATTTATCTCGAGTCACTACAGATGATGGGGAGGAGGCCTACTCACGTAGCCTGACCCTTTATCTCCGTGTCCTTTCCCGTGAGGTCAGGCTCCATATTAGGGGATGTTTTCAGATCCTGCTTGATGCAAGCACCCCCCCAATACCCCATATGAGCTTTTCGAATATCTGGAGAGGTGGCAGTTTTCCCCCAGAAATCTAATGCGCATGAGACCACCCACACAGATGCTTGCTCAAGCAGGGTCTGAACATCCTCTATTACGTGGGCCTACACCTCACCCCCGTCCTCCCACTACCCAACCTTCCCAACAGCAGCAACAGATTTCTGGCTCTAGCCAACCCCACCAATATGGCCACTTTTTCCCACCCAGTGTTGGAGGCTGGTCCCAACCTGGTTGGGGACGACATGGCTATATTGGTGGGTATGAGACATGGGCCTACCCGCCACAACAAGATGCCTCTCAGCAGTATTACTATGGCCACTACCCCCAACAAGCACAGGAGGAAGGTCAGTACCAACAGCATGGGCAACAGTATGCACCCACACAGGGCGATGTTGCTCAAAGTAGTCAGCAGCAACCACAGGCTGCTCCTCCGCCTTCTCCTTCCCCAACATTCCACAATTTATAAGTGGCTAAAAACATGGAATTTGTAAACACATACTGTACATGAGTGTTCTTAAGCGGTCTGATGGGAGGAGATGTCCAGTGTGTTTGAACTGGTGGTCAAAATCCCAATCCAAAGTAAAAAAGAGGTTTTCTCCATCATCAAAATGAGCTAAAACAGATAATACTAACATTTCTTATGATGGTTTTCAAATCATATGATTAAGACACCATGACAGGCAAGGCTACCTTATGCGTTTCTTTTCCAAAGATTTTATTTGGATTTTAAAATAACAGGCAAGAATAGGGAGTAAGGGCAGGAGAGGAAGGAGGGGGGGGAGAGGATAGGGATGGGAAGGGAAAGAAAAAAAAGGAGGGACATAGGTAAAATAACAATGCAACAATATAACAATATAACAAGAGTGATATTACACTTATAGGGTATATAATGCCCAGGTCACTGGGGGTGTAAAAGGTATAAACAAAACAGCTGCGAACAAACGCATAACGAGAGATTGTAGCCAATTAAGGCCAATCATAAGTGAGCAAATATTTAACAAGGATTAGTAGACGAAATATACAATTAAATGGTAGCGTCTAGAAGTTGGTGGTGAGAGAAATTAAGTTATAGGGGACGGAAAGGCCTTGTCCCATTTGTTCCATTTTTATAAAATTTTCCAAACTGATTATTAATCAGAGCAAAATTCAGTTCATGTGCTCTATGTTGCTGGACTAGGTGGAAGATAACCTCTGGATTTGGGAGTATTTTGTTTTTCCAGTGGAAAGTGATGAAATTTTTTGCTACAAGACAAAGATGAATGAATATGGGTTGGAGTGCCAAGTCTAGTTCGTCTAGGTTAAGGGAAAGAAGGGCCATTTGAGGGGTGAGGGTTAAAGTTTTGTTAGAGAGTTTATTGAGAGAGGTAGAGATCCAAGACCAGACTGTTTTGACTCTGGGACATTCCCAAAACATATGCAATAGGTCTCCCTTGAAGCCGCAGTCTCTCCAGCAAAGGGGTGAGAATGAGTTTGAAGGACCGAAGTGTGCTAATTTTGCCGGAGTAAGGTACCAATTACTAATAGTTTTAAAGTATGTCTCTTGAAGTGGAAATGAGATTGTGGAGTTGTACGTTTTGGAGAGAGCCTCTTCCCATTGTTCAGGAGAAAAGGTGGATTTTAGGGTTTTTTCCCAGGTAACCATATAAGGGCTTTTTGACAAACTATCGTCGTTGTTGAAGGAGTCATAGAGAAAGCCATGACTCCAAAAGATTTTATGATGAGGATTGAGTAAGACTTTTATGGAAGCGTGAGTAAAGTTCATTTTTGACTTAAGAAAAGCGAGGACATTATCTTTTAAGAGGATGAATTCTAAGAATAAGGAATGAGGGACGTTAAAGTTTTTTCTTAGCGATGCAAAGTCTACGAAATTGGAGCCGTTGTGGATATCTCCCAATTTTGTGATTTTTAATTCTGGCCAAATAGTAGGGAGGGTTACGTTAGAGAGGCTAAAAATAAGAGTAAGGGGTATGTTTTTTAGAATGGGGAATTTGAGTGTCCGTCTGCTTGGTTTGGAGAATTTACACCAAGCTTGAGCAATGGCCAGGAATAGAGGGTGAGCGTTAAAGTTAGGAAGATGATTTGAGATTGCTTGAGTGATGATGTTGCTTAACTGTTTACCATTGTTTAAAAATAGTTCCAAGTCAAACCAGGCCGGAGGTTCATGTTGGGAAATCCAATGGACACTTTGTTTAATCAGAAGAGTTTGATAATGGGCAATAATGTTGGGAAGGCCCATCCCCCCATTCCCTTTTTTCCTGTGTAATGATGAGGAAGAAGTCCTAGCTTTTTTTCCTCCCCACAGGAAGGTTTTGAACAAAGATTGGATGTTTGTCAGAAGTATGACCGGGATGGGCAGAGGGAGGCATCGGAGAACATATAGAATTTTTGGAAGGATGTGTGTCTTAAGGATATAATTTTTTCCCCACCAAGAGAGATTTTTCTCTTTAAAGATTAAGCAGTCTTTGCTTATTGAATCTGTCAAATTTCTCAGATTTATCTTCCCCATAAGGTGGAGATTATTACAGAGGGAAATACCTAGGTAAGGAATCTCTCTGTTGCACCAGTTAAGGGATGTTTTTTCCTTTATTGCATCTGTTTGTTTAGTGTCAAGATTAAGGGGAAGGATGTTTGATTTTGACTGGTTGATTTTGTAGTTAGATAGGTCCGAGAATTTGTCTAGTTCATTGAAAACCTCAGATGAAGAGTTTTGGGGGTCAGTTAAAGTCAAAATGATGTCATCTGCGAATAGGCTGATTTTGTGTTCCTTGTGTTGGGTATGGATACCTTTAATTTTGGCATTGTTACGAATGTGTTCGGCTAAGGGTTCGAGAGCCAAGTTGAAAAGTAGGGGTGATAGAGGGCACCCCTGTCTGGTGCCGTTCGAGATAGCAAAGGGGTTTGAGATATGATTGTTGGAGGTTATTTTCGCGCTTGGGTTTGAGTATAGTGCCATAATAGTGGTCACTAATTTTTGATTGAATCCAAATTTGAAAAGAGTGTGTCTAAGGAAGTCCCAATTTATGCGGTCAAAGGCCTTCTCGGCATCTAGTGATATTAAAGTTGTTGGAGTTTTAGTAGAGTTGGCGTACCTAATAACGTTTATTAATCTCCTTGTGGCGTCTGCGGGTTGTCTCCCATGGGTGAATCCCATTTGGTCATTGGCCAGAAGATACGGGAGAAAGTTACTCAACCTATTGGCTATTATTTTGGAGAACAGTTTTATGTCTGTGTTGATGAGGGAAATGGGGCGATAATTGGTCATTAGTTCAGGGTTACCTTTAGGTTTTGGAATCAGGACAATCGAGGCCTCAAGCATTTCCTTTGGAAATAGACCCCGAACTGCGGCAAAGTTGAATACTTCTGCAAGGTGAGGAGATAAGAGTTTACTGAAGGTTTTGTAGTATGAATTGTTGAAGCCGTCGGGGCCTGGGGATTTGTGGAGGGGGAATTTGTTAATAGTATCTTCTATTTCAATAGGGGAGAAAGGGGCAGACATAAAGGCCAGGTCGTCGGTTGATAAAGAGGGAAGATTGATTGAGTTGAGGTAGTCATTGATATCTTGCGAGTTAGGTTGGGAAGAGGAAGAAGTTGGTTTGAGGTTATATAATTTTTGGTAAAATTGGGCAAATTCGTTAACTATGTCTTGGGGGTGGGATAGAATGCCGTTTTTGGAGGTGGCTACTATTCTGTTGATTCTGTTGTGAACTCTTTTATTCTTTACCCTATTTGACATGAAAGAAGTTGGTTTATTTAGTGCAGAATAATATTTAAATTTTGAGGATTTTACTACAGCATCATAAGGAGTGCTGATAAGTGATTTGAGCTTTTGTCTAAGAGTCAAGAGTTCAAGTTGGAGAGAGGAAGATTGGGAATGATGGGCTAATAATTCGGATTCTTTATTGTGGATTTTGGTTTGGACTTCCAAGATATTCCTTCTATTCTCTTTTTTAATTTTTGATGAAATATCAATGAAAATACCTCTAAGTACAGACTTGTGGGTGCACCAATTATTGAAAGGGTTGGTTGAGGAGGATTTGTTATCTAGGAAGAATTGGGAAATGGCCTTTTCTATTTTTTGCTTGTGAAAGGTGTCGTGAAGGATGTTGGAGTTACATCTCCACATATTAGCTTTCTTAAGAGGGGGACCTAATTGAATAAGACTGTGTACTGGTGAATGATCAGAGAAGGACTTTTTGCCTATAGAAACCTCCTGGAGTCTGGGGAGAGTGAACACGTCTGTAAGGATTAGATCAATCCGGGATGCGGACTGATGTACGTCTGAAAAGAAAGTGTACTCTCTTGACGACGTGTTTAGACACCTGAAGACGTCGAAAAGTTCGTTTTTAAAGATCCACTGATTTAGGTTATTTGAGGGACTACGGGTGTGTGAGGAAGAGTCAACAGTGCTATCCGGTGTAATGTTGAAATCTCCAGCAAGAATTAGTTCACCTTTTCTAACCTTGGAAATGATTTTCAGGAGCTTGTTTAGAAAGCGAAGCTGGTGCCGGTTGGGGGCGTATAGGTTAACTAGGGTACAGATTTGTTCATTAATTTTGCAGATCAAGATGAGGTATCTACCGTTAGTATCTTTATGTTCATCTATGATTTCAAAGGGAGTTGAAGAACTTATCATAGTGATTACACCTGCTTTTTTCTGAGGGCCACAAGATGTAAAAATGTGGGGGAACTTTTTGTGGTGGAGGTGTGGATGGTTGTTAATCATGAACTTAGACTCCTGAATACATGCAATGTCAATGTGTGATCTTTCTAGTTCCCTCCAGAGGGAGAACCTCTTCCATGGGCTATTTAGGCCTTTCACATTGTAGGAGGTGAGTTTAAAACTCATGATAGATCTAATTTGGATTAGGTATGGGGATGATCAGTAAGGAGCTATGTAGCTTGGAACCTGGAGCAAATGAATACAATGATAGAGAATAAACCAATACTCGAATACAATCGGTATGTATCGGCAAAAGAAACAACCTATAAAGAGAAAAGTAGATTGTGAACAATAAACAGTAAACATAAGCAGAACACTAAATAATGAACTGCTACTAAGCACTCGGGGTATTACACATGGACGGGTAATAGTGAAACCCAATGTAAACGTGAAAAGAACCTAGTAGACATTAAAGTTATTTATCATTTTCCAGTATTTTGTCTTGGTCTGGAGATGGATTTTAGAAAATTGGCGCCTTCCTCTGGGGTGAAGACAGGGATAACTTTGCCCTGGTGGCGGATTAGGAGCTTGAGGGGGAACCCCCAATTGTACGGGATTCCTTTATCTCTGAGGGCAGAGGTGACGCTGGAAAAGGAGCGTCTAGCGTCCAATGTGAATTTTGACAGGTCAGGAAAGACCTTCAGATCACTGTACGGGTCCGGGAATGTTTTTTGGTCCTTTAGGTACTTTAGAATTTTTTCCTTCGTTTGGAAGAAGTGTACCCTCAGGATTGTATCCCTGGGGATATCAGCTGCTAGTTTTGATGGCCGTGGAAGTCTATGAGCCCTGTCTATCTCGAGATCGGAAGAAGAGAGGTTTGGGATAGCTGTTTTGAAGATATCTTTAATATGGTCAGAGAGATGTTCTGGAGGAATGCTTTCCGGGATGCCACGTATCTTTAGATTGTTGCGGCGGCTTCTATCCTCCACGTCTGAGAGTTTGAGTTTGAGTTTGTAGACCTCAGCAGAAAGTTCCTTTAAGTCAAAGGACGAATCAGTTGATTTGCGTTCGAGTTTTTGTAGTCTCTCTTCATGATTGATAATTTTTTCAGAGAACTTTTCGAAGATTGAATTTAATTTGAGGTCAAGCTGTTTACTGTGGTCTTTGAAGTTTTTGTCCATATCCCTTCCCATTTTTTCCATTTTTTCAGATAGATTAACCAAGTATGAAAGTACGTCTCCCTGTAGCGATTCGAGACTTTATTTGGAACCCTTTAAAGATGGAAAATCTTCTTCATAATTGTAACTTGGGAGATTTTTCTTGGCCTTGGATTTCGCGGGGGAGGAATTCGGAGAGATAACCTCTGACTCTTCGTCCGAGCCAGATTGTTCGTGTGAAGAGGTATGAACATTTCCCCACACTCCTGGAGCACTTCTTTTAAGTCTCTGAGAAGTGTCCATCTCCACGAGGAACTGGTTATTTTTACCAGTATTTAGGGGTATGTGTTGGGGGTAGTAGGTTTGCTTTGTGGGAGAGTTAAGCCTGCGTGGTGAGCGGGATCTGCTTCTATTAGTAGTAGTAGCTCTATCGCTGTTAACTTGGCGTTGTGGGAGAGCTTTGTTGCCTCTTGGTAGGTTAGGGATTTTTGAGGCAGGAGAGGAACCTTTGTTTCTAGTGGCGCTCATTCTGGAGATAAGGAGAGATTTTATGGATGTGTAAAGCGTTGTCCGACTCACCCCCCTTGTTTGTTTTTATGTTTCCCCCTTTTTACTTGAGTAGTGGTGGCTGATTTAGAAGATACAGGTTCACAAAGAGTATGGGAAAAAGAGCTTCACCTTTTAAGATATAAGCCACCAGGTGGTGCTATTGTGCTGAGTGTTCCCCAAACCAGTCTCTCTAATAGGAATTGTGTGCTTTGAGCTTGTTGTTATCACAACTTAGCTCTCTGACCATTTAAGGGAGTGAGATTAACCCTTGCTTTTATAGTAACACAGCAGGGCTTCCCACTCAGGCAGTGTGATTAACCCCTCCTCAGATTTTAGTATTTCTTGGGGCAAGAGGGATGTGAGGGTCTGTTATCCTCAGTATATACAACCACAGCGGCTCCCTGCTAATAAAGTTTGTGGTAAGTATTAAGTATTATTACTAGTCCGCTTCTTAAGCTCCCAGCTGTCTATTAAGGAAAGACCTTTCCCTGATGTTGGCACAATTAGAACCACAGCATTACTCCCTGGCTCGTAGTGAGCGGTGATCCTTGTCTCTATATCAGCGCTGGCTAGCTGATCTTTCAGAGCTTTTTCAGAGCCTGCTGTGCTCGTCAGCTCTAGGGGGATTCTGTGCCACTGCAGATGACCCACCTCTTTAGCTGCTGGCGTGGCAGTGTCCCGGTGACGAGAATTCGGCAGTGGCACCTGCTCCTCCCGGTCTTCCTCTCCTGGTCTGCGGCGTCTCCAGTGGTTGTAGATCTCCTAGGAGAGAGGGGAGGAGGAGCCAGGCCTCGTAGAAAATTTAGTCCCTGGCTTCAGGTCTGCAATGAGGTATAGGCCGCAACATCTTCAATAAGGGCCAAAATTAGTCCAAAATGATCTTGAAAGATCCTGTAGATTTTGGGAAGCTAATAAAGAGGCATCTAAGCTTGGATGGTTCAAAACCGCCGCAGATTAAGTCGGATTTTGCGGGTTTCACTGGAGCACCCGGTTCCTATGTCCTCATGGTACAAGGCATAGGCCACGCCCCTCTACCTTATGCGTTTCTGAGACATATTACATGTCTGTAAAAAATACAATATTTCACGGCGCTATACTGGCAAAGTCAAAGGATCAAAATAGAGTACTCACTTGATAATGCATAGAAAAGGCGTGCTGTCCATATTCACTTAGTCAAATTTAGGCCAGCTAACTATATTCCAAAATCAAGGCAAACAGCCTCAAGACCATCACGCTCTCTCTATGTATTATCAAGTCAGTCTTCTAATTTGATCCTTTGACTTTCCCAGTATAGTGCGGTGAAATATTGTGTTTATTACAGACATGTAATATGTGTCAGAAACGCGTAAGGTAGCCTTGCCTGTCATGGTGGCTTATTAATATGATTTGAAATCCTTCAGAATAAATGTTAGTAGAGTTGAGCGACTTTTGGTTTTTTAGGGTCGCGTTTCGTTTCGTGAAACCCGACTTTTCCAAAAGTCGGGTCGAGCAAGATCGTCCGATTATAGGGAAAAGTCGGGGTCGTCCCGAAACACGAAACCCAATGTAAGTCAATGGGGAATAAAAGTCGGCAGTGAGAGGAGGACAGGAAACACACCTACAGTGCCCATTTGAATGCCAAAAGCATCAATTCTTCTTACTTAAGCTTGTCAACCTTAATTAACTTCATAATACAAGTTACGCACTGAAAAATGGGGGTTATTTGGCTAAAGTTGTGGGGGGGGAGGGCTGGCTGCAGGTTTTCATGTGCCCTGGGCGAAAGAGCGCCCCTTTAACACATACCACAACTCATCATGCTCCGATACGGCAGAGAAATAGCGGTATAGTACAATGAAAAATACCTCACTTTTTACATCTCATGACGAGGCCCATCTATTTCTCCATACAGAATCATTGGTCCCATATAATGTTTGAAACAGTATATGATGAGCTCCACATAATGCTACAGTATATGTTGGTCCCCATGGATGAAGCTCCACTGTCTTATGAGCCCAAATAATGCTCCAAACATAATGGGCCCCATTTCTAATGCTCTAGTGTATAATGGGCCCTGTAAATGCTGCTCCAGTGTCTGATGTCCACCTTTGGAATGTTCCAGTGTATGGTGGGCCCCATCTATCATTCTCCAGAGTATAGTGCTCCCCAAAAATTGCTGTCCCAACATTGAAAACAATCAAATAAGTCTCCTCGCTAGGGAATCCCTGTACTTGTCTGGATTCCTCGTCGTCCCCATCTTCCATCTCACTGCACAGTATTTCAACTTTGCAAGTGCTGTGATCCTGGGCAAGCAGGGGGGGCCCACTCGTTGGCGACGGCACTGGCACAGGGCCCCTGATAGTACGGTGGTGTGTCTGATGGCGGGTGGGCCGAACCTGCACTTTCATCTGCAGCTTCCTCTTTGTCACCGTGTAAGATGGAACTGTATATGGGAAGGGTAACCTGAGTTTCATCAGGGTCAGATTCAGGTCGTGTAGCGTGCAAGGGGAATGTAGTGGTCTGGGTCAATGTACCAGCAGATTCATCGAGCAGTGGCTGGGCATCAGTGCACTTGTGTCGCCCCCAGGAGTACGGTCGCCACAGTGGCATTACCTTCTTCCTAGGGAGTGTGATGTCATGCTTGGGAGCAACGAAGGATCTCTCTAGCAGGTTAACTGATTGGGCGGCGTTATTCCCACGAGTCATGACCCTCCAAACAGCGTTCATGAAGGCAAAGTGTTTGTTTTACGTGGGCAGTATGGTTGCAAAGCTGAACCTTAAAGGAATGTCCAGAAGGGCACCACCAGGAGTGGAGCCTATGGTTAAATTCGACTCCACCTGGGAAACCTCAACCATGCCAGCTACAGAACAGATGCACACATTGCAAGCTTAATTCCGTTAACGAACGAGACTCCGTCATGCCTCGCGGTCCGAGTCCGGCTTACTAGAGGGACACGTGAGGCTCTGGCACATGAGATTGGCCAATAACTGGTGTGTCATGCCCTTACATGTCCGTGGCTGCATGTGCGCTACACTGAAAAGGCCAGCGTTTGTCGCTTACAGGTGCAGATAACCCGCTGAACAACGTTAGTGATGGGGATCACTGATTACAATTATTACCCGCGAACAATAATTTCCCAGTAAGTGCAGGTCAACCGCAGTTCCGGAATTAGGCCTAACCGTCATTCCTGAAAAAATGAAAAACTTACGTGTGCAAACCACAGGTGCTGTAGCTTGCTTAACAGCTCGCCAGCCGTTCTCACGCCCAGTATGGATTACACGTGATTGCACAAAGGTGAGAAAGGGTACCGTATCCCCAGCTAACATGTATGGATAGCGTACACATTCAAAATATATGTCTATACATCAGGAGGCAGGCTCAGATGGTGTTAGGCCCAGTATGGATTGCACGTGATTGCACAAAGGTTAGAAAGGGTACCGTTTCCCCGGATAACATGTATGGATAGCGTACACATTCAAAATATATGTCTCAGGAGGCAGGCTCAGACGGTGTTAGGCCCAGTATGGATTGCACGTGATTGCACAAAGGTTAGAAAGGGTACCGTATCCCCGGATAACATGTATGGATAGCGTACACATTCAAAATATATGTCTCAGGAGGCAGGCTCAGACGGTGTTAGGCCCAGTATGGATTGCACGTGATTGCACAAAGGTTAGAAAGGGTACCGTATCCCCGGATAACATGTATGGATAGCGTACACATTCAAAATATATGTCTCAGGAGGCAGGCTCAGACGGTGTTAGGCCCAGTATGGATTGAACGTGATTGCACAAAGGTTAGAAAGGGTACCGTTTCCCCGGATAACATGTATGGATAGCGTACACATTCAAAATATATGTCTCAGGAGGCAGGCTCAGACGGTGTTAGGCCCAGTATGGATTGCACGTGATTGCACAAAGGTTAGAAAGGGTACCGTATCCCCAGATAACATGTATGGATAGCGTACACATTCAAAATATATGTCTCAGGAGGCAGGCTCAGACGGTGTTAGGCCCAGTATGGATTGCACGTGATTGCACAAAGGTTAGAAAGGGTACCGTATCCCCGGATAACATGTATGGATAGCGTACACATTCAAAATATATGTCTCAGGAGGCAGGCTCAGACGGTGTTAGGCCCAGTATGGATTGCACGTGATTGCACAAAGGTTAGAAAGGGTACCGTTTCCCCGGATAACATGTATGGATAGCGTACACATTCAAAATATATGTCTATACATCAGGAGGCAGGCTCAGACGGTGTCAGGCACAGTATGGATTTGACGGCCCAGACTACACAGCGGAGGAGCAGGGAGAGGTAAAGATTGCAAATGCTGGGGCCCTGCCCAAGCAAGGGGGGCCCACTCGTGGGCGTCGGTACTGGCACTGGGCCCCTCATAGTACGGCGGTGTGTCTGACGGCGGGTGTGCACCACCACCGTCAGCGGCACTTGATTGCACTATGAAGGACCCTGTACCAGTGCCCGCGCCCAAGAGTCGGCCTACCCACCTGTCCAGGGCAACGGCACTCGCACGGTGTCGTGCGCTAGGTGGTGACCCCGGCCATGGGGGGGGAGGCAGCACAGTTAGGGAGTTTTAGAAAGTGGCATATGTTGATGTTGGACATTCAGCTGATGCAAAAGGTGAAATAGGTCAAGTCCCAGGAAGAGGTGGACCAAAGCAAGCCATTTTTCTGTCACCCTATGTGTCATCAGAGGAAGGTGGGACAAAATCCTTGGAAACCCATGCGTGGTTCATTTTAATGAAGGTTAGATCATCCACATTTTGGGTTGACAGACGGGTCCTTTTTTCTGTCAGGATTGATCCAGCTGCACTGAAGACTCTTTCCGATAGCACACTTGCAGCTGGGCAAGCGAGCTCCTGTAAGGCATATTGTGCCAATTCAGGCCAGGTGTCCAGTTTAGCGGCCCAATAGTCAAAGGGGAATGACCTGTGTGGGAGAACATCGATATGGGAGGAAAAGTAGTTTGTAACCATAGTTGACAACTGCTGTCTCCTGTCACTTTCCATCGATGCAGTATTACCAGTTGTGTGAGCGGTACTTGAA
Source organism: Dendrobates tinctorius (assembly GCF_039654945.1). Taxonomy (NCBI): domain Eukaryota; kingdom Metazoa; phylum Chordata; class Amphibia; order Anura; family Dendrobatidae; genus Dendrobates; species Dendrobates tinctorius. The sequence goes on along the minus strand of NW_027361696.1, from coordinate 49,118,087 downwards.
AAATCAGTCCACAACATTGTCATGAAACCCATGTCTCCAACGCCACTTCTGCTGTGTGCACCACGAACACCTCTGCCAAGCTGCCCCCGGCCCGTACGGCTCGTGTGAGAACCATCACTGCTGCTGTGTGCTGGGAATGCCTCAAGCAACCGATTTACCAGAGTTGCTTGTTTATTAGCCAATATTAGGTCAAGGTTCTCCTGTGGCATGATGTTTTGTAATTTGCCTTTATAGCGTAGATCCAGGATGCTGGCCAACCAGTAGTCGTCATCGTTCATCATTTTGGCAATGCGTGGGTCCCTTTTTAGGATCTGCAAGGCATAATCTGACATGTGGGCCAATGTTCCCGGTGTCAATGATGCACTGCGAGTGCTGGTTGGAGGAGCACTTTCTGGCAAATCCACATCCCTCCAGTCACGCACAAACCCTGTACCAGACCTTGCCACGCCAACATTTTCACTTGCCCCATGAGATGCATCCTCCTCCCCTAAGTAATCATCCCCATCATCCTCCTCCTCCTCCTCTTCTTCCTCCACCTCGTCCAGGAGAGGTCCCTGAGCAGACAATGGCTGAATGTCATCAAGGATTCCCTCCTCCTCTTCCTCCTCATCAACATTGGCTGCAGACGCCTGCTCCTTAAGGTGCGTCAAAGTTTGCATGAGCAGACGCATAAGTGGGATGCTCATGCTTAGGATGGCGTCGTCTGCGCTTACCAGCCATGTGCATTCCTCAAAACACTGAAGGACTTTACAGAGGTCTTTCAGCTTCGACCACTGCACACCTGTCAACTCCATGTCTGCTCTCAAAGTGCCTGGCCGTGTATCCTCCCACAAATGCATTATGGCCTGCCTCTGCTCGCACAGCCGCTCCACCATGTGCAGGGTGGAGTTCCACCTTGTTGCAATGTCGATAATGAGGCGGTGGTTGGGAAGGTGGAGCAATCGCTGCAGCTTCTGCATACGAACGGAGTGTACAGGCGACCGGCGGATGTGCGCGCACAGTCTTCGCACCTTCTGGAGCAGGGCTGTTAACTCCGGATAATTTTTGAGGAAGCACTGCACCACCAGGTTCAAGGTGTGAGCCAAGCAAGGTATATGGCTAAGTTTTGAAAGGGCTATGGCTGCCACAAAATTACGGCCGTTATCACTAACTACCTTGCCTGCCTCAAGATGTACACTGCCCAGCCATGACTCAGTTTGTCGCTTCAAGTACTCGGCCAGCACCTCGGCGGTGTGTCTGTTGCCCAAACACATCATCTGCAACACAGCCTGCTGACGCTTTCCACTAGCTGCTCGATAGGGGGACACATCGTGTGCAACAGTGGCAGCTGCAGATGGAGTGCTCGTACGACTGCGCTCTGTGGACGAGCTTTCGCTTCTGGAGGAGGAGGAGGAGGGTCGAACGCCTACAGCCAACTGTTTCCTATACCGTGGGCTAGGTAGCACTGTCCCACCACCGCTGTCCCCTGTGGACCCTGCATCCACCATATTAACCCAGTGCGCAGTGATGGACACGTAACGGCCCTGGCCATGCCGACTGGACCATGCATCAGTTGTGAGGTGCACCTTTCCGCTCACTGACTGCTTGAGTGCATGGACAATGCGGTCTTTCACATGATGGTGGAGGGCTGGGATGGCTTTGCGAGAGAAGAAGTGGTGACTGGGTAGGTCATAGCATGGTACTGCATAGGCCATGAGTTCGCGGAAAGCTATGCTTTCCACCAACCGAAAGGGCATAATCTCAAACGAGATTAGTTTGGCAATGTGGGCGTTCAAACCCAGTGTACGCGGATGAGAGACTGAGTACTTTCTTGACCTACTCATAGTGTCTGGGAGGGTGAGCTGGACTTGAGGGCTGCATATGGTGGAAGTAGCGGTGGACAGGGCGGACTGAGAGAGGGTTGATGATGGTGATGGAGTTGGTGTTCTTTCTGATGGCCTAGAATCAGTCTTTCGTTGATATAACAGTGGGATTCCCTGACTGCTGTGGCCTTGCAACGACACCTCAACATTTGCTGCTGTGCTAACCGGTGGGCTTACAGTGGGGGAAACAATGTAGCGTTGCTGACTACCTTCGTTGTGATCAGTTGCACATGTGGCACTTGAGGTTTGGTGTTGTGTCCACGCTTGCAAGTGCATGCTGGTTAAATGTCTAAGCATGCAACTGGTATTCAAATATTTCAGATTTCTACCTCGGCTAAAGGTCTTTGCGCACTTCTTACAGATAACCTTGGCCTGATCATGAGGATTTTGTTCAAAAAAGTGCCACACTGCACTCTTCCTACTTTGGCAGACATTTTGCGGCCTAGCACGCTGTGATCTTTTGACCCTCTGGACAAGCTGTCCAGCAACTCTTTTGATGTTTGGAACCTGTCTTTGGAGTGCTCCGGGCCTGCCAGATAACAGCTGTTGCGATGTCGATGTCTGCTGTGGATGCTCCTCTTTTGAGCTATTGGAAGCAGCACCCTCTTCCCCCAATGGATGCCAATCTGGGTCAACAACTGGGTCATCCATCACCTCCTCTTCTATGTCATGTGCACCTTCCTCTGTGTCACCGTGTATGGTGGTATAGTGTGCGGGAAGGGGCACCTGAGTCTCATCAGGGTCAGAATCTGGCTCTGTACACTGCGAGGACAATGTAGTGCTCTGAGTGAATGTACCAGCAGAATCATCCATCAGCGGCTGTGCATCAGTGCACTCCATGTCAGATTCATCTTGGCCTGGGTAATTCACCATTTCACTTGATAATCCAGGCATGGTATGTGAAAACAGCTCCATGGAGTAATCAGTAGTATGGCCTGCGTCATCCTTCAATCTTGGTTGGGGTGAAGGACACAAGGAAAGGTGTGGTTCATGAACATGAGCCTCCAATGACGACTCAGTGCTTTTACTTTTTACAACTGAAGAAGAGGAGGCGATAGAGCTGGAGGCTGAGTCAGCAATGTAAGACAAAACTTTTTCCTGATGCTCTGGCTTTAAAAGCGGTTTGCCAACTCCTAGAAAACTAAGCGTTCGAGGCCTTATGTAGCCAGACGATGACGCAGGCTCAACACCTCCTGCATTCGGTCCTATTTTGCTCTTGCCACTACCATCAGATCCACCACCAACACCATCATTACCAGCTGCCAACCCCTGCCAATTCCACGGCCTCTTCCACCAGCCTTCCTCATTTTTGGTAGAAATGTAGACAAAATCCAACAAACTATATAGTAATGTAAAACAAGGTACAAGGTGTCTATAGGACAGGGGAGATTTTGAATTTCTGCAGACACTTGTGGACACTGGACACTTTTGGATTGTGTGAGGCCCAATGAATATCTGAGCGCTATGTGACAGGCTCGATGGCACAGCTGTGACCAAAGTGACTAGAGGATAAGGGAGATTTTGAATCTCTGCACACACTTTTGGACACTGGACACTTTTGGATTGTGTGAGGCCCAATGAATATCTGAGCGCTATGTGACAGGCTCGATGGCACAGCTGTGACCAAAGTGACTAGAGGATAAGGGAGATTTTGAATCTCTGCACACACTTTTGGACACTGGACACTTTTGGATTGTGTGAGGCCCAATGAATATCTGAGCGCTATGTGACAGGCTCGATGGCACAGCTGTGACCAAAGTGACTAGAGGATAAGGGAGATTTTGAATCTCTGCACACACTTTTGGACACTGGACACTTTTGGATTGTGTGAGGCCCAATGAATATCTGAGCGCTATGTGACAGGCTCGATGGCACAGCTGTGACCAAAGTGACTAGAGGATAAGGGAGATTTTGAATCTCTGCACACACTTTTGGACACTGGACACTTTTGGATTGTGTGAGGCCCAATGAATATCTGAGCGCTATGTGACAGGCTCGATGGCACAGTTGTGACCTAAGTGACTAGAGGATAAGGGAGATTTTGAATCTCTGCACACACTTTTGGACACTGGACACTTTTGGATTGTGTGAGGCCCAATGAATATCTGAGCGCTATGTGACAGGCTCGATGGCACAGCTGTGACCAAAGTGACTAGAGGATAAGGGAGATTTTGAATCTCTGCACACACTTTTGGACACTGGACACTTTTGGATTGTGTGAGGCCCAATGAATATCTGAGCGCTATGTGACAGGCTCGATGGCACAGCTGTGACCAAAGTGACTAGAGGATAAGGGAGATTTTGAATCTCTGCACACACTTTTGGACACTGGACACTTGGATTGTGTGAGGCCCAATGAATATCTGAGCGCTATGTGACAGGCTCGATGGCACAGCTGTGACCAAAGTGACTAGAGGATAAGGGAGATTTTGAATCTCTGCACACACTTTTGGACACTGGACACTTTTGGATTGTGTGAGGCCCAATGAATATCTGAGCGCTATGTGACAGGCTCGATGGCACAGCTGTGACCAAAGTGACTAGAGGATAAGGGAGATTTTGAATCTCTGCACACACTTTTGGACACTGGACACTTTTGGATTGTGTGAGGCCCAATGAAGATCTGAGCGCTATGTGACAGGCTCGATGGCACAGCTGTGACCAAAGTGACTAGAGGATAAGGGAGATTTTGAATCTCTGCACACACTTTTGGACACTGGACACTTTTGGATTGTGTGAGGCCCAATGAATATCTGAGCGCTATGTGACAGGCTCGATGGCACAGCTGTGACCAAAGTGACTAGAAGATAAGGGAGATTTTCAATCTCTGCACACACTTTTGGACACTGGACACTTTTGGATTGTGTGAGGCCCAATGAATATCTGAGCGCTATGTGACAGGCTCGATGGCACAGCTGTGACCAAAGTGACTAGAGGATAAGGGAGATTTTGAATCTCTGCACACACTTTTGGACATTGGACACTTTTGGATTGTGTGAGGCCCAATGAATATCTGAGCGCTATGTGACAGGCTCGATGGCACAGCTGTGACCAAAGTGACTAGAGGATAAGGGAGATTTTGAATCTCTGCACACACTTTTGGACACTGGACACTTTTGGATTGTGTGAGGCCCACTGATATCTGATCGCTATGTCACAGGCTCGATGGCACAGCTGTGACAAAAGTGACTAGAGGATAAAGGAGATTGGATTGCTTTTAAAAAAGCAGTTTGCAGAGCAGTGGGTAAACAGCAATGCCAGCCTGTCAGGAAGCCTTAAAAGGCAGCCCAACAACCAACACCACTGATACACCACAATATAGCCTCCCCTTGCACTGCACACACAGTGACTGGTGTGTTGTGCAGGCCAAATTGCTAGCAGCAGAAGCAGTTTTTTTTTCTTCTCAGCAGGACAAAAAAAAATAAAAAATTGGGATTGCTTTTAAAAAAGCAGTTTGCAGAGCAGTGGGTAAACAGCAATGCAGGAATGTCAGGAAGCCTTAGAAGGCAGCCCAACAACCAACACCACTGATACACCACTATATAGCCTCCCCTTGCACTGCACACACAGTGACTGGTGTGTTGTGCAGGCCAAATCGCTAGCAGCAGAAGCAGTTTTTTTGTCTTCTTCCCTGCCTAACGCTCTCCCTACAGAATCAGCAGCAACCTCTCCCTATACTGAGATCGGCAGAAGTAAGATGGCGGTCGGCGTGCACGCCCTTTTATACCCCCTGTGACGCCCACCAAAGCAAGCCAATCACTTGCATGCCCTTCTGAAAGATGGTGGTGACCCCTGCCTATGTCATCACGTTGCCCACAGTGTCCGTGGATCCTGATTGGCTGAAAAAGAGCGCAAAACAAACTTTTGAAACGCGACTTTGGCGCGTAAGTCGCCGACCTCGTGGCCGACCTCATCCTAGGGTCGGGTTTCGTTTCATGAAACCCGACTTTGCCAAAAGTCGGCGACTTTTGAAATTTTTCGACCCGTTTCGCTCAACTCTAAATGTTAGTATTCTCTTTTGTAGCTCATTTTGATGATGGATAACTCCTCTTTTTTACTTTGGATTCCAAATGTGTACAGTTGCAATGTTGTTATTGCACTATGTATGTTGTAGGATTTGTTTGTAATTTTGTTTGTACAACAATGTTGAAATATGCCAAAAGGCCAATTTGGACCATTGCCCAAGTTTTTCATAGGGCAAGAATATGTTTGCCTTACAAACTAAAAAAACCCAAAAAAAAGGCAAAAGAAAAATTTGGCAACTACACTTTACGTCTCTGTCTTAATTGTCCAAACCCCTATCAAAATACGCTTACCAAATCAATTCAACAGTCATAGATTCTGAAGGGGTAGAAATATATATATTTTCACACACATCAAACCAACATTGCCAACATAGATCCAGCATGCTCTTGCCAAGGAGGTTCCCCCTGAGGTGCCATAAAGTAATTAGTGAAAATATCACACACTTTGAGGCCAGAGATCGGTCTAGGTTGATGGTTGATAGGTGGTCTCACCCTACGCACATTGTCCGGCCTACTCACAACACCAGCAGAGGAGGAACAATCATGTATCCTGGTGAAGTTATGAATAACCACACAGGCTTTCACTACTTCATTAACATTTTGTTCACTCAGCTGAATGGCAGAATGGAGTACCCGCCATTTGGCACAAAGAATGCCAAAGGAACACTCCACCAGTCGCCGAGCACGTGATAGGCGCAAGTTAAATATCCTGCAACTGTGGTGAAGGTTGCGCCGGGGATATGGCCTCATGACATTGCGTTTTAACTGAAAGGCCTCATCTGCCACAAGGACATAAGGGACACATTCTTGAGTGGAGCCTGGTAGCTGGCGTGGTGGTGGTAGATCCAACTGGTTGGTGCGTAGCCGCCAAGCCATAATGGAAGTATTGAAGACTCTAGAGTCTCCCGTCCTTCCATAGGCCCCAATGTCAACAATTATAAACTTGTATTGAGGGTCGGCCAGAGCCAACAATACAACAGAAAAGTATTGTTTATAATTGAAGAATTGGGAGCCAGAGTTCGGCGGCTAACGCACCCGGATATGTTTGCCATCAAGGGCCCCAATACAATTAGGAAACTGGCATTCCTCCTCAAAGTCCCTTGATATCCTCAACCAGTCTTCCATCCTGGCCTCGGGCATAACGACTTGATATAGTCTTGTCCATATTTCACTACATGTTGACCTGACTATGCCAGATATGGTTGATCTTCCAATCAGAAACTCATGGTGGAGGGCAGCATAAGACAGGCCAGTGGCCAGGAAGCTGAAGAACAACAGAAAAGGATGATTGTCGAATGCACACATTTACAAAACAAACAGGTCCATACATACCAAACTTGGTAAGATTTCAGAGCAAATAACACACACATCTTGCTTTGCACAATGAGTAAGTGATATTCAGTACATATTCCACATAACATTCGGGTCTGTAAGTTGAAACATATGTGGACTAAGATGAGGGCCTAAAACTTACTCCAAGAAGGCAAAAATTCAAACTTTGCCCAACACATCATGAACATAGAGAATATGGTTGTGTAGTACATACCGTATTGTGAGTAGAAGTCGCTCCTCTGCAGATATAGCTTTGCACATCCTTGTATCCTGAAAGGTTATCACAGGGCGCACTGTCTCCAAGAGTCGATCAAATGTTGCAAGGCTCATGCGACAGTATTGGTAGAATTTGACAGGATGCTCCCGCAGAGAAGAATAGAGGCGGTGAAAATTAACTCTTGTGAGTCGTTGCCTCAAAAGTGGATGTACCCACATGTGTCTCCTCCGCGGATCCACTATCACTGGGTATGGTTGGCCAAAGCGGCGTGACAAAAGCCAGTTGAAGAGAACCTGCTCAGTTGTTTGCCATGTTGCACATACAACACCAACACACCTAGTGAAGGCAAGGTCACAAATGGACAGAATGGAGGCAGCCATCTGTTCCTGAGCCAATAAATAGGGTGCAGGCTAATGATTTAAATAGTTTGCAGGCCTCAAAACCGTTAAATGTCCATTTTGCAAGGCTGTGAGAAAATCTCGTCATACGGATTGCATTCGGATGCCATACGGATTACATACGGATGCTCACATGCGCAAAATACGCGACCGCACCTTGCTTACGGATGACCTACGGAGCACTATTTAGAGGTCATTCATTTGTATTACGCCGGTAAACTACGGACCGTATTTTGCGCCCGGTTAGTGTGACCCCAGCCTTACCCTTATAACTTCCTAACAAAAAAAAAAATTTGTTTCCAAAATTGTGCTGATGTAAAGTAGACATGTGGGAAATGTTATTTATTAACTATTTTGTGTCACATAACTGGTTTAACAGAATAAAAATTCAAAATTTGAAAATTGTGAAATTTTCAAAATTTTTGCCAAATTTTCATTTTTTTCACAAATAAACGCAAAAATTATCGACCTCAATTTACCACTAACATGAAGCCCAATATGTCACGAAAAAACAGTCTCAGAATCGCTAGGATGCGTTGAAGCATTCCTGAGTTATTACCTCATAAAGGGACACTGGTCAGAAATGCAAAAAATGGCCAGGTCATTAAGGTCAAAATAGGCTGGGGTTAAAGTAATCAATATGCACGCATCTCCACTCCCATAGGCGTGGAGCGCATATTTCTTACTTTAATGAGCTGTACTACGTGACTGCTCAGCACAGGAGAGCTGCCACCAGGACAACAGAGATGCAGCGACTGTGTGAGGAGGGTGAGTAGAATGTTTGGGTGTGAGCCATGCGGGACCGTGGGAGTCATGCATGACAGGGGGAGCCATGCGGGACTGGGGAGCCATGCATACAACAGGGGGAGCCACACATAGCAGGACAGGACGAGGGGAGTCACACATAGCAGGACAGGACAGAGGAGCCACACATGACAGGACATAGGAGCCACACATAGCAGGACAGGATGGGGGGAGCCACACATTGCAGGACAGGACTGAGGGAGCCACACATAGCAGGACAGGACAGAGGAGCCACATATACCAGGACAGGACGGGGGGAGCCACGCATAGCAGGACAGAGATAAGGGGACAATGCATACCCGGCTTATACTCAAATCAATAAGCTTACCCAGTTTTCCGTGGCAAAATTAGGTGCCTCGGCTTATACGCGGGTCGGCTTATACTCGAGTATATACTGTACTTTAGATGCCCGTACAAGTGTAATATATCCAAGAACTGCCCCAATTCTCATGATTTGCAACTTGTCATCCACTTTTTTTTTAATTGTTTGGTTCTTTATATCAGCATTCTGCCAGCACTATAGGTATTGGAATGTCATTTCCTTCAATTCCAGTATGCATTGCTCCTGCTACTGTGCAAAGGGTTGTCTAAAATTGCCATCTAACCCGAAAGGCCGGCTCTCTCTTATCCAGTATTAGTCCATAAATTCAGCTCAACCAAATATACTCTAAGTCTAATCCACTGTGTGATGTCAGTAAAATAAAGAACCTTCTAATATTACATCAGAATTGGATATATACAAAGCCATAATTAACTTGCAATTATGTGTCGCTGACACTTGCCGAGCACCTGGCTCGTTCTGTGGAAACAGTGCAGAAAGTCTGCGGGGAATGCTTTATGTTCTTGGTTTATTTGTCTTCGTCAGGATAATATCTGCTAATTGTAAATTTTTCTTTTTTTTTGCTTTTATTTATAGATATAAATTATAATTTATTTATTGCTTTATCACTTAATCTGTTGTATTTTTTAGATAAGAAATAATGCTAAAAAATAGCAAAAAAAAGCAGAGTGATAATCATGTTGCATTATCTGGTGGACTGATGAAGGATGACGCTGGGTTTGGCGGACGGGATGCTTCTTACTGGAATGTATAGAGAGGTAATTCCCGTCAAGGGTAATGTCCTCTTTTTTTTTTTCCATTTTTTCTTCTTTTAAGTTGCAAGCTCCTAAAATTTCTGTATACCACTCATTTTTTTTTCTTTCTTTTTGGGCTAAAAGTGGGTGATTTTGAAGCAAATTCTACCCCCAAAATGTCAAATTCTCTTAAATGTTCTTTCTGCTCATTTCAATGGAAAATGCACTTTGCTGTCCGAATACTGTTTTTGATTTTTTTTTTTCCAGATTTCTTTTTCTCCCGACGATTTTTTAAAATCCTTTCTGTGGAGAAAGCTCAAAAAAAAAGTTGGCAAGCATGATAAATAAATGTATGTTACAATGTATCTATGACAAATGGGAAGAGTATAACACCCAAAAGAAGCGGTAAAAATTGTAGAACACAATGTGTTAAAAGGTTTTTAAGGGTTATTTCCAAAAAAATAAAAAATTAACTATCTGTGAGACAGGTGATAACTTGCTGATTGCTGAAAGTCCGACTGCTGGGATCGTTAGCGATCCCAAGATCGGGGGTTATGGAATCCTGAGAACAGGGCTCTCCAGCCTTGTTTTGCATAGCCTTCCTCTAGTGTTAGCTTTCTGTTACTCTTTCTTATGTTAACGGGTCGGTTTTGACCCGTGTCTTAAATCACCCCTAGGATACCCTAAACACAGTTATTTATGATCCAATTTGTTTCTTACCTCTTAGTTACCTTGTTAGGGTTTCTCATCCATGGAAGGATTGATTTTAATATTTTTGTTGTGGTCCCCTGGGCCTTTCATTTGAGAGCATACCCTTCATTTTCAATATAAAAATATTGTCAAATGAACCTCAAGAGAATAATATAAACTTAAAAGTTTGTTATATTACCTGACTATTACTGAAGGGTTTTAGAACACATTTCTTAAATGTAAAAAAAAATATACATATATATATATTTTATATTATTAACTCTAGTAACATCTATGGTGCTAGGGGTCAATTTTGACCCATATCTAACTACTTTATGAAAAAGGCAAAAAACAGATTTTTTTTTATAGAACTTTAATACAAATAAAAGATGAAAATTATATTAACATTAATAGCAATAATAATAAAAAGTAGCTTTTCTAGGACAAACAAACAAACAACAATCAATCAAGCAAATCAAATCAACAGAAATCAAGTACTAGTTTTTAGATGCATTAGTATTTAGATGCATGTGTGGCAAAAAGTGACACTTTTTGTGTGTTCTTTGCAGAGGTATTTTTTGCAGGTGAAGCACGATGTGTTTGTCTTTCTGTCCTGATTGCTAGGGCAGACCTGACACCTCTTTCTTTTAGAATCAGGTGGTCTCACTGGGGTTGTGGCTGTTGTGGTTGATGTTGAGGCAGGCCTGGTTGAGGAGGATGCTGGTGATGATGCTCTTTGTGTTGCTGTGGGTGTGGACGAAGCACTTGTTGAGCTCTGGGGTTGTCGGACCAAGGCTGCAGCGGCTGGGTCTCGGGGCACTCGTTCCCTTTGGTCAATGTGCGCCTTGACAAGGGATCTTCCTAGTTCCTCAAGAAACATCCTCCGCTTGTTTTTTTTCTTTGAATTCCATCCTTGGTGAATGTGGGTCCACAGCACAAATGAATTGCATACTGACACATCAAGGATGTTGTAAAATACAACCATTGGCCATCTCCTAGTCATTCGCTGACAAGTGTAGGTGGCAGTCAGCTTGTCCAGGTTGTCCACTCCTCCTTTGTTTTTGTTATAGTCCAGGATGATTCTGGGCTTTTTGTCACTTCCTGATGACACAGCTGCATCTTTGTGAAGTGTGGACATCAGTACCACATTCCGTCATTTTTTGGGGCAGTATGAAACAGCAGTGGTGGTGTCTGTAAAAACAAACTTTGAGGAAAGTGGAGCCCTGTCCTTCATCTGCAACAATTCAGCGGGCAGCTCAGGTTTATTTTTTTTCACTGTGCCCACCATGGTGATTTTCCTCCTGAGAAGTTCTTGTCCAAGGTCATAGCTGGTAAAAAAATTGTCACAAGTAATGTTGTGACCCTGCAGTCCAGTAGTCATATCGAGGACTACACGTTTTCCTTGTTTTTTATGAGGGATGCCGCTTGCAGACTTGCCTGTGTAAATCTGTAGATTTCATGCATAGCTAGTTTTTGCATCACAGGCTGCCCAGATTTTTATGCCGTATTTGCCTGGCTTACTTGACATGTATTGCCGGAAGGGGCATTTTCCGCGGAAAGGGAGAAAACGTTCGTCTACTGTCACCTCTGGCCCTGGGTTGAACATCAGTGGAAGGAGCTGCACCCATTTCTCCCACACATCCCTGATGGGAGCAAGTTTGTCAGATTTTGTTCTGGTGTCTCTGTTGTCAAATCTGAGGACTCTTGATATCATTTGAAACTTTTGAAGTGACATTATTGCCCGGAAAATATTCCTGCCTGTCGATGCGTCCCAGAGACTATCAGTGGCCTCATTGCAGGATTTGTACACTCCAGCAAGGAGAAGAACACCAATGTAGGCATCCAGGACATCATCATGAAGGTCATGCCACATGTTGCCGTGGAGTTTTTTTCCTTCAAGGTTTGTCATAGCAATAATTACTTTTTTTATTGACAATGGCATAAACAGATCAAAACATGTCTTGATGTCACTTACTCTTGTCACAGCAAACCTTGTAATCCCAGGGGTCATTTTTATGACATTTGTAGCATCTGCCCTGCCATGTACATCTGGAGGTACTGAGCTCCAACTGATCTTGCCACTTTTGTATTTGAATCTTTCAGCGGGAGCAGCTTCAGCATCAGTGACCTCCTCATCAGACTGATCAGAACTGTCTGTCTTCCAGTTGATACTCCACATCATCTTCCTCCTCAGAAACCTGTACATCTGTATCAGTTTGCTGCTGTGTGTCCTCTGATTCATTATCATCTAAGATATAATCCAGAATTTGGCTTACATCAAATCTTCTCCTCATTGTTGCATGTGTAAACTGGAGATGTATACTCTGCAAAGTACCAACTCTAAGCTGATTTGGCCATACATGCCTGGACATGTCCCTAACTCAAGTTGTTGGAGGTAGAGCTGGCTGTGGGCTGTTGGTTTATATTGTGTTTATGAGTTCAGTTTTGGGACTTATTATTGTTTTTTTACTCTTATATTAGACCTGGGTCGAAATTGACCCCAACAACACAAATGTTATAATTTTAATAACAGCATTTTACAATTTAGTAAAATAGTTTTATTTTATTGTATTTTGTTTAAAAATAAGTTCCTGAAAAAGTCAAAAAGTCTTGATGCAATAAACAAATGTATGTAGAATTTGTATGCATTTAAAACCTAAAACTGGTCGGTCACAACCCTAACACTAGAGGAAGGATAGAGTGTTGGCCTCAGCTCCATTCATTGGGGCCAACAGAAATATCTGAGGACAACCCTAGGCTTTCTGCATCAGTCCCATAGATAATGAATTTTATGAAGTTGAGCATGGGAACCAACACTGTATGAAAGCTGGAGCAGTAGAGCACTGTTGTCAAGACTCCAGAGCGATCCTCAGCGATCAGGAAGTTATCCCCTATTCCATTGATAGGGAATAACTTATTTTTGGGGGAATATCCTTGAGAACCTTTTATTGCATCGTTTGAGGTGTTATATATTGGAGGATACAAAGTAAATACAGATTTATTTAAATCATTCTCGACAACTTTTCACTGGAAATATTTTATACAAAATCAATTTGCCCACCCAATGAAAATTTCAGTTCTAGCCAGTACCCTTTCCTATGCCATGAGCCCCTTACCCATTAATATTCCATACAAATGATATACAGTATTGAGAAATGTAAAATAATGAGAGTTGTCCTTCCTGACTGTCGAGATAAGGTCATTTATTAATGAGTCACTTCCCACGGACAAGTCATGAGGCGAGAAGTCAAGAAGTCCAAGGTCAAAAGATAAAGGAATAAGACAAATGGATAGTCAGAAGCAACGTCAGGAAACTAAGGTCAGAGTACGTAAGACAAAAATGTTAATTGAAATGAGTAGTCAATAGGAAAATCCAAAGTCCAGCAATAAAGATCGGAACACAGAGCACACCATCGAGCAAGGCTACGACTGGAAATGGTCTGACCATTGCCAGCCAGCTAAGTAGCCAGGCAATCACCCTGAACGGGTGACACCTGGAGGAAACTCCATAGGCCCAACCAAATTGGACAGCTGGGCTGTCACTCACAATACTTGACAGCCCAGCACGTCCTTGATCCCAGAGGTTGACTAAGCTGTCACTCACAGCACACTTAGCATACCATGAGTGGTGGAATCATGACACTCATATTGAAAACTTGCAAAGTGTCAACTTTTGTATTGCTGATTTTAATGGAAATAGTTTTCTGAGCCGCATAATTGACTAAAAGCTGCTAAATAAATAAAGTACCTGTAATGTTGATACTTAGATAAAATAATGAGAGTCAGATTACATTATATACTGGACTGCAAAATTGAAAGAAGGAGAAAGGGGTGAACTAGGACTTGACATACATAATAGAAAAAATAATTCTAGAAAAATGCTATCTATATAGTATTAATAATCATAATAATCTCTTCACACAGGGTAGAGAAGTACGCCTGCGCAGGAGCGCAATGTCGGGGAGCCTGTGAAACTAGCAGGAGGCCGGAGATAATAAGAAGATGGGAGGCACTGGACCCGGACCTGCGACACCCATCGGACCGGACTGCCCCCAGGTACATCAGGGGCTATCCAAAGGCAACATCTACAACCTGTCTCCTCCATACATCTCTGAACTAATCTCCCAATACTTTCCCTCGCGTAATCTCCGGTCCTCCCAAGACCTCCTTCTCTCCTCCACACTTATTCGCTCCTCACCCAACCGCCTCCAAGATTTCTCCCGAATATCCCCCATCCTCTGGAATTCCTTGCCCCAACACGACCGGCTATCATCCACACTCTGATCCTTCAGATGGAACCTGAAAACACACCTCTTCAGGATAGCCTACAGCCTGCAATGATCCCCGCTGCCTCCTCACCACTACTGGAGCTACCCTCTCACCATCACTGGAGCTGCTGCAACCCCCCAACCTACTGTCTCCTTCCCCACCATCCTGTAGCATGTAAGCCCGAAAGGGCAGGGTCCTCTTCCCTCTGTATCAGTCTGTGATTGTTAGTTTGTTTACTGTAAGTGATATCTGTAATTTGTATATAACCCCTTCTCATGTACAGCACCATGGAATCAATGGTGCTATATAAATAAATAATAATAATAAGTAAAACTGTAGAATAAAAACAATTATTGGAAACCCTGCAGTTAGCAAATAACTTGTAGAACATGTAAATAACATGATAAAACAATCATAAATAATTTCATTGTATCGTAGAAGCGATAAAGAAATTGCAGGGTCAAGTCCCTGAATAAAGAAAAATGTATCGTATGGTACCGCATTTTTTCCTGTATATTGCAAAATGCAATAAAGAAAAAAATTATGTAAAAATATAAACAAAAATGAGATACAAAACCCCTTTATTTCCTATTAAAAATTTTTTTTTTTTGGTTGGGGAAAATATAAGTAATGATTAGATTTAATGATGATTTAATTCTACTAGAATTTTACAAAAATCTACATTTTGGAAAATGTAGATTTTTTTGGAATTCAATTTGAATTCAGCTAAATGGTGACAGGCTGTGGTCTCCATCTTGCTGAACAGTAGAAGGCCAGCAACTCGCCTCTCACATCTCTGGCCGCTCAGTTCTCCGCACCTCTGTGTAGCGGTGTCTCTGACCAAGTGTTGACTCAGGATCAGGACTTCTGGCTTGATCAGGCCTAAAGGACATTGTGTATGAGCAGTGACCTTCAGAGCCTGAGGCCAAAAATCTCAGCTTAGATCAACGTGGTGACTTTTAGCCAGAAGCAGTTCATACCTAGGGAGATGGAAAAATATTCAGAATTGAGAGTCCTCAGTGGTTGATACCTTTTAATGGCTAACTGAAAAGATGGTAACACATTGCAAGCTTTCGAGTCTACTCAGGTCTCTTCTTCAGGTTAGACTAGCCTGAAGAAGAGACCTGAGTAGTCTTGAAAGCTTGCAATGTGTTACCATCTTTTCAGTTAGCCATTAAAAGGTATCAACCACTGAGGACTCTCAATTCTGAATATTTTTCTGTCTACTGGCTAACACGGTACAAAGATATACATCTTTCCTGTACCTAGGGAGATGTGACACAATGGAGGTTCAGAGAACTGGAAAAGAGGAAGGGAGCAGTGGAGGTGGCTGAAGAGTTGAGCAGTGAAGTGAGTATGAGTTTGCTTTTTATTTTTACATTTACTATGCTCTGGGGTCTGGAGAGACCCAGAGCATATTAGGGAACACTGAATTTTAATCAAATTTCTTTGGAAAATACACACAATTTGGCAAAATCAAAATTTTGTCAGATCCGCTGATCTCTAGTAACGAGACAAAATAGAAAATGATCACATTGTTTGAGTCACAAAGTAGAAGTAATAAAAACAATAGCAGAATTGCCCTTTTTTTATTGTTCTTGCCATTTTTTAAATGAAGAAAACATCCATGAGAAGGTTTCATATAACCTAAAAAATTATTTTTATTGTACTTGTATCCAGCCAGCATTTACCTGCATCCTCCACCCTTATTTGCTCCGATAAACAGACGTCCTCATCCGGCAAACATAAGTCAGTGAGTGGTTTTCTTTTGATTTTTTCATGTTTAAATTTGCATTTCTGAAAAAAGCCTGAAACAGAAAAGTTAATAAATAACTGATAAGCTATAGTAATAGAAAAATTATCATTCAAGGAGTAAAAATAGAAAATAAAAATGTTAAAAAACAAATACTGTAGTAATAAATTATGACTATTTGTATTCAACAATTCTCACAACAGATATTAATTGCTGTCCGCTACGGGCAATTTTTGTTTTTTCCTCCTTTTCTTCCAAAAGACTTTTTTTTGTATGTTTACATGAATACAGCCTTACAAGAACTTGTTTTATCCAGGACGAGTTCTTAGTTTTTAATAACATTTAGGGTATGTGCACACGCTGCGGATTCTGCTGTGTTTCCGCAGCGTTTTTGGCTCTGCAGAAACGCAGCAGATTCTGCTGCGTTGTACAGTACCTTTATTTCCTATGGAAATAAAAAAAAGCTGTGCACATGCTGCGTTTTTTTCCGCGCGGTTTTGCTGCGGTTTACAATCCGCAGCATGTCAATTGTTTGGTGCAGAAACGCTGCGGTTTTACACCTCATCCATTATGAGGTGTAAAACCGCAGGGCAAAACCGCAGAAAAAACGCAGATAATCCGCAGATAAACCGCAGAAAAACCGCAGCACTTTGTCCTGCGGATTTCCTGCGGTTTTCTCTACAAAATCCGCAGAGACTAAAAACTACGTGTGCACATACCCTCACTTTGTATATAAAATACTGAAAAGTTGTGCTGTTCCATCTAAGGTTATGATTGTATGCTTATATAATTGTGTTTTGTTACCATTCTTTGTGTTCAGTTTTGCATTTGGTCTGCTGCCACCTGCTGTCCTTTTTCTGTATAGCAGACTGCAGCTAATTAATTCTAGTACATGCCTTCAACTTCCTGGTCAGTCACTGCTTCTCTTCCTGCCGGTGGCCATTATTAGTTTCATTTTCTCCTGGGAAAGACACGCTTACCAGGCTGTGAAAGGCATCAGTAATTTTGACCACACACAATTTGCTAAATTTGCTGGATCATCTTGCTGCATACCTTGCTGCACACATCTTGCTGTGCCACCTTGGTCGTTACACCTGCATTCCTGGAGAAGTACTGCATTACCAATCATACGCTTCATGTCCAGATTTCCAATAAACAAGTCTGGACTTCACAATATCTGGTGTGTATTATCTCTCCGGACGCATGAACAGCAAAACAGCAACAATGGTCCTGTCTGCTCTGCATCGAGGAAATGGAAGGTAGGAATCTCTCCCAGCCCCAATCAACTACACCTCCATTCACCTCATGTGGGGACAGAACAGTCAAAAAACTGCCTTGAAGCCCGGCAAAAAATCACATCACCCTTATATCCTAACTCGTCATACTGCAGCCCTGCTCTGCAAAGAAACTCTGCAGAGTCACCCCTGACCGCACTGTGCATAAAGACTGTCTGTATATTATACAACATTGCTGCAGATTGTCGAACTGCAAAACCCCACAATTCTCTAAAAACACATTGGGGATCTCGTCAGGACGACTTAACCAAGCTGCACTGCAATTTCCAGCCCCCAATTCAAAAGTTCAGTTTCTTAAAGAGACAGTGCACCTTAAATCAAAATGGCCGAAAAAGACCCTGCACAGTCTCCCACTGCTGAAACAGAGCAAATACTACCCGATACTGTCCATTATGAAGAGGGGGAAACAGAGCCAGCTTCAGAAACAGACCAAGACTCACGACCAAAACGCTCTGTCAAACCAACCATAAAGGCTGTCGAAAACTATCACAGTGCAAAGGATGAGTTCAATGACAACCTGGACGACCTATGGGAACGAGTCACGTCCCTCATGTCAAGCATCCAACGCCACAAAAATAATGCAGCGAGTCTACAGGACACTATAAAATGGCTAGACACGGCCCACGGAAGATACAAGAGACTGTCCGCAAGGTACATTGCCTTCCTAAAAGATTCTAATATTGATGAAGCCTCATCAGAATTAAGCAATTCCACAGACAGAGAAAGGGACGCCTCTGTGCAAGACACCAAAGATAAAGCGGAGCTCCGTATCGCTTATCTGCAAGAAGCTGGATCTCACAGGTCAGGCTCATCCAGACGCTCTGCTCGGTCATACAAATCATGCTGCTCAAGAACTTCAGCCCTCAGCGACAGAATCCTAGAAGCCCGTTTAAACGCAGAGCGATCCAAACTAAGACGCTCCTACACAGAAAAGAAAGTAGAAGCAAAGGCAGAAGCCAAGAAAGCAGAGGCAGAAGCCAAGAAAGCAGAAGCAGAGGCTTAGGCAAAGATTCTTCAAACAGAAATGGAGGAAGAAATCACGCTAGCTGAAGTAAAAATACTCGAGCAAGCATTGAATCAAAACCTCGACCCGATTTGCCTACCACCACTGGAAGAAGAGGACCCAGCTGTCCGTACCAGTGATTACGTGCAGAATCAGATATCTGCAGCACACACCTACAGCGACGTTCAACCCAACAATGTGGAAATGTCCAAGTCAGCCCAACTTATGGTGCCAGTGTTACCCACAGCATCTGCAGAGACCCCAGACCAACGCAATAATGTGTCCCCTCAGGTGCAGCAATCATCACAAGACGACCACAAGATACACTCCAGTCCATCTCCACAGTTCCAGCCGCAGTCATCGAAATCTTCAGAGGTTAAACCACAGCTCAACCCTGCAGCAACATGATTCTACCCGGGAACAGTTCACTCTTCCACGCCACACAGCTTATACGCCCGAGAGGCAACACAAGCTAACACGGTAACAAGGAGTGAAGGATCGGATATGCCCGAGTTAGCCAGGTTTATGGTGAGTAAAGATTTAATCAGCACCAGCCTCTCAAAGTTTGACGACTGTGCAGAGAACTACAGAGTCTTGAAAGCAACCTTCAAGGCCACCTTAGAGAACCTCAACTTATCTGCAGAACGGGAGCTCGACCTCATGGTAAAATGGTTGGGTCCTGACTCCACAAACCGTATCAAGAGTCTTCGGACTGTCTATGTGGGGCAAGCTGAAGCAGGTCTCGCTGCTGCCTGGCTGAGACTCGAAATAACCTATGGCAGCGCTGAAGCCATAGAAAAGTCCCTATTCAAGAGACTGCAGAACGTTCCAAGGATCAACCTTAAGGAAGCCCACAAGCTTCTGGACTTAAGCGACCTGCTTATGGAGCTGGATCTTGCAAAAGATCTGTCTGGATTATGCTTCCTGGTCACTGCCCATGGGGTGAACCCAATCATCTCAAAGCTGCCGCATAGTCTGCAAGAGAAGTGGGCTGTATGCGTTTCCAGGTACAAAAGATCACATGATGTCACCTTTCCTTCGTTCAATCAGTTCTGCAAGTTTGTCGACGAACAGGCCCAAATGAGGAACGACCCTTGCCTAGACTTCCTGGAGTCTAACACTACAGCTCCAGCAACACCGTCATCAAGGTATGAAAGCATCTCACATAGACACAAGGATTTGAGGAGCAGTATAAGTGTCAGAAAGACTAACCTGCCACCACCTGCAGTAACTGCCGATAAACAGTACACTATTCCATCGAGAGATAAGTCTTTCAATCGTGAGTGTCCCATTCACAAAAAAACGCACTCACTGAATAAATGTAGAGGCTTCAGGTCCAAAACCATGCAGGAGCGCAAGAAAATCCTCAGCGAACTTGGGGTATGTTTCAAGTGCTGTGCCTCATTAGAACACATGGCCAAGGACTGTAAATCTGCCATTAAGTGTGAAGCGTGTCATAGTGACAAACACCCTTCAGCTCTGCATCCAACCTCAGCCACCAGCGATCCAGCAGTCGCAGTTACCTCTAGTCCGGCTACGAGCCATGGCGGGGAGCCACAGAATAACGCCAATTCTACCACGGCTACCTCCTGCTCATGCTCAGAGGTATGTGGGGAGAGCTAAAGTGATAAATGCTGTGCCAGGATATGCCTAATCAGAGTTTATCCAGAAGGGCAATCAGAGAAGGCAGTAAAAATGTATGCCAACATTGACGATCAGAGCAATCGATCCCTAGCTGGACCTAAGTTCTTTGAAGCCTTTGGAATCAAGGGACAAGTAATGCCCTATAATCTGAACACTTGCTCAGGCCGCATAGAGACTAGGGGCAGGAGGGCACAAGGTTTCATTGCTTCTCCGGTCAACGGAGGCGTAGAAATACCCCTACCTACGCTGTTGTGAGTTCATTTTCCCCTTCACCATTGAGGTCTGATGAACTCCCTCTTCTGGTGAAGGAAGGTAGTGAGGCTGATTACCAAGCATCTGGGCAGGATGATGATGACTGGGTGATGGGAATTGCTGACTGGATATAAGGCAGCCGACGCCCTTCTGCCTTGCTGGTGATCTCTCTGAGGGATTCTAGGAGACCAGTCTGATTCCTGCTCCTCAAAAGCTAAGTTTTCTGCTCTGCCTTTTGCATTTGTGTTTTGGTTTTGTTTTTCCTTGTTTTTCTGGATTTCTGCCATTCCCTGCTGGGGTGTGCTGAATTCCTTTTGCTCTGTCTTCAGAAGATACCTGAGTGCTGATATAGTCTTTTTGAAGCCTAGCGTCTTCAGGGCTTTTTTCCCTATCAGCTGTTGGCTCTTGTTTTGATATGGTTTTGGCGGATTACAGACAGCAGCTTTTCTATCCTGTCCTATGTAGTTAGCTTGGGCCCCATCTTTTGCTCAGCCTATCTTTCTATCTGTGTGAGTGTTTTTTCATCTTGCTTCACCGTAATTATATGTTGGGGGCTGTCTATTACTTTGGGGTCTGCTCTGGGGCAGTTTAGATTTCCCTTTCTGTCTTTAGGCCTATGTAGTTCTCCGGCTGTGATCGAGGGGTCTAGGGCACCGTAGGAACCCCCCACGGCTACTGCTAGTTGTTGTTGATAGGTTCAGGGGTCTGTATTCCGATAGCTGCCAACTTCTCTGGTTTTCTGGACTTAGCTAGTATTTCTGTTTTTGCCTCCTACGGTGACTCATTCATAACACTACGCTAATCGAATGAGATCAAATACCCAGCCAAAGGGATGAGATTCCTACCCCAGAAGCTGCGTTCCACCAACCACACCTAAGGCACCTAGTCAGCGCTATCCCACCTATGGACACAGGTGCTGAAATCCTTCTGCTTGGCAGAGACAATTTAAGGATACATAAGGTCCGCCAACAGTGCAATGGTCCTGACTATGCCCCATACGCACAGAGACTCGACTTGGGGTGGGTAATCATAGGAAATGTGTGCTTTGACCGAACAAGAGTCGATTCCTTTAAGACCTATGTACGCAGAGACGGACGAGCTACTTTCTGCAAACCATGCCCTCATCACTACGAGGTGAAAGAGAAGCCTCCAGATCCAGTACAGCTGCCTGATGTCATTCCTTCTCCCTATGCAGACGACTTGGGAAGATCAGTGTTTCATACAACTAAGGAAGACAACAAAGTAGCCTCGTCAATGGAAGACAAGGAATTTGTCAGGATAATGGACAATGAGTTCCTTAAGGATGAGACCAATCATTGGGTTTTTCCCCTACCCTTTCAAGCTATCAGGGTAAGACTCCCGAACAATCGTGAACAAGCCTTGTCCAGATTCAACTCTCTCCAGCGCACACTGGAGATGAAAGAACACATTGTCACCAATATGACCAAGATATTCTGGAATAACCATGCGGAGCCAGCGCCTCCCTTAAAGGAAAACGAGGAGTGCTGGTACCTACCCTCATTCGGAGTATATCACCCACGGAAACCTAAGCAAATTAGAGTTGTCTTTGATTCAAGCGCCAAACATCAAGGTGTATCTCTCAACGATGTCCTCCTCACGGGTCCTAACCTTACAAACAACCTAGTAGGAGTGTTGATGAGGTTCCGGAAAGAGCCCATCGCCATCACCGCTGACATTGAACAGATGTTCCGTGTTTCATAGTCAGAGAGGACCATAGGAATTTCCTCAGGTTCCTGTGGTACAAGGACAATGACCCCAGCAAAGAGATTGTGGAGTATCGCATGAGGGTGCACGTATTCGGGAACAGCCCTTCCCCAGCAGTGGCAAACTATGGTCTGCGGAGAACGACACAAGAAGGAGAGACCGAATATGGAACAAACGCCAAAGACTTTGTAGAGAAAGACTTCTATGTAGTTGATGGACTAAAATCTCTACCCACAGAAGAAGCGGCTATCGATCTACTCCAGAGGACCCAAGGTATGCTGAACCAAGCTAAGCTTGGATTGCACAAAATTGCTTCAAACAGCCTGGCTGTCATGAGAGCCTTTGATTCAAGTGACCACGCAGCAGGATTCAAGGACATAGACCTGGGACCAGACTGTCTGTCTGTGCAGAGAAGCTTAGTCTTGAGGTGGAACCTGTCAGTCGACACCTTCAGTTTCCAAATAAACTGTGCAGACAAACCATTCACTAAACGTGGTGTCCTGTCAGTGGTGAATAGCTTATACGACCCACTGGGGTTCGTAGCAGCAATTATCATACAAAGTAAATCCCTTCTGAGACAGCTTTCCGAAACCGTCAAGGACTGGGATGCCCCACTCCCTCCTGAGAAGAAACCAAAATGGGAAACCTGGAAGCAGTCTTTGTGTGACTTGGATGAGATCCACATACCGAGATGCTACGCCAGAACCTCACTTGCTGCTAGCACTAGGAAGGAACTCCATATGTTCTCGGATGCATCCACGGAGGCCATTGCAGCAGTTGCCTATCTGAAGGTGACGGGACCCGACAATCAAGATCACGTTGGATTCGTCTTCGGCAAGGCTAAGTTGGCTCCCAAGCCTGACCACACTATTCCCAGGCTTGTACTCTGTGCGACCGTGCTTACAGTAGAACTCGCAGACTTTATACAGCATGAGCTGGACACCAACATAGATGACGTGCAATAATACAGTGACAGTAAGGTTGTCTTAGGTTACATCTACAATCAAACAAGGCGCTTCTACGTGTACGTCAGTAACTGCATCGAGAGAATAAGGAGGTCTTCCAAGCCTGAACAATGGCACTATATCCCATCTGAACTTAATCCAGCTGACCATGCCACTATACCTATGTCTATAAGATCCTTTGCTAACTCTTCTTGGCTTTCAGGTCCTAAGTTTCTGTTGAAACAGAAGGGAAGTGAACGTGTCCAGGAAGTCTTCAGCATCCAGGATCCGGATGGCGATCCAGAAGTCTGCTCCGAGGTCAGTGCTTTGGCTACGAACACTAAACCAACCTCCAACCTCGGTTGCCAGCGCTTTGAATGCTTCTCCAATTGGATAAGACTTGTCAAGACTATCGCAAGGTTTGTCCACATTGCAAGATCTTATCACAGCTCATGTGGAGACAAAGACTGTCGTGGTTGGCACATCTGCCATAAACCACTCTCTGCTGAGGACATTTCTCACTGTGTGTCCCTTATAATACGTTACATCCAGCAGAGCGTATTCAGTACCGAATGGGAATGCCAGCACCACAAACAGCAGATCCCTCTGAAAAGCCCCATTGCCCATTTGAATCCAGTAATGGACAGCTTCAGTTTGCTGAGAGTTGGTGGTCGTTTAAATCAAGCCAAGATTGCGGCTTCAGAGCAACATCCTTGCATCATTCCCATTAAACATCATATCACTGATCTACTGATCCGGCACTTTCATGAAAAAACCGAGCACCAAGGCTGGCAGATCACAGAAGGCAAGTTACGGTCTGCAGGGCTTTGGATTATAGGTATGAAAAGACATGTAGCAGGATCACTACATCGCTGTGTGCAATTTTTTTGAAAACCAGAAGAAAACAGGTACATCAACAAATGGCCGACCTGCCCTCAGACAGATTGAGTGCCGAGCCGCCTTTCACCTACTTTGGCCTAGATGTCTTTGGGCCATGGATGGTATCTGCACGCAGAACTCGAGGTGTCCATGCCAACAGCAAATGATGGGCCATACTATTCACTTGCATGAGTGTCCGTGCCATCCACATAGAGGTAATAGAGTCTATGGACACATCCAGCCTGATCAACGCTCTCCGGTGGTTTCTAGCGATAAGAGGACCGGTGAAACAGTTGAGGTCCGACCGTGGAAGCAACTTCATCGGTGCATGTCGAAAGCTGGATATTGACATCAAGCCAAGTCAGGATCAACTGGCAGAAAGAGGTTGCACCTGGATCTTCAATCCTCTGCATAGTTCTCACATGGGAGGTTCCTGGGAAAGGATGATCGGGATCTCACGCAACATCCTGAATTCTATGTTTATGGACGCAAACTCTTCAAGGCTTACGCATGAGACCTTGGTTACTCTTCTGGCTGAAGTTTTGTGCCATAATCAACTCAAGACCACTTGTCCCAGTGTTAATGGATCCCGAAATGCCAACCATTCTTACGCCAGCTACTCTTCTCACCCAAAAGACTGGGAACCCGCTAACAGTCAGCGGAGAGTTTACTCATGCAAACACCTACCAGAAACAGTGGAAATGTGTGCAGTACCTCGCTGACTACTTCTGGAACCGGTGGAGAAAGGAATATCTCGTGACTAGAGTTGAGCGATACCGTCCGATACTTCAAAGTATCGGATCGGAATGGATCGGCCGATCTTAAAAAAAAGTATCGGTATCGCCGATTCCGATACCGGAAGTCCCATTCAAGTCTATGGGACTTCCGGTATCGGAATAAGAAAAACCCTGTTTTTGCCTTGTACAGCCTCTCTGGGGTCTGTACGGGCCTTTCGAGGGGGCTGTGCCGGCCTGCCGGGGGGTCTGTGCAGGCTCCGGTGGTCTGTGCCGGGCTGCCGGGGGGCTGTGCCGGCCTGCCGGGGGGTCTGTGCAGGCTCCGGTGGTCTGTGCCGGCCTGCCGGGGGGCTGTGCCGGCCTGCCGGTGGTCTGTGCAGGCTCCGGTGGGCTGTGCCGGCCTGCCGGGGGGCTGTGCTGGCCTGCCGGTGGTCTGTGCAGGCTTCGGGGGTCTGTGCAGGCATCGTCCGATGGGACTACAATTCCCACGCAGCAATGGCATAAAGTGAGACTAGGGACTTTTTTTTTTAAGTGGCGGAGGAATACAGTGCGGAAGGATACCTACCTTCCGTCATTGGATTCCTGCAGCCCGTAGAGAACGGCAGCATCAGCTGATGCTGCAGTTCTCTACCCAAGATCGTCGTGGGACACACTCGTGGACTGCTTCGGATCGTGGGTGAGTATTTTTGTGGTTTGTTATGTTAATATTTATTCCGTAAAAGACAATGGCTTCGGGGAACAATGTGACAAGTATTGGTAAGTATGTTACTCTATGTTATATGTACTGTATGTCTATGTATGTATTGTATGAATGTATTGTATGTAGTATGTATGTAGTATATATGGTATGTATGTAGCATGTAGTATGTATGTAGTATGTGTGTAGCATGCATGTAGCATGCAGTATGTATGTAGCATGCATGTAGTATATATGTAGTATGTATGTAGCATGTAGCATGTAGTATGTATGTAGTATGTATGTGGTATGTATGTAGCATGTAGTATGTATGTAGCATGCATGTAGTATGTATGTAGTATGTATGTAGTATATATGTAGTATGTATGTAGCATGTAGTATGTATGTAGCATGCATGTAGTATATATGTGGTATGTATGTAGCATGTAGTATGTATGTAGCATGCATGTAGTATATATGTGTTATGTATGTAGCATGCATGTAGTATGAATGTAGGATGTATGTAGTATGTATGTGGTATGTATGTAGCATGCATGTAGTATGTATGTAGTATATATGTGGTATGTATGTAGTATGTATGTAGTATGTATGTAGCATGCAGTATGTATGTAGCATGTATGTAGTATGTATGTAGTATGTATGTAGTATATATGTAGTATGTATGTAGCATGTAGTATGTATGTAGCATGCATGTAGTATATATGTAGTATGTATGTAGCATGTAGTATGTATGTAGCATGCATGTAGTATGTATGTAGTATGTATGTAGTATATATGTAGTATGTATGTAGCATGTAGTATGTATGTAGCATGCATGTAGTATATATGTAGTATGTATGTAGCATGTAGTATGTATGTAGCATGCATGTAGTATGTATGTAGTATGTATGTAGTATATATGTAGTATGTATGTAGCATGTAGTATGTATGTAGCATGCATGTAGTATATATGTGTTATGTATGTAGCATGCATGTAGTATGTATGTAGTATGTATGTAGTATGTATGTAGCATGCATGTAGTATGTATGTAGTATATATGTAGTATGTATGTAGCATGCATGTAGTATGTATGTAGTATATTTGTGGTATGTATGTAGCATGCATGTAGTATGTATGTAGTATATATGTGGTATGTATGTAGTATGTATGTAGTATGTATGTAGTATGTATGTAGCATGCATGTAGTATGTATGTAGGATATATGTGGTATGTATGTAGTATGTATGTAGTATGTATGTAGCATGCAGTATGTATGTAGCATGCATGTAGTATATATGTAGTATGTATGTAGCATGTAGTATGTATGTAGCATGCATGTAGTATGTATGTAGTATTTTTTTTTTTTTTTTAACATTTAACACATTAGCCGGATGATGGGACTACTACTGTCCCATCATTGGCTAATGTGTCAATCACTGTCATGGTAGCAGGCATCGCCAGATGGGACTTATAGTCCCATCGGACGATGCTTGCACAGACCCCCAGACATCAGCACAGCCCCCCGGCAGGCCGGCACAGCCCCCCGGCAGGCCGGTACAGACCCCCACAGGGTGCACAGACCACCGGCAGGCCGGCACAGCCCCCCGGCAGGCCGGTACAGACCCCCACAGGGTGCACAGACCACCGGCAGGCCGGCACAGCCCCCCCGGCAGGCCGGTACAGACCCCGGGCAGTCCACACAGCCCCCCGGCAGGCCGGCAGAGACCCCCGGAAGGCCCGAAATGACGGCGCATCATGATGCGCACACACCGCGCATCATGATGACGTCATTTCGGCTGTCAATCAACATTGAACTTCCGATTCCGATGCCGACTTCCGATATTGAAAAAATATCGGAAGTCGGTATCGGAATTCCGATACAGCAAGTATCGGCCGATACCCGATACTTGCGGTATCGGAATGCTCAACACTACTCGTGACTCTCCAAGGAAGAAGAAAATGGCGACAGAATAAACCGAACTTGAAAGAAGGAGACGTGGTACTAATGAAAGAACAACAAGCCCGAAGGATCGACTGGCCTATGGGAATCGTTGCAAAGACTTTCCCTAGTCAAGACGGTAAGGTCCGGAAGGTGAAGCTGAAGGTCCTTAGGAAACGCGAGCCTAAGACATTTCAGAGGTCAATCCACGAGCTCGTATTGATATTGCCAATTGAGGACGTTCCGGTAGAATGAACCATGAACAGAACACTGCCCTACTAGAACTCTCTTCTAATCGGTCTCCCTCTTACCAAACTCTCCCCTCTCCAATCTGTCTTGAATGCTGCAGCCAAGATCATATTCCTCACCAATCGTTACACCGATGCCTCTACCTTGTGCCAGTCATTACACTGGCTACCCATCCACTCCAGAATTCAGTATAAACTTATTACCCTCACCCACAAAGCCCTCCATGGCTCAGCACCACCCTACATCTCCTCCCTTGTTTCAGTATACCACCCTACCCACGCCCTCCGTTCTGCTGATGACCTGAGGTTAGTATCCTCAATAGTCAGAATCTCCCACTCCCGTCTCCAAGACTTTACACGTGCCGCCAATTCTTTGGAATGCACTTCCCAGGTCAATACGATTAGTCTCCAATCCCCACAATTTTAAGCGTGTCCTGAAAACGCATTTATTCAGACTGGCTTATCGCCTCAACACATTAACCTAACCTATCCCTGTGTGGCAGAGCCAAAAGTTTTACCATAACCAGGTTCCCAGCATCATGTTCCCACATGCTTTATGCATCCATTAGCCCTCTGTGTCTGTACTGTTACAGACTTAACATTATGGCTGGTCCATACAATCAGAGCAACTGTTACCACCCACCTTTCGTGTCTCCCTCTTTCCTCATAGACTGTTGTCATTATTGCATGCATATTTGTGTTTCCTTTCTAGGTTATCAAAATTTACTTAAAAACATTAATATAGTGAAATCCCTTTCGGAATTTCAGACGGGGAGTGTGCTGTTCCATCTAAGGCTATGATTGTATGCTTATATAATTGTGTTATGTTACCATTCTTTGTGTTCAGTTTTGTATTTGGTCTGCTGCCACCTGCTGTCCTTTTTCTGTATAGCAGATTGCAGCTAATTAATTCTAGTACATGCCTTCAACTTCCTGGTCAGTCACTGCTTCTCTTCCTGCCGTTGGCCATTATTATTTTCATTTTCTCCTGGGAGAGACAGACTTACCAGGCTGTGAAAGGCATCAGTTTTTTGACCACTCACAATTTGCTAAATTTGCTGAATCATCTTGCTGCATACCTTGCTGCACACATCTTGCTGTGCCACCTGAGTTGTTACACCTGCATTTCTGGAGAAGTACTGCATTACCAATCATACGCTGTATGTCCAGATTTCCAATAAACAAGTCTGGACTTCACAATATCTGGTGTGTACAATCTCTCCGGGCGCATGAACAGCAAAACAGCAACAATGGTCCTGTCTGCTCTGCATTGAGGAAACGTAAGGTAGGAATCTCTCCCAGCCCCAATCAACTACACCTCCATTCGCCTCATGTGGGGATAGAACAAAAGTGGTGAAAAAAAACACAGTTGCACAATACTTTTTTGGTAATATGATTAGAGCGATAACAAACTATTTTTTTTTAAGTGGTAAATTTTTTTTAGAACTTTGTATAATTTTTTTTTGTGTCACCATTTTCTAAGACCTGCAATGGTTTAATTTTTCTTTGGATGAAGTGTAAGGACATCACTGTGCTGCCCATTTTAACCCTTAAAGAGCCAGCTGAATCTGATGGACTGGTTCCAGGTTAAAGGACTTGGCTTGTTATTTTCCTGGGGTCTTTACCGATAAGGTCCAACTCGATGTTGCGTTACAAGAGGAAGAGGTCCCAGAATTGTTTAACAACGGCTGTGTGATGGCGAGACTTTATTGGTGTTTTGCAGGTTTCAGATGGCCGAGAATGGTCATTGTTAAAGAGGGGAGAAATGTAAGGAGGTGGAGGAGTTGCTCCCATTGCCCTTGGATACACAAGTGTATTATTACAATGTATGTGGATGTGTAATGTGTTTAGTGATGCGCGTTATTAATCAGTAATAATAGAGTAATCAATAGAGTTGTGTTCTGCCATACCACAGATAGTTGATGGTGCCAGGTAGCATTAATGGTTGGGACTAGCCCAGAGTGTGAGGGGCTACAATGAAGGAACAATGGGAGTTTCCTGTCAGAAACGCAGATAGGGCCTAGCTTTAAGCTAGAGTAGACCTTTGGTCTGATTAGTCAGCAGAGCCACATGAATTGGATATCCCTAAAGTGAGCAGAGACTGAGTTAACAGACAACATGACAGAGTGGGGACAAGAAAACTGTTAGAAGGAGTGATTGATTCTCCAGAGATGAGGTCTGGGGCAGGAAGCCTAGCAGAATGGTAAAGTTATCTGACAGTCAAAGGACAGAGCAGCACTGAGAAGGAAAACTGGAGGAAGAGAGAATGCCCCGTGTGATACTTCCAAGGTTAAGCAATGGCAATAGGGGCACAAAAGCTCCTGTAAGCACCTTTTGAGGTAGTGTATTGTGGATTTTAACATGTGTTTAGGATCATTCTTCATTTCTAGATTCAACTTCAAGTTTTTTACAGATGGTGTTATATGCATCAAGAATTTGCTGAAATTTTATTGAATCCATTCTTCCCTCTACTCGTGATATGTTCACTGTGCCATTGGCTGCAACACAATCCAAAAGCATGATTGATCCACCCTCATGCTTAATGGTTGGAAAGATGTTTTTTTCCTGAAACTCTGCTCTTTTTTCTCCACAGATACCTTTGATCAATGTGGCCAAAGAGTTCTATTTTAACCTCATCGGTCCACAGGACTGTTCCAAAATGCTTCTGGCTTATTTAGATGTTCTTTTGCATACTTCTGATGCTGAATTTTATGGTGAGGATGCAGGAGAGGTTTTCTTATGACTCTTCCATGAAGGCCATATTTGTGCAGGTGTCTCAGAACAGCAGAACAATGTACCACAGCTCCAAAGTCTGCTAAATCTTTCTGAAGGTCATTTGCAGTCAAGCATGGGTTCTGATTTGCCTCTCTAACACTTCCACAAGAGGCTTTCATTGAAACTTTGCTTCGTCTTCCAGTTCTTATCTTGACCTTCACTGTTACTGTTAACATCTAATAATTACATTTCAAACTGAGGAAAAGGCAACTTAAAAATGTTTTGCTATCTTTTTATAGCCTTCTGCTTTTCATTTTCAGATTGTTATGGAAACAGCTGCTTAGAAGAACCCATGGCTGCTATTTTTTGCATAAGGTTAGAGAAGGTTGGGTTTTTATAAAGCTGAAAAATTTCCATTACCTGGCCTTTCCTAACAATGATAGTGAACAAGCCACAACCCAAACAGGCCAATTAAAGTCAGAAACCTTGGTCAAAGTTATCTGGGCAATAAAGGGATAGTCAGATGAGTGAGGTGGGGCGATAGGTCAGTCTAAAGAAGTGCGTTTTCCAGGCACACTTAAAACTGTGAGTGTTGAGAATTAATTGAATTGTCCTGGGTAGTGCAGTGCATTCCAGAAAATTGGCGCAGCACGCGAGAAGTCTTGGAGACAGGGATGGGAGGTTCAAATTATTAAGGATTTTAGATTTAAGTCATTAGCAGAATGGAAGGCAGGCATAGGGTGATAGAGATAAGACAGGAGATGTAGGGTGGTGCTGTACTGTGGAGTGCTTTGTGGGTGAGAGTGATAAGTTTGCATTGAACTCTGTGTCGGATAGGCAACCAGTGCAATGACTGGCACAGGGTAAAGGCATTAGTGTAGCAGTTGGAAAGAAATATGATCCTGGCTGCTGCATTCAGGATGGATTGGAGAGGAGAGTTTAGTAGGAGGGAAACTGATTAGTAGAGAGTTGCAATAATCCAGGCAAGAATGAATAAGAGCTACAGCAAGAGATTTTGCAGAATCAAAGGCAAGAAAAGATTGAAGTCAAGACATGTTTTTGAAGTGTAGTTGACATGAGGGAGAGAGTGATCGGATGTGGGGGAAGGTGTGTTGCTGTGGAATAATGGTAGAACCACACACGGAAATGGCAATATTGGGCATAGGTAAGTTAGTGGAGGGAGAAAACACAAGGAGTTCATTTTTTGACAGGTTCTGTTTCAGATAGAGGGAGAACATGATGTTGAAGATAGCGGTAAGACAATCACTGGTGTTTTGTAATAATTAATGCAGGTGTGATGTGAGGAGACAAGGTGTATACTTAGGTGTCATTAGAGATGGGACTGGAAACCAAATCTGATTGTTTGTCCAATAGGGGCAGTATGCAAGAAGAAGAGGAAGGGGCCTAGGACTGATCCTTCAGTAATCCCAACAGTAAGGGGGAGAGGAGGAGCCAGCAAAAGATACAGTGAAGAAGCGGTCAGAGGTAGAAGGAGGACCAGGAGAGAACTGTGCCTTTGTTAAATTTACATATTCTTGTATATTTATTTATTCAGGACTTGTTACCAGATGTGATACTCTAAAATATGACAATGTTCTTTTAAAAAAAATGTAGTGGTTTATTTGGATTCTTTCATCAAAAAAGATTATTACAGAAAAACATAAAAATAGGTGAAATGATTATAAAGAGATTGTCCATTTGTTCATAGCAAAGCTTGTATCCTTCTTTCCTGGAATTCTGCAAGGATCTGTTAATTCTGTCTCTGTCATAGACTTCTCTTGAAGCAACACGTGGTGATTAAGTTACATACCAGCTGTTCATTCAACATAGTGGCCGAACAGAGATGTCCCCTCGAGTGTGTGTCTCGTGGTGATGAAGAAGAGAGCGCCCCCTAGAGTAAGCCCCCCTTATATATCCGTCTCTCAGAGCACGTGGTCTCTATATATGGGGTTGACATTTACCATGAGCTAAACTTATAGAAATAGCATATGTAGTGTCAGCGGAAAACCATGTGTTCAGTACAGAACTGAGTGTAGTAAGAAATATATCCAATTATTAATATTTAACAATTCCCCTTTTGAGGGTGACAGACATTAGTTGGAACCCTAAAAATATAATAAGATCTTTCTTCCTTTCTTCTTTTTTGGCAAAATAATTTAATATCCATAATAATAATAATAATATCAGATTATTGTTATACGTGCTCAATAACATAATGATGTGAATTCATGTTATGGTAAGCCGTGAACAATATTCATATAACATATGTAATTATACTTCCCTAAATCTAAATTGAAGCATCTCAGGTCCAGTCATCATCATCTGATGTCATCTGGTCTTCATTTTGATGTCTTCTGTCTCCTTCTTGGTTCTTTTAAAACATAGTCTTTATATTGTAATTCCTTTGTAATAGCATATAGATGTTGTAGAAATCGTGTCGTGTGTCAAATCAAAGTCCATAAATTCAAATGTTGATAAGAAAACAAAATCTATAGATGAAATGTAGCTTTAATATCTGTGCAGTGTCACCTTTAAAAACCTGGGCTTACATTGGCTCGCCTTGGATATTTCTGGAATCCTCCATCGGCACTGGTCTTTGGTCAGCTAAGCAAGGGTTAAAATAACTCTTCCTTGCTAAACATAGCATTAGCACCATAACCAGTCCTCAGTCCTAATGCACAGGACACATGTCAGGGTCGTAGCTTCCTGACAATTACCTTATAGTTCACCAGCTTTTCATTGAAGCTTGCAGGTGATAGGAAACCACTGGAACTTGATAAAAACGTGATAACACAGTTCATCTCAGCATCATCGTCCTCTGGTTGTCAGGTTAGATACTTTAATTGTGACTGTCAGTGGTGGATACTGCACTTGTAATTGACACAGTCTATTACTCAGAAATCATAGCTTTGTTACCTGCTGGGACTTCTGGATTGCATTCTTCTTGCAACTAGTAAGAATCAATTGAATTTAGAAATATGAAAAGTCTTTACTATCGTAAATTCAGTATCTTTCTTGAAGTCTTCATTCCCTATTCTATACCAAATCTGGTAATTTTCCTAACCTATAATATCACAGCGTACCATAGCAATCAGTAATATCCATATAATTATTATCAGAATATTAATATGGAATTCAAGTTTGAAATAATAAAACAATAATAAGTGATAATACATTATTATCCATATTCTTCATGTGATGGAACATTTTTATGTCATAGGTGTAATTACCTTTTTCAACCCATAGGTGTCAGTGTGTTTTATGTAACAAGTATTTTCATCTTCATTACGAAAACTTTATTAATAGAATATATTTATTAGACCAATAATATGTAAGAATGTATAGTCATGAGCCAAAATAAGAATATATGAGTGAATGAAAGAATTGTTGCATATAACTCAGAATTGAAACATTTTTCCTTTGTAATGGAACCATATCATCGCTATATTTAATGAAGCAATATTCTCATACTAGACATTACTTTATTAAATATTGATGTTTTTTTCTTGATTGACAGAAAAAATAAAAATTTAAGAATTGAAAATAAAAATAAAGTAAAAATAATTAAAATTGAAAATGAAAAATAAAAATAAGAATAAAAATAAGGCCTTTATGTTGATACCAAATGCAGAATAGCTATGTCCTCAATAACATATACCCTTAATATTTCCATGATCTGGATTATTTCATATTTGTCATAAACTTGAATTGCCAAAATATTCAAATTATGCAACTTTGCATGTAATACTCTTCTTAGTGTAAAGAAAAGACTCTTTATAATACTTAATGTTATTATCCCCAATACTTATACCATTGTACCTTATTTATATTTCTTCTTTATTAAAATGTGTGAAGAGGTATTAATCAAATGTGATGATGTAGTCAGGCTTTTCCCTCTTAATACTAAAAAATATTGTTTTATGAAATAATTCATTTATCAAAACCAAAATTAAAAGTAATTAATTTATAAATTGTGTAAATTTTATACTTCCTTTATACCATATATTTGTCTGAAGATGTGTAACCATTAAAATTAATTTAAATGTAGATTTTCTTAATAAACCATTTTGATGTGTGATTACAATTATCCACAATTAACTAAATCAAGAAATAACAATTACTAAAGAAATATAGAAATATATGTTGTGTAGATAATATTTAATTATGTATCTTAATATTTTAATAATTTAACTGATTTGCATTATTTCCCAAAAAGACCAAATTTTTTTCCTCTAACATACAGAGTCCTGAGGCCTCTTTCATACATCATTACTCTCTTAGCAGCTGCTCATACACGCATCTGTCATCTGTCACTCAGACTGTGTCACATACTGTATAAGTTCACACCACAGATTCCACATACAAAGGTGTGAATACATAAATATAACCCAAATAATTATATCCTAATTATCAATGCACATTGTAAACTATTAAATGTAATCTTAATATTTCTTTGAATATTCCACAAAGACACATAACATAAATATATGCTGTATAACTATACTTGAAACTTGGCCCTAGGAAAAAATTCATTTGATTTGCAAAAGCTGAGACCCCTCAAAAATTCTTTTCACTAAGGCTACAGGCTAAGTTACAAAAGCTGAAACGGGTGTGGAATCCCTATTGTTCAGATTTCACATGCTGTGACTTGTCATGTCATGCCATGCAGTAAAGACATACACACAGAAAACATTTAAGATGCAGTTAGTTATTTTCTTTTAAGTGTTAAATATATAAAATCATGCAGTTATTACAACTTCTTGTGTAAATAAAGGCATAAATCCTTGTAAGAGAATTTTTTCCGATTAAGTCCTGCTTTGAAATGAAAGTTCTAAGGAAAAATAAAAGATAAGGTTAATATCATATTCATCCAGAAACAAAACAATTGTAATATCCTAGACATATATGTACTGGAGTAAATTTTAATTTTCACTAAAAAATACAGTTCGACAATCTCTACTTATACAAACACTCTATATTCTGTATGAATATATATATCTATCTACAAAACTTTAGAACTACAGAATTATGCTCTATATAATAATTTCATACAACTGACAAATACATTGTATAACACTTTTACACAACATATAAGCATTTTTAGCCAATTCCTAAACCCAATCTTATTTCTCTGTAAAAAATGTCCTGAAAAATTCTTGCCATTTTGAAGCTAATGGATTCTCTGAGCAGAGTGCTCAGTTTACAGCCAATGATCTCACTCTGCAAAGTCAGCTGCTTCTGGCAGTCAAGTTCTGCCATTTGCCTTTTTACAGAAAGAAGGTCAGAACTCAAATATGTGATTTTCTTCGTTCTTCATAGATTTGATTATGGGGATAACTCAGTTTAGGAGGTTTTGATACTTCTGAGAAGATTTTACAAAGTTAGCATGACTTATCTTCCTTTCACGATTCTAATGTTTTCTAGCAAAATCAAGGGATTGCGCACATTCAAATAAAGAATCTTTTTGGGACGCAATAACATGAGATGCAGGATTTAGAAACCCAAATTTGTTTACAAACTCTTTATCATGGACTGTGTTTTGACATTTTCAACGAGCATTCTGTACAACCGATCAAATATGGACATGAATGTAAAAGTACATTCTTTCCGACCAATCCTTAATTTTTGAAGAATATCAATATCTGGATAATTTTTATTTGATGCACAAAAATTCAGAATTTTTAATCTGTCTTTATTGTTTAAATTTATATGTGATTCACCAGATATCACCTCCCTACTAACCAGAATCCCTCAATGTCTGTCCACTATTTCATCCTTCTTCTCCACTAGATATCTGAAACTCAACATGGACAAAACAGAATTCATCATCTTTCCCCCATCTCACGTGACCCCCCCTACGAACCTATCAATTACAGTAAATGACTGCCCACTCTCCCCAGTCCCACAAGCTCGCTGCCTCGGAGTAATCCTTGATGCTGATCTCTCCTTCAAACCACATATCCAAACCCTTTCCACTTCCTGCCGACTTCAACTCAAAAATATTTCACGCATCCGTTCATTCCTCACCCAAGAATCTGCAAAAACCCTAGTCCATGCCCTCATCATCTCTCGCCTTGACTACTGCAACCTCATGCTCTGCGGCCTCCCATCAAACACTCTCGCACCCCTCCAATCTATTCTAAACTCTGCTGCCCGGCTAATCCACCTGTCCCCCCGCTATTCCCCAGCTTCTCCCCTCTGTCAATCCCTTCACTGGCTCCCAATTGCCCAGAGACTCCATTACAAAACCCTAACCATGACATACAAAGCCATCCACAACTTGTCTCCTCCATACATCTGTGACCTCGTCTCCCGGTACTTTCCTGCACGCAACCTCCGATCCTCACAAGATCTCCTTCTCTACTCCCCTCTTATCTCCTCTTCCCACAATCGCATACAAGATTTCTCTCGCGCATCACCCCTACTCTGGAACTCTCTACCACAACATATCAGACTCTCACCTACCATCGAAACCTTCAAAAAGAGCCTGAAGACCCACCTCTTCCGACAAGCCTATAACCTGCAGTAACCACCGATCGACCAAACCGCTGCACGACCAGCTCTACCCTCGCCTACTGTATTATCACCCATCCCTTGAAGATTGTGAGCCCTCGCGGGCAGGGTCCTCTCTCCTCCTGTACCAGTTATGACTTGTATTGTTTAAGATTATTGTACTTGTTTTTATGTATACCCCCCTCACATGTAAAGCGCCATGGAATAAATGGCGCTATAACAATAAATAATAATAATAATAATAATAATAATATCCTTAAAGATAACCGCCTGGAAAAGGATACAGGAAGCCACATTTTAAACAACTGATTTTTCTCCTCTTTTGTCAAATCAAACTTATCAACAAAGCTCCCAAATATCTCCGAGTTTCTACACACATGGATTTTGTTATCATATATAGGAATGATTTTGCATAATTTTAACAAATTTTTCCTAACTTTAATTTGGAGTTGAGCCTCTGAGTGGTCTATTTTTAGTGGTACGTCTGTCTCTCGTACGTCATCTACGTCAGTTCTGAAGTCTCCTCCTACTCCTCCATCTTTTTCCATGTCTGCAAG
Organism: Dendrobates tinctorius; assembly: GCF_039654945.1. Classification (NCBI taxonomy): domain Eukaryota; kingdom Metazoa; phylum Chordata; class Amphibia; order Anura; family Dendrobatidae; genus Dendrobates; species Dendrobates tinctorius. The sequence continues at coordinate 49,080,538 of NW_027361696.1, read as the reverse complement.
GTCACCTTGAATGGCTGCTGCAGACACATGCCTCTCATCTTGTAACTGTTTCTCCACAATACAATCAATCTCAGGAACATCACTACTTTCCTTTCCACAATCATTTTTGGATTTCTCTGATACAACCTTGTGATATACGTCAACCAATTGTAAAATATTTTTCAATTTCTCTCTTTCTCTATTAAAGGACACCAGCTTAGAATCTAACTTTAGATTTTCCATTTCACATTCTGCATATAAGCTGAGCCATAAAATGTCTAAATTAGACTTGTCTACAGACATAAATTTCAATTTACTTTGCTTAGAAAAAGAAGTAATGACATCCATGTTTCTTACCTTGAAATATCTCAGCTTGTAGTTCCTTTCAAAGCTGGGCTTTTGTCTTCACATGTCTATCTTGTAGTACATCTGTCTTTGTAGTACTTCTCAATCCATCTGGCAATTCTTAGTCCTCACTTCTAGGTTCTGTCTGATTCTTGTGACTTGTCCATAGTAGTGGAGTTCCTGATAACTTGCACATCTGACATTAGCAAAGCTCTTTAAGGCTATGTGCACACATAGTTTTCGGTGGTGCGGATTTTTCCGCGTGGATTTTGGAAAAAACGCAGGTCAAAAAGACCTGCGGTTTAGGCTGCAGTTTAGCCCTTCGGTTTCACACCTCTACAATGAAGGAGATGTGAAAACGCAGCGGATTCCGCACAAACAATTGACATGCTACGGATTGTAAACCGCAGCAAATCCGCGCAGAAATATCCGCAACATGTGCACAGCGTTTAGGGCTTGTTACCAGATGTGATACTCTAAAATGTGACAATGTTCTTTTAAAAAATGTAGTGGTTTATTTGGATTCTTCAATCAAAAAAGATTATTACAGAAAAACATAAAAATAAGTGAAATGATTATAAAGAGATTGTCCATTTGTTCATAGCAAAGCTTGTATCCTTCTTTCCTGGAATTCTGCAAGGAACTGTTAATTCTGTCTCTTGAAGCAACACGTGGTGATTAAGTTACATACCAGCTGTTCATTCAACGTAGTGGCCGAACAGAGATGTCCCCTCGAGTGTGTGTCTCATGGTGGTGAAGAAGAGAATGCCCCTTAGAGTAAGTCCCCCTTATATATCCGTCTCTCAGAGCACGTGGTCTCTATATATGAGGTTAACATTTACCGTGAGCTAAACTTACAGAAATAACATATGTAGTGTCAGTGGAAGACCATGTGTTCAGTACAGAACTGAGTGTAATAAGAAATATATCCAATTATTAATATTTAACAGTCCTTGAGGCTGCGGAGCGAGGAAGAGCTGATGATCCACAGTGTCAAATGCTGCAGAGATCCAGGAAAATCAGCATATAGTAGTGATCATTAGATTGAGCTGTTAGTAGATCATTGGAGACTTTAGTGAGGGTAGTTTCAGTAGAGTGTAAAGAGCGGAAGCCGGATTGTAGAGGGTCAAGAAGAAAGTTATCTGAGAGATAGCGGATAAGACGGGAGTGGACCAAGCGTTCCAGTAGTTTATGAATGAATGAATAGCCTATACTGTAAATCTGCTTCGTTATATAGAATTATACCCTGTTGGCATATGCAGCAGGAATGGACTTATTATAAGTGAAGGGAGGACTTTATACTAGCCTGACAGCAGATGGCGATGGTGTGAAGTTATATGTTTGCTGTATTGTGGGGAGGGAAGTTCTCTGTTGTTGTTACTTTTACTTTCGATTTTGAGTGTATTATGCCAGCAGCACGGGCTGTGTGCTTCTGAATTCTTACCTCATGTTTACCCATATGAAGTAAATGCTGTTAACTCAAGATAACTTGTTCAGTGAAGTTCTCTTATGTGTACCGGTGGATTCTCAAAAGATACACTCTGCTATACCCCCCTCCACTGTAGTTGGAATATGCATGAACCAGGAGGTTCAGAATAATCACAGTTTGCTATCATGCAAGATACTCACTTGGAATCAATGACTTTTGTGGAAACTCTTTAGTACAGGATAAGGTCTCACTGGAATTTACGGCAGTACTTAAAAAAGATTCAGTCTTGCAGAAATCTTTGCTTGTACAACTACTGATGTCAGTGGAACTGTTATAATATTCTGAAAGAGATTAAAATCCGGTGGGGAGAAGAACCAGGTCCAATAAAAAAAAACATTTTGAAACGCCCAATTGAGGAGAGGTTCTGGGTTGTTAGAGGACAGCGGAGAATTACTTGTTTGGAAGTTTAATAAATTAACCACATCAAAGTTGTTATCCTCTTAGTATATTGCAGTCATCATACCATGTAGCGCTGTGTACTTATAATTGCTCATTTTGCCTTTCGACCCAAATAATTTTTCTCTTTTAGCTGCTCTGCTCTATGTAGAAACAGGAAGTCTGTTGTGACTGCATGAGTCATCTCTTTCTTCAGCTCCCTCCTCCCCCTGCCAGGGACTTTTGCAGAGACTCATAACTCATACAGGAATAATTGACCTCCTGTTTCTACATAGAGCCTTGAAGGATTCAGCTAGTCTGATTTTATCATGTGATGTCATAAACTTAATGGAAAAGAGAAGAATTATCTGGGTAGAAAGGCAAAATGAGCAATTGTAAGTGCACAGGACCATATAATATGATGAATGCAATATATTAAAAAGACCAAAATTTAGATTGGAGGAGGAGGGCTTTTTTTAGTTGGCAACTGACACATTCAGCAATATTTGGCCACTGATAAACAAGTGTGTTCACTAGAGGACTAAGTATCACTTGGCTGTTGTCAATATTTTTTTAAACAGCATATATTTCCAGAAGGAATAATGGAAGTACTAATTAATGCAGACTTCTAAGAAAATATGCTCTGATTATTAATTCATTAACAATATTTTTTTTTTATAGGTCATGAAGTCAGTGTCAGGCTGTCCTTTATCATAGTCGCCAAAACTTGACTAATGGGATACTTGGCAATGGGACATACAGTAATCAAAGTGGACAAACCCTTTAACCCCTTTACACCCAAGGGTGGTTTGCATGTTAATGACCAGGCCAATTTTTACAATTCTGACCACTGTCCCTTTATGTGGTAATAACTCTGGAACGCTTTCACGGATCCTGGTGATTCTGACATTGTTTTCTCATGACATATTGTACTTCATGATAGTGGTAAAATTTATTTGATATGACTTGCATTTATTTGTGGAAAAAAAACAGAAATTTGGCAAAAGTTTTGAAAATGTCGCAATTATTCAACTTTGAATTTTCATGCCCTTAAATCACAGAGATATGTCACACAAAACACTTAATAAGTAACATTTCCCACATGTGTTTACTTTACATCAGCACAATTTTGGAACCAAAATTTTTTTTGTTAGGAAGTTATAAGGGTTAAAAGTTGACCAGCGATTTCTCATTTTTACAACAAAATTTACAAAGCCTTTTTTTAGGGACCACATCACATTTGAAGTCACTTTGAGGGGTCTATATGATAGAAAATCCACAAAAGTGACATCATTCTAAAAACTGCACCCCTCAAGGTGCTAAAAACAACATTCAAGAAGTTTATTAACCCTTCAGGTGCTTCACAGGAATTTTTGGAATGTTTTAAAAAAATGAATATTTAACTTTTTTATATATATGCAGGTAAACCACTGTGTGTGCGCATGGCAGATCTTGGAAGGGAAGGAGTGCCGTTTGACTTTTCAATGCAAAATTGTCTGGAATTAAGATTGGACGTCATGTCGCATTTGGAGAGCTCTTGATGTGCCCAAACCGTGGAAACCCCCCACAAGTTACACCATTTTGGAAAGTAGACCCCCTAAGGAAGTTATCTAGATATGTGGTGAGTACTTTGAACCCCCAAGTGCTTCACTGAAGTTTATAATGTAAAGCCATAAAAATACAAAATCAGATTTTCTTCACAAAAATGACTATTTTGCCCCCAATTTTTTATTTTTCCTAGGGTAACAGGAGAATTTGGACCCCAAAAGTTGTTGTACAATTTGTCCTGAGTATGCTGATACCCTTTATGTGTGGATAAATCATTGTTTGGGCGCATGACAGAGCTCAGAAGGGAAAGAGCGCTCTTTGACTTTTCAATGCAAAATTGGCTGGAATTGAGATGAGACACCATGTCACATTTGGAAAGCCCCTAATGTGCCCAAACAGTGGAAACCCCTTAATTATAACTCCAACCCTAACCCCAACACACCCCTAACCCTATTCCTAACCCTAACTATAACCCTAACACACCCCTAATCCCAACCGCAACCCTAACCATAACTTTAGCCCGAATCCTAACCCTAACTTTAGCACCAACCCTAACCCTAACTTTAACCCCAACCTTAACCCTAACTTTAACCCCAACCCTAATGCTAACTAAAGCACTAATCATAACCCTAGCCCTAACCCTAACCTTAATGGGAAAATGGAAATAAACACATTTTTTTATTTTAATATTTTTCCCTAACTAAGCAGGTGATAAGGGGGGTTTGATTTACTATAGATAACAGGTTTTTATAGTGGGTTTTTAGGTTTGGCAGCTGTCACATCACTAACTAAAAGACGCTTTTTATCGCAAAAATAGTTTTTGCATCACCACATTTTGAGAGCTATAATTTTTCCATATTTTGGCCCACATAGTCATGTGAGGTGTCTTGTTTTTTGCGGGACGAGTTGACTTTTTTTTGGTACCATTTTCAGGCATATGACATTTTTTGATCAGTTTTTATTCCGATTTTTGGGTGGCAGAATAAACAAAAACCAGCAATTCATGAATTTCTATTGGGGGGCATTTATACTGTTCTGCGTGTGGTAAAATTGATAAAGCAGTTTTATTCTTCAGGTCAGTGCGATGACAGTGATACCTCATTTATATCTTTTTTATGTTTTGGTGCTTTTATACAATAAAAACTATTTTATATAAAAAAATGATTATTTTTGCATCTCTTTATTCTAAGAGCTATAACTTTTTTATTTTTACGGTGATGGAGCTATATGGCAGCTTGTTTTTTGTGGGACAAGATGACATTTTCAGCGGTACCAAGTTTATTTATATTCGTCTTTTTGACTGCGTGTTATTCCACTTTTTGTTCGGCGGTATGATGATAAAGCATTGTTTTCTTGCCTTGTTTTTTTTTTAATGGTGTTCACTAAAGGGGTTAACTAGTGGGACAGTTTTATAGGTCGGGTCATTACAGATGCGGCGATACTAAATATGTGTACTTATATTGTTTAGATTTTTTTTATTTAAATATTTATTGATGGAATAAATATTGATTTTTTTAATTATTTTTTATTTTTCTAAATATTTTTACAAATATTTAAACATTTTTTATTTATTCAATTCTTACTTTTACACTGTGTTCCACTATGCGATACTCGTTTTGTGCAGGCTGATCGCTTCTATAGCATGCAGATCTGCATGCTATAGAAGCTGTCAGCGATGCACTTTATGCACACTGACCTGACAGACTTCCTGATATGCACTGCACATGACAGGAAGTCTCTCATCTCTGGAGACCTGGATGTTGTCATGACAACATCGGGTCTCCATGGCAGCGATCTGGACCCTGAGTCATGACGTGGGGTCTCCGATCCAAAGGCAGATCATGTTTGATTGCAGTGTTCTGGGGGTTAAAGTGCCCCCGGAACACTGAGAGAATCAGCTGACACCCTGCAGGGATCAGCCGCGCTCCCCCCGCTCATGATGTACTATACCATCCATGGGCATTAAGGCCCAGGGCACATGGACGGTATAGTATGTCAAGTGTCGTGAAGGAGTTAAAATTAAGATACTTTATAACTCATGATTCCTAGGTGTGGGCTAAGCACTAGGAGGGATTGGGTTAAAAAAACATTCATCCACAGGTTGTGGAAGAAAATGAACCGGACCGGGGGTTCCTCTCTTGCGCCTGTTCCGGAACTGTTGGGGCTGTCACCATTTTTGTCCGGGGAGAAAGGTTTCCAACCTGGACCGACCTTTGCACTCGAGAACAGGGGGGCATGACTTTGATAAAAGGTCCTGTGTGCAGGAAAGGGAGAGGAGACTGGGTGGGAAGACAGAGCGTGCAGCAGGAGAAGTTTGGTGCTCCGTCCCCTGAGCATCGTGATAGTGTAGGCTCACGCTGTAGATTACCTGTGTCCAGGTACTGTGACTGTGGACAGCGATCTGCCATGTTCCCGTTGTCTCCCGGGAATGAAACTTTCAGACGCTCTGGGTCGGTGGTTGCTGCATGTGTGCCGCCTAAGACAGACCAGGTAACTCATCTAAAACTGTGTCATTCCTCACCCACATACTACTGCCGAGCTGAGTCACGCTCCAGCGGTATTACAGACAGCGCTGTACCTCGTCCAACGAACCTTGGATCTAGGACCCCGCTTAGGCCTGTTTCACATTTCCGTCTTTCAAGGTCAGTCAAAATCCGCTAGGCGGTTAAAAAATGGATCCGCCTCCGTCATGGGCCAAACTGATGCCACTGGATCCGTTATGTATACGGATCCGCTGTAGACGGCAAGAGGGTGAAATTTAAAGCAATCGCGTCCTGGAAAAAGATAGAGAGGGAGAGAGAGAGAGAGAGAGGGAGAGAGAGAGAGATTTTTTTCTTCCACGGCCTTTCCGTAAAATCCCTGCCAGAGCAAATCTGCCGTGCATGCGCAATACAAAATAGCGGACTGTCGCTCTGAAAAAACGTTTCAGAGTCCGTCTCCTCCGCCCGGGAGCCACTAAAATTCTGACGGATCTGTCAAAAAACGGGTGAGACGGACGACCGTCAGTCAAAATCCGCCACTAATGTAAGTCTATGGGGGAAAAACGGATATGCCAAAAAAGGGGCGGATCCGTTTTTTTAAAAAAGTGGCGGATTTTGACTGACGTCAAAAAACGGAAATGTGAAAAAGGCCTTAGGATGACAAGGACTCGCCGCCATCACCAGGAACCGGACCCCCCACTTCTTCACGATGACACCGGAGTCATCACACGCCACTTGTGTGAGCGCCACTGTTTGAACCTAAGGCTCTGCAGTCGGGAAGCCGGCAGACTGATAAGTTAACCCTTTCATGAACAGTTGCTTTACCTTTTACCTCACCTTGCACCCATACCGTGGTAATATCACCTCCCATACCCCTGCTTAACCTATTACCTTCCTGCGTGAAGTATATCTCTGTTAATAAACCTGTTAACCCTTGTTCTGCCTCCTGTCTGTCACTGCATCCCGTTACCTGCTCACACTTGCACTCCATTGTAGTTAGCTGGAAGGATATGTACTAGAGGAACTGTACCTGTAAAAGTAGTGGGTTCTTATTGTGATGTTGCAAAGGGTTAAGGTTAGGGCTAAAGGTATGGGTAGGCTCTGAAATGTCTATTTCAGGGTTAGGGTTAGGTTTAGGGTATATTTCAGCAAATTATTTTCTTTCCTTTAAACTAAGAATTCTAGAGTATATCTTCTTAGAATTATATCTGTTTCAATGTTCCTCTATTACTCTTCCTGGAAGTTTGCGAATAAACTGACAATTACAGGTTACTAGTTGTGGGTGTGTTCATACTGTCCAATCAATACTGATGATGTCACAATGCATATGGACCAGCCTATTTTACATGCAGAATGATTACACCCAGCTGTCAATTTATTTATACATTTCCAGGAGAAGTAACAGAGGAACGGCTTAATACAGAGTTATTTTAAAAAAAAATAGATGCTGAAAAGATAATTCCATGGCTTTAATTATTCTCAGTTTTGATTTGCGCCGGTTTTAACCCTTCCCCGCCATCCCTTTAATTTTCCTAATTACTTGATCTGATGACTTCATTGTACATAAAGCACTGAGTTTCATTTTCCCTGCATTTCATGATATATTCAACCAAGTTTCCCATCCCAGTACTGCTGTAGCTGTTGGGGCACAGGAGCCCACTTTTCTTTTCTGAAAATGGCAAATCTGAAAGAGAATGATACATATTTTCTATTGTTCCGAATGCATATACATATAAATATATTATATACAAATATTTATAAAAATGTAATGTTTTGTGTACGCAGCTCCTATGCAGCCCTATGTATGTCCATAGTTACAGACTACAAATATGCATCTGCACAGTCTAATCCTGCCATCATTATTTTCAGACTTACAGCCATTGCTGTTGGCAGAAAAGGGACATTTTTTAAGCCACATCCTCGTGTTGCCCCCTTCACACAAACAGAGCAAGAGCTCCCTTTAGGCTAAGTGCACACGTACCGGAACTCTTGCGGAAATTACCGCGAGAATTCCGGAATTCCAGTCCGCGGGAAAATCGCATTTTAAATTCCCGCGATTTTCCCGCGGAAAAACTAGCATTTTGCAAGCGTAATTAGCTTGCAAAATGATAGCGTTTTCCAAGCGATCTGTAGCATCGCTTGGAGAACTGATTGACAGGTTGGTCACACTCGTCAAACATAGTGTTTGACAAGTGTGACCAACTTTTTACTACTGAGGCCGCCTATGCGGCATCAGTAGTAAAAGATAGAATGTAAAAAAAATAAAAAATGGTGTTATTCTTACCTTCTGACGTCCCGCGCAGGCGTTCCCAGTAATCCTTTGCGAAAATGCCCGCGATGACGTCCGTTCTCGCGGGATCGCGATGTCTCGCGGTAATTCGCGATGCTGTCGCGCGAATGACCGCGAGACTTCGCGATCCCGCGAGAACGGACGCCGTCGCGGGCATTTTCGCAAAGGATTACTGGGAACGGGAGCGTGGAGAGAGGCAGGAAGGCTGCGCGGGACGACGGAGGGTGAGAATAACAATATTTTTTATTTTTAAATTCTATTTTTTACAGGGATATGGTACCCAAAGCCCTCCGGGCCGTGGGTACCATCTGCAATTGTTCTGCTTACTTTCCGCATGGTGTGCACAACCACATGCGGGAAGTAAGCGGAACAATGCATTCCTATGGGGGCGGGATCGCCGCGATTCCGCAAATTAATGAGCATGCTGCGGTTTTTGCCGCGAAGCGATTCCGCTGCGGTAAAAACCGCAGCATTAGCACAGCATTGCGGAATCCCATAGGAATGCATGGGATGCTTATTTTTCGCGTTTTCGAGGCAAAATCGCGCGGTTAAAACCGCCGCGGAAACGCGAAAAAAACGCTACGTGTGAACTCAGCCTTACTCTTTGGAAAAGGTTGTAAAAAAATTATGCCTTTTTTTCAGCTTGAGACACCCATAAATTCGCCATGATAAATTCTGAAAATTAGAACTTTTTGAACTTTTTGATACTACAGGAAAGTTATAGAAAAGTGGTCTGATCGCAAATCATAAACCATACCTATAAAATCTGACTACACTCGGGGTTTGCTTCTAGTCTGTGTCCATGGAGACAAAGCTGTAAACATAAAAAATACGTGATTTTTTTTTCAACTTGTCACTGTTTTGCTAAAGTTTATTTACCCATGTTTATTACTATTAAACCCTTCACGAACTTGAGATTTTTTAGTTATTTTGCTTTCATTTTTTAACCCCCTTCCCAGAGCCATACATTTTTTTATTTTTTCGGCAATATAGCCATGTGAGGGCTTGTTTTATTGTGGGACTGCATTGATTTTTCCATACAGTTTACTGTAAAACAGGGAAAAAAAATCCAAATGCGGTAAAATTGCAAAAAAAAGTGCAATTCCACAATTTTTTTTTTTTTTTTACTATGTTTGCTAAATGCTAAAACTGACCTGGCAATTTGCTTCTCCAGGTGATTATGAGTTCACGGATACCAAATATGTTTAGCTTATTTTTTATTTAAGCGGTGAAAAAAATTCAAAGTTTGTAAGAAAAATAAATGGCACCATTTTCTGAAACCCGTAGCGTCTCCAGTTTTCAGGATCTGGGGCTGGGTGAGGGCTTTTTTGTTGCGCGCCAAACTGATGTTTTAATAATACCATTTTGGGGTAGAGACAATGATTTGATCGCCCGTTATTGCATTTTATTGCAACGTTGCGGCACCCAGAAAAACTTAATTCTGGCGTTTTGATTTTTTTTCCCGTTACGCCATTTACTTTATATTTTGATATATCGGGCGTTTCTGAAAGTAGCAATATCAAATAGGTATTATTTATTGTTTTATTTTGAATGGGGCAAAAGGGGGGTGATTTGAACTTTTATATTTTTAAAATTTTTCAAATATTTTTAAATCCATTTATTTTTCTAGTTTTTACTTTCCTCAATACTCTCCTTCGGAGACTTGAAGCTGTGATCGCCCGATCGCTTATGCTACACATAGTACTTCTTCAGCACTGCTATGTGTAGCAAAAATTATCATCTTCCGTGAACTTGTCATGCCAACTCATCGGTGTCCCACGATCATGTGACGGGTGCCTCAATTGGCTGGGATTTTGACGCGATTCCTGTAAGCGTGAGTTAAATGCCGCTGTCAGAGATTGACAGCAACGTATAACATGTTATGAACCGCGGGTGGATTGCAGTTCCATCTGCAGTGTCTGAACGGTACTCAGTCGACGGGCTCCTGTCAAAGCACTCTGTCGTCCCAGGCTCTGCTCTGCCCAGATGCCTCTCACCTGATTTTACCTCACAGGCGTCCTGCGCGCCCAAAGTTCCCGCCCAAACTGTCTGGTCACTCGTGCACTGCATCCCTGCCCACTTAGGCTGGGTTCATACTGCGTTATTGCAGTCCATATATAACGGATTGCATTGCACAGCGGCATAACGTGATGTAACGCAATCCGTTGATGCTGCCATTCACTACCATTAACGAGCGCATCGCTAACGCATGCCATAATCGGCATGCGCTAGCGATGTGCCGTCATTCTGTGATGGACTCTTGAACGCGGTCTGCAGCGTCCGAGGGTCCGTCACCGCTATTGCAGATAAAGCATGCTATGCGTTGAACGGACTGCATTAACGCAGTATGAACGTGGCCTTAGCCATGCCCCCTTTTCTCAAACACCGAGTGCGGTCTGGAGTCTCAAGCTTTCCACCCCGCAATATAGGTGACAGACCCGACGGTTCTGGACCCTTCATGGAGGAGACATGCCTAATTAGTTCCTTCCCATTCCTGCTCTATCAAGTAAAATTCTGTGCATACTACGAGAACAGGAGCATATATAGACACATTTACCCTCTGTCCTGGGTCCGTGCATATCCCCATTGGTAAGCTTCCCTCCACATCAGTAGGGTAGCTACCGGGGGGGTAGAGGGGGGCGGTCACCTTGGGCCCCGCGCTCTGAGGGGGCCCACCGGAGCTACACTAATGTAACTGTATCGGCGTGCACAGCCCCCTGAGAAAGCGGTGGGGGGCCCCACCTCACAGCCAGCAATGTCGTCCTGGGCTGGGCTAATCTGCACACAGGACCTGTGATGAGGTCACAGGACGGGCGAAGTCAGGGGTCTCATGATCAGGGGCTTCCGTGGCTGCAGGACTCTGCTGTGCTCTGCTGGTTGTCATGGTGCTGGATGAGGTGAAGTTTATGTGTGGGGTCAGGAGGGGTTTACAGGGTGAATGTAGCAGAGCTGTGTTTGTATGAGGTGTACAGAGTGGAGCCGTGTGTGTAGAAGGTGTACGAAGCAGAGATATGCATGTATGAGGTGTATGGAGGAGCGGAGCCGTGTATGTATGGGGTGAGCGGAGCTGTTTGTGTACAAGGTGTACGGAGCGGAGCCGTGTGTGTACAAGGTGTACGGAGCGGATGGGGGGGTTGTTATGATTGAGTCACCGTAGGAGGCAAAAAACAGCAATGCTAGCTAAGTCAAGAAAACCAGAGAGGTTGGCAACCATCGGATTGCAGACCCCTGATCCTATCCACAACAACTAACAGTAGCCGTGGGGGGTTCCTACGATGCCCTAGACCCCTCGATCACAGCCGGAGAATTAAATAGGCCTAAAGAAAGAAAGGGGAAATCTAAACTGCCCCAGAGCAGACCCCAAAGCAATAGGCAGCCCCCAACATATAATGACGGTGAAGCAAGATGAAAACACTAACACAGACAGAAAGATAGACTGAGCAAAGACGGGGCCCAAGCTAACTAGATAGGAAAGGACAGGAAGACTGCTGTCTGCAATCTGTGAAAAACCCTATGAAAATAAGAGCCAACAGACTGACAGTGAAAAAGGCCCTGAAGACGCTAGGCTTCAAAAAAGCTATGTCAGTACTCAGGAATATTCTGAAGACAGAGCAACCGGCAAAAGGAGATTCAGCTCACCCCAGCAGGGAATGGCAGAATCCAGAAAAGCAAGGAAAACAAAAACAAAACACAAAAGCTAACAGGCAAAGCAGAAAACTTAGCTTTAGAGGAGCAGGAATCAGACTGGTGTCCTAGAAGTCCACAGAGAAATCACTTGCAGGGCAGAAGGGCGTCGGCAGCCTTATATCCAGTCCATGACTCCACTCAGCCAGTCATCCTCATTAGGCTCAGGTGCCTGATAATCAGGCTCATTACCTTCCTTTATCAGAATAGGGAGTTCACCAGACCTCAGTGACCAAGGGGAAAATGAACTCACAACAGGGGGTGCTGCCTTATACTACAGTCTGCCTATAGGGGATGGGGGGCTGCCTTATATTACAGTCTGCCTCTAGGGTGGAATTGCTGCCTTATACTACAGTCTGCATATGGGGGGATTGCTGCCTTATATTACAGTCTGCTTATGGGGGGCTGCAATATACTATTGAGTCTGCCTATGGGGGGCTGCATTATACTGTACAGTCTGCCTATGGGGGCTGCATTATACTATATTGAAGACTATCTGGTGTATCATATTATATGGAGGCTATCTAGGGGGCCATCATACAATGTGGAGATTTCAGTGAGGGGGCCATCATACAGTGTTGGAGCCATCATTGGGGGATAGTAAGGGGTCAGTATGTATATAGTGAGGGGCATTTCTTGTGTATAGGGGAGCTGTACAGGGGGGGAGACTCAGGACATTATTAAATGCAAAGTGGGAAATTATTGTTATAGGGGAACTCAGGTTACTGTGACTGTCAAACGGGGCATACAGAGGGCAATATTACATTCTAGGGGACAAAATGTGGGTGCTGTTTTCTAGGGCACTTGTACCAGGCAACACTATATTATAGAGGGATGCTTTAGAATTTAGAGGTCACACAGAACCACACAATAGATCAAGTAATAGGGACAAATACAGCAGCAGCGGCTCAATATTGGGGTATCAGGTGCAGTAATAGTGACACATATGGCAGCAGAGGCTCAGTATTGGGGTATCAAGTGCAGTAATAGGGATACATACAGCAGCAGCGGCTCAGTATTGGGGTATCAGGTGCAGTAAATAGGGACACATACGGCAGCAGCGGCTCAGTATTGGGGCATCAGGTGCAGTAATAGTGACACATATGGCAGCAGAGGCTCGGTATTGGGGTATCAGAAGCAGTAATAGGGACACATACGGCAGCAGCGGCTCAGCATTGGGGTATCGGGTGCAGTATTAGGGACACATACGGCATCAGCGGCTCAGCATTGTGGTATCAGGTGCAGTAATAGGGACACATACGGCAGCAGCAACTCAACATTGAGGTATCAGATGCAGTAATAGGGACACATATGGCAGCAGCGGCTCAGCATTGGGGTATCAGGTGCAGTAATAGGGACACATATGGCAGCGGCTCTGCATTGGGGTATCAGGTGCAGTAATAGGGACACATACGGCAGCAGCGGCTCAGCATTGGGGTATCAGCAGGATGAGGGGTTTGTGCAGGTTGGAGATACATGGTGATGGGGCTGGAATATGAGACGTGAAACATGTCTTTGTTGTATTCTCTGTAGCCGAGTCCTGGCTGGAGGAGTTGTCATGTCGGTCTGGGCCAGATGGAAAAGACGTGAAAAGTGAACGATTCCATCAGAAAGAACATCAGCGGTAAGTCATTATCTGTAACTCTGCTGTAATCTATTATATGTTTTGTAGGACTGGTATTTACCACTGACCATGTAATATCCATGTTGGTCTTTTTATAGAGATTAGTTTCAGTATGAGCGCAGTCATCTCCTACATCCACTATTAAGGTGTGTCACCGAGATGTAATCAAAGTTACCTAGTTAGGGGCCCACTCAGAAGTTTCGCCCCCCCTGAACCAAAACCCTAGCTACGCCTCTGCTCCACATGTATGATTATTCACCCACTTGGGTTTATTTTTAGGAATTTATTAGGGTTAGCTTGCTCGTACTCTTTATGCAGCCAGTCACATTGTGTGACTTATGTTATGGCTGACTATATTGATATAGGGTATTATGCATGGGACCTTTATCCCTCTGTTTCTGTGTCTGTCCTGTGTTCTGCTATTATGCCATTTTATTATTTCTAGATTGTATTGTGACTAATAAAATTGTTACATTTTTTACCGTATTGAATCCGTTACTCCGTTTGTTCTCCTATTTTTCTCAGTATTTGCATGGAGTGGAATTTGTATTGATATGGCGGTTTACTTGCATATATTACCGCCAATTGTGTTTAATAAGCTGCTGGGCATTTCACTGGTTCTAATAGACACATTCATGCAGAGCCGTACTTTCCCACATATACTTAAATAATAAAGCATAATAATGAGATGTTTGCCCTGAGGCTCAGTGAGTCCCAGATGATGTTATTGAATCCAACCTGAAAAAAGCAAGATTTCTTCTAGCGCCTCATCCAGTGCCAGCCATGAGTCAGTCCGTCTTTCTTAATTGCAGGGTAACAAGCTGAGACACATATTGTTCGTTAAGATCATGTGAGTACTGATGCGACGGCAAGATTTGTGGGGCTGTTTTGTGCTAGTTTGTATCTAAAAGTATCTAAGGGACATTCTCAATGTCTGTCCACTATTTCATCCTTCTTCTCCACTAGATATCTGAAACTCAACATGGACAAAACAGAATTCATCATCTTTCCCCCATCTCACGTGACCCCCACTACGAACCTATCAATTACAGTAAATGACTGCCCACTCTCCCCAGTCCCACAAGCTCGCTGCCTCGGAGTAATCCTTGACGCTGATCTCTCCTTCAAACCACATATCCAAACCCTTTCCACTTCCTGCCGACTTCAACTCAAAAATATTTCACGCATCCGTTCATTCCTCACCCAAGAATCTGCAAAAACCCTAGTCCATGCCCTCATCATCTCTCGCCTTGACTACTGCAACCTCATGCTCTGTGGCCTCCCCTCAAACACTCTCGCACCCCTCCAATCTATTCTAAACTCTGCTGCCCGACTAATCCACCTGTCCCCCCGCTATTCCCCAGCTTCTCCCCTCTGTCAATCCCTTCACTGGCTCAATTGCCCAGAGACTCCATTACAAAACCCTAACCATGACATACAAAGCTATCCACAACTTGTCTCCTCCATACATCTGTGACCTCGTCTCCCGGTACTTTCCTGCACGCAACCTCCGATCCTCACAAGATCTCCTTCTCTACTCCCGTCTTATCTCCTCTTCCCACAATCGCATACAAGATTTCTCTCGCGCATCACCCCTACTCTGGAACTCTCTACCACAACATATCAGACTCTCACCTACCATCGAAACCTTCAAAAAGAGCCTGAAGACCCACCTCTTCCGACAAGCCTATAACCTGCAGTAACCACCGATCGACCAAACCGCTGCACGACCAGCTCTACCCTCGCCTACTGTATTATCACCCATCCCTTGAAGATTGTGAGCCCTCGCGGGCAGGGTCCTCTCTCCTCCTGTACCAGTTATGACTTGTATTGTTTAAGATTATTGTACTTGTTTTTATGTATACCGCTCCTCACATGTAAAGCGCCATGGAATAAATGGCGCTAGAACAATAAATAAATAATAATAAATAATAATAACATTCAACTGCAGAAGGAGAGACATTAGATGCTCATTATGGTGAGTTTAGTGGAATTTATTTACTCACTCGTCCATTTGGTGAGGAATACCCACTCCAGACGACCTGTTGTGTCTATACGTTATATGAACAGGCTATTGATTTTATTGGGCTCTCTGAAGACTGAAGAGAAAAAGATCGAGGGAGGGACGACTGTGGAGGACCAAACAAAGAGCTGCAATGGTGGGACAGATGAGAGCTTGACTCTTTCCCTGTTCCATTTCCCTGGATAAGTGACACACATCCAGATGTAAAGCATGATTCATTAGACCAGGTCGTCTTCTTTCATTGTTCCATGGTTAATTACTCATTGTAAGCACTTATGGTCAATATAGGTATTCTACCGTTTTGCAGCTAAAGAGCCACGTTTGCAGCAAACTGCAAAACTCTTTGTGATCTGACACCTTTCTATCATAGACAACAGTAATTTCGGCTACAGTTTCTCATCTGTGGGATCAGGTCAGATGGGTTAGACTTTACCCCCATCGTCCATCAATGAACCTCTGCATTTATGACCATGGTGCTAGTTCACCAATTCTCCTTCCACGGACCACTTTCAGTAGGCACTGTATACTGGAAACATCTCGAAAACCTGAGGATTATCAGTGGCGTAGCATTGGGAAAAGGAGGAACCAGAAGTCTAGAAGAAGCCTATGGAGCGCAAATGTTTGCCCCATTCTTTCGAAAAGTCCCATGATTGACACCTGCAAGCACTGCTTCTTCTTGGCTATGTTCATGCAGAGCACAGCATTCCAGATTAGTTTGCTATTGCCAGCTGAATTCTTAGGTAGAGGCCAATGTGACAAAACTTAGTATAACAGTATAACAAGCTAACGAGCTTTATCTCTGACGCTGCCAACGCAGAGCACACCAGCTGGTGACAGACTCATCTCTGCTGAGAACCACATAACCACTGACCGAGATGACAGAAGATGAGCAATTAATGATCGAGGACAGTATAGAAACAAGTGCAGAGCATTTGATTCTGTACTGTTTTCATTCATTAGTAAGAGCTGCTGTTACGTTTCTAACCCTAACTAGATTTATAAATATGTTTACAGTTAGGGCTAGGGTTAGGAATAGGATTAAGGAAAGAGTTAGGGTTAGGGATATAACTAGTGTTTTAAAATTGATATATAAAAAATGAAATAAAATAAAAGCTAAAAAAAACTATTACTGCTTTTTTTTAAGATTTTATGTCTGATTTCCGTAGAAAAATTGCATACAATAATTATGTCATCATTTTTAGAATAATACAATGCTGGAGTTGGAATGGACCTCCAGGGTCATTGTGTCCAACCCCCTGCTCAATGCAGGATTCACTAAACCATCTTAGACCGATGTGTGTGCAGCCTCTGTTTGAAGACTTCCATTGAAGGAGAACTCACCACCTCTCGTGGCAGCCTGTTCCACTCATTGATCACCATCACTGTCAAAAAATTTTCTCTAATATCTAATCTGTATCTTCTCCCTTTCAGTTTTGTTCCATTGCTTCTCGTGTTTCCATGTGCAAATGAGAATAATGATGATCCCTCTACACTGTGACAGTCCTTCTTCCCTTTTCACAAATTACAATACATGATCAATATTGGACTGATTGAAAGAACTCATTGGGAGCTAGAGATACACGGGTTTGGGGATGAAGAATACTTACCTTACCCAAGGCCCTGGAAGCCAACTCTACATCACTGCCAAGAATAATCCATAAACCCATTTTGGAGATGCTCTGACCCAGATGTTTCCATTATCATTTGGCACAGGTGCCATTGATTGAGATAATCACTGTCAGTAATTTAACGTACTGGCTGAAGGGTATATGATAAGATAAAGTTGATAAATGGTGCTCTCCTATGTTGAACATGACTCACCTGCTTCCGCCTATTTATGCCGGTAATATAGAGTTCTTTTTCTCTCCTCTCATTTTTCAATGCTTCCTCCATAACCCTCCAGTCTTTCTGATACGCAGTATACACCCATTGGACAGTCACTTTATTGGATCCTAACTGTTGGTATATTACCATTACTAGACCTATGCACTTGAGTCCCAACAATATTCTACCGTAAGTTGGTGTCTCCTCCAAAAAACTCTTGACAAATGAAAAAATGTCAACATTTTTTACTTGGGACTTGGGAAAATCAACAAAAGACTAAAACGTGGACTTTGTTTTTCAAAATATCAGCTATAATACTACATGATTATTATTCACTTATTTGGCATTGTAACCATTAGTATCAAGCTTCTAGTATTGACTTAACCATCTATACATTCAGCAAGGGGGTGTAGAGATCGCAGACCTTCAAGAACCTGGTAAATGATTGTCTCCCCTTTCACATCTGGTACTTCGATACTTGACAGTTGATGCCCCTTATACAGATTTGGCACTAACTGTAAGAATCACGTTGGTAAAAACTTGTGAAGAATACTATAAGAAAGCAAAGTAACATAAGAGTGAGGCTGCAACTTTCATGATTAGTTTTGCTTTTGATCAAACTACGGCTATTTGTGGTGGCACTTTGGTGGCCTGCATTGGTACTTGCAGTTTTCTTCGTAGACATGGTTTTAGATGTAGTAACTATAATACTTTTAGGGACTATGGGTTGAGTAGATTGAGAAAGACCATTTGTTCCATTGTTAGTGGCACTTCTCATTGTGCTGGAGAAACTGGTTTTGGTGAAACTTGAGGCACTGTGTATAGTGGTCGTGATATCCTTCATTGTAGTCATGAGTTGTGAAACTGTAAAAGCAGTGGTTTTAGTAGTCATCAAAGAGGTGATAAGAAAGTTCCTTTAGAGGTAGTAATTACTTTACTATTAGGAACTATGGGTTGAGTCGCTACAGAAGAAACACTTGTTCTGTTGGTGGTGGCACTACTGATGGTGCTCGGGAAGCTGGATTTGGTGGAGTTGGAGACACTGTTCGTAGTACTAGTGATATCCTTGGTTGTAGTTGTACCTGCAGTGGTTTTGGACACATCAGCTGTAGCCGTACCTTGGGTATTACTCATGCTTGTCATTGGAGTAGGATTGGTGATCCTTATTGATGTGTCGTCAAAACCACACCTGTCTGGAACATTAGGACCATTGCTTGTCTCATGATGGATCCCAGGGATGTCAAGAATGCTGCTTGTAATGGTGTCAGCATCTCCGTTAGCATCCGCATCAGTTCCTGAAATGTATTTGCCTATAGTTTCAGTCAAGGTGATTGCAGCTATTTTCAAAGTTGGTGTTTTAGTAGTGTCAAGAGTATCACCTGTTTCAGGAATGCTGCTTGTTGTAGACTCAGGCATATTGTGGGTAGTCATGTTAGGTGCACCGCTCTTAGTGAAGCCATGCATGCTACTACTAGTAGTATTAGTAATATTAATGTTACTGGTAGTAGATTCAGGAGCATTGCTTGTAGTCATGTTAAGTGCACCACCCATAGTGGAGTCATGCATGCTACTACTACTAGTAGCAGTAGTAGTAGTAATATTAATGTTACTGGCAGTAGAGTTAGGAACAATGCTAGTAGACATGTAAGGTGCACTGCCCATAGTGGAGGTATGCATATTACTAGCAGTAGTAGTAATATTGATGCTACTGGTAGTAGATTCAGGAACACTTCTAATAGTCAAGCCAAGTCCACTGCCCATAGTGGAGTCATGCATGCTACTAGTAGCAGTGGTAGTAATATTAATGCTACTGGTAGTAGATTCAGGAACATTGCTGGTAGTCATGAAATATGCACTGCCCATAGTGGAGGTATGCATGCTACTACTGTTATTAGTAGTAGTAGTAGGAATATTAATGTTACTGGTAGTAGATTCAGGAACATTGCTGGTAGTCATGTAAGGTGCACCGTCCATAGTGGAGCCATGCATGGTACTAGTAGTAGACTCAGGAACATTTCTTGTCTCAGTGTCATGATTGTTTGCGGCAAGAGAGACATTGCTTGAGGTCAGGTTGATCGGTCTGCTTATATTGGAGCCCATTGTAGTAGAAGGACTACTATTGCCTGTATATATTACAACTATAGAGGAGGGAGGACTGGTTGTGACAACATTTGAGCTTTTGCTTGTAGAGGATTCATTGATACTACTTGTAGTAGTGTGAGTATTGTTGCTTGAGTCTGTAAGAACATTGCCTGAGGTCAGATCGGTAGGTCTGCCTGAAGTGGTTCCAAGTGTGCTACTTACTGTAATGGAGGGATTACTACTGCCGACAAATACAGAACCATTGCCTATAATTGAGGCCACAAGATTGCTAGTAGATTTAAGGGCACTGGTTGTGGTTGTGACCAGGTCTGGGGTTCGGGTAGAAATGGTTGCATTAATGCTAATTGTGTTGTCCTTTATATATTGAAGATTATCGCTTCCAGTCAGGCCAGGAATACTATTCATAGTGTCACTAATGGCACCATTTATAGTAGTGTCAGCAATACTACCGGTGGCAGGTGCAAGAGGAATTTCTGTAATACTGGCACCAGTGCTACCCATATTAATAACTGGATCGATGCTTGCAACAGTTGGAGGGATGTTGCTTGTAGTCAGGTCAGGCCTGGGAGTATCGGTTGTACTGATGCTATACAAGCTGCTTATAGTAGTGGTGGGAAGGCTGCTCGTAGTACATTTAGGAGCTTTGCTTATAGTGGTTCCAAGGATTGGGCTTACAGTTGTGGTAGTGTTTGTAGTAGTGACATGTACAGTACTAGGAACACTCTTTGCGATTGTGCTGGGGGAGCCAATCCTTGTGCTACTATGAGTGTAGATGGTGGTGGCACTTTGACACTCTTTGCAGATCCGATGGTTATTCCAGATGTCATTGTACGCTAAGTACTGACACTAATGGAAGTTTTGTTTGGAGTATCCTTTAGGATATCATTAGTAACACAACTTAGGTTCACCTC
This sequence comes from Dendrobates tinctorius, assembly GCF_039654945.1. Classification (NCBI taxonomy): domain Eukaryota; kingdom Metazoa; phylum Chordata; class Amphibia; order Anura; family Dendrobatidae; genus Dendrobates; species Dendrobates tinctorius. The sequence continues at coordinate 49,059,863 of NW_027361696.1, read as the reverse complement.
CACATAGTGGGCAAGGTGGCTCACAATACTCCTGACATACGAGCATGACCCTTCAGTTCCGCAGCCTTCAAGAGTTTCTGTCAAGCTGGTAGTACCTGAAAACATATTAGCCATTTTTAATTTTTTTCTCTGTTGCTTTTTTCTTCTTATCTTCTAAGAACATTTACTTTTTCTTTATTATTCTATCGACACAGTGTGGTGGAAAAACTAATTTATTTTAACATTTGTGGTTTGATAAAAAAATGAGTTTTTTTTTTTGGGAAGAAAAAAACAATCAAAATTCCATAGGCTTTCTTTGATATGCTACTTAAAAAAATGTAAAAAATAAATATATATATTGCCTTTTAATATCCATAATCTGAGAACTATCCCTTTTTACTTTTTGTTCTACAGCATGGCATAAAGTCAGTATGACTTTCTGCTTTCATTTTACATCATTTACTTAGTAGGTAAAGTGACCAAAAACAGCAATTCTGAAATTTTTATTCTGTTTTCCACACTTCAGAGTATGTGATAAATATTTTATTAGTTCAATTATGAACATCGAGAAACCCATATGTTATTTTTTTAGATTTGGGGAAAGGAGACAGTTTGAACTTTTTATACTTTTTTTTATCATTTTTAAAAATATTATTTTCCATTTTTAATAGTCTTCTTAGATGTCTTGAACCTGAGATTTCTTGACGGTAGTATGGCAGTCTGTGGCATAAATACTAATCTCTTAAGAAGACCATAATCAGGCTTGGGGCTTTCATAGCTGAACCAACATGGCAGACAGGGGACTATCAGTAGGCTCCTGGTGCCATGACAATGCCATTGGCACCCTGTCATTGCTGATGGGCAACAGAAAAGATGATTCCCCATTTCCAACCTCTTAAGGTCCACGATTAACAGCATAATCTAAAAGGTTAAATTGATGTGATCGGAGCTAGCTGAAACCTAAATATGTATCCTAAATAAAGTGTGCTTTCCTGTTGCCTGTACCCCAAAATTCTGAGTATGAAACCCATGGCCTATGGAAACCTTCTTGGAAACCGTCTTCTAGTTGGCATGATGCCTACAAAGCTCCAAGAAGACCTATAACTACCCAACCCTCTGAGTATTGTGACATTCCATGTAGTTACAGTATACACGGATAAGATAATGAAGAGTCTTACCATTCTTGGCCACTGAGTATTTGATACACCTGTTCTGGTTTTCCATGCAATACATGGTATCAACAGCGAGACAACGATCTCTATTTTTTCCATAGCATGATTTGCAAGTGAGGTTTCCCTGTATTTTACTCACTGCGGGAACTTAAAAGTGATAAAATAAATCTTTTGGTAGCACTATTCCAGACATTATTTAGGATAAAACAAAAAAAATTGTCTTACCAATGGCTGGCAGTGGGTTGCATCCATTTGTTTTACAACATGTCGTGTTGATGGCGATATTTCTTGTGAGGTCACTAGTAACAATGGCTCGACCACAATCACTTGATGACCCACATCTTCTTTTCTGTTCTGTGGATATTACGGCTCCTGAAACTATAAAAGAAACAACTCTACTATTATGGTGACCAGCTTTGGCATGATCTATTGCTTGGTTGTTGGAGCTCCATCATCCCCTGAAACTACAAAAGAAGGGTCAACTCTTATTACAATGATGGCAAACTTTGGAATGGTCTACTGCTGCGTTGTTGGTGCTCAACGTCTTCTATACCATGGGTGGAAACCTTTTAATTTTTCCATCATCTGTGTTCACCCACCAATACAGATGTTATTTCTAATGAGGATAGTTTTGGTTGGATTGAGGACATTAAGGTCATATGAAACCATTAGAAATCTCAACTATGTTCTTGGGGTACATTTTTATTACATATGGTACAGATGATGTTCTTGACGAGGTGGCTGAACTCTACTTGAACCAAATATGTAATGTTTGATTTGTTTTATATAGAGATTCATCAGATTTCTTCAAATCATCACTATGTTCTTAGGTTACAATTCTTATGGAACTAATTTATGGACTTCCATGCGCTGCTTGACAAAATACAGGATTCCAATTGTGGTGGAAGATTAATCATTTATTCCCAACGTGTTTCGAACTAAGAACTACTTCTTCCTCAGGGGATGACAAACATGAGCAAATAGCGTTGTCTCAAAACTATGTACACTCTATATTTGAAAATTGACGCCAATAGTCACATGTTCTTTTGCAAGAAGTCAAAGTTCAAACATATAGAACAACAAAATCATTATTCTTTACCTGATAAAATAACAATATCCCTTTATTATATTATAGATAAAATTTAAACAAGGAGGAAAAAGAAGAAAAGAAAAAAGAAGAAAAGAAAAAAGAAGAAAAGAAAAAAGAAAATATCTCAACGAAAAAATGAACTCGCTGCAAGAAAAGAGTTGGAAAAAAGCGGTGGGACACTTAACCACTATATTTAAAAATCACTTTTTTGTGAATTTAAAATGCCGGTTCGAAAAATAAAAATTAAATATGTGTATCTCAATAAAAACTATAAATATTTCCATGATAATGTGATGTGACCCTTTTTAAATGTCAATTGACACGTTCTTGTAATGTGATGTGACCCTGTAAAAAGACAATGCTTATTTTTTAAACAAGATTTAGAAATTAATTGACACATACATTTTCATGGAAATATTTATAGTTTTTATTGAGATACACATATTTTATTTTTATTTTTCGAACTGGCATTTTAAATGCACAAAAAAGTGATTTTTTAATATATATTTTTTCATATATATATATTGCTTTTGTGAATGTCTTGCTTTGTACCTTCATTTATTCCTTTGTCTTCCTTTGTGAGTTGTTCCTAATCTGGTACAGTGGATTATAGGTACTGTCACACTTAGCGATGTACCAGCGATCCCGACCAGCGATATGACGCGGTCAGGATCGCTAGTACATCGGTATGTGGTCGCTAGTGAGCTGCCACACAGGCAGATCTCACCAGCGACATCGCTGGGGACGGGGGTCGCTACTTACCTGTCACACTAGGCGATCCTGACATCCTCCCGCCCGGCTCCATGCTCATCGCTCGTCTCTCCACAGGAAGCGCCCCAGGAAGCTGACGACGAGAAACAGTCCAGGATGTTCTTGCGCGATCAGCGATAACCGGCGGGGGAGCGGGTCGTAGGTAAGTATCAAACACAGCGATATCGCTAGCAATATCGCTATAACGTCCCAAGTTATAGCGATATTGCTAGCGATATCGCTTAGTGTGACAGGCCCTTAAGTTTTCCACCGCTTTTTCCAACTCTTTTCTTGCAGCGAGTTTGTTTTTTCGCTGAGATATTTTCTTTTTTCTTTTCTTCTTTTTTCTTTTCTTCTTTTTCCTCCTTGTTTAAATTTTATCTATAATATAATAAAGGCATATTGTTATTTTATCAGGTAAAGATTAATGATTTTGTTGTTCTATATGTTTGAACTTTGACTTCTTGCAAAAGAACATGTGACTATTGGCACCAATTTTCAAATATGGAGTGTACATAGTCTTGAGACAACGCTATCTGCTCATGTTTGTCATCCCCTGAGGAAGAAGTAGTTCTTACTTCGAAACGCGTTGGAAATAAATGATTAATCTTCCACCATAATTGGAATCCTGTATTTTGTCAAGCAGCGCATGGAAGTCCATAAATTAGTTCCATAAGAATTGTTATATCAGCGGTCACTTGTTTGACCTTTGGACGTGCAGCAGCTGACTACTAATCGTACATGCCTGATCTCTCCTGCAATAGGTGAGTGAATTTCTTTTATATTTTTTAATATTAACCCGGATAAGACCCTATTTGCGCTTTTTTGTTCCTATAGTGTACTATATGTTCTTAGGTTAGGAATGTGGTAAAAAAAAGTTGTCACGTGACCGCAAACATGACTATGAGAAAATGGAAGATATGCTCTTTCTTAGGCTTGAGGGAAATTCAGAGTAGAAGAGGAACACTAAAGATGAACAAATCGGCTAATACAAAATCAAATTAATTACAAATCTCCCCAAAAATTTGGATTAGCCATTTTTTTCCAAATTTACTAGATTATGAGGGATTTAGCAAAAACTTTTACTTCTCTCTCCTCAGAATTCCCTGTCCATCTCCAGCCATTGCTGTGCCTCTGATCAGCTTCTCTGTCTATTGTTTTCCATTTTCTATCTTCTTTTTTCATGGTTTCTGGCACTGCCATTCTTCATTTAGCCCCATGCCATCAGTTTAATCTGAGCATTGTGCCGATTTAACCCCATAGATCTTCGTGAAGAACGGTGGCAGAAAGAATACGGTGGCACGGTGGCTCAGTGGATAGCATTTCAGCGCTGGGGTCCTGGGTTCGAATCCCACCAAGGACAACCTCTGCAAGGAGTTTGTATATTCTCCCCGTATTTGCATGGGAATTTAGATTGTGAGCCCCATCGGGGACAGTGATGATAATGTGTGCAAACTGTAAAGCGCTGTGGAATATGTTAGTGCTATATAAAAATAAAAAGATTAAAAAAAGATTGAAAAGAGTAAGATAGAAGAGAGAAGACAGAGGAGCTGAATGGAGGATTAACAGTGGTAGAGGTATGTGGAAGGCCAAGGAGAGTATGAGGGTTTTATTCAATTTGTACCCCAACTTTTTTCAATTTGCACTCAATTCATTGAATGATTTTGAGCAAATCTGACAAATTCAAAGTTTAGCAGCTTTGCTCATCTCTATGAAACACCTTTAAAACGTATTAACCATGTAACCTATCAATGTCTACTGATTGCTCATTAACTGGAAGCATAAATTGTAGGGCAATCATAGAGTATTTAGCACTTACCATTTGTAACCTGAGTGGTCTCAGATATACAGACATCTTCACCTGGTAAACATATATAAGGACTGTAAAGATGTGTTAAGATAATGGAGGTTATGTTTTTATGGCAATAAAGGATGTTACCTGGAAAGAGACAGGAAACAAATAATTTTATTAGAGAGACTCGAAAAAAAACAAAACAAGATGCGCTGGTCATTCTCATAAAAAGCTTTTTAATGTTTTACTTGCAATACCACTCCCATCCATATGGTGTGCTATAGAAGAAAGTTAAGTCCAAAACTATAGAGAATAAATCATTTCTTACTGTTAATGCTAAATACAATAATAAATGCACCATTAAATCATAAAATTATAGAAAGTAAAATATTTTCTGCCTAGATAGAAAAAGAAATAACATTCCTTCTTTATGTGTGGTGGGCAAAAGTGAGTGACATCTTCACAAAATAATATTTTTACTGCAGAGTGTAAGGCCACGTTCACACATTCAGAATTTGGTTAGTATTTTACATCAGTATTTGTAAGCAAAAAACAGGAGTTGATGAAAAAAGCAGAAGTGGTGACGTGTTTCTAGTATGCTTTTCCTCTGATTGTTCCATTCCTGTTTTTGGCTCACAAATACTGATGTAAAATACTGACCAAATACTGAATGTGTGAACGTGGCCTAAAAGTGATGCAGTTCCCGATGCAAACTCCACAGGAGCACATCTATTGTATTGTATTGTGCATCCTATTTAGCACGACACGTCCACGGAAAAAGACACGAAAAACATGAGTCGGGGTGAGGGACGTAGCTGGCACTTTGTTTCCAATGTCATTTATTTAAGTAATTTTTTTTTAACTGTATATACATATATATATATATATAGTGACTACATAGATATAACACTTGTACTGTCCTATTGGTACAAGTACTAAGCTCTTTTGGATTCATCTCCCTTTCTTATATGCTTCACTATATCATCTTTAGCTATATATGACCACTTGGTCTGCTGATTGCTTAATATTGATTACTGTTTGTTGGTATGTAATTCCTTATATCTTTTGCATATTTATGTAAAAATATAGTGTATACTATTTAACTGGTTCTTGGATGTTTTAGTATACATACCATTATTCTGATGGCACCCATATCAGCATTTTATTGATATTTGGCACTAAGCACTTTTTCTAAAAATCTAGTGCTTATATACTTTTTCTCATGGGTTTAATCCTATCATTAAACTATCTAGCACTAATTATGAATATGTAAGTCTCCACCGAAGTATATAGTTATCTTGGGAATTTAATTATTGATCTATAGATTTGCATTATATAGGCAATCGACTTGTATATGATTTAAACCAGCAGTGTATGTATTTTGCTGCTTCCGCTTTTGGCATGAGGCACCTTTTTCAACTTTATTTTAACAATAATTACCGTAATAAGGAATAGTTCTTATTATGATCCTTCTTTACACTTCTTGACTCTGGATTTCAATCTAGTGTCTGTATTTGCTTATGTTGTTTGAAGTGTGACCTTCATGTGTAATGTTACTTGGACTAATATGTTCGCTACCTTCTATACAGAGCAACATTGGAGACTTTACATACTTGGGATCAAAGTGGCACTTTTGTAAGTGGTTCTGTTTGCTGATAAGTTGCTGAAAAACAATGTAAGTGTGCTCAGAGAGAAGGATGGCATGCCACAGCCAGTCATGTTCACAAACCTATTTGGGGCACCTCTGAAGAAAAGTAACAATGATCTAGGGTGAATAAATTATACAGTATATATTCATATAGCTGGAAAAAATATTAAAACTATATTGAGTAAAAAAGGCCTATTACGGTTCTCTTATGTAGAAAGCCCTTCCTTTTGCCACTCATAGGGAAATCCTGTGAGTCTTGTAAGGTTGCAGGCCGGGCTGGGGAGTGGTCCTTCTGTATACCACGCAGTGACGTACAGACACAAGATGGAGGCAGGTTTCTGTGCAACAGGTCCAAGTTTATTCTCCGCCGTCCGACTGACGGCCCTTTCAATACACCGCAATCTCTTTTCTCGGCCCTCCGTTTCCAGGCCCCGTTACACACACACCGTACTTTTCACCAGAGACGTAATTATGCACACCGTCCCTTTTTTCAACTCCACGACACTCCTGACAGCTCAGTCACTGTGGCCGCCTTAGGCCTGTACATCAACAGCAATTTTACTGGTCGGTTGTCGTCTTTAATTCGGTGTGCTTGCCCCCGGGGCCTCGTCTGTATTGCGGTACTTTGTGTCAGGACCACCCCCCTAACTTTCTCTCTCCTCAGTCCCCTGGTTAGGTTTTCCTCACAGTACACCAACTGTCATAGTCTTCCTGTCACTTGAGCTCCCCCTGGGGACTGGAATCTTCTGGAACCCTCCTGTCAAATTTATAGCTTTCCCGGTTCCCTGTAACTCCGCCCCCATGACCAACGGTTTCTTAGCCCTAAGCTGATGTCAAGTCCTATGCTCACACTCCTCCCTGCCCTCTAATGTCAATTCCAGGTACTGCACATCACCTACACTTTCCTGTTTTCCCTTCTGTCATAACTGACATCCTGCCCGACAAGTGCAAACCCCTTTGAAATCTGACCAGTCAGTCCATCCATCAGGTCACCTTCCCTACACTCCTCCTGCCTTTGTCTATTGTCGTCCATGCCTTAGTCGCTCCAAAACTTCTGCTACCATCTGTTGTCGGACCAGTTGTTGGGCCAAACCCACTATCCGCGGAGGCCAAACCAAACCGGGAGCACCATGCTCCGAGCGGCCTACTGCCACTCACCAGTGCGCACGCCACATGACAACATCTTTCGAAACTGGGCTAGGTACACCTGGATTTTCTCCCTCCGGCGTGTACCTTCCCCTACTCTCCCCTTCTGTCACCTTTCACAATCCGGTACGCCATGATCGAGGCCTTACACCTACCAGATCATTACCAGCGCCCGACTTCTTCTTTCTGGGGTGTCTGTGGTGTCAGGGACCTGACTTGGGACTCCTGTCCGGTTCAAATCTTCCACCTCTTTGTCTTTCTCTTGGTTACCAGTCATGGTCGGCATCTCGGTCTCCCAGACCCTCTCAACTCATGGACCCCTTCAGTCACACAGACCTTCTCTTACCCGGATCTGTTGCATTTTACTTTTGCATATTATACATCAAACAACTTTATAATAGCACAAGTTCCCCTTTTTCTATTTTTTTTTTCATTCACTGTTTTTTTTTTTTTTAAAACCAACATATAATAAAACAAAAACATAACAGTTTTTCTCCCCCTTCCTTTGACATTGACACTGCCCTTTTTTTTCCGCATCCCTGCCATGTCAGGCAAACTAACTTCAACATAAAAAAAAACATTTTCTGTAACCTGGACGGAAAACTGTCCTCGTGGTCTGCACAACGGTGCAACAAAATCCCGACAGTCCAGACCATCTCCTGATGGCCGGTAGCAAGGAGCCCCACTGCCGTGGAGCTCCTGGGATGCAGGGAGTGTCTCTAGAGTTCTTTCTACGGGGGCTCGTGACCTTCTGGTTCAGCAATCACAGCTACCGCGTAGTAGCTGCGGGGACAGTACTCTTTGTAGTACGACACCAAGTCCCCCTCTTGCAAAGCCCGGCCGTGGCGGATAGAGGTCACATTAATATATACTTTCTGGCCAGTTGCAAGGTCTCGGATGAACCCATACCCCTTAAGTATATTGGTGTACACGAGCTGTCCCAAGGATTGTGTAGCCGCCATGCCAGCCTCCCCCTTTGCATGGAGCAGGTTCCATACTTCCTGCTCCCTGGCCTTCTTCTTTTTCACAACTTCTGCGACCCAAATGGAGGGTCCGGTGTAAGCCCGGGAGTCCGGTGGGCGGGACTTAGCCGGGGGGTGAAAACAGGGCAGAGGCGGCGGATGATGTCAGCGGCCCAGCAGCCGCTGGGGCTGGGTGGCGGATAGGGGCAGTCAGGTGTTCCAAAGGTTGGGCCACAGGGCCTGACAAATAGGCTGCAGCCAGTTCCAACGCCGGCATAGCCGCGGTCGCAGGGTGAACTGCATCCGGAGCTTCAGCCGGAGGCAGCATAACCAGAGTAACGGCCGGTTTCGGGGAGGCTGTCGCCACTTGCAGGGGGAATGCAACAGCGTCTTCTGGAGACAGGCTCTGCACCGGCGACACCGGGTGTGGCGTCACCGGGCGGGGTGGCTCGGGGCTGGGAGTGGAGGCCCCACGCAGCTCCGCATAGACAGTGGGGATTTCCTTGGCCAGACTTTTGGGATCACAGGAGGCCGCATGCTGCGGCTGAGTGGTGGGGGCCGCTTGCGGAGCCGCTGGCAGAGCCGGGGGAACTCTCACCTTCCCCGGCACCGCGGTCTCCATCACATCTTTCCGCGGCTGCTCCCGCAGTCTCCACTCTTCACTCCACCATTCGGTGGGGCTGGCCTCCAGGCTCAGAGGTTCCGCAGAGAGGCTCTCTGCTGGTATCTTTGGCGGCTGCTCCCGTGGGATCCGCCATGGCTCCGCTCCTCCACCCGAGATCGGACTGGCTGCTCGTGACTCTGAGGTATGGATCTTCTGGCGAAGCTCGACCTCCCGCTGCCATCGCCACTCCAGGCGGCCGATGCCTCAACAACCGCAGCGTCGCATCCCGTCCGGTGGGCAGCAATCGAATGGCGCCAAACAGCCGCAGCCAATCTTTTCCTCGGTGCCACTCCCTCTGCTGGGTGGGGCAACGGCAGGCCTTTCCACCCACCTGCAAGGGTACAGTATGTGGGAGCGTCGGCCTCCTGGTACATATCGCTGTCCACAGGGATACGTAGGAGTGAGTCCCAGTCCATCCAGAACGACTGCAAACTCCCGGACCTCTCCTCTGCGCTGAAGCAGCACCGCCATCTTGCTCTGAACCTGGTACTGCCCTGGATCCTCTGCTGGCAACGCAGATACGCCACAGCGCTCCCAATTTGTAATCCACAGGTTGGTAATTTGTAATCCACAGGTGTTTATAATCCAAACAGTTCAGTCCAAGTCCGTTTCCATTCCTCAGAGGCAGGCCTGCCTCAGAAGAAGATATTGTATTAGGGCCGTTGATCCTGCCGACTACGCCAAGTGTAGGGTTGCAGGCCGGGCTGGGGGGTGGTCCCTCTGTATACCGCGCAGTGATGTACAGACACAAGATGGAGGCAGGTTTCAGGTGTAACAGGTCCAAGTTTATTCTCCGCCGTCCGACTGACGGCCCTCACAATACACCGCAATCTCTTCTTGGCCCTCCGTTTCCAGGCCCCGTTACACACACACCGTACTTTTCACCAGAGACGTAATTATACGCACCAAGAAAGGAAAGAAAGACCACATAAAAATGCACACCACCGATATATATAATAATAACAAGAAAAGCTTTATTGACAACAATATAAATTTAAAAACATGTAAAAACAAAAAGGGAATACAATCCCCCTGTTAGTCCTGATCAATACAATGATGAATTGAGTCTCATGCATATATCATCAGCATAAATAAAGGAACAAAAAAGGAAAAACATCCACAATAAAGTGTATCCATATGATAGATGTAAATATATAATTACACCAAAGAGCACCTAATGGCGCACAATCCTGATCAAATCGCCCTACTACTGGAGACTCAAACAATAAAATAGCATTCACGTGGAAAAATACCATGGATCACATGTCAATCACAGCTGAAGTGCCACATAGTCTAATAGAATATATAGCATCCACGATACTTGAGATGAAGGTCCAGAAAAAATATATATAGACCAGCGCACAACATGTGCAAAAAAATGGTTCAATCCCATAAATATGAATAAATAACCGCACTGAATGCTGAGCTGCGCACATAAAAACACTTAAATGAGTGGTAATAAAGTATCAAACAGGCAGATATTATTCAAAAAGCCATGATAATACCAAATGAAAACCACACTAATGTGGATCTGCATGAAAGACGCCACATAAATAAGTGGCAATAAGATATCAGGCAAACAACGCTGTTGAAAACAGCCAAGTATGCCCAGTGAATGGCAGCCCTCTCACGGTTAGAAGCAACAGCTCACATGTGAAGCAGGTGTAATGAAATGCATGAAAGATCCATACCAAGGCAACAGTACAGACAGGACGGCAGAAGGGAGGAAACCCAACGTGTGTCGCCGTATCAAGGCGGCTTCATCAGGGGAGGTATGCATGACATTGCTGCTAAAGCCTTTAAATACCTGTATATGAAGAGCTCAGTCCAGCGACCTGTGAAGGAACATGTCGGACCCAAACCAGAAATAAAGAGGAAAACTGAAAACCTGGCAGACGTCTCTGCTCAAGTCGTCAGCTGCGCGCACGCTGTGATTACAGCGCGGTGCAGATGACATGAAATGAAGCATAAAGTGCGCATGCGCGGCTCCCGGGAGTCTCAATAGCAAGCAGACACAGACGGGAAAAAAAAAAAAAAGGGTTGTATATCGCACTGTGTGTATGACCAGTCAGGTAATGAGAATACACATACTGTAACACAGGAATTAAACAGCCATGATATGGCACAGATAATTCATGGCCAAATGTTGAACAAGGACTATAAATGCTAAATATAGAGGTTTTATTTAGCATCAGATAGATCAATATAAATGGTACTTGCATAAATCCTCAATAAGATTTACATATGGGAAGCAACAGCAACCAGATATAGATGGTACACATTAGAGGATAAGGATATAATAAAGAGATAATATTCTCAGTTCATAATGTAAGAACAATAGGAATGATCCATAAAATGAACCATTCTCCAAAAGGAAGAGATTATACATGATCATTAATGAACTAAGAAAAGATTACAGAGGAGGCTGCATCACACTGAATACCTCAATCTAGTAGCCAAGAGAAGCGGACAAGGAAGAAGGATGTGTATCGCACAATGTAAATGACCAGTCTGGTTAGGAAAAAGGAGGGGGGGGAACAGAGTAAAAGTCATAAGGTGAAAAGGGTAATTCATAACCAACTTAAAACAAGGACTATAGATAACGAATATAGTCATTTTATTTAAGGTCAGATAGGTCAATATAAATGATGCTCACCCATGTCCTCAATAAGGTTTATATATGAAGAGCCACAGTAACCAGATATGGATAATACACATTAAAGGATATTAAAGGATAAGAAGGTGCTAAAAAATATAATATCCTCTGTTCATAATATAAGGACATGAAAAATAGTCCCTAGAGTGGATCAATCTCCAAAATGAGGAGATTGTGCATGGTCAATCAATAACCCAAGAGGGGATTACCAGGGAGACTGCACCACACTGCTCTCCTGAAACAGCCCGCACCACTGACAGCCCACTCCCAAATGGCAAACATGCCTAAATGACCCCCACACCCCGGACCCAAAAGACGCTAAGCTACTATAACCATGTGAATCCAATGTGATGCATGCGTGCAAATAAAACACTCAATGGGAATAGCCACATGCAAGTGTTTAATGTGGTATATTAAACACATGCAACACATGCAGAACACCTAAGATGGAAATGTAAATCACAACCAGAAACGCCACACAAGGGGAATAAGATGTGAACATGTAAAAAATTAATGCAAAACAAGCTGAAAAGCTAGTTAAAATCCATAGATACAATAAGGAAAACTTTAGCAATTATCAATATATTTGAAAAATCCAATAGGAAGATATCGAGACTTTATCCATGTAGTCCATAGCTTGATCAAATTGCATGTAGATGGGGCAATTCATTGAGGGAAGAAGAAACCAAGGAATCCATCAATGGAGATGTCCAAGAGAATATTGGAAGAAGACATATTTGATATCATATATTTTTTATTATTTTTTTATTTTTTACTCATATATATATATATATATATATATTAACCAGCGCAGGTATTTTCTTACATTTCATATAGTTTTAAAATTACTTACCTATAGAAACTGGTCAAGAACATTGTCATGATTATCCATAGTACTCAATAGGTTAAGCTTAAGTTTTTCTAGAAAGCCTGAATAAAGATATGATTGGTGGTAATAGTGTAGTGTGAATATACCAAAGGCTATTTTGAGTCCATATTGAAATATACAAAATGCATTCAGACAATTACATAGCTGCATTTCTGGTCAAACATTTACAGATGTGACAGACAATGCTCACAGTGACACAATCTTGACAACTGTTTGTTTATTCACTTCACAAACAGTTCTAAGCTTCTATACCTTTGTTGTTTGTCATTTTAAAACATTAAGGTTTACTTAACCTCTGTCTGTGGTGTTTTTATCAAAATCCTTGTGGCTTTTATATTCTAATGGTTTATGGCCCCTCGTCTGATGACTCCATTATATCTCAGTTTCATCTGACCTTAAAAGTTGGCCACTTGAAGAGCTGGGTGAAGCTAGAGTTACTACATAGTGTAAATCACTATATAACACCAGAGAAACATGACTAAGACAGAAGCAAAAAATGGGTTACCTGCACATGTACAGTGTGTTCATACCTGCATAATTGGGGATGCCCATGCAGTGTAGTGAATCTCCCTGGGGTTCTCTGTCTTGGTGTTGCTTCTCTGAAATTCCAGATGAATGATGTTTAAAAGCCTCTTGATGATGATGTAAGTATACTGTATGTAGTTAGTCTTTATATATACTTAATCATTATATGTATGTAATCCTTATATGTACTTAACCTTTGTATGTTAAAATATACAAAAGTGTACGCACTCATACTATTCAATCATACTATTCCTTGAATTTTGTAATTTGAAATAAAATTGCGTTATATTTCAAGTATTAGCCTTCTTTAAAGCCGTATCTGAACCTTAGTGTTAAAAACTTGTCAAATCAAATAGCCTAATTCACACATAAATAATTCTGCAAAGAGGGAGCCATCGTACCATTAAAAAATACACAAATTTGATCGTCCTTCAATGTTGTGCATCCTGCTCTCAACATATTCTTGGGATTCCATTACCATTTGAAAAAAAAGGGTTTGAGAGCTTCAGGTTTCAAGGTACCCTTTTTTTTAACTAACTGTCTCCTATCTCCAATCACGTCATTCAGACTGCATTGTTGGTTATTCTCAAAAGCTTTACTGAAAACAGACATCATTTTGTGTCACATTATTAAACTTTATAGTCTTGAAAGGAGTTTACGTAATCTGTTTCACTGGCTTTTGGAGTAATTGGTGAGATTTTAATCTGCCAGAACTCAAAAGTGTTAGCAATTTTTTTAGGAAGAGATGCAGATTCTTTCCATTTTTTGCCTTGCAGTCAGTTCTCCTTAACTTCGTGTGATTTTCTATGTGATTTTTTATTTGAACATTGACATATGGATTTAGTAGGGGAAAAACGCACTTTTCTGACATTTGAAAAATATCTTTGGGAACCATGCCTTGTTTAACGTCCACCATCTTGCAATGTACGATCTTTTCCTACAGTTTCACAGTTCAATGAATGCTCTTCTTTGCCATCAGAAGACGACTTCAGGGAAGGAACATTATTTTCTTTATCTGATACAATAACAGTCGAAAAAAATATATAATGATTTTCAAGGGTTTCTCTGGAGAAAACGCACACTTTGCATGGAGGTGAAGTTATTTTTTTGGCGTGGAAATGCCATTTACTTTGATATGTTGGAAACCTTGCACTGATGGCCCATTAATCATCACTTGGGTAGATTAACAGACCTTTTATGTCTATCATTGGCGACTTGTGGATGTACCAAATGAATATTGTGAATTGGATTTGGATTTACATGGGCCTATCCAGTATGTGGGTTCAAAGGCGTTTTGGGGTGCATATGACTATGCAGCAGGGCAGGCATTGCTGTCACTGTGTAAAGAAAAGAGTACGGGAGTACCAAATGAATATGGTGAAGTGGATTTTCTTGGGCCCATCCAGTATGTGGGTACTAAGGTGTAACGGGGTGCATATGACTATGCAGCAATGCTGGCCTTGCTGCCAATGTGTAAAACAAAGAGTACGGGAGAACCAAATGAATATTATGAAGTGGATTTTCATGGGCCCATCCAGAATGTGGATACCAAGGTGTAGTGGGGTGCATATGACTATGTAGCACAGAAGACATTGCTGTTCCTGTGTGAACAAAAGAGTACAGGAGTACGAAATGAATTTGGTGAAGTGGATTTTCCTGGGCCCATCCAGTATGTGGATACCAAGGTGTAATGGGGTGCATATGACTATGCAGCATGGCAGACATTGCTGTCACTGTGTAAACAATAGAGTACGGGAGTACCCAATGAATATTGTGAAGTGGATTTTCATGGGCCCATCCAGTATGTGGGTACCAAGGTGTAATAGGGTGCATATGACTATGCAGCAAGGAAGACATTGCTGTCACTGTGTAAACAATAGAGTACGGGAGAACCAAATGAATATTGTGAAGTGGATTTTCCTGGGCCCATCCAGTATATGGATACCAAGGTGTAATGGGTTGCATATAACTATGTAGCAAGGCTGGCCTTGCTGCCAATGTGTAAAACGAAGCATACGGGAGTACCAAATGAATATGGTGAAGTGGATTTTCCTGGGCCCATCCAGTATGTGGATACCAAGGTGTAATGGGGTGCATATCACTATGTAGCAAGGCTGGCCTTGCTGCCAATGTGTAAAACGAAGCGTACGGGAGTACCAAATGAATATGGTGAAGTGGATTTTCCTGGGCCCATCCAGTATGTGGATACCAAGGTGTAATGGCGTGCATATCACTATGTAGCAAGGCTGGCCTTGCTGCCAATGTGTAAAACGAAGCGTACGGGAGAACCAAATGAATATTGTGAAGAGGATTTTCATGGGCCCATCCAGTATGTGGATACGAAGGTGTAATGGGTTGCATATGACTATGCAGCAGGGCAGACATTGCTGTCACTGTGTAAACAATAGAGTACAGGAGTACCCAATGAATATTGTGAAGTGGATTTTCATGGGCCCATCCAGTATGTGGGTACCAAGGTGTAATAGGGTGCATATGACTATGCAGCAAGGAAGACATTGCTGTCACTGTGTAAACAATAGAGTACGGGAGAACCAAATGAATACTGTGAAGTGGATTTTCCTGGGCCCATCCAGTATATGGATACCAAGGTGTAATGGGTTGCATATAACTATGTAGCAAGGCTGGCCTTGCTGCCAATGTGTAAAACGAAGCGTACGGGAGTACTAAATGAATATGGTGAAGTGGATTTTCCTGGGCCCATCCAGTATGTGGATACCAAGGTGTAATGGGGTGCATATCACTATGTAGCAAGGCTGGCCTTGCTGCCAATGTGTAAAACGAAGCGTACGGGAGAACCAAATGAATATTGTGAAGAGGATTTTCATGGGCCCATCCAGTATGTGGATACGAAGGTGTAATGGGTTGCATATGACTATGCAGCAGGGCAGACATTGCTGTCACTGTGTAAACAAAAGAGTACGGGAGTACCAAATGAATATGGTCAAGTGGATTTTCCTGGGCCCATCTGGTATGTGGATACCAATGTGTAATGGAGTGCATATGACTATGTAGCAAGGCTGGCCTTGCTGCCAATGTGTAAAACAAAGAGTACGGGAGTACCAAATGAATATTGTGAAGTGGATTTTCATTGGCCAATCCAGTATGTGAGTTAAAAAGCTTATTGGGGTGCATATGAATTGGTAGCTGGGCAGGCCTTGCACTCAGTGCTACCTTTTTTATGGAGGCCCTCCTGGACATCTTATGAAAGGGCTATTGGGGTGCGTCGCAATTCTTGGCAGCCCATCCACTCATAGCATAGGCTACAACAGTTTAGGAGACCCACTGTTTAATAATGTCCCTTTAAGAAGATTAATGCTGCCTGATTCACCAGTAAAAATAGGCTCTGTGACTTTAAGAGTCCCTCCTTCATAAATGAAACAAGATGGATCTGCTTATGTGTCACACGCCACATGGCCAGCTAGGGTTGTTAAATGTTACAATGACATTTCTCCGTGAATTCATTTGTAGTGGTTGAAAGCAAAGTTAAAGTTGAAAAAAGCTTCAAAAACGCAAAAGTGGGGGAGGAACATTTCGGTCTGGGGTTAATTATTTTGCCTTACAGGCAAGTCATTAACCTGCAACGGATGTACGTTAACATATTTCCCAGCAAAATCCGTTTTGGTTTCGTTTTGGTGTGTTTTTTGTTTCACCAGGAAAAATGGCATAAATCTTGGAAAAAACTGTTTAAAGCTGTGAACTAGGAGTCAGGAATGCTTCCAGGGGCGATCCCCGTATCAGTTGAGCAGTGTTTCCATCATTTTCAGACGTTTCTAGACCTTAAAAGCACCCCCGGGGGGGATCGTGGCAAAAATGCTTGGGTCTCCCCTAGACTTACATTGGGCTCGTTGTTCTGTCCGAGTACCCGAGTATTCCAATTTGCTCGACCTGAGCAACGAGCACCCGAGCATTTTAGTGCTTGATCATGACTATTATCTATCACTTATCTATTATCTATCTATTTATCATCTACTATCTATATATTATCTATCTATCTAACTGTCTATCTTATCTATCTATCATCTACCTATCTATTATCTATCTATATATCTATCATCTACTATCTACATATCTATCTATATGTCTATCTATCTATATATATATTATCTATTATCTATTGTGGCGTGTCTCCACTTGAGCAATATCCCAGGACACTCGGGGTTAAAAAGTCCATTCGGTTTATTAGGACACAGCATAAACCTCTCTTCAGGACCTTGGTAACATACAGCATCCGGTGCACCATCTGGCAACCATTCGCCTTTATAGAACCTCCGGTCCTTGCTGAGCCCTGGTGTACCTCATATGGATTAGTGTCCATATTCTGTCAGCAACGTCTGCACAGGTTCCCGGATACCTCTTTTCCTCAGAGGCATCCTCCAAACACTCCTCACTCCAGCTCAGACTATCCTGCTATGCTGTCTGTGCACAAACACACAGGCTCTATCTTGGGTGTTGAGACACACCCCCTGGGGTGAGGTATGTAGGTGACTGGACCCACTCATCTCTCCTAGTCACCTGGAAGCCTTCCCAATGTATAGTAAACCCTCAGCAGTAGATCTGATGAGAAAACAAGCTCAGGCTTGCATCACACGGCCACCTACCTATGGGATACATACCGCCATAACACATACCTCCCCCATCCACCTAAAGCCACGGGGCTTGGCACTTTCCATTACCTGACCAGAGACCCTTCTCGGTTGCCTTTGAAAGTCAAACCGCCTGTCATAATCGGGCCCTGTCACTGAACCGTTTTGGAACAATACGTCATCCGACTCTGTCACCTCCTCTGATAGGATTGCCCTTTGTCGGACCACCCCCATCCCCAGTGGTCAGTACAATGTTGCGATTCCCTTGTACTCATATCTTCTGTCTGATATGACTCTTTGTCATCATGTCCACAACAGGGTCTCCGGCCTAGGCCACTCAACACTGAGCTAACAGAGGAGTCACTACTTCTAACTCTTCATTGTCCTCTTCCATCAGGCCACCTTCAATTATGTCTTTGTTGGCAATTTCTCCTATTGTCTTTATTACCCAGAGAGCAGTCATCCCATTTATCTCTACTTTCCATTTTCGCCTCAGGTTCAGTATTTTCACCCTGTAGAGAACCCCTTCGTCTCTCTTTACCTTGGGTTGAAAGGGGCCGCCATCTTTTTCGCATTTCCTACAGCTGTTTATCAATCTGCAGCCTGTCAAGTCTTAGCTGCTCTACCCCTCTTTGGTACGCCACATGATATTCCAGGAGTATTTGGATATTTTTAAGGCTCTCCATTGTTCCATCCCACCTTCACCAGCTACCTGGGCTTCGTCATCAGCTGGAATCTTCACTCTCGCCACACCAGACTTATCTACGATTTCCTGAATTACTTTCCCAAGTCTACAATAACTTTTCTCATCAGATTCCTGGGCGCTTGAACGATGTCCTTCACCAATTCCAACTGACTTTGAGCTTTGTTCGCACGCTTCAGACGTCGAGCAGCTTCCTTTGTTTTTATGGGTGTTTTGGGTTGTTTTTAATTCTTCTTTTTTCTTTTTATTATTTTTATTAGCCTGAGTATATATGAATTCATGCTATTCTGACCTCAGAAGGTGTACTCTTGTTATCAAGTTTTGAAGATCTGGACTGATTCAGTGGATGACATGAAAATAAATAACCATCTATTCATCTGTTACAATGGATTGGTGCATTGTGTGGCTTCATACTGTGTTTACATACAGTGGGGCAAAAAAGTATTTAGTCAGTCAGCAATAGTGCAAGTTCCACCACTTAAAAAGATGAGAGGCGTCTGTAATTTACATCATAGGTAGACCTCAACTATGGGAGACAAACTGAGAAAAAAAAATCCAGAAAATCACATTGTCTGTTTTTTTTTTCATTTTATTTGCATATTATGGTGGAAAATAAGTATTTGGTCAGAAACAAGCAATCAAGATTTCTGGCTCTCACAGACCTGTAACTTCTTCTTTAAGAGTCTCCTCTTTCCTCCACTCATTACCTGTAGTAATGGCACCTGTTTAAACTTGTTATCAGTATAAAAAGACACCTGTGCACACCCTCAAACAGTCTGACTCCAAACTCCACTATGGTGAAGACCAAAGAGCTGTCAAAGGACACCAGAAACAAAATTGTAGCCCTGCACCAGGCTGGGAAGACTGAATCTGCAATAGCCAACCAGCTTGGAGTGAAGAAATCAACTGTGGGAGTAATAATTAGAAAATGGAAGACATACAAGACCACTGATAATCTCCCTCGATCTGGTGCTCCACGCAAAATCCCACCCCGTGGGGTCAGAATGATCACAAGAACGGTGAACAAAAATCCCAGAACCATGCGGGGGGACCTAGTGAATGAACTGCAGAGAGCTGGGACCAATGTAACAAGGCCTACCATAAGTAACACACTACGCCACCATGGACTCAGATCCTGCAGTGCCAGACGTGTCCCACTGCTTAAGCCTGTACATGTCCGGGCCCGTCTGAAGTTTGCTAGAGAGCATTTGGATGATCCATAGGAGTTTTGGGAGAATGTCCTATGGTCTGATGAAACCAAACTGGAACTGTTTAGTAGAAACACAACTTGTCGTGTTTGGAGGAAAAAGAATACTGAGTTGCATCCATCAAACACCATACCTACTGTAAAGCATGGTGATGGAAACATCATGCTTTGGGGCTGTTTCTCTGCAAAGGGGCCAGGACGACTGATCCGGGTACATGAAAGAATGAATGGGGCCATGTATCGTGAGATTTTGAGTGCAAACCTCCTTCCATCAGCAAGGGCATTGAAGATGAAACGTGGCTGGGTCTTTCAACATGACAATGATCCAAAGCACACCGCCAGGGCAATGAAGGAGTGGCTTCATAAGAAGCATTTCAAGGTGCTGGAGTGGCCTAGCCAGTCTCCAGATCTCAACCCTATAGAAAACCTTTGGAGGGAGTTGAAAGTCCGTGTTGCCAAGCAAAAAGCCAAAAACATCACTGCTCTAGAGGAGATCTGCATGGAGGAATGGGCCAACATACCAACAACAGTGTGTGGCAACCTTGTGAAGACTTACAGAAAACGTTTGACCTCTGTCATTGCCAACAAAGGATATATCACAAAGTATTGAGATGAAATTTTGTTTCTGACCAAATACTTATTTTCCACCATAATATGCAAATAAAATGAAAAAAAAAAACAGACAATGTGATTTTCTGGATTTTTTTTTCTCAGTTTGTCTCCCATAGTTGAGGTCTACCTATGATGTAAATTACAGACGCCTCTCATCTGTTTAAGTGGTGGAACTTGCACTATTGCTGACTGACTAAATACTTTTTTGCCCCACTGTATGTGAAAATGTATGATATGTCATATAATTATATTGAATAATGATTGTTGCCAATGAGATCGCTTTTAGTGGTAGAATATGTATATAGACCTCTTTGGCAGGGAATTTTACCTTCTTTTCCCCTGTCCTTTTGTATTATAAATTGCCCACAATTTTGCCCTTTATATTAATGGCCGCTGTGGTGTGCGCATGCGCAGTGTTCACACCTGCCGCGTTGTGAAAGGCATCCATACGGTGTCGGCGCCCTTCGGGTTTCCATGGCTACTGTGGACGCCGTGACGTGAGTTGGCCTCCGGGATGGCCGGAAATGATGCGGCGGGGGCTCCGTGCTCACGGCGCATGCGCCGGCCAAGATGGCCGCATGCATCCAATACCCACTGACTCATGTACCCTATAAAAAACGCCTTGGCCTGAATACTAGTCACATGGCACCCCGAGGAAGCCCTTTGAGCGAAACGCGTCGGGGCAAAGGCAGGACCTCCCGACTCCCACTATGGCTAAGAAATTTTCCCCTTTTGCACTTTTGCCGGTGGTCTGATGATTGAGCTTAGGGTGAAGAGACAGTGGTTTGCGGTTGGCTATTTAGCTTAGTACTTGCTAGTTGGAGGATTTTGTCCCTGTCCTATGGCACTCATACATTATGTGACAGGACTGGGAACTTTACCCGAAGAGTGTCTTAATTGGTTCCAGGGACTATCCCTATAAGGCTATGTGCATACACTGCGGATTGGTCTGCGGATTCTTATCTGCGAAACCGCAGGTAAAATGACCTGCGGATTGGCCTGCGGTTTTGCCCTGCGGTTTGCCACCTGGACAATGGAATAGGTGGCAAACCGCAGCAGAATCCGCAGAAACAATTGACATGTCAATTCTTTCTGCAGATTCAACACCGCAGCTTTTCCGCAGTTAAAAATCTGCAGCATGTGCACAGCAGAATGTAAATCCCATAGGATAACATGCTACTGTACACTGTCTGCAGAACTGCTGCAGTTCTGCTGCGGTCAAAACCGCAGCGGAACCGCAGCAAAAACCGCAGCGTGTGCACATAGCCTAAACCCCAATCCCTGTACTGAACTCTATCTGATGTTTCTTTTCCATACGGTAGCAGCTGTTACTATTCTAGTCGGGTGGCTTGGCTATATAGTCTTCCACCATATATGTACTCTTTTTTTGTATTTACTCATGTTTTATGGATATTTATGTATGAATAAAATATTTACACATTTCTGCACAAAAATTACTTTTGTGTGTCTAAGGCTATGTGCACACACTGCGGATTGGTCTGCGGATTCTTATCTGCGGAACCGCAGGTAAAACCGAAGGTAAAGTGACCTGAGGTTTTCCTGCGGATTGGCCACCTGGACAATGGAATAGGTGGCAAACCGCAGCAGAATCCGCAGAAACAATTGACATGTCAATTCTTTCTGCGGATTCAAAACCGCAGCTTTTCCGCAGTTAAAAATCTGCAGCATGTGCACACCAGAATGTAAATCCCATAGGATAACATGCTACTGTACACTGTCTGCAGAACTGCTGCAGTTCTGCTGCGGCCAAACCCGCAGCGGAACCGCAGCAAAAACTGCAGCGTGTGCACATAGCCTAATACTTAATAGGATACACCATGTTTTGGGGCGTTTTTTGAACTCGTCTGGCTTCTTGGAGGTTTGAATAACTTTTCTCACCAGATTCCTGGGCATTTGAACAATGTCCTCCACCAATTCCAACCGACTTTGAGCTTTCTTTGCACGCTTCAGATGTCGAGCAGCTTCCTCATTCCTCAACAGGATCCTCTGCTTCGTGCGAACACAGTTTAGGTTCATGTCACTCAGGATAGCCACCCTCTTCACCATGATTTCCCTAGTTGACAGTACATCTAACTGCTTAGACTCTGGTACCCAGTCCACACTACACACTTCCACTGCCTTTTTAAATTCCTTATGCACAGCCTCACTGGCACAAGCTTCTTGCACGTCCTCGAGTACTACTACGCACTTGAAGAGCGAAGTCTCATCCTCTTCATGGACAGGTGGCTCCTGCTTTGCCTTGGATAATTCCGTCAAGTCATCTACCACCACCGGGTGACTGTCTTGTTCAGCTTTTTGCGCCAACTCTCCCTGAGCTTCACACTCTTGAAGACATATAAACAAAGTACAAAACTGGGCAGAAGCCCAAGCCAGCTCACCAAACTGCCACAAGTGCTCGGAACTCCGTTAAGACCCAACATAGAGGTAACAAGAAGCAAAAGGATTGATGTTCCAGCTCCGTAAAAACAATTTTTTTTATTGAAAAAACATTAAAATATCATAGATTGGCAGAAATATCCTCCAATATAGTGAGTGTACACACAGCTGCTGGTATGACGGCAACGCGTGTCGATCACAGGTGCCGTTTTTCCAGCAGCTGTGTGTACACTCACTAAATTGGAGGATTACTCTTGAAGACACCTTGCCAAGATTGGCCTTTGCAGCTCCGCCTCCTTACCACTCTGGCACTGCCACTGTACATCTGCGACTACCATCTCCTTCTCCTGCTGAAGCCCCCTTAACGCTTCTCTGAGCGCCTCCATGTCATCCAGCATGGCTTTGTTCACTGTTTTCCACGTTGACAGATGATCTCTGAGCTCAGAGACTTCCTTCTCCAGCTCATCCACTCTGTGTTCAGCCACTTGTCTCAGGACCTTTTCTCGCTCGACATTGTCTCCTACTGTCTCCTTAAACAACTCCATTTCGTGATCCTGTTCCATTTTTTTAGCACCATAAACTCGTTAATTATATTTTCAGATGGGGCAGCTTGCCCACCCACTCTCTGACGCTTCAGAGTTCTACCTGTTCCTTCATCAGCAGGTTCAGCTTTCTCTTGTTTCTCTTGGGTCCTCCCTTCATTACCTCTAGGGCCTCTGCTGGGCTCTATGAAGATTCAATGTTCTTGTTCCCAGACTCCATCTCCCCAGCCTTGGGTTCTCTGGAGTTCTCACTACCTCCTGTCCTGGTGTCACATGCCACAGTACTGTTCCCTTACGCTTCCAGAGTCTTGGCGCAGTTGTCATCTTCCGCCATCTCAGAGGTGAATGAACCAACAGTCTGCTCTCTGTAACCTTTGTGGGTTTTCCCTCCACCCGCGCACTCTCCTACCACAACCTTTGTTAGATTGATCTCCACCATCACAATGTGCCAGTTTTATTTTCAACACATCATCGACTACCTCTTTGCTGAGGTTTGTCAGCGGCAATGTGACCTACTTATCAAGGACATTAAGCTTGTTTGCACCTGACTCTGTCTTTCTGCAGCCGCCGTGTCCCTGGCGATAAGGGGAAGACTTGTCACTTTTACTTGGGTCCTTCTTACCGCACTCTCTTTCCCTTGCGTTAGAGTCACAGTCTCAATTGGAATCACCACCACTCACCCTGTGACCCTGGAGCAACAAGTCCTCATTTAACCAGGTGTTGGACCCCTTTTCTGGTGCTACCCTGATTTCAATGGTCAGCCTGCTGGTCACCCGTGCTAAGTCCCTGAATTGGTCAGACCCACACTTTCTTCCGGTCACCCCTAATTCTGGACTATCAACCTTAGGGGCTGCTACCTCCTCCTCTTTATACATCACATTAACAGGGACCCCTTCAGCCACCTGCTATAGTGGGGCTCCCTTAGGGTCCTTACAGATCTCTTCTGAGCAATCAGACACCTCTGTTTCCTCCTACAAGTCCCAAATCAATTTAAAGTCCCGGCCTATTATAATAGGGTATGGCAAATCCAGGACCACAGGGACGTCATGGCTGCTAATAATCGTGGTTGTCTCAATGATCACCCTGAACACTGGGTAGTCCCTAGCGACACCATGGATTGAGTGGACTTCCATTTTCCTTCTGACAATCAGATAGACTGGGAGTGTGGTGCTCACCAGGGTCACCGAGCTCCCTGAGTCACCTGAGTCACATCTCTCCATTGACTTCCACAGAAGACCTCTGTGACATCTTGTCAGATGGATAGTCAGTACATAATCCTGTTCAAATATTGTTCCCGGTAACAGACCTTCGGCGCATTTGCCACCACCCCTTTTTGGGAAACCATCCCTGTTTGGGACACTGCCCTCTTTTGGGACTCTACCCCCTTTCTGGGTGCACGCTGTGGACTCCCAACTGCCCTCTCAGGTACCTCACCACCTGCAAGGCAGTCTCTCTGCCCCAACAGTTCCTCACAGCGAGGCTCCTACCGCTCTGCAAGGTTCTGCACTTCTCTGCATGGCTCCACACCGCTGTGCAGATATTGTGGACCCGCCGATCCACAGCAAGCCGCCCGGAGTTCGTGGTCTCATCGATCCACAGCAAGCTGCCCAGAGTTTGTGGACCAGCAGATCCACAGCATTCATCTGCTGTAATCCTCCCAGGTACCTCCTGGACCAATGCCCACAGTCTAGCACCAACTGTGACACGTCTCCACTATCTGTGGATGGGGAGTACTCATTTGGCTGGTCGTTGAGGAATATCCCGGGACACTCGGGGTTAAAAAGTCCATTCGGTTTATTAGGACACAGCATAAACCTCTCTTCAGGACCTTGGTAACATACAGCACCCCATCCAGCAATCATTCAGCTTTATACAACCTATGGTCCTCACTGAGTCCCGGTGTACCTGCAATACAAAGGGCACTGGGGTGGTAGTCTGGACCAAGCTCACCCACTAAACACAATCTGTATACACCCCGGCCCCTTGTAAATGTGATATGAGATGGATTAGGTTTTTCCCCTAAATGAAGTTACCTTCTCTCCTTTTGTCACAGCAGTCCAGGTGATTAAAAGTCCAGAGATGTATCTGTGTTCCCACAGGGAATGCATAACTTTTATTGAAAACAGGTAGTGAAGAATGGACATCAGTGACAATCCCAAACACTGGATTTCCTGTTCTTTCCCTGACATGAACTGCAGTAGCACCCACTACGATTGCAGAAGCCGAGAATCCCAGTTGTCCAATCCGCTGGTATCTGGGCGCCTGAAACCCCTTCAGCGGAGGCCCCTCTATAGTCCAGAGAGCCTATATAGAAGTCCTCTTTAGTCCGTGGCCTTCTTTAGTCAGGGACAATAGACCTCTCCCATCTGGGGGTCTGGCAGTGCCCCGTCTGTCTGACATGTCTGCACCTGTCAAGGATCCAAGCAGAACTGGAGGGAAAGAGCAGCTCCCTCTCTCTACTGCTGCTGACACATCCCCTCACATTAACCATTGCTTGCCCTAACTCTAATACATTTAAAGGGGAACATCCACTATATAATGCAGTACATTGCAAGGCATAGGACACACATAAAACAGTACAGGTACATAACTTATGTACATAAGAAGTGCACAGGGGTTCACACGGCAGAAGGAGCGGGTGCAACTGAGGGGACCAGCCATCTCCTTACATACCTAATACGGATTAGTGTCCGTATTCTGTCAGGGACGTCTGCACATGTTCCCGGATACCTCTTATCCTCACAGACATCTTTAAAACAATCCTCACTCCAGCTCAGACTAGCCAGCTCTGCCGCCCGTGCACAAACACACAGGCTCTATCTTGGGTGTTGAGACACATCCCCGGGGGGGTATGTAGGTGACTGGACCTACCCTTCTCTCCAAGTCACCTGGAAGCCTTCCCAATGTAAAGTGAACCCTCAGCAGTAGATCTGCTGAGAAAACAAGCTCCTCAAGGGGGGGTACTGTTGTGAGTTCATTGAGTTCTCCTTCCAGGCTCTCTCTGGTGGTAACAGGAGGTAGTGAGGCTGATTTAATCAGTAGAGATCTGCCACCTGATAATGAGGATGACGATTGGACCTCACGGATCTCAGATTGGATTTAAGACAGCCGACGCCCTACTCTAGTGCTGGTGATTCCTTCTGCTTGTCAGGTCTTGGTTCTCAGCTCTGTTCCAGTCAGCTCAAGCTAAGTTTCTCTGCTAATGTTCACACTTGATTTTGTTGTTCTATTCAGTTTTTTGTGTGGTCAGCCAGCCCCGGCTGGGCTGGGCTGAATTTCCACTCTTATTTATCTGTATTTGCCAATTTGCTTTTTGTCCCTTATTAGATTGGCCTCTTTTTGCTCTGTCTCAGAATATTTCAGAGTGCTGATATAGTGGGAGAAGTCTAGTGACTTCAGGGTTAATTTTATTATCAGAAGTGTTGGACATTATTTTGTAGGGTTTTGGGCAGATTGCAGACAGTGTCTTTCCTTTCCTCTCCTTTCTAGTTAGTTTGGGCCCCATCGTTTACTCAGCCTATTTTCCTGCCTGTGTTTGTGTTTTCATCTTGTTTCACCGTCAATACATGTGGGGGCTGTCTATTCCTTTGGGGTCTGCTCTGGGGCAGTTAGTTTTCCCCTTTTCTTGCTTTAGGCTTATTTAGTCCTCCGGCCGTGACGAGGCGTCTAGGTTCATCGTAGGTACACTCCACGGCTGCTGCTAGTTGTGTGGTTAGGATCAGGGATCTGCAATGTGCATAGTTACCAACCTCTGGTTTTTCTGGGCTTAGCATGTTTAGGTTTTTTCCTCCTCGGTGACCCATTCATAACACTACACTTTCCCATTCTTTTATATATCTTAACTCCACCCACCTCCCAGCACATCCAGTGTTCCAAGCAGGGAACCACCAAAGGTGCTCTGCTACTCTCTAAGCACTGAGCCGCAATGTGGTTGTGCAGAACTACCCTGTTGTGTGGGGTGTGAGTGTTGGAGCGTGGAAAGGAGTCCCCACCCTACCTGGATGGTGGGGCACTACACCTTAGGAGAAGGTGCAGTACCTCTGTGGTGACCGGGCCCCAGGGGCGCCACACATGAGCGGAAGCGCACACCGGAAGTGATCCGGGCGCACACCGGATGTAATATCCTGGGGCATGCAGGCAGCATGTACACCCAGAGAACAGAGGTGCCGGCGGGCACCTGGAAGGAGTATGCACTAAAGGTGCTCCGGAAAATGGAAGGCAGCCTCAGGACAGTATGTCGGCAGCAAGTGCCGGGGGCGCGCGCATTATCCTCAGACCGGATACACTCGGGTAATATTCTGGGCACTAGATAGTACAGAGTGCACCAGATGTGGTTGAGTGCATGCATAGGCCAGCTACAGTGCGCATACATGGGGGTACATCCAGGAAGCGCAAGCGGCCAGCAGCAACCAGGTGATCATTCAAAAAAAAAAAAAAAGGGGGTAATGCTGTTAGAATTGCTGGCAGGGGTCACCAACCATTCTAGGTTGAATGTGACAGTTCTCATCTGAAAGCGGCAGCAGCTAACTTGTTAAGATTGAGAGCCTTTTTCACCAGAGCACTTACAGCCACGCCAGGAGGTGCAGGAGTGGCGGTCTCGCTCAGATGAGAGGAGCCAGACGCGCCATAACTACAGTGGAAGCCGCTTGAACAGCGTACGGGAGGATCGTCATGGTGTAAAAAGGAGGGGTCCACAGTCCCGATGTGAGTCATGTGTACAGACCAGTCAGCTTCCAGATGTGGTATCCATCCTGTGAAGCATCCAAGTGGTGAGTGAGCTTCGAGAAAGTCCAGTACGATAATGTCTGTTCTCTTTCTCTCTCTCTCTTGTCTCCTCTCTCCCCTCTTTTTACATACATTGGTGGAGTAGAGCATTGGAGGTCCCAAAAAAGGGGTAAATCAAAGGCTAGGTGTCATGATCTGACCGTTTTAAATTGCACTGGGTGAACTTTTTTTACTTTGGAAAGTTCCAAGGTGTCTTGACTGTCCCCGGTGGTGGTTAGCGGTATCGCACTTTAGGTTTTTGTGCACTTAATTATGGATCAGGTGTGACACCCTATAAAGGTGTGCTAGGGGTGTGTAATCACTGCCTGTGATATTGTGAGTTTGTGTGCACTTTGAGTTTGAGAGCCGTGAGGAAGGATGGAGCTGGTGAGGAGTCCTGCGCAGCTTAGCCAGGGGGGACGTGTTTCAGCTATGGTGTCTGGACGAAGGGCTGGCATGGCATGGTGGAGTCGCAGTGATGGTGTCAGCGGGAAGTGTCTGCATGGGCTGGTGGAGTGGCGACTATGGAAAGTGGCACTCACCATGTGGGACTTGGCTGCTGAACTGGACTCAAGCATGCTCGACTTCGTGTCAGAAGCTGAACTCATCCTTGGGACTCTGGTTCTAAGCAGCTGCAACTGGTGGTGGACTCTTTCCAAGGCTGTACTAAGGTGAAGGATCCTGTTATGGTGATGGATCCGGGTGGAGGAGAAGACGCACGCAGGTGGTGGGCTCTGTTGCTAGGAGCGCACGCAACAGAGCAAAGCTAAGTGGTGTTTCCCCTGTATTGTCTCTTTCCTCATGTGTGTTATTAGTGCAGTGGTGGGATTAGTCTCCACACCGACCCATTCCCTAGTGAGGATTTAGGGTCAGGGTGAGCAAGGGCGTTAAGGTACGCGTGCGGCGACAGGTGCGGAGCCTGTTTAGGGAATGTAAGGAGTGCAGGGACACTGGCTCAGGGGAGCTTAGGAGGTCTCCATGTCCCCATTCCCTATCGCAGGGCCCACCATTGTTAAAGTTTCCCAGGTTCCCCCTTTATTATTTGATTATTGTATGTATAACGTGTAATACCTAAATTCGCCAGGTGGAGGCGGAGTATCCACCTGCACGTTTTATTATTTAAATGCGCCCCACTGGAGGCGGTGTATCCAGGGTCACATGTGTTATGGGTCCGCCTTGCGGTATCATCTGCGTCCTGACACACGTGACCATGACATTATCACAGGCCTTACAGTTTTTTTCCTGGTGAGCTTTGGCCATGTGGAGACCGCTGAGTAATTGCTGCCGGGCCTCACTGATGTGAGTGGGGAGCGGCAAGGTGTTTAGAGCCGCTGCAGCAGCAGTTATCACGGTCTGGGGCCTCTGCTCAGGTAACCAGAAAATCAAAATGGCGGCTTTGGCAAATTGCGGGTCTGGCAAAAGCCCCTGGAGTCGCTGCTGGGGAGCGGGACTTGCTCATGCACGTGGGCGTACCCAGGCAGGTGGGAGGAATGGTGCCCCACGGAGCTGCTTGGTGTTCCCCGAGGTGAAGGGGTGCGTTCCAGTGATGAGCAGACTGATGTAGAGTCCGTGGGGTTTACGCCAAATCTTCAAATACCACCGTAGACGCCGCCCCTCCTGGCCGTGTGGAGGCGGCCAGTGAGTGTATATTTCCTCCATATGCGATCCCTCTCCTCCTGGTGTGAGCAGCAGGTGTGCTGCGGGGGAGTAGGGACAAATCTCAACCCTCGCCATTAAACCAACCCTGGGAGGCGCAGACCTCATGGTGAAGAGGGTTGGAGGGTGGTGATCCCTTGGTGAATAGCGGGGGTGTGAGTGTGGTGACACAGGGGGACGCCTCTGTGATCAGGTCCTGAATGAGTTCACCAATTTTATGACAAATGTATGTGTGTAATAAACGTTCAGGTCCGGACCTGTGTGTGAACGAGCGTGTATGTGTGCCACCAAAAAACATCTTGTGGAAGTGTGTTGTGGAGCCTGATCAGCTCATAACAAACAAACATACACATACATAAACTCGTCCCCCAGGTCGGCGCTGTGGAGATGAGTGATGCCTCCAAAATAAACTTTATTGCCAATGCCAGTGGTGCATTTGTCATAAACCTGAAATGTCAGGTAATGGTGGGGTGAACTCAGGGTCTGGGCGTCCCCGCTGTGGGTGTTTCCTAATGAGGGGTGGTCTTGAGGGTCCAGAGGCCCCTCATTAAGGAGGGGGTACTGTCATGATCTGACAGTTTTAAATTGCACTGGGTGAACTTTTTTTACTTTGGAAAGTTCCAAGGTGTCTTGACTGTCCCCGGTGGTGGTTAGCGGTATCGCACTTTAGGTTTTTTGTGCACTTAATTATGGATCAGGTGTGACACCCTATAAAGGTGTGCTAGGGGTGTGTAATCACTGCCTGTGATATTGTGAGTTTGTGTGCACTTTGAGTTTGAGAGCCGGGAGGAAGGATGGAGCTGGTGAGGAGTCCTGCGCAGCTTAGCCAGGGGGGACGTGTTTCAGCTATGGTGTCTGGATGAAGGGCTGGCATGGCGTGGTGGAGTCGCAGTGATGGTGTCAGCGGGAAGTGTCTGCATGGGCTGGTGGAGTGGCGACTATGGAGAGTGGCACTCACCATGTGGGACTTGGCTGCTGAACTGGACTCAAGCATGCTCGACTTCGTGTCAGAAGCTGAACTCATCCTTGGGACTCTGGTTCTAAGCAGCTGCAACTGGTGGTGGACTCTGCTCCAAGGCTGCACTAAGGTGAAGGCTCCTGTTATGGTGATGGATCCGGGTGGAGGAGAAGACGCACGCAGGTGGTGGGCTCTGTTGCTAGGAGCGCACGCAACAGAGCAAAGCTAAGTGGTGTTTCCCCTGTATTGTCTCTTTCCTCATGTGTGTTATTAGTGCAGTGGTGGGATTAGTCTCCGCACCGACCCATTCCCTAGTGAGGATTTAGGGTCAGGGTGAGCAAGGGCGTTAAGGTACGCGTGCGGCGACAGGTGCGGAGCCTGTTTAGGGAATGTAAGGAGTGCAGGGACACTGGCTCAGGGGAGCTTAGGAGGTCTCCATGTCCCCATTCCCTATCGCAGGGCCCACCATTGTTAAAGTT
Organism: Dendrobates tinctorius; assembly: GCF_039654945.1. Taxonomy (NCBI): domain Eukaryota; kingdom Metazoa; phylum Chordata; class Amphibia; order Anura; family Dendrobatidae; genus Dendrobates; species Dendrobates tinctorius. The sequence goes on along the minus strand of NW_027361696.1, from coordinate 49,028,668 downwards.
TCCTAGGTTCCCCCTTTATTATTTGATTATTGTATGTATAACGTGTAATACCTAAATTCGCCAGGTGGAGGCGGCGTATCCACCTGCACGTTTTATTATTTAAATGCACCCCACTGGAGGCGGTGTATCCAGGGTCACGTGTGTTATGGGTCCGCCTTGCGGTATCATCTGCGTCCTGACACACGTGACCATGACACTAGGAATAAGGAATATTCCTTATGCAAGAAGTCCCTTAGGAATATGAGGTTGTGTCAGGCCTGTATTGATAAAACAGTAGCGGAAGAGACACCCACTTTGCTAAGAGTCGGAGATCCCTGATTCAGTCAGAAGTCTGTAAATCAGGAAGGGCTTGCAGTCAACGATCATGGATAGCAAAACAAGGGATAGGCCAGCCCCTCATTGATCTCCCAGGAGGACTCCATAGGGATCAGAGGAGGACTCAGATAAATCTCACTACTGAGGAAGTAGCTCAGTTGCGAAAGATGTGTTCCTAGTAGAGGATACAGTACGGACAATCTTATTAAAGCAGTCTGACTTACCATGGGGCTGGTAGATGCGAAAACCATAGAACTCATGTTCAACAAGCTTGCAATAAGGAAAACGTAGAGCCTTCCCTATGTTACTAACAGCGGCAAGGACTCATTAAAAGGGAAGGGGAAAAACCAGAGAGGAAGTCCCAGATAATCAATTCCCTGTAAAGGAGGTACCCTTTTGAGGAAGAGACATCCTCATTCTGGGATGAAGCTTAAAAAAATTGGCGTAGCGATCTCGCCAGGAAGTCCTCCCTTCTCCTTAATGATTTAGGTTCCCTGAAAGAACCTCTGACAGAAAGACAGATAATTGTCTTAAAATAGCCTGGGAGACCTCAACTGAAACACAGAGAGCATCATGAAGACCAAGGAACACAACAGGCAGGTCCGTGATACTGTTGTGGAGAAGTTTAAAGTCGGAGTTGGATACAAAATGATTTCCAAAACTTTAAACATCCCAAGGATCACTGTGCAAGCGATCATATTGAAATGGAAGGCGTATCATACCACTGCAAATCTAACAAGACGTGGCCGTCCCTCTAAACTTTCATCTCAAACAAGGAGAAGACTGATCAGAGATGCAGCCAAGAGACCCATGATCACTTTGGATGAACTGCAGAGATCTACAGCTGAGGTGGGACAGTCCATCCATAGGACAACAATTAGTCGTACACTGCACAAATCTGGCCTTTATGGAAGAAGAAAGCCATTTCTCAAAGATATCCATAAAAAGTGTCGTTTAAAGTTTGCAACAAGCCACCTGGGAGACACACCAAACATGTGGAAGAAGGTGCTCTGGTCAGATGAAACCAAAATTGAACTTTTTGGCAATAATGCCAAATGATATGTTTGGTGTAAAGGCAACACAGCTCATCACCCTGAACACACCATCGCCACTGTCAAACATGGTGGTGGCAGCATCATGGTTTGGGCCTGCTTTTCTTCAGCAGGGACAGGGAAGATGGTTAAAATTGATGGGAAGTCAATCACCTGAAGAGGATGATTGGAAGTCAGGTGTTACAGTCTGGAGAGATTTAAGTGAGCAGCCTTCCCTCAGTTGCCTCCAGAGTTTCTTTGCGGATTCTCTTGATGTGACTGAGCCTACTACCATTCTAAATGAGGGTGTGGTTCTTTCCGCTATCTCACCCGATTTGAGACTTGCCCTGGAGGAATTTACAGGGCAACTTCGGGTTTCATCCTCGGTTTTCTTCAGGGCAGGTGGAGGCTCACCAAATCTCTGGTACCAAAAATACCCGGATGACCAGCCAATGCGGAGCAATGGACTTCAGACATCACTCTCTTTCTCCACTGGTCAGGAAAATACAATCTTCCCATAGGGCAACGCTCAGGTTTATCATCCTGAAATTCCTCCAGGGCGCGTCTCAAATGGTAGAAAGAACTACCCCCTCACCTAGGATAGTAGTAGGCTCGGTCACATTAAGAGAATCAGCAAAGAAACTCCTAGAAAAGGGCGTCTGCCTTAACATTCTTAGTGCCTGGAAGAAAAGAGACCACAAAATTAAAACGCGTGAAAAACATAACATAACTTGGCCATTTTATGCGCTAAACTTTCTCAATTTTTCATATTTCTAATGCAGTAATGCAATTCATTTTTCATATTTGCATGTTATGGTGCTACAGTGTGCTTCCTTTTTTGCTTGAATGTATATGAGTTGGTGACTCTAGGTTAAGCACCTGTTCACACAATGTTTATGCTTGGATGTGACGGTCAGTTTTTGAAATAGGAATTTTGTGCAGTCCTGTGGGACTTGTTCTCGGTCCAAACCCTGTTCTAGTTCTAGTGGATTGTTAGTGCCACTGCCAGTGCCCAGGAGGCCATGGACCCATATCTTAATGGATTTTATTTCCGATCTCCCTGTCTCTCAGAGAATAACTGTTATCTGGGTTATCTGTGATAGATTTTCCAAGATGGTCCATCTTGTACCACTGCCGAAGTTGCCATCCTCTTCTGAATTGGTGCCCTTGTGTTTTCAGCTGGTGGTTCATTTGCACGGCATTCCGGAGAACATTATGTCTGACAGAGGAGTCCAGTTTGTTTCCAGATTTTGGAGAGCTTTTTTGTTCTAAACTGGGAATTCAGTTATTCTTCTCCTCTGCGTTTCACCGTCAGACCAATGGGCAGACTAAGAGCGCAAACCACACTTTGGAAACTTATTTGAGATGTTTTGTGTCTGCTGATCAAGATGATTGGGTCTCTTTTTTGCCCTTGGCTGAATTTGCTCTAAATAATAGGGCTAGTTCTGCTACTTTGATATCCCCTTTTTTCTGCAACTTCGGTTTCATCCTCAGTTTTCTTCAGGGCAGGTGGAGGCTTCGGCCTGTCAAGGTGTTGATTCTATGATAGAGAGAATGCAGCAGATTTGGAATCAAGTAGTGGATAAGTTGTCTCACTCTCAGGAGAAGGCCCAACGGTTTGCCAACCGGCATAGGACTGTTGGTCCCCGGTTTAAAGTAGGTGACATGGTTTGGTTGTCCTCAAAAAATATTCCTATGAAAGTTGCGTCTCCAAAATTTAAGCCAAGGCTCATTGGACCTTATAAGATTTTGGAAATCCTTAATCCCGTTTCTTTCCATTTGGCGCTTCCAGGAACATTCAAGATTCACAACGTCTTTCATAAATCTTTGTTGAAAAGGTTTGTGGCGCCAGTAGTTCCGATGGCTGTGCCCTCTGATCCTGCATTGGTTAAGGGCAATCTGGAGTAAGAAGTAGAGAAGGTATTGGATTCTCGTCTGGCTAGATGGAGACTCCTGTACTTGGCCAAGTGGAAAGGTTATGGTCAGGAGGATAATTCTTGGGTGTTTGCTTCTGACGTTCATGCCGAGAGATTGGTTTGCGCCTTTCACCGGGCCCAACCTGATCGGCCTGGTGGCTTCGGTGAGGGTTCGGTGACTCCTCCATAAGGGGGGGAACTGTTGTGAACACTTTTGATTTGGCTTCTGAGTTTGGGCTCCCCTTTGTTGCTGCTGGTAATGGAGCTGGTCTGGCTGACAGAAATCAATCACCTGAAGAGGATGATTGGAGGTCAGGTGTTACAGACTGGAGAGATTTAAGTGAGCAGCCTTCCCTCAGTTGTTGCCGGTGATTTGGTTTTCTTCCTGAGCCTTTTGGAAGTCTGCTTGCTTCCTGCTTTGTCCTGCATCTTTCAGATAAGTTTTGTCTGTTTGAGTCTGTGGCATTTGTTCCCTTTTTGCTTTTCTCTGATTTCTGCCTTGCTGGTGTGAGTTCAGCCGGGTTCCCTGCTGGGACCTGTGCTGGACTCTGTTTCATTTGCCACTGCTTTTGTCAGTCTTTTCAGCATTTCTAGTCCCCTGTTATTTCAGTATCTTTTGCTTTGCGTCCAGTTCACACCAGAGTTCTGATTTAGTGGGGGAGAGGTCGTGAGGCCTCAGTATTTTTGCATATCAGACGTGTTGGAATTTTTCTTAGGGTTTTTGCGTGATTGCAGACAGTATCCTTTCCTGTCCTGTTCTATCCAGACAGTTTTGGCCCCATCATTTGCTTACTGTGTTTTGTGCCTCATCTTGTCTCACCGGCAATATATGTTTGGGAGCTATCTATTCCTTTGGGGTTCTACTCCGGGGCAATTTAGCTTTCCCCTTACTCTCTTTAGGCTTAGTTAACTCTTTGGCTGTGTCGAGGCGTCTAGGGCAACAAAGGTACATCACACGGCTAATTCTAGTTGAGTTGTCAGTTTAGGGGTCTGCAATCCGCTAAGTTACCAACCTCTCTGGGTATCTGGTTGCCTAGCCTATTTCCCTGTTATCCTCCTTGGTTACTGAATCATAACCGTTTGTAAATATGTTCCTGATAGAAACAGTGTATCTCATATGTCATGTAATGTATACAAATATATAATGTATTGCCAATGTTCTGATGTTCATGTGCTGTATAGATATAGGGATAGTGTAGGACTTAGCCCAGTAGAGGGAGCATAATAGAATAGAATAGAACAAGGATTAGACAGACCAATAGGATTAGGTTAGTTAGGAGGGGCTAGGAAGAAAGAGTAGTTGGGGAGCTTGTTGGAATTAGTCAGAGTAGAGAAAGAGTGTGTGAGAACCGGGAGCAAGGACAGGACAGTCGTGTCCTAGGGGGACAGTTTAAGCCAATGAGCCCAGCAGTCCAGGGCCTTAGAGCTGACAGTCACACGTGGTGGAGGAATATCTTGGCATCATCAGAATGGTAGCAGCTAACTTCGTGGGAACAACCCTAAACGTTCAAAGCCTACAGCCTGGTAAGGTGAGCCATTTCTCGACTTCACTTTTGGAGAGGGAAGTGGGCGGGGAACTCCTGAAGCTGGTTAGTCCGACCAGTAAGAAAGCTGCGGGACTGGCAGATCCGGAAGATATTCTTGGAGGAGTGAGGGCCAGTACAGGGAACGTAATGGTGAAATTCTGCAAAGAATCTTGTGCTGTTTCTGTCACTAAACTGAACCAGCTGAGTAAAATTGTTTTTATTGAAGATGGACCTGGACTCTGACTGTCATTGTGCGGTGTTAAAGGAAAAGGACTCCTGGCAGTGTGAAATGGACCCTGACTTGCAAGTGAGTGAGCTACCGTGTGTTAATAGAACGGAGGGCCATGGTGTGCCAGTGCTGCCACTCTCAACCACGACTACCCCCCTGGCCTCCATTTCAGACACTTTGTCTGGTAGACTCAGGGTACCCTGGACTTCATACTATTATTAGCCATGTACAGGGATCTAGACTTACACAGGTGCCCCTGTGTTGAATCCATGGAATGCCTGCTGGCCGGTGGAGCTGGCTGGCAGGGGATGGTCAGAAAACCAGGTCAGTATATAGAGGTCAGAAAGCGTGACAAAATCACTGGGAAGTAGAATAGTTAAAATATGACCCAAGGTCAGCAAATAGGTATCAAATTAGCTAAGCAGGAGCAGAGAAATGGTAATGAACCAGAAAACTGTGCATTGGTGAGGAACAGATTCTGTCTAGTTTTACATTGATGTGTAACAAGAAGCCATGAGATCTCTGGAGAACTCATGCAGGATGTGCCATTAATGAGGAGAGGCTGCTATCTGCTGCGTAGCTGAAATCAAGTGCAACCAAAGTGTGCCGGAAGATTTGCAGGGGAGCAACCTCGTGGGCTGGACCGGATCAGGTGACCCACGGGAAGGACTTCCATGATATAAAAGCCTAACCACAAGGGGTATTTGGCACCAGGGAAGAGAGCAGGGCAGATGTGCTTCAGAGACACCGCTGAGACCAACATGACAGGCCTCAGTGGGAAGTCTGAGCCATCCAAGTGCCAGTCACCGTCTGGCAAGGTCGGGATTCCTCAGAAGATATCCCCAAGTACTGCTTACAATGATCAGAACCAGGATCTGCTCCCTGTGCTGGTCAAGCCTCTGAGGCCCGACGTCGCCTGTCAAGAGCTGAGGCCCAGTCCTCTCTGCCCTGAGAGACTTCCATCAATGGACAAGTTGAGAAGAGCCATGTGGAGACTGCGACAGGAGAAGCACGCCTGCGATTATGGAGGAGCAGTGCGAGTGAGCACAGCCATCAATTCCAGCTATCATCTACAGTCCCGACGCTGGCTGGGACTAGTATTACAGGTTGGGAGGGGGCAGGTTGGTGCGTGGGAAGCTCAACAAACTTTAATAAACTATGTCAGGAAGAGACTTGCTGCCTAGCGGGAAAACCCAGTGACCCCCGCTAGGGCCGAGCTTTGAGTGAGAACTCACACGGTGACTCTCAAGACTGGGTGTACGACCTTTGTGAAAAGGACACTGACGTTAAGTAGTGAAATACTTTCTTTGTTATTCTAAACCTGATGTGATTCCCTCTATTGTTAAAATGCAACGTTACTAACACTAAGTTACAGTTGTATATATATATATAGTGTTAAGGATAATTATTTGATTATGAAGATATACAAAATATGGACTTTTATAGACAAAATGGACGCTATTCTGAATATGTGTAAGAATCACAGATATAAATTAAAATGTGTACGAGCTCCAAGTCATACCTCTCATATCAAGTGGACTCTGATATGATGATGTGATCCATTAAGATAATCAAAGATGAACAATACTGAATATGGCTTTACCAATGTGTACCAGTCCCCACTCCCCTCATGTCGATCAACATGCTATGTGCAAGACTGCAAGACAAGATGTCAGCTTGACCTAATTGATTAACCATTAGAGTAATATAGATCATGACATATGGGTGACAGAAATCTGCAATGACTAGTGTAGTGCAGCGGTAACACTGTATGCAGTGATGAGGCAGTGACCCAGCAAAGTTCAAAGCAAAAGTCTCTTTAATGTTTAACTCACAAATAATGCACACCACACGATATCCTCCAGATCGCAGCCAGGAAACCATATCCTCTGGACTACAGCCAATAAACACGCCAGTGCCAGTCCACTTCCTGAGACCAGTTGCCCTGGATGACTGCACCGCTGTGTGCGCTGTAGGTGCCAGGCGTTCCAGCTGCTTTGGCTGTTTAGCTCCGCTTGCCTGTGTTGCCTCACACAGGGGGAAACTCTGCAGAGCCTTCTGCTCTGTACTCCTCCAAACACCAAACACCAGAATGACAGAGACTCTGAGCCTAACACACACACAAACCATATAATGCAGGGTTTTTAACTAGCAACCTGTGGCCTTCAGCCCCATGGAAAACCCGGCCAAGAATGAAACAAACTGCACTACTACCATCTGCAGTCTGTTTCAAACACAAAAGCGCAGAGCAGGTTTTCCCTAAATCTGCTTTGGACAAACAACATGTCCAAGACCTATACTCACTTTAGTCTGCATTGCAATCACAGCTACGCCTGTGACTACAATACACTCTCATGGCCTCAATACTAGAGTTGAGCGACTTTTGGTTTTTTAGGGTTGAGTTTCGTTTCGTGAAACCCGACTTTTCCAAAAGTCGGGTCGACCAAGATCGGCCGATTATAGGGAAAAGTCGGGGTCGTCCCGAAACACGAAACCCAATGTAAGTCATTGGGGAATAAAAGTCGGCAGTGAGAGGAGGACAGGAAACACACCTACAGTGCTCATTTGAATGCCAAAAGCATCAATTCTTCTTACTTAAGCTTGTCAACCTTAATTAACTTCATAATACAAGTTACGCACTGAAAAATGGGGGTTATTTGGCTAAAGTTGTGGGGGGGTAGGGCTGGCTCCAGGTTTTCATGTGCCCTGGGCGAAAGAGCGCCCCTTTAACACATACCACAACTCATCATGCTCCGATACGGCAGAGAAATAGCGGTATAGTACAATGAAAAATACTTCACTTTTTACATCTCATGACGAGGCCCATCTATTTCTCCATACAGAATCATTGGTCCCATATAATGTTTGAAACAGTATATGATGAGCTCCACATAATGCTACAGTATATGTTGGTCCCCATGGATGAAGCTCCATTGTCTTATGGGCCCAAATAATGCTCCAAACATAATGGGCCCCATTTCTAATGCTCTAGTGTATAATGGGCCCTGTAAATGCTGCTCCAGTGTCTGATGTCCACCTTTGGAATGTTCCAGTGTATGGTGGGCCCCATCTATCATTCTCCAGAGTATAGTGCTCCCCAAAAATTGCTGTCCCAACATTGAAAACAATCAAATAAGTCTCCTCGCTAGGGAATCCCTGTACTAGTCTGGACTCCTCGTCGTCCCCATCTTCCATCTCACTGCACAGTATTTCAACCTTGCAAGTGCTGTGATCCTGAGCAAGCAGGGGGGGCCCACTCGTTGGCGACGGCACTGGCACAGGGCCCCTGATAGTACGGTGGTGTGTCTGATGGGGGGTGGGCCGAACCTGCACTTTCATCTGCAGCTTCCTCTTTGTCACCGTGTAAGATGGAACTGTATATGGGATGGGTAACCTGAGTTTCATCAGGGTCAGATTCAGGCCGTGTAGCGTGCGAGGGGAATGTAGTGGTCTGGGTCAATGTACCAGCAGATTCATCGAGCAGTGGCTGGGCATCAGTGCACTTGTGTCGCCGCCAGGAGTACGGTCGCCACAGTGGCATTACGTTCCTCCTAGGGAGTGTGATGTCATGCTTGGGAGCAACGAAGGATCTCTCTAGCAGGTTAACTGATTGGGCGGCGTTATTCCCACGAGTCATGACCCTCCAAACAGCGTTCATGAAGGCAAAGTGTTTGTTTTACGTGGGCAGTATGGTTGAAAAGCTGAACCTTAAAGGAATGTCCAGAAGGGCACCACCAGGAGTGGAGCCTACGGTTAAATTCGACTCCACCTGGGAAGCCTCAACCATGCCAGCTACAGAACAGATGCACACATTGCAAGCTTAATTCCGTTAATGAACGAGACTCCGTCATGCCCCGCGGTCCGAGTCCGGCTTACTAGAGGGACACGTGAGGCTCTGGCACATGAGATTGGCCAATAACTGGTGTGTCATGCCCTTACATGTCCGTGGCTGCATGTGCGCTACACTGAAAAGGCCAGCGTTTGTCGCTTACAGGTGCAGATAACCCGCTGAACAACGTTAGTGATGGGGATCACTGATTACAATTATTACCCGCGAACGATGATTTCCCAGTAAGTGCAGGTCAACCGCAGTTCCGGAATTAGGCCTAACCGTCATTCCTGAAAAAATGAAAAACTTACGTGTACAAACCAAAGGTGCTGTAGCTTGCTTAACAGCTCGCCAGCCGTTCTCACGCCCATGTGTGGATTACACGTGATTGCATAAAGGTGAGAAAGGGTACCGTATCCCCGGATAACATGTATGGATAGCGTACACATTCAAAAGATATGTCTATACATCAGGAGGCAGGCTCAGACGGTGTCAGGCCCAGTATGGCTTGCACGTGATTGCACAAAGGTGAGAAAGGGTACCGTATCCCTGGATAACATGTATGGATAGCGTACACGTTCAAAAGATATGTCTATACATCAGGAGGCAGGCTCAGACGGTGTCAGGCCCAGTATGGCTTGCACGTGATTGCACAAAGGTGAGAAAGGGTACCGTATCCCCGGATAACATGTATGGATAGCGTACACATTCAAAAGATATGTCTATACATCAGGAGGCAGGCTCAGACAGTGTTAGGCCCAGTATGGCTTGCACGTGATTGCACAAAGGTGAGAAAGGGTACCGTATCCCCGGATAACATGTATGGATAGCGTACACATTCAAAAGATATGTCTATACATCAGGAGGCAGGCTCAGACGGTGTCAGGCCCAGTATGGATTGCACGTGATTGCACAAAGGTGAGAAAGGGTACCGTATCCCCGGATAACATGTATGGATAGCGTACACATTCAAAAGATATATACATCAGGAGGCAGGCTCAGACGGTGTCAGGCCCAGTATGGATTGCACGTGATTGCACAAAGGTGAGAAAGGGTACCGTATCCCCGGATAACATGTATGGATAGCGTACACATTCAAAAGATATGTCTATACATCAGGAGGCAGGCTCAGACGGTGTTAGGCCCAGTATGGCTTGCACGTGATTGCACAAAGGTGAGAAAGGGTACCGTATCCCCGGATAACATGTATGGATAGCGTACACATTCAAAATATATGTCTATACATCAGGAGGCAGGCTCAGACGGTGTCAGGCCCAGTATGGATTGCACGTGATTGCACAAAGGTGAGAAAGGGTACCTTATCCCCGGATAACATGTATGGATAGTGTACACATTCAAAAGATATGTCTATACATCAGGAGGCAGGCTCAGACGGTGTCAGGCCCAGTATGGATTGCACGTGATTGCACAAAGGTGAGAAAGGGTACCGTATCCCCGGATAACATGTATGGATAGCGTACACATTCAAAAGATATGTCTATACATCAGGAGGCAGGCTCAGACGGTGTTAGGCCCAGTATGGCTTGCACGTGATTGCACAAAGGTGAGAAAGGGTACCGTATCCCCGGATAACATGTATGAATAGCGTACACATTCAAAATATATGTCTATACATCAGGAGGCAGGCTCAGACGGTGTCAGGCCCAGTATGGATTGCACGTGATTGCACAAAGGTGAGAAAGGGTACCGTATCCCCAGATAACATGTATGATTAGCTTACACATTCAAAAGATATGTCTATACATCAGGAGGCAGGCTCAGACGGTGTCAGGCACAGTATGGATTGCACATGATTGCACAAAGGTGAGAAAGGGTACCATATCCCCGGATAACATGTATGGATAGCGTACACATTCAAAATATAGGTCTATACATCAGGAGGCAGGTTCAGACGGTGTCAGGCACAGTATGGATTGCACGTGATTGCACAAAGGTGAGAAAGGGTACCGTATCCCCGGATAACATGTATGGATAGCGTACACATTCAAAAGATATGTCTATACATCAGGAGGCAGGTTCAGACGGTGTCAGGCACAGTATGGATTTGACGGCCCAGACTACACAGCGGAGGAGCAGGGAAAGGTAAAGATTGCAAATGCTGGGGCCCTGCCCAAGCAAGGGGGGCCCACTCGTGGGCGTCGGTACTGGCACTGGGCCCCTCATAGTACGGCGGTGTGTCTGACGGCGGGTGTGCACCACCACCGTCAGAGACACTTGATTGCACTAGAGTCGGCCTACCCACCTGTCCAGTGCAACGGCACTCGCACGGTGTCGTGCACTAGGTGGTGACCCCGGCCATGGGGGGGGAGGCAGCACAGTTAGGGAGTTTTAGAAAGTGGCATATGTTGATGTTGGACATTCAGCTGATGCAAAAGGCGAAATAGGTCAAGTCCCAGGAAGAGGTGGACCAAAGCAAGCCATTTTTCTGTCACCCTATGTGTCATCAGGGGAAGGTGGGACAAAATGCTTGGAAACCCATGCATGGTTCATTTTAATGAAGGTTAGATCATCCACATTTTGGGTTGACAGACGGGTCCTTTTTTCTGTCAGGATTGATCCAGCTGCACTGAAGACTCTTTCCGATAGCACACTTGCAGCTGGGCAAGTGAGCTCCTGTAAGGCATATTGTGCCAATTCAGGCCAGGTGTCCAGTTTAGCGGCCCAATATTCAAAGTGGAATGACCTGTGTGGGAGAACATCGATATGGGAGGAAAAGTAGTTTGTAACCATAGTTGACAACTGCTGTCTCCCGTCACTTTCCATCGATGCTGTATTACCAGTTGTGTGAGCGGTACTTGAAAAATCAGTCCACAACATTGTCATGAAACCCCTGTCTCCAATGCCACTTCTGCTGTGTGCACCATGAACACCTCTGCCAAGCTGCCCCTGGCCCGTACGGCTCGTGTGAGAACCATCACCGCTGCTGTGTGCTGGGAATGCCTCAAGCAACCGATTTACCAGAGTTGCTTGTTTATAACCCAATATTAGGTCAAGGTTCTCGTGTGGCATGATGTTTTGTAATTTGCCTTTATAGCGTGGATCCAGGATGCTGGCCAACCAGTAGTCGTCATCGTTCATCATTTTGGCAATGCGGGGGTCCCTTTTTAGGATCCGCAAGGCATAATCTGACATGTGGGCCAATGTTCCCTGTGTCAATGATGCACTGCGAGTGCTGGTTGGAGGAGAACTTTCTGGCAAATCCACATCCCTCCAGTCATGCACAAACCCTGTACCAGACCTTGCCACGCCAACATTTTCACTTGCCCCACGAGATGCATCCTCCTCCCCTAAGTAATCATCCCCATCATCATCCTCCTCCTCCTCTTCTTCCTCCAACTCGTCCAGGAGAGGTCCCTGAGCAGACAATGGCTGAATGTCATCAAGGATTCCCTCCACCTCTTCCTCCTCGTCAACATTGGCTGCAGACGCCTGCTCCTTAAGGTGCGTCAAAGTTTGCATGAGCAGACGCATAAGTGGGATGCTCATGCTTAGGATGGCGTCGTCTGCGCTTACCAGCCGTGTGCATTCCTCAAAACACTGAAGGACTTTACAGAGGTCTTTCAGCTTCGACCACTGCACACCTGTCAACTCCATGTCTGCTCTCAAAGTGCCTGGCCGTGTATCCTCCCACAAATGCATTATGGCCTGCCTCTGCTCGCACAGCCGCTCCACCATGTGCAGGGTGGAGTTCCACCTTGTTGCAATGTCGATAATGAGGCGGTGGTTGGGAAGGTGGAGCAATCGCTGCAGCTTCTGCATACGAATGGAGTGTACAGGCGACCGGCGGATGTGCGCGCACAGTCTTCGCACCTTATGGAGCAGGGCTGTTAACTCCGGATAATTTTTGAGGAAGCACTGCACCACCAGGTTCAAGGTGTGAGCCAAGCAAGGTATGTGGCTGAGTTTTGAAAGGGCTATGGCTGCCACAAAATTACGGCCGTTATCACTAACTACCTTGCCTGCCTCAAGATGTACACTGCCCAGCCATGACTCAGTTTGTCGCTTCAAGTACTCGGCCAGCACCTCGGCGGTGTGTCTGTCGCCCTAACACATCATCTGCAACACAGCCTGCTGACGCTTTCCACTAGCTGCTCGATAAGGGGACACCTCGTGTGCAACAGTGGCAGCTGCAGATGGAGTGCTCATACGACTGCGCTCTGTGGACGAGCTTTCGCTTCTGGAGGAGGAGGAGGAGGGTCGAACGCCTACAGCCAACTGTTTCCTATGCCGTGGGCTAGGCAGCACTGTCCCACCACCGCTGTCCCCTGTGGACCCTGCATCCACCACATTAACCCAGTGCGCAGTGATGGACACGTAATGGCCCTGGCCATGCCGACTGGACCATGCATCAGTTGTGAGGTCCACCTTTCCACTCACTGACTGCTTGAGTGCATGGACAATGCGGTCTTTTACATGATGGTGGAGGGCTGGGATGGCTTTGCGAGAGAAGAAGTGGCGACTGGGTAGGTCATAGCGTGGTACTGCATAGGCCATGAGTTCGCGGAAAGCTGCGCTTTCCACCAACCGATAGGGCATCATCTCAAACGAGATTAGTTTGGCAATGTGGGCGTTCAAACCCAGTGTACGCGGATGAGAGACTGAGTACTTTCTTGACCTACTCATAGTGTCTGGGAGGGTGAGCTGGACTTGAGAGCTGTGTTATGATTGAGTCACCGTAGGAGGCAAAAGCAGAAATACAAGCTAAGTCCAGAAAACCAGAGAAGTTGGCAACTATCAGATTGCAGACCCCTGAACCTATCAACACAACTAGCAGTAGCCGTGGGGGGTTCCTACGATGCCCTAGACCCCTCGATCACAGCCGGAGAAATACATAGGCCTAAAGAAAGAAAGGGGAAATCTAAACTGCCCCAGAGCAGACCCCAAAGCAATAGGCAGCCCCCAACATATAATGACGGTGAAGCAAGATGAAAATACAAACACAGACAGAAAGATAGACTGAGCAAAGACGGGGCCCCAAAACTACCTAGATAGGAAAGGAAAGGAAGGCTGCTGTCTGCAATCTGCCAAAACCCTATCAAAGACAAAAGCCAACCAGCTGATATGAAAAAGGCCCTGAAGCAGCTAGGCTTCAAAAACTGAATCAGCACTCAGGTATTTTCAGAAGACAGAGCTAAATGAATTCAGCACACCCCAGCAGGGAATGGCAAAATCCAGAAAAACAAAGCAAAAACAAAATCAAAGCACAAAAACAAAAGGCTGAGCAGCAAACTTAGCTTTGGAGGAGCAGGAATTCAGACTGGTCTCCAAGGATCCCACAGAGAAATCACCCGCAGGGCAGAAGGGCGTCGGCAGCATTATATCCAGTCCGTAACTCCACTCAGCCAGTCACAATCATCAGCCTCAGGTGTTTGACAATCAGGCTCACTACCTTTCTTTACCAGAAGAGGGAGTTCCTCGGGCCTCAGTAATGAAGGGGAAAATGAACTCACAACAGTACCTCCCCCTTGAGGAGGGGTCACCGAACCCTCAACTATGCCACCAGGGCGATCAGGGTGAGCCCGATGAAAGGCACGCACCAATCGTTTGGCATGAATATCAGAGGCGGAGACCCAGGAAATATCCTCCTGACCATAACCCTTCCACTTAACCAAATACTGGAGTCTCCGTCTAGCCAGACGGGAATCCAGTACTTTCTCTACCTCATACTCCATGTTACCTTCAACCAATACAGGGTCTGGAGGTGCCACCCCCCGGAACAACAGGTTCAACAAACCTCTTCCAGAAAGATTTATGGAACACATTATGGATTTTAAATGTGACAGGAAGAGCCAAACGAAAAGAGACCGGATTAATAATCTCCACAATTTTGTAAGGTCCAATAAATCTAGGCTTAAACTTAGGAGAAGCCACCTTCATAGCAATATTTTTTGATGATAACCACACCATATCACCAACCTTAAACTGGGGACCAATGGTCCTATGTCGGTTGGAAAACCGCTGGGCCTTCTCCTGGGAGAGAGATAACTTATCCACCACTTGGTCCCAGATCTGGTGCATTCTCTCCACCACAGTGTCAACACCTGGGCAGGCAGAGGGCTCCACCTGCCCTGAAGAAAATCGAGGATGAAACCAAAGTTACAAAAAAAAGGTGACATCAAAGTGGCAGAACTAGCTCTATTATTCAAAGCAAATTCGGCCAAGGGCAAAAATGAAACCCAATCATCCTGATCAGCAGAAATAAAACATCTCAAATATGACTCCAAGGTCTGGTTTGTTCTCTCTGTCTGCCCATTGGTCTGAGGGTGAAAAGCAGAGGAGAAGGACAACTGAATTCCCAGCTTGGAACAGAAAGTTCTCCAAAATCTAGACACAAACTGCACTCTTCTGTCAGATACAATGTTCTCAGGAATCCCGTGCAAACGAACCACCTGTTGTAAAAACAGGGGCACCAACTCAGAGGAAGACGGCAACTTAGGGAGTGGTACAAGATGAACCATCTTAGAGAACCTATCACAAATCACCCAAATAACAGTCATCCTCTGAGAGATAGGCATATCAGAGATGAAATCCATTGAAATATGGGTCCATGGCCTCTTGGGGACAGGCAAAGGCATCAACAACCCACTAGAGCGAGAACACGATTTAGACCGGGAGCACGTCCCACAGGACTGCACAAAATTCCTGACATCACGAGACAAGGAGGGCCACCAAAAAAACCGACTCACCAGATCTCTAGTACCAAAAATACCTGGATGACCACCCAAAGCAGAGCAATGAACTTCAGACATCACTCTCTTCTTCCACTGGTCAGGAACATACAACTTTCCACTGGGACAACGCTCAGGTTTGTCCTCCTGGAACTCTTCCAGAGCACGTCTCAAATCGGGCGAGATGGCAGAGAGAACTACCCCTTCGCCTAAGATGGTAGCAGGCTTGGTCACCACAGGAGAATCAGCAAGGAAGCTCCTAGAGAGGGCGTCTGCCTTGACATTCTTTGTTCCAGGAAGAAAAGAAACCACAAAATCAAAACGTGTAAAAAACAAGGCCCATCTAGCCTGTCTAGGGTTCAAGCGCTTAGCCGACTCTAGGTAAATCAAATTCTTGTGGTCAGTGAGGACCACGACTTGATGCTTAGCTCCCTCCAACCAATGTCTCCACTCCTCAAATGCCCATTTCATGGCCAACAGTTCCCTATTCCCCACATCATAGTTACGTTCAGATGGAGAGAACTTTCGGGAAAAGAAAGCACAAGGATTCATTTTAGATGTTACAGGATCCTTTTGGGACAAAACAGCTCCTGCACCAATCTCAGAAGCATCCACCTCTACCTGGAATGGAAGTGAGACATCAGGTTGCCGCAAAACCGGGGCGGAGGTGAATCTTCGCTTCAACTCCTGAAAGGAAGAAACAGCCTCCGGAGACCAATTTAACACATCAGCACCCTTTTTAGTCAAATCAGTCAATGGCTTGGCAATACTAGAAAATTTTGCTATAAATTTCCGATAAAAATTAGCAAAACCCAAAAACTTCTGGAGGGCCTTCAAAGAAGTGGGCTGAACCCAATCGTGAATGGCCTGTACCTTGGCCGGGTCCATTTCAATAGTTGACGGGGACAAAATAAATCCCAAAAAAGAAATCCTCTGTACTCCAAAAAGGCATTTAGATCCCTTGACATACAGGGAATTCTCCCTCAATATCTGGAACACAGTCCGAATATGTTCCACATGAGAATCCCAATCCTTGGAGAAGATCAAAATATCATCCAGATAGATAATCAAAAATGTATCGACAAAATCTCGGAAAATATCGTTCATGAAGCACTGGAAGACAGAAGGGGCATTAGTGAGCCCAAAAGGCATCACCAGGTACTCAAAATGTCCCTCCGGAGTATTAAACGCCGTCTTCCATTCATCCCCATGCTTAATACGAATAAGATTATACGCCCCCTGAGGTCAAGCTTGGTAAACCAGCAAGCACCTTTAACTCTGGAGAAAAGATCAGAAATCAGGGGTAACGGATACAGATATTTAACAGTAATTTTGTTGAGGGCACGATAATCAATACAAGGTCTTAATGATCCATCCTTTTTGGCTACAAAAAAAAACCCGGCACCCAAGGGTGACGAGGATGGTCTAATATGACCCCTCTCCAACGCCTCCTTAATATAGGATGCATAGCCTCGTGCTCGGGTACAGATAAATTGAAGAGCCGACCCTTGGGAAATTTACACCCCGGGCTCAGTTCAATTGCACAGTCATAACTCCTATGAGGAGGCAGAGATGCAGACTCATTCTCACTAAATACATCATAAAAGTCTGCCAAATAATCAGGAACATCATGCGACTGAGGAGAGGTGGAAAACACCGGAGCCTCACTAAAGGCACACAGACAACCCCAACTCACCACAGACACAGATTTCCAATCCAAAACTGGTTTATGAATCTGTAACCAGGGAAACCCCAGAACAACAGTATCATGCAGATTATGCAACACCAGAAATCTGCAATTTTCTTGATGGTCTGGGGCGACCCGCATTACCACCTGGGTCCAAAACTGGGGTTTATTTTTGGCCAAAGGAGTAGCATCAATTCCCCTCAAAGGGATAGGCGTCTGCAGAGGTGTCATCGGAAATCCACAACATTTAGCAAAATCCAAGTCCATTAGGTTTAGGGCTGCTCCCGAATCCACAAACGCCTTGGCGGAAAATGTGGACAGGGAGCAGATCAGAGTAATAGCCAGAAGAAACTTAGGTTGAACACCCCCAACAGAAAACGTGTGTGCAAAGCGTTTCTCTCGTTTGGGACAGACAGAAATAATATGCGAGGCATTTCCACAGAAAAAACACAACTTATTACGCCTTCTGAAATCCTGACGCTGCTCTCTGGAAAAAACTCTATCACATTGCATAGGTTCAGACATCTGTTCAACAGGTGGCCACACCTCTCATGCAGCTTTGCGTTCGCGCAAACGCCGATCAACCTGAATGGCTAATGACATAGAATCGTCAAGACCAGAGGGAACAGGAAATCCCACCATAGTATCTTTTACGGCTTCTGACAACCCCTTCCGAAAGAGAGCAGCCAAGGCATTATCATTCCAGGTAGTAAGTACTGCCCACTTTCGGAATTTTTGACAGTACAATTCTGCAGAATCACGACCCTGGCTCAATGCCAGCAGGGTCTTTTCAGCCTGATCTAGGCATTAGGTTCGTCATACAGCAACCCCAAAGCTTGAAAGAATGCGTTCACATTAGTCAGAATAGGATCATCTGGTTTCAAAGAAAACGCCCAATCCTGGGGATCGCCACGCAGCAAAGAGATGACAATTTTAACCTGCTGCGCGGAGCTCCCTGACGAGTTAGGCTTCAAGGCAAAAAATAATTTACAATTATTTTTGAAATTCAAAAATTTAGACCGATCCCCAAAAAATACATCAGGTGTAGGAATCTTTGGTTCAGCAGCATGTGAATGAGCAAGGTAGGCGGAAATTCCCCGCACTTCCGCCATTGAGAGAAAAAAAAATTCCCCCTGCAGCCTCAGAGATGTAGAGGAAAAAATATACACACTTTTTTTTTTTTACAATTCTTTCCTGCTATTGAGTACCCTAGAATCTGCAGTAAGGCGGGTGATTCTGTTATGATTGAGTCACCGTAGGAGGCAAAAGCAGAAATACAAGCTAAGTCCAGAAAACAAGAGAAGTTGGCAACTATCAGATTGCAGACCCCTGAACCTATCAACACAACTAGCAGTAGCCGTAGGGGGTTCCTACGATGCCCTAGACCCCTCGATCACAGCCGGAGAAATACATAGGCCTAAAGAAAGAAAGGGGAAATCTAAACTGCCTCAGAGCAGACCCCAAAGCAATAGGCAGCCCCCAACATATAATGACGGTGAAGCAAGATGAAAATACAAACACAGACAGAAAGATAGACTGAGCAAAGACGGGGCCCCAAAACTACCTAGATAGGAAAGGAAAGGAAGGCTGCTGTCTGCAATCTGCCAAAACCCTATCAAAGACAAAAGCCAACCAGCTGATATGAAAAAGGCCCTGAAGCAGCTAGGCTTCAAAAACTGAATCAGCACTCAGGTATTTTCAGAAGACAGAGCTAAATGAATTCAGCACACCCCAGCAGGGAATGGCAAAATCCAGAAAAACAAAGCAAAAACAAAATCAAAGCACAAAAGCAAAAGGCTGAGCAGCAAACTTAGCTTTGGAGGAGCAGGAATTCAGACTGGTCTCCAAGGATCCCACAGAGAAATCACCCGCAGGGCAGAAGGGCATCGGCAGCATTATATCCAGTCCGTAACTCCACTCAGCCAGTCACAATCATCAGCCTCAGGTGTTTGACAATCAGGCTCACTACCTTTCTTTACCAGAAGAGGGAGTTCCTCGGGCCTCAGTAATGAAGGGGAAAATTAACTCACAACAGAGCTGCATATGGTGGAAGTAGCGGTGGACAGGGCGGACTGAGAGAGGGTTGATGATGGTGATGGAGTTGGTGTTCTTTCTGATGGCCTAGATTCAGTATTTCGTTGATATAACAGTGGGATTCCCTGACTGCTGTGGCCTTGCAACGACACCTCAACATTTGCTGCTGTGCTAACCGGTGGGCTTACAGTGGGGGAAACAATGTAGCGTTGCTGACTACCTTCTTTGTGATCAGTTGCACATGTGGCACTTGAGGTTTGGTGTTGTGTCCACGCTTGCAAGTGCATGCTGGTTAAATGTCTAAGCATGCAACTGGTATTCAAATTTTTCAGATTTTTCCCTCGGCTAAAGGTCTTTGCGCACTTCTTACAGATAACCTTGGCCTGATCATGAGGATTTTGTTCAAAAAAGTGCCACACTGCACTCTTCCTACTTTGGCAGACATTTTGCGGCCTAGCACGCTGTGATGTTTTGACCCTCTGGACAAGCTGTCCAGCAACTCTTTTGATTTTTGGAACCTGTCTTTGGAGTGCTCCTGGCCTGCCAGATAACAGCTGTTGCGATGTCGATGTCTGCTGTGGATGCTCCTCATCTGAGCTATTGGAAGCAGCACCCTCTTCCCCCAATGGATGCCAATCTGGGTCAACAACTGGGTCATCCATCACCTCCTCTTCAATGTCATGTGCACCGTCCTCTGTGTCACCGTGTATGGTGGTATAGTGTGCGGGAAGGGGCACCTGAGTCTCATCAGGGTCAGAATCTGGCTCTGTACACTGCGAGGACAATGTAGTGCTCTGAGTGAATGTACCAGCAGAATCATCTATCAGCGGCTGTGCATCAGTGCACTCCATGTCAGATTCATCTTGGCCTGGGTAATTCACCATTTCACTTGATAATCCAGGCATGGTATGTGAAAACAGCTCCATGGAGTAATCAGTAGTATGGCCTGCGTCATCCTTCAATCTTGGTTGGGGTGAAGGACACAAGGAAAGGTGTGGTTCATGAACATGAGCCTCCAATGACGACTCAGTGCTTTTACTTTTTACAACTTCAGAAGAGGAGGCGATAGAGCTGGAGGCTGAGTCAGCAATGTAAGACAAAACTTTTTCCTGATGCTCTGGCTTTAAAAGCGGTTTGCCAACTCCTAGAAAACTAAGCCTTCGAAGCCTTATGGAGCCAGATGATGACGCAGGCTCAACACCTCCTGCATTCGGTCCTATTTTGCTTTTGCCACTACCATCAGATCCACCACCAACACCATCATTACCAGCTGCCAACCCCCGCCCAATTCCACGGCCTCTTCCACCAGCCTTCCTCATTTTTGGTAGAAATGTAGACAAAATTAAACAAACTATATAGTAATGTAAAACAAGGTACAAGGTGTCTATAGGACAGGGGAGATTTAGATTTTCTGCACACACTAGTGGACCCTGGACACTTTTGGATTGTGTGAGGCCCACTGAATATCAGAGCGCTATGTCACAGGCTCGATGCAGCAGGTGTGAAAAAAGTGACTAAAGGATAAGGGAGATTTTGAATTTCTGCAGACACTTGTGGACACTGGACACTTGGATTGTGTGAGGCCCACTGAATATCAGAGCGCTATGTCACAGGCTCGATGGCACAGGTGTGAAAAAAGTGACTACAGGATAAGGGAGATTTTGAATTTCTGCAGACACTTGTGGACACTGGACACTTTTGGATTGTGTGAGGCCCACTGAATATCAGAGCGCTATGTCACAGGCTCGATGGCACAGGTGTGAAAAAAGTGACTACAGGATAAGGGAGATTTTGAATTTCTGCAGACACTTGTGGACACTGGACACTTTTGGATTGTGTGAGGCCCACTGAATATCTGAGCGCTATGTCACAGGCTCGATGGCACAGGTGTGAAAAAAGTGACTACAGGATAAGGGAGAGTTTGAATTTCTGCAGACACTTGTGGACACTGGACACTTTTGGATTGTGTGAGGCCCACTGAATATCAGAGCGCTATGTCACAGGCAGAAATTGGCTAGTGTATCACAAACTACAAGATGTATGTAGAATTTGGCAGAATAGGAATCTCCCTAGAGTGTAGGTCTGTAAGAACGGAACAAGTCCTCCACTTATCCTTCCACAGTGACACACAGATAGCTTCACTGTGGCTGTGATAACAGCCGTTACACGGTACTGTGTGAGGAGCGTACACCGCTGTATGGTGTGAATAAATGCACGCTCAGTACCTCAGCAGGACAAAAAAAAAAAATTGGGATTGCTTTTAAAAAAGCAGTTTGCAGAGCAGTGGGGAAACAGCAATGCAGCTGTCAGGAAGCCTTAGAAGGCAGCCTAACAACCAACACCGCTGATCCACCACAATATAGCCTCCCCTTGCACTGCACACACAGTGACTGGTGTGTTGCACAGGCAAAATTGCTAGCAGCAGAAGCAGTTTTTTTTTCTTCTTCCCTGCCTAACGCTCTCCCTACAGAATCAGCAACCTCTCCCTATGCTAAGATCGGCAGAAGATGGCGGTCGGCGTGCACGCCCTTTTATAACCCCTGTGACGCCCACCAAAGCAAGCCAATCACTTGCATGCCCTTCTGAAAGATGGTGGTGACCCCTGCCTATGTCATCACGTTGCCCACAGTGTCCGTGGATCCTGATTGGCTGAAAAAGAGCCCAAAACAAACTTTTGAAACTCGACTTTGGCGCGTAAGTCGCCAACCTCGTGGCCGACCTCATCCTAGGGTCGGGTTTCGTTTCATGAAACCCGACTTTGCCAAAAGTCGGCGACTTTTGAAATTTTTTGACCCGTTTCGCTCAACTCTACTCAATACACCTCTGTGCGCATCCTGGGGGGAACATACAGTGGCCCCCCTGACTTGTAACACCTCACATACCCCCTCCCTCTGTTGAAACCTGTGAGATTGAACACTTGTCACCCCACATGGAAATGTGACAGGTCATCCGCATGACCCTGTGACTCCCTCACCTGACACTGTACTGAGAAACCAAAGAAGGGACTGGAACAATCGGTTGACACAAGCATTCCTCCCCTTCGCATTTCTCCTCCATACTTTGTTACATGACCACAGTCCTCCCCGCTCTCTGTTGTAGAAGACACACCACATTCGTGACTAACAGTAGATTTGGGCCAGTTTTGGGTGGTCTCGACCTTGTTTATTTTGGTTCACTAACCCCGCAGCTCATCCCGTGACCTAAGTACCTGCCTTTGGGCCCTTGGTATCCTTTCTTCCGTACCCTTACACATGCCTCTACGTCATGTTGAAACACCACAGTCTGCCCTGGTAACTCCGAGCATACATCCTTACCACGCCGAACTTGAATCCGAGCCTCTCGATGCTGCTGTCTAGCGAGAGCTCTATCCATTTTCTCCTGACCCCCGGCCACATCTTTGGATGGTGCCAGAGGGCTCCTCGTGTGCATGTCCCTAGTCGCCTCCATGATCACACCTTCCTGATTCCTCCAGGCTTTCTTTTTATATGTGCATTTTTTATACCTGCATCTCTGTGTGGGACTCTGGAACTGAGTTGTCCCAAACTTACCAGGGGACATTTCCACCTCGTAGTTCAGTGGGGTCTCCACGAACTTTCCTGACACTATCTTTAGGGGGAACCTGGTGGGGTTACACTCTGTCCCTAGATTGGCTACCCCTATGGCAGGTATCCCGGACTCGGGATCTTCGGGTTCTGCGCCCAGAATAACATCCTCAGCCTCTCCTGCCAATACCTCTAGGGAGAACCTATCGGGGTTACACTCTGTCCCTAGGCTGGCGACCCCTATGGCTGGTATCCCTGACTTGAGATCTTCGGGTTCTACGTTCGGAACAACATTTACCTTGAGAGGGTTGTCCCTGGTCTCCCACAGGGACCAGAACAGGGGCAAGTATCTTTGCAACACAACCCCATATGGAAGGGTCTTCAGTCTTCACCACTTCCATCACATATTTAATGTCCCCACAAGGTGTGGAAAAATTAACCTCCACGGTCGGGTACTCCCAGATTTCCACATGGATACCCATCACCTCCACTTTCCACCCTTTGGGGTTGTCCCCGGCAACCAGGGACCCATGGACCAAAGTCATTAAGCTCCCCGAGTCCAGGAGACCCTCTGTTTGGTACCCATTCACAAGCAGCTGGCACAGCTGGGATTTGCTCTTGGCGGTGTCTGTAGTGGCGGTACCGACTGGCTAGGCATACATAGACATGCAGCGAGTATACCCGCAGTCCATGGGTTCAGATATCATTGGGCAGTTGACAGCCACATATCTGGGCCCTTGGCACCACCAACATCTGATCGCTGCCAGTTTTACTTTGGGTTACCCCCTCATCCCAGGCTTGGTCCTAGTTAGTCCCAAAAAGTTTCTGGACTTTTCCCCAGCTCCTGGGCTGGTGGGGCCTTACGTGACAGCCGAAGTGGAGCCATGTCTCATATAAAGTCCTTAGTGGCTGTATACCTCTCTACCAGTCCAACCACCTGGTACAGAGTTCCCGGCTCTCCTTGCTCCACCCAACGCTGTATGACTGCTGGCAGAGCTCTCACCAGCCGGTCAAGCACCACCCTCTCTACCATCTGGGATGGGGTTAAGGTCTCAAGCTGGAGTCATTTTGTTATCAGCTGCAACAAGTCATATTCCTGAGACCTGGTTCACACGCTGAACCCGCACATATGTATTAACCCCCAGTCGAGCAAGGATCTCACCTCTCAGCTTCTCATAGTCCAGGGTATCCTCCAAACCTGAGGTCCAGGTAAGTCTTCTGGGCATCTCCCGTCAGGAATGGGCCACCATTTCAGCCCACTGTGACATCGGTAAGCTCTCCTGCTCTGCAGTGCGACCAAAGACGGTAAGGAGGCCTCCATGTTGTCCTCAGGACTCATATTCTTCAGTGCTGTCCGGACTTTGTGCCAGGCTTCAGAATGAATTGGGGTTACTGTGGAGGGTGCCTCTCACATAACCGCAACCTGCTGCAGAATCATCACATTAGTCTTTTGCTGCTGATGATACACCACCTGCTGATGATGATTGTACTGTTCCAGCTGCTGCTGCTGTAACTACAATTGCTCCTGCTGCTGCCACTGCAGCACCTCTTGCTGATGCTCCTGCTGTTGTCACTGCAACTGCAGCTCCTCTTGCTGATGCCTCTGCTGTGACTGCAGCATCTCTTGCTGCTGCTCAGAGAGGACCAACTGATTCAAAAGCTCCTCCATTTTGTCATCCAGCTTGAGCTGTAGCATTGCATGCTTAATCACTGACATGCAGCACGCTTTGGGGTATGCCACTGCTCCACATTCTCCAGCCATATGTAGTGAGAGCAGTAACACCATATGCAGTGATGAGGCAGTGATGCAGCAAAGTTCAAAGCAAAAGGCTCTTTAATACTTAACTTACAAATAATGCACAGCACACGATATCCTCCAGATCGCATCCGGGAACCATATCCTCTGGATTACAGCCAATAAACATGACAGTGCCAGTCCACTTCCTTAGACTAGTTGCGATGGGTGACTGCACCGCTGTGTACGCTGTGGGTGCCAAGTCTTACAGCTGCTTTGGCTGTTTGGCTCCGCTTGCCTGCGTTGCCTCACACAGGGTGAAGCTCTGCAGAGCCTTCTGCTCTGTACTCCTCCAAACACCAGACTGACATGGACTCTGAACCTGACACACCCAAACCCTATACTGCAGGGTTTTTGACTAGCAAAGTGTGGCCTTCAGCCCCATGGAATCCCGGCCAGGAATTAAATGAACTGCACTACTTCCATCTGCAGTCTGTTTCAAACACAAAAGCACAGAGCAGGTTTTTCCTAAATCTGCCTTGGACAACCAGCATGTCCTAGACCTACAGTTAGGTCCATATATATTTGGACAGAGACAACATTTTTCTAATTTTGGTTCTAGACATTGTCACAATGAATTTTAAACAAAACAATTCAGATGCAGTTGAAGTTCAGACTTTCAGCTTTCATTTGAGGGTATCCACATTAAAATTGGATGAAGGGTTTAGGAGTTTCAGCTCCTTAACATGTGCCACCCTGTTTTTAAAGGGATAAAAAATGTTTAAAAATCATTGTGGTAATGTCTAGAACCAAAATTAGAAAAATGTCTCTGTCCAAATATATATGGACCTAACTGTATACTCACTTTAGTCTGCATTGCAATCACAGCTACGCCTGTGACTGCAATGCCCTCTCATGGCCTCAATACGCATTCTGGGGGGAACAAACAGTGACCCTCACCTATGAGATAAGGCAATGAGGTAATGTGTGGCAAAACCCCTTATTTCGCTCTATAAACTACTGTACATTTCAACCAATAAACCAGAATTCATTTGAGACAACTCATTTTCCATGTCCCGTGATTTTTCCTGGCCGTAAACCTCCTATACAATTTGGCGGCAGACAATTAAGGCAAGAACATATGCATTTCGTGTGCCCTAACAATAGAATTATACGAACCCCTTGCTGTTTCTGCCCCGTGATCTCTGCTTGTTGCATCCAGACACCTGCATTACAAATGTAATATCTATTTCTGTGCTCACTCCACCGGCTTCTGTCATCAGATGGTTCCAGATCTCAGGAGAAATTGTGACAGTAACTTTCAAAAGGAGGACACCAGGTATCTGTGCCGAACATTAGCTATAATATGTCTATTCAAATATTTACATTAGACTAATTCTTTACATTGTAAAACTTTGTCTATCTGAAGCCACCACTAGTGGGAGCTCACTGCATACTGTAGATATATTGAACTTAGTATTAAACCTGTATTCAGGAAATCACTTAGCTCCCCCTAGTGATGGCTTTAGGTAGATGGAATGTAACTTTTAATGCTATGCAAAATTTTAGGAACTCTATCAGTAGGTATTAAAAAATCAACACAAAATGACGGACCTGAAAACTGGATAGTGGTGGAAGACACTGTGAAGTGAGACCTTCATCCATTCCTGTTGTGAGTTCATTTTCCCCTTCACTACTGAGGCCCGAGGAACTCCCTCTTCTGGTGAAGAAAGGTAGTGAGCCTGATTGTCAAACACCTGGGGCTGATGATGATGACTGGCTGAGTGGAGTTAATGACTGGATATAAGGCTGCCGACGCCCTTCTGGCCTGCGGGTGATTTCTCTGTGGACTTCTAGGAAACCAGTCTGATTCCTGCTCATCTAAAGCTAAGATTTCTGCTTTGCCTTTTTGCATTAGTGTTTTGTTTTCCTTGCTTTTCTGGATTCTGCCATTCCCTGCTGGGGTGAGCTGAATCTCCTTTTGCCTGTTGCTCTGTCTTCAGAATATTCCTGAGTACTGACATAGCCTTTTTTGAAGCCTAGCGTCTTCAGGGCCTTTTTTACTGTCAGTTTGTTGGCTCTTATTTTCATAGGGTTTTTCACGGATTGCAGACAGCAGCCTTCCTGTCCTTTCCTATCTAAGCTAGCTTGGGCCCCATCTTTGCTCAGTCTATCTTTCTGTCTGTGTTTTGTTCTTTCTTCTTGCTTCACTGTCATTATATGTGGGGGGCTGCCTTTTGCTTTGGGGTCTGCTCTGGGGCAGTTTGGATTTCCCTTTCTGTCTTTGGGCTATGTAGTCCTCCAGCTGTGATCGAGGGGCCTAGGGCATCGTAGGAGCCCCCCACGGCTACTGCTAGTTGTGTTAGGTTCAGGGGTCTGCAATCCGATAGCTGCCAACTTCTCTGGTTTTCTGGACTTAGCTAGCATTTCTATTTTTGCCTCCTACGGTGACTCAATCACAACAGAATCACCCGCCATACCGCAGATCCTAGGGTACTCAATTGCAGGAAAGAATTGTATAAAAAAAAAACCAAAAAAAAAAACCGGTGTGTATATTTTTTCCTCTATATCTCTGAGGCTGTAGGGGGAATTTTTTTTTCTCTCAATGGAGATAAAGCAATTGTCTGATCGTGTGGAGCGCTCGCTGCGGAAGTGCGGGGAATTTCCGCCTACCTTGCTCATTCACATGCTGCTGAACCAAAGATTCCTACACCTGATGTATTTTTTGGGGATCGGTCTAAATTTTTGAATTTCAAAAATAATTGTAAATTATTTTTTGCCTTGAAGCCTAACTCGTCAGGGAGCTCCGCGCAGCAGGTTAAAATTGTCATCTCTTTGCTGCGTGGCGATCCCCAGGATTGGGCGTTTTCTTTGAAACCAGATGATCCTATTCTGACTAATGTGAACGCATTTTTTCAGGCCTTGGGGTTGTTGTATGACGAACCTAATGCCATTGATCAGGCTGAAAAGACCCTGCTGGCATTGAACCAGGGTCGTGATTCTGCAGAATTGTACTGTCAAAAATTCCGAAAGTGGGCAGTACTTACTACCTGGAATGATAATGCCTTGGCTGCTCTCTTTCGGAAGGGGTTGTCAGAAGCCGTAAAAGATACTATGGTGGGATTTCCTGTTCCCTCTGGTCTTGACGATTCTATGTCTTTAGCCATTCAGGTTGATCGGCGTTTGCGCGAACGCAGAGCTGCACGAGAGGTGTTGCCACCTGTTGAACAGATGTCTGAACCTATGCAATGTGATAGAGTTTTTTCCAGAGAGCAGCGTCAGGAGTTCAGAAGGCGTAATAAGTTGTGTTTTTTCTGTGGAGATGCCTCACATATTATTTCTGTCTGTCCTAAACGCGAGAAACGCCTTGCACACACGTTTTCTGTTGGTGGTGTTCAACCTAAGTTTCTTCTGGCTATTACTCTGATCTGCTCCCTGTCCACATTTTCCGCCAAGGCTTTTGTGGATTCGGGAGCAGCTCTAAACCTAATGGACTTGGATTTTGCTAAACGTTGTGGATTTCCGATGACACCTCTGCAGACGCCTATCCCTTTGAGGGGGATTGATGCTACTCCTTTGGCTAAAAATAAACCTCAGTTTTGGACCCAGGTGGTAATGCGGGTCGCCCCAGACCATCAAGAAAATTGCAGGTTTTTGGTGTTACATAATCTGCATGATACTATTGTTCTGGAGTTTCCCTGGTTACAAATTCATAATCCAGTTTTGGATTGGAAATCTGTGTCTGTGGTGAGTTGGGGTTGTCGGTGTGCCTTTAGTGAGGCTCCGGTGTTTTCCACCTCTCCTCAGTCGCATGATGTTCCTGATTATTTGGCGGACTTTTATGATGTATTTAGTGAGAATGAGTCTGCGTCTCTGCCTCCTCATAGGAGTTATGACTGTGCAATTGAACTGAGCCCGGGATGTAAATTTCCCAAGGGTCGGCTCTTCAATTTATCTGTACCCGAGCATGAGGCTATGCGATCCTATATTAAGGAGGCGTTGGAGAAGGGTCATATTAGACCATCCTCGTCACCCTTAGGTGCCGGTTTTTTTTTGTAGCCAAAAAGGATGGATCATTAAGACCTTGTATTGATTATTGTGCTCTCAACAAAATTACTGTTAAATATCTGTATCCGTTACCCCTTATTTCTGATCTATTCTCCAGAGTTAAAGGTGCTTGCTGGTTTACCAAGCTTGACCTCAGGGGGACGTATAATCTTATTCGCATTAAGCATGGGGATGAATGGAAGATGGCGTTTAATACTCCGGAGGGACATTTTGAGTACCTGGTGATGCCTTTTGGGCTCACTAATGCCCCTTCTGTCTTCCAGTGCTTCATGAACAATATTTTCCGAGATTTTGTCGATAAATTTTTGATTATCTATCTGGATGATATTTTGATCTTCTCCAAGGATTGGGATTCTCATGTGGAACATATTCGGACTGTGTTCCAGATCTTGAGGGAGAATTCCCTGTATTTCAAAGGATCTAAATGCCTTTTTGGAGTACAGAGGATTTCTTTTTTGGGATTTATTTTGTCCCCGTCAACTATTGAAATGGATCCGGCCAAGGTACAGGCCATTTACGATTGGGTTCAGCCCACTTCTTTGAAGGCCCTCCAGAAGTTTTTGGGTTTTGCTAATTTTTATCTGAAATTTATGGCAAAATTTTCTAGTATTGCCAAGCCATTGACTGATTTGACTAAGAAGGGTGCTGATGTGTTAAATTGGTCTCCGGAGGCTGTTTCTTCCTTTCAGGAGCTGAAGCGAAGATTCACCTCCGCCCCGGTTTTGCGGCAACCTGATGTCTCACTTCCGTTCCAGGTAGAGGTGGATGCTTCTGAGATTGGTGCAGGAGCTGTTTTGTCCCAAAAGGATCCTGTAACATCTAAAATGAATCCCTGTGCTTTCTTTTTCCGAAAGTTCTCTCCATCTGAACGTAACTATGATGTGGGGAATCGGGAACTGTTAGCCATGAAATGGGCATTTGAGGAGTGGAGACATTGGTTGGAGGGAGCTAAGCATCAAGTCGTGGTCCTCACTGACCACAAGAATTTGATTTACCTAGAGTCGGCTAAGCGCTTGAACCCTAGACAGGCTAGGTGGGCCTTGTTTTTTACACGTTTTGATTTTGTGGTTTCTTTTCTTCCTGGAACTAAGAATGTCAAGGCTGACGCCCTCTCTAGGAGCTTCTTTTCTGATTCTCCTGTGGTGACCAAGCCTGCTACCATCTTAGGCGAAGGGGTAGTTCTTTCTGCCATCTCGCCTGATTTGAGACGTGCTCTGGAAGAGTTCCAGGAGGACAAACCTGAGCGTTGTCCCAGTGGAAAGTTGTATGTTCCTGACCAGTGGAAGAAGAGAGTGATGTCTGAAGTTCATTGCTCTGCTTTGGCTGGTCATCCAGGTATTTTTGGTACTAGAGATCTGGTGAGTCGGTCTTTTTGGTGGCCCTCCTTGTCTCGTGATGTCAGGAATTTTGTGCAGTCCTGTGGGACGTGCTCCCGGTCTAAATCGTGTTCTCGCTCTAGTGGGTTGTTGATGCCTTTGCCTGTCCCCAAGAGGCCATGGACCCATATTTCAATGGATTTCATCTCTGATATGCCTGTCTCTCAAAGGATGACTGTTATTTGGGTGATTTGTGATAGGTTCTCTAAGATGGTTCATCTTGTACCACTCCCTAAGTTGCCGTCTTCCTCTGAATTGGTGCCCCTGTTTTTACAACAGGTGGTTCGCTTGCACGGGATTCCTGAGAACATTGTATCTGACAGAGGAGTCCAGTTTGTGTCTAGATTTTGGAGAACTTTCTGTTCCAAGCTGGGAATTCAGTTGTCCTTCTCCTCTGCTTTTCACCCTCAGACCAATGGGCAGACAGAGAGAACAAACCAGACCTTGGAGTCATATTTGAGATGTTTTATTTCTGCTGATCAGGATGATTGGGTTTCATTTTTGCCCTTGGCCGAATTTGCTTTAAATAATAGAGCTAGTTCTGCCACTTTGATGTCACCTTTTTTTTGTAACTTTGGGTTTCATCCTCGATTTTCTTCAGGGCAGGTGGAGCCCTCTGCCTGCCCAGGTGTTGACACTGTGGTGGAGAGAATGCACCAGATCTGGGACCAAGTGGTGGATAAGTTATCTCTCTCCCAGGAAAAGGCCCAGCGGTTTTCCAACCGACATAGGACCATTGGTCCCCAGTTTAAGGTTGGTGATATGGTGTGGTTATCATCAAAAAATATTGCTATGAAGGTGGCTTCTCCTAAGTTTAAGCCTAGATTTATTGGACCTTACAAGATTTTGGAGATTATTAATCCGGTCTCTTTTCGTTTGGCTCTTCCTGTCACATTTAAAATCCATAATGTGTTCCATAAATCTTTGTTGAAGAGGTTTGTTGAACCTGTTGATCCGGGGGTTGCACCTCCAGACCCTGTATTGGTTGAAGGTAACATGGAATATGAGGTAGAGAAAGTACTGGATTCCCGTCTGGCTAGATGAAGACTCCAGTATTTGGTTAAGTGAAAGGGTTATGGTCAGGAGGATAATTCCTGGGTCTCTGCCTCTGATATTCATGCCAAAAGATTGGTGCGTGCCTTTCATCGGGCTCACCCTGATCGCCCTGGTGGCGTGGTTGAGGGTTCGGTGACCCCTCCTCAAGGGGGAGGTACTGTTGTGAGTTCATTTTCCCCTTCACTACTGAGGCCCGAGGAACTCCCTCTTCTGGTGAAGAAAGGTAGTGAGCCTGATTGTCAAACACCTGGGGCTGATGATGATGACTGGCTGAGTGGAGTTAATGACTGGATATAAGGCTGCCGACGCCCTTCTGGCCTGCGGGTGATTTCTCTGTGGACGTCTAGGAAACCAGTCTGATTCCTGCTCATCTAAAGCTAAGATTTCTGCTTTGCCTTTTTGCATTAGTGTTTTGTTTTCCTTGCTTTTCTGGATTCTGCCATTCCCTGCTGGGGTGAGCTGAATCTCCTTTTGCCTGTTGCTCTGTCTTCAGAATATTCCTGAGTACTGACATAGCCTTTTTTGAAGCCTAGCGTCTTCAGAGCCTTTTTTACTGTCAGTTTGTTGGCTCTTATTTTCATAGGGTTTTTCACTGATTGCAGACAGCAGCCTTCCTGTCCTTTCCTATCTAAGCTAGCTTGGGCCCCATCTTTGCTCAGTCTATCTTTCTGTCTGTGTTTTGTTCTTTCTTCTTGCTTCACCGTCATTATATGTGGGGGGCTGCCTTTTGCTTTGGGGTCTGCTCTGGGGCAGTTTGGATTTCCCTTTCTGTCTTTGGGCTATGTAGTCCTCCGGCTGTGATCGAGGGGCCTAGGGCATCGTAGGAGCCCCCCACGGCTACTGCTAGTTGTGTTGTTAGGTTCAGGGGTCTGCAATCCGAAAGCTGCCAACTTCTCTGGTTTTCTGGACTTAGCTAGCATTTCTATTTTTGCCTCCTACGGTGACTCAATCATAACACATTCCCCTTTGGCACCACACAGTTGAAAGCAAATTAAGTCAGTGGTGCTCCACTGGAAGTATTATAATTTGTAGGAAGTCTCACATCAGTGCCAAAGAGGATTTAATTTCCAGACATTACTTATCTTTACATTTACAGATAACATCTTACACGTAGCAATTGAAGTATTGCAAAAGTTGTTGTAACAGCAGGAACGCTTTACAGCTATCGCTCTATCCAGGCTGGTGATGCTACCGGCAAAGCTACAATCCTTTGATGCTGCGCACTTTTTTGATACGTATACATCAACATTTTTCCCTGCATTAAAAAATGACAATTAGTTTATGCAAAATAATTTTTTTAGCTTTTAATTATTTAAAGGTTTGT
The DNA here is from genome assembly GCF_039654945.1 of Dendrobates tinctorius. NCBI lineage: Eukaryota > Metazoa > Chordata > Amphibia > Anura > Dendrobatidae > Dendrobates > Dendrobates tinctorius. Next base: position 48,996,311 of record NW_027361696.1, on the reverse strand, counting down.
GACTTAAGACGTACAAATGTTGTAAAAGGCAGGGGCGTATTGCCCATAGCAGAAGCCCTCACAGCCACTATGGAGCCCTTAGGACAGAAGGGCCTGGTGTCGAACAGCTACGGACCCTTCCCCCATCATAATCTCAACAGTATCTGCATCCTTAAGGGCATGTCACACTAAGAGCTATCGCTAGCAATATCGCTATAACTTGTGACGTTATAGCGATATTGCTAGCGATATCACTATGTGTGATACTTACCTACAACCCGCTCCCCCGCTGGTTATCGCTGATCGCGCGAGAACAGGCTGGACTGTTTCTCGTCGTCAGCTTCCTGCTGGGTTTCCTGCTGTGACGACGAGCGACCTGTGGACGCGGGCGGGAGGATGCAGGATCGCCTGGTGTGACAGGTAAGTAGCGACCCCCGTCCCTAGCGATGTCGCTATTGAGATCTGCCTGTGTGCCAGCTCACTAGCGACCACTTAGCGATGCACCAGCGATCCTGACCGCGTCATATCGCTGGTCGGGATCGCTGGTGCATCGCTAAGTGTGACAGTATCTTAAGGACGGTAAAGACCACAAGATAATTCTCCGCAATTCCAGTCGGAAGAAGGATCCACTTGTGCAAAAACAGCATATGAATCAGTGCGATGGCTGCGCCATGTCCATCCGCAAAGGGTGACTCTGTGTCTGCTCTGGTACAGCAGATGAGGAGGCTCCGCTCACCAGCTCTGGTCTTCAGCCGAGCAGAGCGGCTGCTTTACAATATGGCACTGCTCTCTCTGCCTCCCCTGCTCTGCATATTAGCCCTCAGTTCTCCCCATCCTGCCGTCTACCCTGTGTGGCATGGTGACTGGTCATGTGATTGATGGGTGGTATATATCGCAGAAGTGGGTTTCCCTGTGATGGAAGCCTGGGCGTGTTTTGCTCAACAGATCTACTGCTGAGGGTTTTTGCTATACATTGGGAGGCTTCCAGGTGACTTGGAGAGATGGGTGGGTCCAGTCACCTACATACCCTCCCAAGGGGTGTGTGTCTGAATACCCAAGATGAAGCCTGTATGTGATTGTGTGTTTGAGGAACTGCGGTGAGGTCTAGCCATGTGATAGGTACCTGGGAGTGGTTAGGGCTATGTAATGGAGGAATGTTTGGCACATGTGGGTGAGTGCTGGCTAGTCTGAGCCAGAGGAAGGAGGCCTGTGAGATACCTCAGGAGTGGATGGTCTGATAACTGTGAGTGATACTGACCGGGTTCAGTGAGAGATGTTTATGGGATACCTCTGAGGATAAGAGGTATCCGGGAATCTGTGTGGCCGACACCAACAGGTAACGGACAGGGATCCATGTTGTGCTGACCGGGGTCAGAAAGAGACTGTGTTTATGCTGTGTTTATTGGATACCTCTGAGGACAAGAGGCATCCGGGAACCTGCGTGGCCGACACTAACAGGTAACAGAGAGGAATCCGTGTTATGCTAACCGGGGTCAGTGAGAGACTGTATTTCTTCTATAGAGCCGAATTTATAACGGACTGTGTACTGGCTGCTGTAGTGGTATTAAGTTCCTGAGGAGTGGTTTATGTTGTACTTAATAAACCAAATGGACTTTTATTTAACCCTATGTGTCCCAGCATATGCTTTAAGGACCAGCCAAGTGAGTACTCCCCGTCCACAGAAAGTGTGGGATGTTACACCTGCAATTACAGCAAAAGAGCTCAGCCGTCTCCACGAGGAGGAAAGGCTGCACTAGAAAAGAGAGGTAGTAGTACAGGCTACAAGAAGAAGAAGCTGTCCAGGGCAGCACACATCATCTGTATAGAGAATAAGTCCATATGTAATGTGTGTATATATATATACACTACCGTTCAAAAGTTTAGGGTCACTTAGAAATTTCCTTATTTTTTAAAGAAAAGCACAGTTTTTTCCAATGAAGCTAACATGAAATGATTCAGAGATACACTCTATACATTGTTAATGTGGTAAATGACTATTCTAGCTTCAAATGTCTGGTTTGTAATGCAATATCTTCATAGGTGTATAGAGGCTCATTTACATCAACCATCACTCCAGTGTTCTTATGGTACTTTGTGTTTGCTAACTGTGTAAGAAGGCTAATGGATGGTTAGAATACCCTTGAAAACCCTTGTGCAAGTATGTTAGCACAGCTGAAAACAGTCTGGCTGATTAGAGAAGCTATAAACCTGACCTTCGTTAGAGCTAGTTGAGAATCTGGAGAATTACATTTGCTGGTTACATTAAACTCTCAAAATGGCCAGAAAAAAAGAACTTTCATGTGAAACTCGACAGTCTATTCTTGCTCTTAGAAATGAAGGCTATTCCATCTTAGAAATTGCCAAGAAACTGAAGATTTCCTACAATGGGATGTACTGCTTCCTTCAGAGAAGAGCACAAACAGGCTCTAACCAGAGTAGAAAGAGAAGTGGGAGGTCCTGCTGCACAACTGAGCAACAAGACAAGTTCTTTAAAGTCTGTAGTTTGAGAAATCGATGCCTCACACGTAGAGTTGAGCAACTTTAGTTGGATCGGGTTTCATGAAACTTAATTTGTTTCAGATGAAACTGGTCCGACTAGGGCAAAAAAAATCGGAGTTTCGTCCGAAACCCGACCCCAATGCAAGTCAATGGGAAATAAAAGTCGGCATTGAGTGGATGAATGTCATCCGCTCAATGCCGACTTTTATTCCCCATTGACTTGCATTGCGGTCGGGTTTCGGACCAAACTCTGACTTTTTTTGCCCTAGTCGGACAAGTTTCATCTGAAACAAATTTTGTTTCATGAAACCAGATCCGACTAAAGTCGCTCAACTCTACTCACAGGTCCTCAACTGGCAGCTTCATTAAATAGTACACGCAAAACGCTAGTGTCAACGTCTACAGTGAAGAGGCGACTCCAGGATGCTGGCCTTCAGGACAGTGTGGCAAACAAAAAGCCATATCTGAGACTGGCTAATAAAAGGAAAAGTTTAATATGTGCAAAAGAACACAGACATTGGACAAAGTAAGATTGGAAAAAAGTGTTATGGACAGACGAATCCAAGTTTGAGGTGTTTGGATCACACAGAAGAACATTTGTGAGAGACGTAGAACAACTGAAAAGAAGCTGGAAGAGTGCCTGATGCCATATGTCAAGCATGGTGGAGGTACAGTAATGTGATGGTCTGGGGTTGCTTTGGTGCTGGTAAAGTGGGAGATTTGTACAAGGTAAAAGGGATTTTGAATAAGGAAGGCTATCACTCCATTTTGCAAAGCCATGCCATATCCTGTGGACAGCGCTTGATTGGAGCCAATTTCATCCTACAACAGGACAATGACCTAAAGCACACCTCCTAATTATGCAAGAACTGTTTAGGGAAGAAGCAGGCAGCTGGTATTCTATCTGTAATGGAGTTGTCACCAGATCTCAACCCCATTGAGCTGTTGTGGGAGCAGCTTGACCGTATGGTATGCAAAAAGTGCCCATCAAGCCAAACCAACTTGTGGGAGGGGCTTCTGGAAGCATGGGTGAAATTTCTCCAGATTACCTCAGCAAATTATCTGCTAGAATGCCAAAGGTCTGCAATGCTGTAATTGCTGCAAAGGGAGCATTCTTTGACGAAAGCAAAGTTTGAAGGAGAAAATTATTATTTCAAATAAAAATCTTTTTTTTTTAACCTTGTCAATGTCTGGACTAGATTTTAAATTCGTTTGGCAACTCATTTGATTAATAAAAGTATGATTTTTCATGGAAAACACAAAATTGTCTGGGTGACCCCAAACTTTTGAACGGTAGCGTGTGTATATATATATATATATATATATATATATATATATTTATTTATTTAACCCCTTACCGACATCAGACGTATAATTACGCCAATGTTGGCATCCCTCCCTTTGATGTGGGCTCCGGCGGTGAGCCCACATCTTTCCCGGGACATGTCAGCTGTTTTGAACAGCTGACATGTGCCCACAATAGCCACAGGTGGAATCGTGATACACTCGCAGCTAATAACTAGTTAAACGCCACTGTCAAACGCTGACAGTGGCATTTAAATGGCGCTTCCGGCTATCGGTCCAGAAATACGCACACCGGTGACCCGTGTCACGTGATCGTGGGTCACCGGTGTGTCGGCATGACAACCTGAGGTTTCCTGGAGAATCTATGGTTGTCAGTGCCGGATTGCTATGAACACCACCCAGTGGTCGGTGTTCATAACAAGTCAGTAATTCAGCTACATAAAGGTGATCTGCTCATCACCTTTATGTAGCTCAGTCGATCGAGTTGTGCCAGATTCTAGTCTCCTATGGATAGTATTGAAGCATGGTAAAAGTAAAAAAAAGTGTTTAAAAATATAAAAAAATAAAAAAAAACATAAGTTCAAATCAACCCCCCTTTCGCCCCATTCAAAATAAAACAAAAGAAAGAAATCACACATACACATGTGAAAAAATGTTCAGCTCACCCCTTGGCATCCTTGGAGAGCAGGATCCACACCATTGCATGGAGCCGCCCTGGCCTGGCAGATACAAGTCAAAATACACAGTAATCTCCAGCGATTTCAGGCAGGAAGGGAAGTATAACTAGATGGGCATTTCCTGAAGGAAATACATGGTGCTTGAACAGCGCTGCCAGCTTTCCAGCAGTGTATCAGGTGTCGACATAACATGCTAACCCTGCCCCCCACATTACACATCCCCGTTCTAGTGATTTGGGGCTGTTTTTAAGTAATTTTTTTACACAGTCAGTCTTTGGGGGGGTGCCCTGATCCTAATGCACACACTTAAAATTAAATCTGTAACGAAGAAGTCACTGTGACCCCGTTATTCGGGGTATTTTTTCGTCGCAGTCGAATGTTAATGTGTGCAGTAGCATCAGCTAAGGATTCCTCATATTTTCCTGCAAAAAACGCATGCGGTTTTTGCAGGAAAATCTGAGGAATCCTTAGCTGATGCTACTGCACACATGAAAATTGCACTGCGATGCCAAAATACCCCGAAAACCGGGGTCAGAGTGATCTTTTCTTCACAGATCGCCTCTGACAACCTGCCCCAGGCTCCAGCAGCCTCTGACAACCTGCCCCAGGCTCCGACAGCCTCTGACAACCTGCCCCATGCTCCGACAGCCTCTGACAACCAGCCCCCAGGCTCTTCCAGCCTCTGACAACCTGCCCCCAGCCTCTGATAACCTGCCCCCAGGCTCCAGCAGCCTCTCACAGCCTCTGACAACCTGCCCCATTTTTGCTTAAAATGCAATTTTTAAAAAAAAAACTACGGATCGACTCCAAAAATACAGTTAGGTCCATATATATTTGGACAGAGACAACATTTTTCTAATTTTGGTTGTAGACATTACCACAATGAATTTTAAACAAAACAATTCAGATGCAGTTGAAGTTCAGACTTTCAGCTTTCATTTGAGGGTATCCACATTAAAATTGGATGAAGGGTTTAGGAGTTTCAGCTCCTTAACATGTGCCACCCTGTTTTTAAAGGGACCAAAAGTAATTGGACAATTGACTCCAAGGCTATTTCATTTCATTTCTCTGCTCTGAATCCACTCCTGTGTTTCTCCATTCAATGTCAGCAAGCAGTTAATCCTGAATGCTATCTATGTGTTTTCAACTATGCAAGCTTATTTCTGGTATATAGTTTTTTCAACTTACTCTGCTTGTCCCCTTATGTTGTGAGGTCAAGAAACTTTTCAAAGTGCTTTATGATCCATGTAGTGCTGGACATGTGTTTATTTGACCACAACATTTTATTGGGTCCTGGTGTCTCAATTTAGTGTGATTGATTAACGAGAAGGGAGAGAGCAAAAAAAAAAAAAAAAATCTTAGCCTTAACCTCCTATATATTCAGACATAGCTTGGGGAGGGCATTTATGCAGGGGGCATTTATGCACATGTAATCGAAGTACATGTATCAAAGTACTGGCAGTTATAACATGGCAGTTAGACAAGGCAGGAGACAGGTAAGACAAATAAATAAATCTATTCCCTGTACATTTGGAGTACAACAAATATATACCACTAGATTATGGCCCGATGCTATCGCATCGGGAGGATGCGATAGCATCACACCTCTTGCCATGTTAACCCTCAACACACACTCCTCAACACACACTCCTCTCACCTTTCACCATCTCCACTCACTCTTTCACTCCACATACGACCCCTTCTCTCACTCCGTCTCTCATACTCACGCCGTCATCGCCGCTGCTCCACGATCCCCGACATCATCTTCCGCCGGTGCCATCCTGGATCCAGACGTTGTCCACGCCGGCGACATGTTCTTGCGGTGACGCCATCTTGAGTATCGTGAAATCCCGCGATAGTCAAGATAGCGTCGCCGGAAGAACATGTCGCCGGCGTGGACGACGTCGGGATCCAAAATGGCGTCGGCGAAATCTCGCGAGTTTTCGCCGACGCCATTTTGGATCCCGACGTCGTCCTTGCCGGCGACATGTTCCTGCGGCGACGCCATCTTGACTATCGCGGGATTTCGCCGATCCAAAATGGCGTCGCCGCAAGAACATGTCGCCGGCGTGGACGACATCGGGATCCAAAATGGCGTCGGCGTAATCTCGCGAGATTTCGCCGACGCCATCTTTTTGGATCCCGAGTCGTCCACGCAAGCGACATGTTCTTGCGGCGACACCATCTTGAATCTCGCGGGATTTCACGAAATCCAAGATGGCGTCGCCGCAAGAACATGTCGGCGGCCTGGAGAACGTCTGGATCCAGGATCGCGGCGGCGGAGGAAGATGTCGGGGCAGCGAAGATGACGGTGTGAGTATGAGAAACGGAGTGAGAGAAAGGAACGTATGTGGAGTGAAAGAGTGAGTGGACGTGAGTGGAGGTGAAAGGTGAGAGGAGTGTGTGTTGAGGCGGTGTGGTGTGTTGAGGGTTAACATGTGCATGTGTGTGGTGACGTCACCGGTTACAACTGGACGGAAGTTGTTACAACCGGAAGCTGCTTAGGGCATTTATTATTATAGATGATGAGGAAGAAGCCGTCTGTTGTTGGCGGTGATGGCGTGTAGAGGCTTCTTCAGCCAATGTAATAGATTTGGAGTTAGGGGATTCGTGTGTGAGACGACGGCGTTTATAAGCCTTAATCTTGTCAATTCGATGCTGTTTTTCCTCAGGAGTCTCATTAGCATGGCGTTGTTTTTGTCGTAGTGCTAAAGCTGCTTTCCTTTCACTGGCATTGGCATACTGTGCATCGGTATTGAATGGTGGTATTGATAGGGCAGAAACAGATTGCTGATTAGTTATGTCAGTGAACGGCATATGGGATGAAGTGTAGCAGTAAATTGTCCCACATGCTGATGTGGAAGCATCCTGTTGTGAGTCTAATAATAATGATGAGGAAGAGGCCGTCTGTTGTCGGCGGTGACGGCGTGCAGAGGCTTCTTCAGCCAATCTTATGGATTTAGAGTTAGGGGATTCGTGTGTGAGGCGACGGCGTTTATAAGCCTTAATCTTCTCAAGGCGATGGTGTTTTTCCTCAGGAGTCTCATTAGCACGGCGTTGTTTTTGTTGTAGTGCTAAAGCTGCTTTCCTTTCACTGGCATTGGCATACTTTTTGTTATGACTCATGTTGGCACAGGTAAAGGAGTCTATTTGGCAGTTATCTGGCAGTGAAGAAGGCGTCCTGGAGTATTGTAGAGTAAACAGATACTAATTGACCCTGTAATTGCCCAGCAGTAGTTATGAAGTGGTAGTGGCAAATTGGCCCTGTAGTTAGACACCGGCAGAGGAGCAAGGCAGCAGTAGTTATGGTGGTAGAGGCAAATTGGCCCTGTAATTAGACACTGGCAGAGGAGCAAGGCAGCAGTAGTTATGGCGGTAGAGGCAAATTGGCCCTGTAATTAGACACCGGCAGAGAAGCAAGGCAGCAGTAGTTATGGCGGTAGAGGCAAATTGGCCCTGTAATTAGACACAGGCAGTGAACAGTCAGAGGAGCAAGGCAGCAGTACTTATGGCGGTAGAGGCAAATTGGCCCTGTAATTAGACACCGGCAGAGGAGCAAGGCAGCAGTAGTTATGGCGGTATAGGCAAATTGGCCCTGTAATTAGACACCAGCAGAGGAGCAATGCAGCAGTAGTTATGGCGGTAGAGGCAAATTGATCCTGTAATTAGACACCGGCAGAGGAGCAAGGCAGCAGTAGTTATGGCGGTAGAGGCAAATTGATCCTGTAATTAGACACCAGCAGAGGAGCAAGGCAGCAGTAGTTATGGCGGTATTGGCAAATTGGCCCTGTAATTAGACACCAGCAGAGGAGCAATGCAGCAGTAGTTATGGCGGTAGAGGCAAATTGATCCTGTAATTAGACACCGGCAGAGGAGCAAGGCAGCAGTAGTTATGGTGGTAGAGGCAAATTAGCCCTGTAATTAGACACCGGCAGAGGAGCAAGGCAGCAGTAGTTATGGCGGTATAGGCAAATTGGCCCTGTAATTACACACCAGCAGAGGAGCAAGGCAGCAGTAGTTATGGCGGTAGAGGCAAATTGGCCCTGTAATTAGACACCGGCAGAGGAGCAATGCAGCAGTAGTTATGGCGGTAGAGGCAAATTAGCCCTGTAATTAGACACCGGCAGAGGAGCAAGGCAGCAGTAGTTATGGCGGTATAGGCAAATTAGCCCTGTAATTAGACACCAGCAGAGGAGCAAGGCAGCAGTAGTTATGGCGGTATAGGCAAATTGGCCCTGTAATTAGACACCGGCAGAGGAGCAAGGCAGCAGTAGTTATGGCGGTATAGGCAAATTAGCCCTGTAATTAGACACCGGCAGAGGAGCAAGGCAGCAGTAGTTATGGCGGTAGAGGCAAATTAGCCCTGTAATTAGACACCGGCAGAGGAGCAAGGCAGCAGTAGTTATGGCGGTAGAGGCAAATTAGCCCTGTAATTAGACACCGGCAGAGGAGCAAGGCAGCAGTAGTTATGGTGGTAGAGGCAAATTAGCCCTGTAATTAGACACCGGCAGAGTAGCAAGGTAGCAATAGTTATGGCAGTATAGGCAAATTGGCCCTGTAATTAGACACCGGCAGTAAACAGGCATAGGACCAAGGCAGCAGTAGTTATGGTGGTACAGTCAATGCCAAGCGTCCGCACAGCATGTCGGCGTGAGGTAAATGACGCAATTTCACAAATGCAAGATGGCGTCGGCGAAATCTCGCGAGATTTCGCCGACGTCGTTAAGGCTGTGTGCACACGCTGCGGATTAGGTGCGGATTCATCCGCGCGGATTTTGTAAAATCCGCAGGTGAAACCGCAGGTCAAAAGACCTGCGGTTTTACCTGCGGATTGCTCTGCGGTTTTGCCCTGCGGTTTTTCATCTCCTCAATAGAGGAGATGGCAAACCGCAGGAGAATCCGCAGATAATCCGCGCGGAAAATTCCGCACCGTCTGCACTGCGGTTTTTGATTCCCATAGGGAATCAAGGTACTGTACACCGCAGCAAAAACTGCTGCGGGTCCGCAGCGGCCAAAACCGCTGCGGAACCGCAGCAAAATCCGCAGCGTGTGCACACAGCCTCACACCTCTTGCCATGTTAACCCTCAACACACCACACCGCCTCAACACACACTCCTCTCACCTTTCACCTCCACTCATGTCCACTCACTCTTTCACTCCACATACGTTCCTTTCTCTCACTCCGTTTCTCATACTCACACCGTCATCGTCGCTGCCCCGACATCTTCCTCCGCCGCCGCGATCCAGGATCCAGACGTTCTCCAGGCCGCCGACATGTTCTTGCGGGACGCCATCTTGGATTTCGTGAAGTCCCGCGATATTCAAGATGGCGTCGCCGCAACAACATGTCGCTGGCATGGGCGACATCGGGATCCAAAATGGCGTCGGCGTAATCTCGCGAGATTTCGCCGACGCCATCTTTTTGGATCCCGATGTCGGCGGCCTGGAGAACGTCTGGATCGCGGCGGCGGATGAAGATGTCGGGGCAGCGACGATGACGGTGTGAGTATGAGAAACGGAGTGAGAGACAGGAACGTATGTGGAGTGAAAGAGTGAGTGGACATGAGTGGAGGTGAAAGGTGAGAGGAGTGTGTGTTGAGGCGGTGTGGTGTGTTGAGGGTTAACGTGCGTGCGTGTGTGGTGACGTCACCGGTTACAACTGGACGGAAGTTGTTACAACCGGAAGCTGGTTAGGGCATTTATTATTATAGATATGCATTTGTGTAATTTATATCCTGGCCGCTCCATTCACACACATCCACCGCCCTGGCATTAACGCTCTACACTCCATCCATATCAGCTCCTCGCTCCTTTCCTCTCCTATGTATAGCACTCAAGCTCTTTTCACATTGCTACACAGCACAGATCCAGTCAGTCCCACCATTCAACATAAGAGATGCTCTCACAAATCACTTAACCATCTGCTCACTCTTTCTATCCTCCTTCTCCTAGTCACAGGAGACATTGCTCCCAACCCTGGCCCCCCATGTTATAAAAAGTCAAACCCCCCATCTGCTACACTCAGAAACCCCTCTAATCTTATCAATATTCCCTGCCTGCCATCTATCTCTCTTAATTGTGCACTTTGGAATTCTCGCTCAGTGTGTAACAAACTCTCCTTCACTCATGACTTTTTCCTTTCTAATTCTCTTAACCTCCTGGCTCTTACTGAAACCTGGATCCAGCAGTCAGACACTACCGCTGCTGCTGCTCTTTCATACAGGGGACTACACTTCTCTCATACCCCAAGATCAGACAATAGAGCAGGTGGAGGCGTTGGTCTGCTCCTATCACCAAAATGTACATTTCAAGTTATCCCTCAACTACCCTCACTAGTCTTCCCTTCTTTTGAGGTCCATGCCATCAGACTCTACACCCCCTTCTCCATGCGAGTGGCGGTGGTGTATCGTCCTCCCGGCCCCTCCCATCAGTTTATGGATCATTTTGCCACTTGGCTTCCACATTTTCTCTCCTGTGACATCCCTACCCTCATCATGGGAGATTTCAACATCCCCATTGATCTTCCCCTCTCATCATCTGCTACTCACCTTTTATCTCTAACCTCCTCATTTGGCCTTTCGCAGCTTACTAATTCTCCAACGCATGAAGACGGAAATTCCCTTGATTTGGTCTTCTCTCGGCTTTGTGCAGTGGATGATTTTGCAAACTCCCCTCTCCCACTCTCTGACCACAACCTTCTTTCATTCTCTATCAAGAACTGCCAGGCTGCTCAGGTCACCCCCACTGTCCAGACTTATAGAAACATACAGGCCATTAACACCCAGAAACTTATGAAGAACTTGCAGTCTTCATTGGCCCCTATCTCCTCCCTCTCATGTCCTGATTCTGCATTGAAGCATTACAATGAAACACTTCAAAGTGCCCTGGATGAATTTGCACCCCCTATAAATAGAACACCACAACGCAGACGGCGACAACCCTGGCATACTGTGCAAACACGTTTCCTGCAGCGCTGCTCCAGGTGCGCCGAACGTCTGTGGAGAAAATCCAATCTACACGAAGATTTCATCCATTTTAAGTTTATGCTTAGAACATACAACACTACCCTTCACCTCTCCAAACAAGCCTATTTCAACACCCTTATCACGTCACTATCCAATAACCCTAAACGTCTCTTTGACACTTTTCATTCTCTACTCAACCCAAGAGTACAGGCCCCAACCATGGAGCTCCGAGCTGACGATCTGGCCAATTACTTCAAAGAAAAAATTGACTAGATTCGACAGGAAATTATCTCCCAATCACCTCATACCATGCACTGTCCTCCCTCCCCCACTGCATCTAACTCACTCTCTGATTTTGAACCAGTCACAGAAGAAGAAGTAAGCAGGCTCCTTGCATCTTCTCGCCCAACCACTTGCACCAGTGACCCATTTCCATCACATCTGCTCCAGTCCCTTTCCCCTGCTGTCACCCCTCACCTAACTAAAATATTTAACCTCTCTCTCTCTTCTGGTATTTTTCCCTCATCATTTAAGCATGCTATCATACATCCACTACTTAAAAAACCATCCCTCGACCAAAACTGTGCCGCTAACTATAGACCTGTCTCTAATCTTCCCTTCATCTCTAAACTCCTGGAACGCCTGGTCCACTCCCGTCTGATCCGCTATCTCTCTGATAACTCTCTTCTCGACCCTCTCCAATCTGGTTTCCGCTCTTTACACTCTACTGAAACTGCCCTCACTAAAGTCTCTAATGATCTACTAACAGTTAAATCAAATGGTCATTACTCCATGCTAATTCTCTTGGATCTCTCTGCAGCATTCGACACTGTGGATCATCAACTCCTCCTCACTATGCTCCGTTCCATTGGCCTCAAGGACACCGTTCTCTCATGGTTCTCCTCCTATCTCTCCGACCGCTCCTTTATGGTATCTTTTGCCGGTTCCTCCTCCTCTCACCTTCCCCTTACTGTTGGGGTTCCTCAAGGATCGGTTCTAGGCCCCCTCCTCTTCTCCTTGTACACTGCCCCTATTGGTCAAACAATCAGTAGATTTGGTTTCCAGTACCATCTCTATGCTGACGACACCCAATTATACGCTTCTTCTCCTGACATCACGCCAGCCTTTCTAGAAAACACCGGCGATTGTCTAAATGCTGTGTCTAATATCATGTCCTCACTATATCTGAAACTGAACCTGTCAAAGACTGAACTCCTGGTGTTTCCTCCCTCTTCTAATGTACCTATACCTGACATTGCCATTTCTGTGTGTGGTTCCACTATTACTCCCCAGCAACAGGCCCGCTGTCTTGGGGTCATACTTGATTCCGAGCTTTCCTTTGCCCCCCACATTCGATCACTGGCTCGCTCTTGTCATCTGCACCTCAAAAACATTTCTAGAATCCGACCTTTTCTTACTTTTGACTCTGCAAAAACTCTTACTGTTTCTCTTATTCACTCTCGTCTCGACTATTGTAACTCTCTTCTAATCGGTCTCCCTCTTACCAAACTCTCCCCTCTCCAATCTGTCTTGAATGCTGCAGCCAGGATCATATTCCTCACCAATCGTTACACCGATGCCTCTACCTTGTGCCAGTCATTACACTGGCTACCCATCCACTCCAGAATCCAGTACAAACTTATTGCCCTCACCCACAAAGCCCTCCATAGCTCAGCGCCACCTTACATCTCCTCCCTTGTTTCAGTATACCACCCTACCCGCACCCTCCATTCTGCTGATGACCTGAGGTTAGCATCCTCAATAGTCAGAACCTCCCACTCCCGTCTCCAAGACTTTACACGTGCTGCGCCAATTCTTTGGAATGCACTTCCCAGGTCAATACGATTAGTCCCCAATCCCCACAATTTTAAGCGTGCCCTGAAAACGCATTTATTCAGACTGGCCTATCGCCTCAACACATTAACCTAATCTATCCCTGTGTGGCACAGCCAAAAGTTTTACCATAACCAGGTTCCCCGCATCATGTTCCCACATGCTTTATGCATCCATCAGCCCTCTGTGTCTGTACTGTTACACACTTAACATTATGGCTGGTCCAAACAATCAGGGCAACTGTTACCACCCACCTTTCGTGTCTCCCTTTTTCCCTCATAGACTGTAAGCTTGCGAGCAGGGCCCTCATTCCTCTAGGTATTTGTTATAATCTACTGTATGTGATTATTGTTATGCTGTAATGTCTATTGTCTGTACAAATCCCCTCTGAAATGTAAAGTGCTGCGGAATATGTCGGCGCTATAGAAATAAAATTTATTATTATATTATTATTATGGAAAGGTGTGGACAATCCCTTCGTTATGGCTACTTTCACACATCAGGTTTTCGCCGTCAGGCGCGATCCGGCGCTTTTGAGAAAAACCGGATCCGGCGAAATGCAATGACGGATCCGGTTTCCCCCCCATTGACTTGCATTAGAGCTGGATCGAGCCGGATGGCCATGCGTTTCATCCGATTTTCGCCGGATCCGGCAATGTGACGCGATCCGGCGTCTGGAAAAAACGGCTACTGTAACGTTTTTTGTCTCCGGCGAAAAAGCCGGACACGCCGGATCCGGCGTGTCCGGCTTTTTCATACAATGAAAGCCTATGTGCGCCGCAATGCGCCTGATCCGGCGACAGCCGGATCCGGTGGCCGGATCCGGTTTTTTTGGTCTGAGCATGCTCAGTAGCTCTGCCCACAAGACATATATAAAAGCAAGACAGTGTGACCCTCAGCCACACCCAACATGCCACCCAAGCCAAGAACCAGGAGCAGGAGAAGGCAGCAGACATCTGCAGCAGCAGCACCATCAGCACCACCCCAAATGGAGCAGCATGCTGAACAACGGGAGGGGAGTCCAGCAGCAGATGAGAGACGGTAATTATCAAATCCCGCATTCCTCCAAACTAGGGCTATGGAATATCAAGATATTCATTGGCCCTTTGTTTCTCTTTATTCAACAGCCGCCCAATAGATGCAGCAGCAGCAGCAGCAGCAGCAATGGCAGCAGCAGGAACACCACCCACAGCCATGGAGTCTGGCCATGAGGAAGACAGCACATCTTCTTCTGGGAGCCCTGCCTCGCATCGTCAGCGTTTGACGGTAAGTTTTTATTTCCAAAATCCATCATCTCTGGAATATATGTCTATTCATTGCCTTTTATTTCAAAACAGGAATCACAAGATGAAGAGGAGCTCCCAGAAGAAGAAGGAAGGGGTGGACAGACACTTGGAGTGGGCTCACAATTGGTAAGTTTTTTGCATCAAACGCAGAAACACAACATCACACTACACACAACACATAGAAAACAATGTTCTGCAGACCACACACAGCAAACAAATGCCTACATCCAAAGACATAACTTTTTTTGTTTTCTTCTCTAGTCTTCCCAATCTGGTGCTCGGCCAAGAGGTCCTCGCAGTGCCTCCCGGGGTCATCGGCGACAGCAACGCGGCGGTCACCAGCGTGTAAGTATAAATATTTTTGCACTTTTTATTTCATTTCTTTTGTGGAGGCTAATTATGTTATTTTTGTCTTTTTCTTTAACAGCCTTCACAGCGTGCTCCCGACTCTGATGGTGAGGATGGAGGGATTGATGTGGACCGCCTCATCGATCTCGTCAGAGAAAGGGAGCCGCTCTGGAATATGGCTGACCGCCGCCACGCTGACCTTATCGTTACCCGACGACTCTGGGAGGAAATCTGTTCGCTCCTTGTGGACCGCTGGGAGGACCTCGAAGCTCGGGCCCAGATTAAAGAGCGTAAGTATATACAGTACCGGTTGCTTGATTTAAACCAGTGTTTCCCGAACTCCAGTCCTCGTGGTCCCCACGGATCATGTGTTCAGGATTTCTATTTACTTTGGAAATCCTGAAAACATGACCCCTGGGGACCATGAGGACTGGAGTTTGGGAAACACTGATGTTGTATACTAACCACTTTGTCCTTTCTCGTTTCAGGGGAGAGAATTGTGAAGCGGTGGCGGTCTGTGAGGGATCGTTTCAAGAAGGAGTTCAATAAAGAGATGCGGGCCCCGAGTGGATCTGGAGGACGCAGGAGCAAGTACAAGTACGCACGAGCCCTGTCGTTCCTCCGGGAGACAATGCTCACCAGAAGGTAAATATTACACACCACATGTGACAAAAAAATGTTTAGATGTAATTTTTTTTTTTCAGCCAGGGCCATACCATGTCACTATTTTAATTGGTTTTTTTTCTCTTTATTCCACAGCACGGTGAGCAGCACTCGGGAGCCTGCACGATTGGACCCTTCTGAGGCGATCCCTGAGGAGACCGTCACCGAGGGACACTTCGACCGCCCCGGTACATCTGCACCTTCCCAGCCTTCCCACACATTCGACCCATCTGTCCCATCCACCAGCACAGGAGCATCGTGGCCGCCTACATTACATGAAGCTGCTGGTGAGGAGATCGCTTTCCCTTTACCCCACCCTTCTGCCCCTGCCACCTCTAGTACACCTGCGGGTACTGGGCGGCAGCGGCAGAGGGGTCAGGAAAAGACTTATGCGCCAGAGTTCTTGCATCTGAATGCATCTTTCCAGAACTGTCTAAAAGTCTTGTCAGAGCAAATCTCCGCAGGCTTTCAGCAGATCAACTCCAGCATTCTGGAGGTGAAGACACTTCTGTAAACCATGCATTCAGAAGCAAGATCTTCGCCAAACCACACCTTTTTCAGGTCTGTTGTGGAGCGCATGGCAACACTATCTCCTACCCAGCAGATGCATGTAATGCATTCGTGCCACGGTGCTCTACAGCAGGTTACCTCCCAACCTCCACCTCCCACCACTGTAGTTCCTCCACCTGCACCCCCTCCAGCCATTTTCCATCCTCCCCCTCCTATTACATCTGCACCCCCTCCAGCCACTTTCCATCCTCCCCCTCCTATTACATCTGCACCCCCTCCAGCCACTTTCCATCCTCCCCCTCCTATTACATACCAGCAACCTCCCCAGTACCAGCAACCTCCCCAGTACCAGCAACCTCCCCAGTACCAGACATCTCCCCACTTCCAGCAACCTGCCCCGTACCAAACTCCTTCCCCGTACCAAACTCCTTCCCCGTACCAAACGCCTTCCCCATACAACTTTCCATCAACATCATCTGCTCCTACAGTCCCTGCCCAACCCTCCACTCCACCGCCCACCACCTCTTCTGCCTCCCACATGTCCACCCATTCTGTAGCTTTTTCCACACCATCACCTCTAACTGTTCCTTCCCCACCACGATCCCAGTCCTCTCTCCACACTCCCAGTGTCGAAGTGTCCCGCAGCCCCTCCAGCAGTATTTCCACCCCACACTACACAGATTTGTAATGTGTGTTTTGTAATAAAAATGCCCAGTTTTTTTTCAAACCTTTATTAAAAAAGTTTTTTTAACTTTAAAAACAGTTTACAAAAAAAAAATATTTTAAATAAAAGTTAAATTATTGTTTACACTGGTTGTCTGTCATTTCTTTCTGCGGCGAAATATGTTTAAAAAAAAGGTTAAATACAGGGTATTTAAAAGGTAAAAAGGTATTCAAAACCAGGTATATAACTGTGGGTAAATTTTAGCTTTTTGCCACAGTTGTGTTCCTGGTTGTGTTTGAAGCAAAGTATTTCACCTAAAAAGTTGTGTTTATTGTTGGTGATTTCCTAACAATGTACACAACTTTTGTTAAAAGGTGAAATACTTTGCATAAAACACAACCAGGTACACACCTGTGGCCTAAAGCTAAAAATAGAGACCATGACAAGATAGCCAACTTTGGTTGGCAAAGGTATATACTGTTGGTACAGAAGGTACACAAGTTTGGTTGGGCACAAATCTTTCACACTCTGTCATCCTGCCAGTGTACTCTGCCTTGAGGTGACATAAAGTATAGTGCAAAATTGTCCCTCATTACTGAAACCGACACAGAACTTCTAGTGGTAATGTCATGGTAATCTTGCAAGGTGGTTTCTTCAGAGGTGTCCTCAATGGAAATGGGTTCCTTGCAGATAACAAAATTGTGGAGTACCACGCAAGCTTTGATCACCTCGTCAATAGTTTCTGTCTTGAGGTTGATCGCAGTCAATAGGACCCGCCATTTGGCTGTCAGAATACCAAAGGTACATTCAACCATTCTTCTTGCTCTTGTGAGGCGGTAATTAAAAATGCGTTTTGGTCTTGTCAATCCTCTGCTAGAGTACGGTTTCAAAAGGTGTTCTGACAGCTGGAAGGCTTCATCCCCTACACAGACAAATGGCATAGGTGGATCAGATGTTTGCGGCAGCGGTCTAGGTGGTGGGAACTGGAAGGTGTTTCCATACAGTTTACGCCCCATGGCAGACAGTTTGAAAACTTGAGAGTCATTGGAGCGGCCATAGGCCCCAATATCAACAGCAATAAATTTGTATTCCGCGTCAGCGATGGCCATGAGGACAATTGAAAAATATTTCTTGTAATTGAAATATTCAGATCCCGATTCGGCTGGCTTTACAATGCGGATATGTTTCCCGTCCACAGCGCCCAAGCAGTTGGGAAACTGACATATCTGTTGAAACTTGTCAGCAATTTCAATCCACCTCTCTGTTGTGGGCTCTGGTAAAAACTCTTCAGCTAAGGAGTCCCACAGTGCACGGCATGTGTACTTCACTATTCCAGATATGGTGGAAATCCCGAGTCTGTACTGGAAATGCAGTGACGAAAGGGATTCTCCAGTTGCAAGAAATCTGTGGGGAATTAAAAAACAATAAATTAGTTTTAAATCACAGTATTACATACCAAAAGTCAGCTATAACACTTGGAGATACAAACTACCACCAACAAGATTGCAGTGAAAGTGTGCTCTGATGCGAGCATATCCAATAAATGTGGCTTACCTTAAAGTCACCATCAGACGCTCTGCGGGTGAAACAGAGAAGCGGCAATAGGTGTCCGCTTTTCTTATGAGGTGTGCAATGCGCTCCACCAAGTAATCAAAATTCTCCATTTTCATCCGAACATATCCAAAAAATTTATCCGGGTTTCGTCGAAGGTCCATGCAGAGTGTAGAATAGACCCCACGCGTCATTCTCTTGGCTGTGATGGGGTGGATCCACAAACGTCGTCTACGATGCCTGATGCGCTGCTGTCTCGCTCTCTCCTTCTCCAGAACAATCACCCTCAAACGATTCGCCTCCGCTATAAAATCCGCCAAATTCTTCAAAATATTTCCAATCACAACATCCATCTTCGCCAGTAACTTGCTCTTCTCTCCAACCTGCACTTTCTCCTCTCCAACCTGTCAAAGAAGGGCTGTAGGAACACGCTATATATAGTTTTCCAGTAGCCAATCCCGTTCGGAAGGCCACAAGGGTCAATTTTAAAAACCGGATCCGGCGTAATCCGTCGAAAAACGGATAGAAAAACGGATGAACCGGATGAGACGGATCCGGTTTTTTCTGTCAAGAACAAGACGGATCCGGCAGAAAAACGGATCCGGCACATCAGGTTTTACAAAACATTTGCCGGATCCGGCGTTCCGGCACGACGCCGGATCGCGCCTGACGCCGAAAACCTGATGTGTGAAAGTAGCCTATGTCATTCTCAATTAAGCAGATAAAAGGCCTGGAGTTGATTTGAGGTGTGGTGCTTGCATTTGGAAGGTCTTGCTATGAAGGAAACCAGCGGTCAAAGGAGCTCTCCATGCAGGTGAAACAAGCCATCCTTAAGCTGCAAAAACAGAAAAAACCCATCCGAGAAATTGCTACAACATTAGGAGTGGCAAAATCTACAGTTTGGTACATCCTGAGAAAGAAGGAAAGCATTGGTGACAGGTGTGCTATGTACCCCACTGTACATAGCACACCTGTCCCCACCGAGGGCTTCGAAACGCCGCCTGAACGGGGTCTCTGCACCAAGCGGTTCGGGCCACATTAATCGCAGAAAATGCGGAGAAGAACAAGTAGAATAAAATATAAGAAATCGGATTACAATATGTTGCTTGAATCTAGAGGTTCAAGCACCATAAAAATTATTCCTTTATTTCTTTCATTAAAATAACATATTACAGGCAGTGGATATCCCAGTGGACGGTAAAAAAATCTGATGATTAAAGGGGGTTTTACACATAGCGATATCACTAGCAATATCGCTAAAACGTCACTGATTTTGTGATGTTATAGCGATATCGCTAGCGATATCGCTATGTGTGATACTTACCTCCGACCGGCTCCCCCTCTGTCCGTCGCTGATCGCGCGAGATCGGGCGGCTCCATTTCTCGTCATCAGCTTCCTGCTGGGCTTCCTGCTGTGTGAGACGAGCGACGCGTGGAGGCGGGCGGGAGGACGTCAGGATCGCTGTGTGTGAAAGGTGAGTATCGTGCGCTTCGTCGCTGCTGCATCGCTGTGAGGTCTGCCTGTGTGAAAGCTCACTAGCGATCATTTAGCGATGCACCAGCGATCCTGACCGGGTCGGATCGCTGGTGCATCGCTAAATGTAAAAGGGCCTTAAGACTCTTCTGAGTTGAAACACGTCGTAATTTTTACCATCCACTGGGGCATCCACTGCCTGTAATATGTTCTTTAAATGAAAGAAATAAAGGAATAGTTTTTATACTTACCTTCCTGCATGAGATCGCTGGAGATTACTGTATATTTGGACATATACATATTAGGTATCGCCACTTTCAGAATCGCCCGATCTATCAATAAGAAAAAAGGATTAACTCAATCACTAAATGGCGTAGCGAGAAAAAAATTCAAAACACCAGATTTACGTTTTTTTGGTCGCTGCGACATTGCATTAAAATTCAATAACGGGCGATCAAAAGAACATATCTGCACCAAAATACCAAAATGGTATCAATAAAAATGACAGAATGGCGAGCAAAAAATAAGCCTTCACCAAAGCCGATATCATGAAAAATGGAGACGCTACAGGTATCGGAAAATGGTGCAAATTTTTTTTAGCAAAGTTTGGAATTTTTTTTCACCACAGATAAAAAAGAACCTAGATGTGTTTGGTGCCTATGAACTCGTAATGACCTGGAGAATCATAACGGCAGGTCAGTTTTAGCATTTTGTGAACCTAACAAAAAAGCCAAACTAAAAACAAGTGTGTGATTGCACTTTTTTTTGCAATTTCACCTCATTTGGAATTTTTTTCCTGTTTTCTGGTACATGACATGGTAAAACCAATGTTATGGTTCAAAAATACAACTTGTCCCACAAAAAATAAGCCCTCACATGGCCATATTGACAGGAAAATAAAAATGTTATGGCTCTGGGATTGAGTGGAGCGAAAAATGTTAATAAATATGTTGAAGAGAATTGGTCCCAACAACGACCCCAGAGGTACCCCATTGTTCACAGTGACCCAGTTAGAGACTATACCATTTATAACCACCCTCTGCTTTGTATGACTAAGCCAGTTACTTACCCATTTACACACATTGCTATTATTTTGCACATAACTATATATATATATATATATATATATATACACACACACAGTATATACTGTATATGTATACAGTTGCATCTCACAAAATTAGAATATCATCAAAAAGTTATTTTATTTCAGTTCTTGAATGCAAAAAGTGAAACTCATATTATATAGAGTCGTTACAAACAGAGTGATCTCTTTCAAGTGTTTATTTCTGCTATTGTTGCTGATTATGGCTTACATCCAATGAAATCCCAAAAGTCATTATCTCAGTAAATTAGAATACTTCATAACACCACCTTGAAAAATGATTTTAAAATCCAAAATGTTGGACTACTAAAATGTATAGTGCACTCAATACTTGGTTGGGGCTCCTTTGCATCAGTTACTGGATCAATGTGGTGTGGCAAGGAGGCGATCAGCCTGTGACATTGCTGAGGTGTTATGGAAGCCCAGGTTGCTTTGATAGAAGCCTTCAGCTCATCTGTATTGTTGAGAATGGTGTCTCTCATCTTCCTCTTGACAATACCCCATAGAATCTCTATGGGGTTAAGGTAAGGCTAGTGATGAGCGAGCATACTTGCCACTATTTGGTACTTGCCCGAGCATCTCACTGCTCGGGATGCTTGGAGCTCACCGAGTATTAAAGGGGTTGCTCAGTGGGAGTTCGGGTCCCCTCCCTGCATGTTTGGAGCTCTTTAGAGCCATGTTGGTTGTTTCATTACAGTGATTGATTGGCTGGCCGCACAGCATCATCAGGTCTATATCAGACCTGGCACTGCAATGCTCATCACATGCTGTGTCTGTGTGTGCGGCTGTGTGTGGGTGTCCATGTGTGTGTGTGGCTGTGTGTGGGTGTTTGTGTGTGTGTTTGCATGTGTCTGCGAGTGTGTGTGTGGCGCCCTGCGTCTTTATCACCACAAAAGGGTTAAATATGTACTGTTTTGTATGTGTTTTGTGAGCAATGGGAGTTATCCTTTCTCTGCTAGAGACCACAACACACATACACAATTTGCCTCACTTGTCTGAAGCTTAGAGCTTTGCAGAAATGCCCTAACTTGGAGGGGGAGGGGCCGAGTTGTTGTTTCAGTGAACAAGAAGGAGGAAGAAAGTCTTGGAGGCTATGTTTAGACATGTGCTTGATCCAGGAGTGAGAGCTAAGAAGCATCAGGGGTCAGCCCTTAGACCATCCATGCTTTCAGAGCAGGGTGGTAAGCTGAGAGACTGCGTGGGATTATACAACCAGCAGAAAAATGTTTTCCCTCAGAAATACTGCAACAACCTAGGATCAGTGAAGGATAGTGCAAGTGGGAACTTGAGCTGTTTCACAAAGGATTCAAGCTGCAAGTTGCTGAAGGCGAAATACACAGTGAGTAGAAGCAATACTGGGAAGTTCTAAACTCCAGGAAGCCTTGGTCCCAGAAGGGAATAGAATAGCAGGAAGTTACACTGAGTCACAGCAGGGAAAGATAACTCCCATTCTCCAGAGCAGACTGTAACCTTGTGAGAGTTGTAATATCTCCTCTGAACTGCACCTGAACTATAGTAAATGATAAAGTGACTTTTCTTGTCTCCTGCCTTATCACTCCGTGCCTTCTACTTGCATCACAATCTCGGGGGGTCTACCCTGGTTGGAGAGGGTTTAACAACAGCACTGCCATCACCATCTACTCCCCCAGTGATCATCTGCAGTGCCGGCTATACTACAGTCGAACACTCCAACTGGTGTCACGAATCACTACATAAACTTTATCCCCATCCAATTCTACCCCTTTTACATGACTGCCTGGGGCCATGGACCGGGTCACCGCCACTATGACATCTCCCATTGAAGTTAACGGGCTCGGTACCGAGTATCCCACAGCCCCTCGGGTGCAACATGTGCAGGTGTTTGTGTGTACGGTAATGCTACTGCCGGGACTGTCGGTCACAGCACTGCGGGATCATGCTGTCAGATGTCAGCGTGATTCCGCAGCTGACTGTGACCCGCAACGTTGACCTGTGGTAAAAAAGCAGGCTTGGCTCATTGAGACTACTGCTCCCATAGGGCTATGTCTCGTGTCACTGATAACAGTGACAGCAGGTGCCGCTGATGGGAGAGTAGTATCATTTGCCAGTGCCTGTGCTCACAGTTAAAAAACTGTTAAAAAAAGTAAAATTACATACATATTCACATAATACATACACACTCACTGCACACCAAATCCACAACGCCCTAGTCTCCTAGGAATAACGTAAAATAATAAACAAACATATACTCCCTGTTTGCTGTAGTCCAAGGTAAACCAGAGATCCCATGGTGATTTCACGTGTAGAACAGTCACAACGGGAGATGTGACGGCTCTACCTGGTCGCCGGTGACACACTGACAGGAGATAATTGCCCCTGCAGTGTATCAGCTGATCGGCTCCAGTGCTCTCCCTTACGGCACCACAGCGTGGGAAAGTTCTCACACAGCAGTACTGCTGTAAGTGAGAACTCATGAACTCCAGTGAACTCTCACGGCAGTGCAGTGATACACTACGGGAGGTATTACCTCCTGTCAGTGTATCACCGGAGGCCGGGTAGAGCGGTCACATCTCCTGATGTGACTGTTCTACACGTGAGATCGTCGGGGCACTCGGTAAATGGACTGTGTCGAACAGGGAGTATTTGTGTTGGCTTATTATTTTATTTTTATTGCAGGAGATAGAGGGAGTACGGGATTAGGTGATGCAGTAAGTATGGTTTAATTAAGATTCAATAAAGGAGTCTGTGTGATTATTTCAAATAAAGGACTTTATTCTGGCTGTGTCTTTATTTACCTTAATAGCCTGGGAACCTTTATAGCTATTGGCTCCTTCCCAGAATATTAACATCAGCCCTCAGCCGTCGGCATTCCCTCTGCTGATTATGAAAATTACGCGGGGGCCCATGCAATTTTTTTACATTTTTTCTTTTTAAATAAACAGATATTGTGCTTCACGTAGATTGTGTGTGTTTATCTTTATTTAACTCTTTATGTACTGTTTTATTAATGACTAGCGATGACATTACTGATTTTGCGCAGCCTCCCAGCCTGACCTGCTATGAACTCGGCAGCATGGGAAAATGAGCTGTCACTTTCCCACGCTCAAGAGCTCACCTCGGGTCAGGCTGGGAGGCTGCGCTGACGTCACTGATGCCGCTGCCGGCAGCGTCTCATTCATTCTTCAGTGGTTTACAGCTGGGGCATTAGCATTAGCACTGCTCCCGGTTGTAAACTATTTAAAACCCAGATATGGATTACTGCGTGGGACTTTTTGGAGGACAAGTATGGTATATTGTTGTTTTTTTTATTTTTATTTTTTTACAGGAGATAGCGGGCATCATTTTGGATTTAGCTGAATAATAAAGGTGGCAAAACTGTGTGTTCTTTTATTTCATTAAAATACTTTAATATGCATGTGTGTGTGTGTTTATTTAATCCTTTACAAACTTTAGGATTAGTAATGGATAGGTCTTATTGACACCTCTCCATTACTAAGCCAGGCTTAATGTCACCTTACAATACAAAGGTGTTATTAACCCCTTATTACCCCATATGCCACCTCTACAGGGCAGTGGGAAGAGAGAGACTAAGTGCCGGAATTGGCGCATCTTGCAGATACACCTTTTCAGGGGTGGCTGGGGTAGATTTTTTTTTAGCCGGGGGGCAATAACCATGGTCCCTCCCTAGGTTATTAAGATCTGCCCTCAGTCACTGGCTTTGCCCCTGTGGCGCAGGAAATTGCATGGGAGCCCACGCCAGTTTTTTCCTTGAATATATTCTTTTAGGAAATACATACAGGTCCCAAATTTTACACCAAGAAAAGGAAGAAAGGTCCAGCTCCAGAAATTTAAAATCCAGGATTTTTATTGTATCATGTTTAAAATACTCAGAGTGGCTACTCTGAGTCTAAGAGCACTTGTGCTCGAAACGCGTACAGAGACCTGGAGAATATCCCCATGCGGTGAACTTTGCTGCCGTTACTTGATCACAAGCAGCCATGAATGTATTTTAAACATGATACAATAAAAATCCTGGATTTTAAATTTCTGGAGCTGGACCTTTCTTCCTTTTCTTGGAGTCATTATACGTCCTGGCAGAGACGTGTCCGCGCTCAGAGCTTTTCAATAGTTCTTACGAACCTACAAGAGGTGAGCTGAAATGTATCTTTTCCAAATTTTACACACACATAGTACTAACAGTTTTAGACACTGACATATATAAATCTCACTGTTCTGCATGGGTTTACTGTATGTAAACCATGTCTCTTATTCTGTCAGGTTCTGCAATGATTTTACAGAAGCCGACAAATGAATAAACGGTTATTCTGCTCTCTATCTCTGTAGGAAATATAAAGACATATGTATACAGTATATATATGTGTCTCACTGACATATATATACTGTATATATTTTTGACGAATATTTGAGGCCATGGATCAGTTAAATGTCCATTTTGCAAGTGTGCAAGAAAATAATGGCATACGGATGCCATACGGATGTCACACAGATGCTTAGATGTGAGGAAATCGCATTCTTGCATTGCAAACGGATTACATACAGATCACTGTTAGGGACCATTTGTGCGATTCTCGACTGTCAAAATTGGACCGAATTTTTATACGTTAAGAGTGACTCCAGCCATAAGGAGAGATCTGCTACCCCAGGCTCAAAAGACCCAGAAGAACTCAGAAGGACTAAAAAGGAATAAGGACCGCAACAAGAGCCTCAGGACTCTGGAAGGGCCCCCGCTGAAGGGGTTTTAATTGCCCAGATCCCAGCGAGTGGACTTCTGTGAATCTTTGGCTGCTGCAGCTGCTGTGGGTGAGATCAGGAATCCAGTGTTGTACTATTCTCCTTCTATCCCATCCCTGTTCATTAAAAGTTATTCCCTGTTGGACAACAGTTGCCTTCTTGGACTCTAATTTGCCTTGACTTGTGGTTTTGGAATGCTGTCTGCTGTGAGAGAATTAAAGATGGCAGCCGACTGTGATTTTGAAGTGTCTGCCATAGAAGAAATAGAGATGGCGGCTGACCGTGACTGTGAGCCTTAGGTTTGTGATGTGCTACCTGAACTGGAAGAAATGGAGCTGTGACTGTGAATTTGGGACTTGTGTTTTTTTGCCCACCGTTCCAGCATTACAGGTAGCTGACAGAGACTTTGGGCAGTGGACTGCTGTAAAAGAAGTAAAGATGGCGGATGTTGTTGATTTGCAAATGGCGCCGACCGCTACCGAAAAGATGGCAGCCTTTGGCGCGAAAAGTAAGGATGAGGCTGTTTTTCATGGGCATCAATGAAGCAGTTGGCACCAAAAAGAAGAAAGCCACGTCCCTTTGTGAAGTGTGCCATCCTAAGTGAGTTCGGGCGGAGATGGAGCTGCTGCCCTTGCAGCCTGATAAGAAGAAACAGGTGGAGCAGAAAGGAGTGACTCCACCCACGAATGGGTGGAACTCAGCAAAGATGGACTATCCGATATGAGGCGCTATTGTCTGCTGACATGGAGTGGAGCAGCATGTAGCACTGTGGAGGCATCAGCTGCCAGGATTGGAGGCGATCCAAGGCCCGGGTGGAGATGGTCCTGCACTTTGAACTCTGGTGGTCAGAGGAACTGGAGGAGTGACCCTTGTTCCGGCGGACGCGCCTGCCGCCTGTGGAGGCTGAGGACTATGAGGAGGATGGAGCCTGCATGTACGCAGAAGACTCTGGAGGTGAGCCTGCGAGGCACCATGTCAGTCGTGATTGCTGACCCTGGCGGCCACGCTCGAGGACTGTCAATGGGCATGGCAGTGAATAAAGACCCTCCACATCTGTCATCTGCAGCAGCAATGGCCACTGCGCTTCCTCAGGTCATCCCCGTTCTGGCTGCCACCCGTGGCAGGGGTGTGGAGGAACCCCGTGTATCTACAATTGCGGAGGACCAGTGGATCCATGAGGTCATTCAGAGAAGAGGCAACGGGAGTGCCGGATTGTCTGGGAACTGCAGCGTCTTGGCGGAGGAACCGCAGCAGGCCGGATGCCCCGCGGCCTCGTCTGGTATCTTGATTGAAACAGGGGCTATGGCTTTGTGCAAGAGTTGGAGACCGGAGCTAAGGTCTACATTAATGCTGGCTCTCCCATGTTCAATGGCCCCCTCCAGGAGGGGGATTATGTGAAATTTATCAAGGAGCAAGGACCCCTGGGGCTCTACGCAGTGGCCATAAAAATGGCCTCCGACCGGGAGACCAGTCCACCGCAGGAGACTCCATATGTGGAACGGCCGGCTGCTACGGCCGCAGTTGCCCCGGCCGTACAGGAGAAAGCGGTGCTTCAGAAACGCGAGGCGGAGACTCCAGGAGCTGCAGGACCATCACTGGAGGGAGTGTGGAGCTGAAGAAACAGCAGGGACTCTTCCTCCTCCAGTGGGTTCTCATCTAATGTTTATGTAGTGGTACAAGGGCCAAGTGCAGCCGACTATGAAAGTCAATGGCCATGTACAGACTAAGCGGCCCCTTTAAGATTTTATATGGGTGCCAGTTGCACCCAAAGCAAGGGACTGTTCTGCGTCCCTAAGAGGGCAATTACTCCTGTATGGCACCCAAGGACAATGGCGCCTGACATGTTCACCAGTTAGTGGCCATGCTTGTTTGTTTTCCTCTCCTCCCAGTTTGTTTGCACCCATTGGTGCCTCCCCTGCTGGATCATGGGACCAGAACCCCTTGGCGGTTGATGATTTTGGACTCCGGATGTGGCTGCTGGATTGCGTTACTTTGAGCTGTGTCCCCACCTTGACCCTTGGACTAGCCCCATGTTAAAAAAAAACGCAGCCCACCACTGTCAAGGGGCTCGAGGTCTGCTCCTGCTTCCTGTCAGTAGCCCAGACACGTTGGTCCAGGGCAGATGTATAGTGGCAGCCGGGGCATTGCCAGACTCCCAGATAGGGAGAGATCTGTTGCCCCAGCCTCAAAAGGACCCAGAAGAGCTCAGAAGGACTAAAAAGGAATAAGGACGGCAACACGGGCCCCAGGACTCTAGGATGACCCCTGCTGAAGTGGTTTTAAGTGCCCAGATCCCAGCAAGCAGACTACTATGAATCTTCGGCTGTGGGTAGAGGCTGTGGGCAGTGGCGAGTGTCAGGGAGAGATCAGAAATCCAGTGTTGTACTATTCTCCTATCCTATCCCTGTTCATTAAAAGTTATTCCCTGTTGGACAACAGTTGCCTTCTTGGACTCTAATTTGCCTGGACTACCGTGGCCGGAGAGAGAACTAGGTAAACTCTGTGAAAAGCTGTGTCGGTCCCGTTTATTTATGTACAAGGGGCCGGGGGGGGTGCTAGCTGACCATTTGCTCAGTAGACTCTATCTGTGAACTTTGCTTTTAAATAACTCGGCCACAACTTCCCCCCCCCATGCCACCTTGCTACACTACTACTCTCCCATCAGCGGCACCTGCTGTCACTGTTATCAGTGACACCAGAAATAGCCCGATGGGAGCAGTACTCTCTAAACCTGTTTTTTTACTGCAGGTCACCGCTGCGGGTCACAGTCAGCTGCGGAATCACGCTGACATCTGTCAGCATGATCCCGCAGCACCGTGACCGACAGTACCAGTGGTTGCGTTAACACTCACACAGTCACCTGCACACACATGCACACACCCGCAGACACCAACACACCCACAGACTACTGCAGACATCAACAAAAACCCGCACACACACAGACACCCGAGCACACACGCAGACAGCAGCACACACACAAACAGCAGCACACACATGCAGACAGCAGAAGAGAGACACACATATTCTCCGCTAAAGTTCATAACGTAGCATTGTTCGCAGCAGTGACCTGGGAGTCAGAAATGCTTCCAGGAGTCTTCCCCATGATGTTCCCAAGTCATTTGAGCACTTTTCCCATCAATTTCCATGATTTCTAGTCTCTCTAAAGACCACCCCCCGGGGAGCGTGGTAAAAATGTGCGAGTTTCCCAAAGACTTACATTGGGCTTGTTGCTCGGGTCGAGCACTTGAACATTTCAATTTGCTCAACTCGAACAACGAGCACCCGAGCATTTTAATGCTCGCCCATCACTAGGTAAGGCGAGTTTGCTGGCCAATCAAGCACAGTGATGCTGTTGTTTCTAAACCAGGTATTGGTACTTTTGGCAGTGTGGACAGGTGCCAAGTCCTGCTGGAGTATGACATTTCCATCTCAAAAAAGCTTGTCGGCAGAGGAAAGCATGAAGTGCTCTAGAATTTCCTGGGAGATGGCTGCGCTGATTTTGGTCTTGATAAAACACAGTGGACTTATTACAGCAGATGACATGGCTCCCCAAACCATCACTGATTGTGGATACTCTGATTGTGGATGCCTCTCCACTCTTGCTCCAGACTCTGGGACCTGGATTTCCAAGGTCTAGTGTGAAGTTTAAAAACAACAGTATCATTGTGTTTGATTAGCCAGCAAACTCACCTGACCTTAACCCCATAGAGAATCTATGGGGTATTGTAAAGAGGAAGATGAGAGACACCAGACCCAACAATGCAGATGAGCTTAAGGCTGCTATCAAAGCAACCTGGGCTTCCATAACACCTCAGCAGTGCCACAGGCTGATCGACTCCATGGTATGTCGCACTGATGCAAAAGGACCCCCGACGAAGTATTGAGTGCATTTACTGAACATACAATCAGTAGGCCAACATTTTGGATTTTAAAATCATTTTTCAAGGTGGTGTTATAAAGGGTCTGCGCGGGCTGCCGGGCGTCTGTATGGGCCTGCCAGGGGGTCTGTGCGGGCTGCCGGGGGTCTGTGCGGGCTGCCGGGGGTCTGTGCGGGCCTGCCAGGGGTCTGTGCAGGCCTGCCAGGGGTCTGTGCGGGCCTGCCGGGGGGTCTGTGCGGGTCATACAACATACATACATATTACATACATATTACATATATACTACATTCATACAGCATACATACATACTACATATACACTACATTCATACAACATACATACATACATACTACATACTACATACATGCTACATATATATTACATTCATACAACATATATACAACATACATACTGCATATATACTACATTCATACAACATACATACATACTACATACTACATACATACTACATTCATACAACATACAAACATACTACATACTTACTACATACATACTACATACTCCATACATACAACATGCTACATACAACATACATACTACATACATACTACATACAATACATTCATACATTCATACAATACATACATATAGACATACAGTACATATAACAGAGTACATACTCACCATCACTTGTCACTTTGATCCCCGAAGCCAGTGTCATCTCACTGTAAAAAATATTAAAATAACAAGCAATATACTCCCTGATCCACAGAAATCCACGAGTGTCCCACGACGATCTCCTGCAGTGCATCACTGAGAGGTTACTATAGTTCACTGGTCTCACTTTATGGCAAAAGCTGCGTGGGAACTTTCTCACACAGCAATGCTAAAAGTGAGACGAGGGACTATTTTTTTACAGTGGAGGAGGCATACAGTGCAGAAGGATACCTACCTCCCGTTATTGTATTCCTGGGGCAGACCCCCAGCAGGCCCGTACTGACCCCCGGCAGCCTGCACAGACCCCTGGCAGGCCCGCACAGACCCCCGGCAGGCCCGCACAGCCCGCGCATCATGATGACATCATTTCAGCAGCCAATCACAGCCATGCCATTAGTTAACATGGCTAACACAACTGGTTCATTGCATTATGGGAACTTCCGATTCCGGTATTCGATATTGTAAAAATATCGGTACTCGGTATCGGAATTCTGATACCGCGAATATCGTCCGATACCCGATATTTGTGGTATCGGAATGCTCAACACTAATAAAGAGGAATGAGGGGCTATTACTATATGGAGGCACTAGGAGTATTATAACTATAAGGGGTCATTTTTACTGCATGGAGCCATACAGGACATTATTACTATAAGGAGGCTCAGATGTGGGCACTATTACTACACAGAGGCACAGGGGGGCATTAGGACTGCAAGGGGGCTCAGTAAGAGTTATATAAAGATTCACGGGGGTTGTATAAACCTGATATGGTATAACAGTACAGGGGACACTATTTAGATAAGGAAGCACAAGGGGCATTCAAACTATAAGGGACAATGAAGGGGCCATTATAACTATGTGGAGGCACAGAGAAGGCACTTTTCCTATGTAGAGGCACGGTTGGAGCATTATTACTGTAGGGGGTGCAGAAGAATGGTAGTATTACTGTGGAGGCCACAGAGTCTGGCATTATTACTGTCGAGGGCGCTGGTTATAGCACTATTTAGTTTGTGTAGAGGTGGGGGATGTAAGGAAGGCACTGGAAAAGCAATGAGCTAAAAATGTCTGTGTGTTACATTCAGCAGATATGGATGGATGGAGGGTTATTATTTATCTTCTGGTAGGGACATGTTTGTGATAAAGAACCTCATTTTCTGAAGTGTGTATGGGGGTGGGTGGGAAAGAGGACAGCATGGGCTTATGTGCTTCAAAATGGCATGGCTGAATTTCATTCCTATTTTGGCCCTAACTAGGTCTGTCGGGCACCATTTGGGTTCAACACTACATCATGGTTTCAGTTTGTAAGTGTGAACATGACTCAGAATCATCGTTCTATGAATGGATACATACCTTCTGTTACTCGTACTGTTTCAGAAAGGCATACGTCCTGGGTAGAAAGACACAACATCATAAGATCGGCACATGTGGCAGCCCGATCTTTACAGAAATGGCACAACAAAAAGTTTCCTACAATGACAGTCCAGACAGCCAGTTATTAGCGGAAGTCACATACCATTATTATACAATAACTATTGTACTGTGTAATGTGTTATTCTAAAGTTAAAGTGGATACAGTATTATTACACTCTACAGTATACTGCATATTACATTATTATACTATATATTGCATTATTATATTATCAGAAGATTCCATATTATACTATTATACCGTATAGAGATGTGAGGTGGCCAGGGTGGTAGTTATGGCGATGGGCTGCTGTTCCGGGACACCCTGGCACCCTGCAAAGAAAAGATAATGTCCTGTCTGTCGTGTGGTTGGCGTAAAGTGCACATCACTCACTTTTGGGTTGGAAATCTCCTCAGGTTGCATGGTCCGGGTTTCTGATGTCACCACACATTGACTGACAGACTCCAAGTCCATTTTTAACATATCAACTTTACTCAACAAGTTCAGTTCAGTCACCGATACCGCACAGTATTTTCACCGTTCACAGTTCCTTCCACCTGTGCTGTCCCTTGCTCTCCTGGCAATCCTTGCCTTTGAGACCTACCATCCGGTACCACGGTTTCATGAGATAGTTCTTGCTTGGGGATCCCCACCCGTTTTCCCCTCCGAGGGCAAAATAAAGGATGTCTCTTCAATACCTTTTCCAGACCATAGGTCTCGGACGTTCCTGTATATCCCACTGAAACTACATGCTGCCATTCTCATGCTACTCCCGTTTCCTTGTATCCATGAGCCCTATCGCTGACAGATGCTACTGCGCAGGTGTGGCAGGCACCATTTTGAGAAAGATTTTTTTTTTCAGATTAAATGTATATGACTAAATAAAACAATTTAATGCATATTATTGATGCAATCTTTCTGTAGTGCAGGCGCTGGCGGCTGCCTGCTGAATGTAATTTTTTTTTCAATATATATAATTTTCAGTATGTAAAATAGGGGGCAGGTCAGTGAGGGATCAGTGACCTGTCAGAAGCCATACAGATGAATATGTAATCAGAGCACCACATAAAGCCCCACCCAGGGCCATGCCCACAGCCTCACCCACAGACCACCATGGAGCATGAGAATCTCAATAACTGAAAACTACAAATAAAGATTAAACAACAACCACAAGACGTATTTCATCAGCCAAGGTATCATTTTAATCAGTATAACGGCGCCAACCTGACACTGTGTGTATATTACTATGCACAATCCTGGTGACAGGTTCCCTTTAACTATTTCTGTACTAAACCTACCTAACTTCCTAAACTACAGTGGCCTCCAATGTGCTAAACCCTATTCTAACCGTTCTTATTACTCTAACTAAATCCTATACTGTTGCTATAGTTTCCTGTGTCTGTCCCTAGTCTGATAAAAATTAAGGCATTAGGTGGAAGCCTGTAAAGCCGCTAACAAAGCTATCTGGGTGTCCTCCTGGGTCTCCTGCCGTAACATTTCATTTCATTAAATGTTGATGGATAGATTGCGCTGACACTGATGCACCATGGGAACATGATTGGGGCTGCTTATCCACCATCTGGACTATCCTGGGTTCCAACTTTTCATCATTTTTTTCTTTTTCGTCCACATCCAGGGAGATTAGGTACAATGCCATGGGTTGTAAACCTCTTGGTTATGTTACGCACCGAGGACAAAGGAACACCAAGATCTCTGGAGATGAACTTGTAACCTTGAGATTGTTGATATTGTTAAACAATTTTGGTTCTCAAGTCCTCAGACATTTCTCTTCTCCTCTTTCTGTTCTCTATGCTTAGTGTTGCACACACAGACACACAACGCAAAGATTGAGTCAATTTCCCCCTTTTTGTCACAAGTGAGTTTGAATGAGCATTGCATGTTTGAAACAAAGCTGTTTACCCACAATTTTGGAAAGGTGCCAACAATATTGTATGGCCCATTTTGGGGGTTTTCTGTCAAATTGTGTTCAATTTACTTTTTTTCTCTGTTTTTTTTTTGTGTTGTTCCTATACATACAAGAGCAATAAACATGTGTATTACAAAACATATAATTTTGTAATTATATGTGTATGTTATATTATTACACTGTATATTTGGTAAATATACTGTTACACTGTCCGTTATATTATTACATTGCATATTATTGTTATATTGTTATTATTTGTACGTTTTATTATTAGACTTTATATTTGGTTGTTATATTGTAATTATATGTGCATTATATTTTTATACTGGATTTTTTTTATTATAGTGATATTACGTGTATATCGTATTATTACACTTTACATTATAATTATTATACTGTTATTATTTATATATTTTATTACACAGTATATTTGGCTATGATACTGTTATTATTTGCATGTTATAATATTACATTATATATTATTTCATTATTATACAGTTATTATACACATGTTATATTACATTGCATAGATTTAGTATTATCATTATTATTATTATTTGGTTATTATATGTTTATTATAATTTTACATTGCATATTTTATTATTATTATTATAATTACTAGCTGTACTGTATGTTAGATTATTACATATATATTTTTTATGATCATTATTATTTGGTTATTATACTGTTATCATATGTTAGATAATTACATTGCATATATTATGATTATTTGGTTATTATACTGCTATTATCTGTTTGTTATATTATTACATTGCATATTTTATTATTATACTGTTATTATACACATATATTTTTATACATTTTTTATTATTATACTATCATTATATGCGTGTTATATTATTACATTGTATATTTGGTTACTGTACTATATCTTGTCTTAATAACTTAATATTCTGTTATCCAGTGTAACAAATATAATATACAGTTATATTTTGTTTCTATGCCGTTAGTACAGTGTACATTTTATTATTATATTTTAAATTTCAGTACCAATGTATAATCTGCACATGTATTTGATTCTGCTGGCATAATCTTGTTATTACACTGTAGTTTTTATGATTTCACTATAGATTTTGTTACTATACTGTCATTACACTATGATAAAATACAGTGTCTCATACAGTATATCAACTTTTCATTTCATTCCTTACCTTCTTCTTGGTGGAGATATCTTTGTGCATCTATTCTGTAACTGGAGAGTGGTTCTAATCCCCAGGGGGCAATAACAGCTCACATGGAAGTCCACACAATTTGGGCACAATCTCTTTTTCAGAAATCAATAGTGCATATAAAAATGAGTAACTTTGTGATATACTTTATCAGAGAAATCTGCTTCTTTCTCCTCTTGGACTCATCACTCATTCTCAATTCTAGGGGAACATTTGAATTCAGTGTAGACAGATTTTTCCAGTACTGAGGCAGAACTAAACAGTTGGTGCTTATACTATTCTATATAGTTCTAGCTCTAGCTCCTCCCTCCTCTCCACAAAGAACATTATGAGCACCAACTGTCTTCTCCTATCTCAGCATTGGACAATCTGTCTTCACTGAATACAAATGTTACCCATAAATTAAGAATTAATGATCATCCCAGGAGGAGAAAGAAGCAGGTTTCTCTGATAAAATATATTGCAAAGTAATTATTTTCAAGTGCACTATCGATTTATGATATGGAAATTAAAGGACGGTGACCCTTTACGCAATAGGCTCAGCTGCAGCCTGTGGATATCGTTACAATGAGGCCTTATCTCGGGTGTATGCATTAGACTATAAAGAATACACATTCCGCAATCTATAATAAAGTGTTTAGCGCCACAAATAATTGTTTGGCAAATTTTCTCCAATGCAAAGCAAATAATCAGCAGAACTATGTAAATTGTGTAGCCGTAGTTCACCGCGATTGGGCTTTTAGGTTTTTTTTCTACATCTATATTATTACTTACCGGTTGCTTTAAGACCTGAAAAAAATGCAAAATCCAGTGACCGGTCGCCTCATAGTGACTGTAAGTTCTGAGCCGGTTGTCACCATCCACCTATAATTATATTTCTCTAGCACCAGGTGCTTGTCTCAGGGAACTGCCAGGAGAGAGATCCTCCAGAGAACACAATTCAAAAACAAAAGGTGCAGCGGCGGCATGCTACCGCCTAGCACATAACAGAAGGCTATTGTGAAATACCAGCTGTGATACCAGCCACGACCTGTGGCTACAAGGATGAACATGGAAGAAAGAGTGACTAGACTAATAGTGGAATGCACAGCCACATGATATTAAAATGTAGAAAAACCTTTATTGCACCTCAAACAAGACAAACATTAAATCATTTAAAATACCAATAGAGCATAACAAATGACCAACACACCCATGTATGGAACCCAGGGCCGGACTGGCCATCTGGCAATTCTGGCAAATGCCATAAGGGCCTGTCTTGTCTGCTATGTTGTTAACAGAATCGGTGTTCTCAAGAACATTAGAAATATTGGTCTTGTAGAAAATCTTTCTTTCCTCCATCCAGGGTAATAATAGTAATACTTCCCATCTGGTTCATAGGGACAAGGACAACATGGGCCTGTGTGATTTCCAATGCCAGGACTGAATTTCAGCCCCACTCTGTACCTGATGGAACCATATAGGCAATTGAGTGGAAATCCACCATTAATCAAGTTAAGCTGGCTAATGGAAAAGGCACATGTTAAAACCAGATCATGGTTGATCTAAGATCAATATAATAATAATATACATATAAAGAAACCATGTGCTAATAGCGAATCATGATGCATCCAAATTGTATCATGGTAACAACTGCTGCAAATATACTGAGAACTATTATAATAAAGACATTTGGGTTACATACATAAACCATCAAAAAATGTGCAAGCATATATGCAATAACTCAAAGGGCATGTGAGCATGTACAAAAAACACCATAAGCCCCAGATCCAAAGCTATCATCACTTATGTATATATAAAGAGCTAATCAGTGCCCACATATGACATAACAATTGCGAGCCAGAGACCAGAAGCGTCTCACAATCACAATAAAAGAAAGGTAAGTATACAACCTGATAAATGGCAGCTAACTCATGCAAAGGAATGTAGAAAGACTTAATAGCCACATAGGATGCAAGCAGTTCTGGTCACAATGCCAGCTCAAATCAGGCTTATATAAGAAGCCATATGGATATGAAGTCCCAAATGAAGGAGGGGGGGGGGAACCGATGTTTGTCTTGTTTGTGGTGCAATAAAGGTTTTTCTACATGTTAATATCATGTGGTTGTGCATACCACTATTAGTCTAGTCTTTCTTTCTTCCATGTTCAGTATCAGTTTACAGACTAGGTATTGCACCCCATTCTGATTTTGTCATGAATTACAGATAGTGGTGCGCCCTTCACGTTACTTATAACTGTGACTACAAAGATGGCGCTGTTTTGGGGAAAAAAAACAACAACTCTTTATAGAAAGAAATAATCTATCAAGCAAATTTTGCAGAGAAGAAAGTGGAGGTACAAAAACAATCTCTAAATATTTGAACTCTATATGTGTTAGCTGTATCGTATTCATATTTCCATTATGCTCTATATTCTGTCCCTTTGACGTGAGCCCAAAATTGTCAAAAGGAGAAAATTTTTATAAACCAGTTAATGGGACATTCACAGAACTTGTATGTTCCTGAGTAAATGTTTGAGACTTTGCTTTTATCATGGACACACTTCCCTACAGCACACCAAGGGGTCAAGAGTGGTATTGCATTGAGTTAATTATGTACACTGAATATCTAATCGTACCATTGATAATTAGAATTCAAATCTGGCAGGTTTTGTTGGGTGTTCCTGGTATACAGCAGGTGCTGTTGGGTGTTCTTGGTATATGGCAGGTCTTGTTGGGTCTTCCTGGTATATGACAGTTCTTGTGGGGTGTTCCTGGTATACGTCAGGTCTTATAGGATGTTTTGGGCATATAACAAGTCTTGTGTGGAGTTCACAGTATATGGCAGGTCTTGTGGGGTGTTCCTGGCATATAGTAGGTCTTGGGGGGTGTTTCTGGTATACGGCAGGTCTTTGGGGTGTTCCTGGTATATGGCAAGTTTTGCAAGTTTTGTGGGGTGTTCCCAGTATACAGTAGGTCTTGTGGGGTTCACGGTAATGGCAGGTTTGTGGAGTATGTTTCTGATATACGATAGATCTTTTGTGGTGTTCCTAGTATATGACAGATTTTGTGGGGTGTTCCTGGTATATAGCAGGTCTTGTGGGGTGTTCCCTTATACGGCAGGTCTTGTGGGGTGTTACCAGTATGCAGCAGGTCTTGAGGGGTGTTCCCTGTATACAACAGGTCTTGTGGGGTGTTCACTGTATACAGCAAGTCATGTGGGGTGTTCCCAATAATGGCACATTTTTTGGTGGTGTTCCTAGTAAATGACAGATCTTGCAGGGTGTTCCTGGTATATTGTGGGTCTTGTGGGGTGTTACTGGTATGTGGTGGGTCTTGTGGGGTGTTCCTTGTATATGCTGGATCCTGTAGGGTGTTCCTGGTACACGGTGGATTCTCTGGGGGCATTCCTGGCATACAGCGGATCTTGGGGGGTGTTCCTGGAATATGGTGGCTCCTGTGGGGCTTTCCTGGCATACAGTGAATCTTGTGGGGTGTTCTCCGTATATGTCAGCACTTCTTGGAGTGTTACTAGTATACAGAGGGTCTTGTGGGGGTTGTTCATGGTATATGTCAGGTCTTCTGCGGTCTTCCTGATATATGCAAATTCTTGGAGTGTTCCTACTATACAGAGAGTCTTGTGGGGTGTTCCTGATATATGCAACGTCTTTTTGTGTGTTCCTAGTATATGGAGGATCTTGTGGGATGTTCATGGTATACTGCAGGTTTTGTGGGTTGTTCCTAGTATAAAACAGGTCTTGGGGGTGTTATTGGTATATTGCAGGTCTTGTGGGGTGGTGTTCCCACTATATGACAGGTCTTATGGGGTGTGCCCAGTATGCGTAAGGTCTTGTGGGGTGTCCCGGTAAATGGCAAGTCTTGTGGAGTTCCCAGTAACGGCAAATTTTGTGGGGTGTTCCTGGTATATGGTGGATCTTGTGGGGTGTTCCTGGTATATGATGCGTCATGTCAGGTGTTCCCGGTATTTGTCAGATCTTATGAGGTGCTCCTGGTATATGGTGGGTCTTGGGGGTGTTCCTGGTATACAGCAGGTCTTGTGGGGTGTTCCTAGTACACGGCAGGTCTTGTGGTGTTCACGGTATACGGCAAAAATTTTGTCCAGGACCGAAAATACACAACCTAGCCACACCCATTTGCCATTTAATTCCACCCTGGCAGGAGGAGATATCAATGAAATACTGTATAGAAGTAGAAAAGCTACTGACCAAAAACAAGCAGGGATCACCAAAACAGTATAGTAAATTTTATTAGACAACCATAAACAACACCAACATAAAAACAATTAAAAGTCATAACACATGACAAATTGTACACTAGGCTCCTAATAAAGCCAAAAAGACATCCCCCATATACCTAAGAAAATGGCTAGGCAGTTAAATGTAATATGAAAGTGGTACAAATAATCTAAAGAGAGCAGTGTGTAATTTGATGTAAAAATTGTAGTAATTGAGTCAAAAAAACAACAATGTCAACATCCCGTATCACTAACAATTATGACAGTAGTACAGAACAATCACAATTCAATGTAATATAAATACCACTAATGAAGATAAGAGGACAAGCTGAAATAAAGCCAAGGTAAATAAGACCCATGTATTACATCATCTAACGATAGAGGCACAAAATGCTCTGCAAGAGATAAATAAAAAATACTGCCTGCAATGTCCTTATAACATTCTTACATATGGGGGAGCTTGTGGAGTGCCCTGCCCGACGCGTGTCGCCACCGCAAGGTGGCTTCGTCAGGGGCTGAAGGGTGTATGCACTGGAAGTCTTATATATACATATCCTAATAGACTTAATAAATAGCAGCTGAGAGGCTTTACCTAATCAGACGCATTGTATGGAGGCGCGAGGACGCATCATCAGACAGGGGCCGGATGCATGACTTTTAATTGTTTTTATGTTGGTGTTGTTTATGGTTGTCTAATAAAATTTACTATACTGTTTTGGTGATCCCTGCTTGTTTTTGGTCAGTAGCTTTTCTACTTCTATACAGTATCTGTCTTTTGCTGACTGCAGGAGGATCCCAACATTTCATTCGGTGGTGCCCTCCTTTGTTTCACTACTGTATATCAATGAAATACATTAAGCAGACTGAGTTTTCATGAAATCACATCCACTTTGCGAAGAAACTGGATGCAATGCACATTGGGAATGGGGGACGCCATGCTAATGTAAGGGGTGGCAAGGGTGGTATGATTCCCCATACTTGCCCCGGTAGACCATTGGTTCATCGCTTACTCTGTAAACAG
Source organism: Dendrobates tinctorius (assembly GCF_039654945.1). Lineage (NCBI taxonomy): Eukaryota > Metazoa > Chordata > Amphibia > Anura > Dendrobatidae > Dendrobates > Dendrobates tinctorius. The sequence continues at coordinate 48,956,385 of NW_027361696.1, read as the reverse complement.
AGAGAGTAAGTGCAGTACCTCAATGTGGACACTAGATGGGGTACATTAGTGTATATAATTTAAATAGGTGGTGTCAACTGGGGATAAGCCAGGATCATTTCCTGATTAGAGTCAGTAGGGCCAGGGAGCCCAAAGAGTCCTGTAGGGCTTTAAGCCCGGGACAGAACAGTGACCCCACAATGTTCAAGCTAAGAGCTCAGTTTGTCCAGGGCCTGATAGAGGCCGAAGGTTACAGCAGGAAGACAATGCAGTGCAGCACCAGGATGTGGCAGCTAACTACATGGGCAGATGCTCTTATGTCTGGGGCAAAACGGACAGGGGAACTCCTAAAGTTAGGGAAGCTCTACAAGAGTGATGCTGCGGTACCAAACAAGTCAGTATGTCCTGGGTACACCCTGGGAGGAATGAGGGAAGACACAGGGAAAGCGAAGGATGCATACTGTGTGGAACCTGATGATATGGCTGTAACTGAAATGGACATACTGAGTACTGCAGCAAGTAAAGTCTTTATTGTTGAGATGGAACTGGACTGTCTCTTTTTGTATAACAATGCCAGAAGTAGAACTTCAGCAGACCAGATGAGACTCTGACAGTGCAGAAGGTTTAGCAGAAGGCATGCTGCAAAGGGGACATTGTATGCATGTGTTGGGAGACCAGGGCATGATTGAGCAGTCTTTGTCAGCCATTACTATGGCCCTGGCTCCCAACACACTAATTCTCCCCATCACTACATTCTGACATCCAGTGGCAGGTAAATGTTAGATCTTAGCTAACAAAAATTGATTACAGTACAACACAGTAGCATAGCTACCAAGGTAGCAGAGGGTGTGGTCGCCCCGTGCCCCTTGCTCTGAGGGGGCCCACCCAGAGCTCCTGCTACTGTTAACTATGTCAGCGTGTGCAGCTCACTGATGTAGTTAAGCTTCACTGTAGTGCAGGGAGACTATACCTTTTAACAGCCTCCAGCAAACTGCAGACACGCCCACATTTCACCCTGTGTGTCTGCAGGAGAGACCACCATGCAGCACCAGCTTCTTCTTCCTGCAGGAGAGGAGCAAGACAAAATGGTGCTGTGAGTAAGAACTCGGGCTCCCTGAGGTGTCTGTGCAGTGAGGAGGGGGCAGAATGCTGCTCACCTCCTTACAAGTCCAGGATGGTTTATTTTTTGCATTTGCGGTCTTGTATCTGAGGCACAATAGATTGATTGCGGCTACTTGAACTTTTAAACAGCTCAGAAGGTGTCTCCTCAATGCAAATCAGCTGCCATAAATCTCATTGTGCCTCAGATAGAGGGACTGACATGAGTAGTCAGTATTATGCTCTGCCCTGATAGACATCACTTCGGCTGCAGGACAGCACAGATAAGAGTATATGACTTTCCCTCTTCCTATATACATACGTATATGTACACATACCTCCCAACTTTTGAAGAAGGGAAAGAAGGACAAAGGCTGCAGCAAGCAGCGTGCCGCGGCAAATTTTAGGCCACGCCCCTGACCACACCCATTTCAGAACTAGTCACACACATGTCCATGCCCCAACCACACCCTTTTAGCACTGCTGATCACACTGACTGGTACTTAGGGCACAGTGGCTGGTACTGTGGGCACACTGACTGGAACTGAGGAAAAGATTGAAAGAACAGAGAGAGAGAAAAGAAAACAGAGAGAGAGAAAAAAAGGAGAGAGAGAAAGAAAGAGGGGAAAGAAAGAACAGAGAGAAAGAAAGAATAAAGAAAGAAACAGAGAGAAAGAAAGGAAGAACAGAGAGAAAGAAAATGGGCACAGAAAAAAGAACAGAGAGAGATAGAAAAAAAGAAAGAGGGGAAAGAAAGAACAGAGAGAGAAAGAAAGAAAGAATGAGAAAGAAAGAGGGGAAAGAAAGATCAGCGAGGGAGAGAGAAAGAAAGAGGGGAAAGAAAGAACAGGGAGAGAAAGAAAGAAAGAATGAATGAAAGAAAGAAACAGAGAAAGAAAGAGGGGACAGAAAAAATAACAGAGAGAGAAAAAAGAAAGAGGGGAAAGAAAGAACAGAAAGGGAGAGAGAAAAAATGGAAAAGAAAGAACAGAGAGAGAAAGAAAGAGAAAGAAAGAAAGAACGAACAGAGAGATAGAGAGAAAGAAAGAAACAGAGAGAGAGAAAGAAAAGAGAAAGAAAGAGGGGAAAGAAAGAACAAAGACAGAAATAAAGAACAGAGAGAGTGGAAAGAAAAAAAGAACAGAGAGAGAACGAAAAAAAGGGGAAAGAAAAAACAGAGAGAGAAAGAAGGAGGGGAAAGAAAGAAAGAACAGAGAGAAAGAAAGAAAGAAAAGGGAAAGAGAACAGAGAAAGAAAGGAAGAACAGAGAGAGAAAGAAAGATTAGACATAGAAAGAGGGGAAAGAAAGAACAGAGCAAAAGAAAGACGAGAGAAAGAGGAATAAAGAGGGAAAAGAAAGAAAGAGCAAAGAGAAAGAAAGAACAGAGCGAGAAAGAAAGAGAGGAAAGAAAGAACAAAGAGAAAGAAAGAAGAACGAAAGAAAGAAAAAGAACAGAAAGAAAAAGAGTGGACAGAAAAAAGAACAGAGAGAGGAAAAAAAGAAAGAAATAAAGAACAGAGAGAAAAAGAAAGAAAGAGGGGAAAGAAGGAAAGAACAGAGAGAAAGAAAGAGGGGAAAGAAAGAACAGAGAGAGATGGGAAAGAAAGATGGTAAAGAAGGAAAAAACAGAGAGAGAAAGAAAGAGAAAGAAAGAACAGAGAGAGAGAGGAAAGAAATGAGAGAGAGAAAGGAAGAACAGAGAGAGAAAGAAAGACCAGAGAGAGAGAAAGAAAGAACAGAGAGAAAGAGGGGAAAGAAAGAACAGAGAGAAAGGAAGAACAGAGAGAGAGAGAAAGGAAGAGGGGAAAGAAAGAACAGAGAGAGAAGGAAAGATTAGAGAGAAAAAGAGAGGAATGAAAGAAAGAACAGAAAGAAAGATTAGAGAGAGAAATAAAGAAAGAAATGGGAAAGAAAGAACAGAGAGAAAGAAATAAACAGAGAGAAAGAAAAGAGAAAGAAATAGGGGAAGAAAGAACAAAGAGAAACAAAGAACAGAGAGAAAGAGTGGAAAGAAAAAAAGAACAGAGAGAGAGAAAGAAAAAAAGGGGAAATAAAGAGCAGAGAGATAGAAAGAAAAGAAGAACAGAGAGAGAAAGAAAGAGGAGAAAGAAAGAACAGAGAGAAAGAAAGGAAGAACAGAGAGAGAGAAAGAAAGAAAGATTAGAGAAAGAAAGAACAGAGAGAGAAAGAAAGAGAGGAAAGAAAGAAGAAAGAAAAAAACAGATAAAAAGAGTGGACAGAAAAAAAGAACAGAGAAGAAAAAAAGAAAGAGGGGAAAGAAAGAACAGAGAGGGAGAGAGAGAGAAAGAAGGGAAAGAAATAAAGAACGAAAGAAAGAAAGAAATAGGGGAAAGAAAGAACAGAGAGAGAGAGATGGGAAAGAAAGATGGTAAAGAAAGAAAGAACAGAGAGAGAGAAAGAAAGAACAGAGAGAGAAAGAAAGAGGGGAAAGAAAGAACAGAGCGAAAGAAAGAACAGAGAGAGAGAAAGAAAGAGGGGAAAGAAAGAACATAGTGAGAAAGATTGAAGAGAGAGAGAAAGAGAGGAAAGAAAGAAAGAACAGAGAGAAAGAAAGAAAGATTAGAGAAAAAAAGAAAGAAATGGGAAACAAAGAAAGAACAGAGAGATAGAGAAAGAAAGAAACAGAGAGAGAAAGAGGAGACAGAAAAAAATTAACAGAGAGAGAAAAAGAAAGAGGGGAAAGAAAGAACAGAGAGAGAAAGAAAGATAAAGAAAGACAGAAAGAAAGAACAGAGAGATAGAGAGAAAAAAAAGACACAGAGAGAGAAAGAAAGAACAGAGAAGGAAAGAGGGGAAGGAAAGAACAGAGAGAAAGAAAGAAAGAAAAGGGAAAGAGAACAGAGAAAGAAAGGAAGAACAGAGAGAGAGAAAGAAAGATTAGACATAGAAAGAGGGGAAAGAAAGAACAGAGCAAAAGAAAGACGAGACAAAGAGGAATAAAGAGGGAAAAGAAAGAAAGAGCAAAGAGAAAGAAAGAACAGAGCGAGAAAGAAAGAGAGGAAAGAAAGAACAAAGAGAAAGAATGAAGAACGAAAGAAAGAAAAAGAACAGAAAGAAAAAGAGTGGACAGAAAAAAGAACAGAGAGAGGAAAAAAAGAAAGAAATAAAGAACAGAGAGAAAAAGAAAGAAAGAGGGGAAAGAAGGAAAGAACAGAGAGAAAGAAAGAGGGGAAAGAAAGAACAGAGAGAGATGGGAAAGAAAGATGGTAAAGAAGGAAAAAACAGAGAGAGAAAGAAAGAGAAAGAAAGAACAGAGAGAGAGAGGAAAGAAATGAGAGAGAGAAAGGAAGAACAGAGAGAGAAAGAAAGACCAGAGAGAGAGAAAGAAAGAACAGAGAGAAAGAGGGGAAAGAAAGAACAGAGAGAAAGGAAGAACAGAGAGAGAGAGAAAGGAAGAGGGGAAAGAAAGAACAGAGAGAGAAGGAAAGATTAGAGAGAAAAAGAGAGGAATGAAAGAAAGAACAGAAAGAAAGATTAGAGAGAGAAATAAAGAAAGAAATGGGAAAGAAAGAACAGAGAGAAAGAAATAAACAGAGAGAAAGAAAAGAGAAAGAAATAGGGGAAGAAAGAACAAAGAGAAACAAAGAACAGAGAGAAAGAGTGGAAAGAAAAAAAGAACAGAGAGAGAGAAAGAAAAAAAGGGGAAATAAAGAGCAGAGAGATAGAAAGAAAAGAAGAACAGAGAGAGAAAGAAAGAGGAGAAAGAAAGAACAGAGAGAAAGAAAGGAAGAACAGAGAGAGAGAAAGAAAGAAAGATTAGAGAAAGAAAGAACAGAGAGAGAAAGAAAGAGAGGAAAGAAAGAAGAAAGAAAAAAACAGATAAAAAGAGTGGACAGAAAAAAAGAACAGAGAAGAAAAAAAGAAAGAGGGGAAAGAAAGAACAGAGAGGGAGAGAGAGAGAAAGAAGGGAAAGAAATAAAGAACGAAAGAAAGAAAGAAATAGGGGAAAGAAAGAACAGAGAGAGAGATGGGAAAGAAAGATGGTAAAGAAAGAACAGAGAGAGAGAAAGAAAGAACAGAGAGAGAAAGAAAGAGGGGAAAGAAAGAACAGAGCGAAAGAAAGAACAGAGAGAGAGAAAGAAAGAGGGGAAAGAAAGAACATAGTGAGAAAGATTGAAGAGAGAGAGAAAGAGAGGAAAGAAAGAAAGAACAGAGAGAAAGAAAGAAAGATTAGAGAAAAAAAGAAAGAAATGGGAAACAAAGAAAGAACAGAGAGATAGAGAAAGAAAGAAACAGAGAGAGAAAGAGGAGACAGAAAAAAATTAACAGAGAGAGAAAAAGAAAGAGGGGAAAGAAAGAACAGAGAGAGAAAGAAAGATAAAGAAAGACAGAAAGAAAGAACAGAGAGATAGAGAGAAAAAAAAAGACACAGAGAGAGAAAGAAAGAACAGAGAAGGAAAGAGGGGAAGGAAAGAACAAAGAGAAAGAAAGAACAGAGAGATAGAAAGAAAACAAGAACAGAGAGAGAAAGAAAGAGGGGAAATAAAGAGCAGAGAGAAAGAAAGAAAGAAAGAAAGAAAAAAAAGGAAAAGAAAGAGAACACAGAGAGAAAGAAAGAACAGAGAGAAAGAAAGGGAGAAAGAGTGGACAGAAAAAAAGAATACAGAGGGGAAAAAAGAATGAGAGGAAAGAAAGAACAGAGAGGGAGAGAGAAAGAAGGGAATGAAATAAAGAACAGAGAGAAAGAAAGAAAGAGGGGAAAGAAGGAAAGAACAGAGAGAAAGAAAGAGGAGAAAGAAAGATCAGAGAGAGATGGGAAAGAAAGATGGTAAAGAAAGAAAAAACAGAGAGAGAAAGAAAGAGAAAGAACAGAGAGAGAAAGAGAGGAAAGAAATGAGAGAGAAAAAGGAAGAACAGAGAGGGAGAGAAAGAAAGAAAGAACAGAGAGAGAGGGGAAAGAAAGAACAGATCGAAAGAAAGAACAGAGAGAGAGAAAGGAAGAGAGGAAAGAAAGAACAGAGGGAGAAAGAAAGATTAGAGAGAGAAAGAGAGGAAAGAAAGAAAGAACAGAGAGAAAGAAAGCAAGATTAGAGAGAGAAATGAAGAAAGAAATGTGTTGTGAGTTCATTTTCCCCTTCACTACTGAGGCCCGAGGAACTCCCTCTTCTGGTAAAGAAAGGTAGTGAGCCTGATTATCAAACACCTGAGTCTGATGATGATGACTGGCTGAGTGGAGTTACTGACTGGATATAAGGCTGCCGACGCCCTTCTGCTCTGCGGGTGATTTCTCTGTGGGATCCTTGGAGACCAGTCTGAATTCCTGCTCCACTAAAGCTAAGTTTTCTGCTCGGCCCTTTGCATTTGTGCTTAGACTTTGTTTTGCTTTGTTTTTCTGGATTTCTGCCATTCCCTGCTGGGGTGTGCTGAATTCCTTTAGCTCTGTCTTCTGAAAATACCTGAGTGCTGATTTAGTTTTTGAAGCCTAGCTGCTTCAGGGTCTTTTTCATATCAGCTTGTTGGCTTATGTCTTTGATAGGGTTTTGGCAGATTGCAGACAGCAACCTTCCTTTCCTGTTCTGTTTAGCTAGCTTGGGCCCCATCATTTGCTCAGCCTATCTTTCTATCTGTGTGAGTGTTTTTTCATCTTGCTTCACCGTCATTATATGTTGGGGGCTGCCTTTTACTTTGGGGTCTGCTCTGGGGCAGTTTAGATTTCCTTTTCTGTCTTTAGGCTATTTAGCGCTCCGGCTGTGATCGAGGGGTCTAGGGCATCGTAGGAACCCCCCACGGCTACTGCTAGTTGTGTTGATAGGTCCAGGGGTCTGCAATCTGATAGTTGCCAACTTCTCTGGTTTTCTGGACGTAGCTTCTATTTTTGTGTCTGCCTCCTACGATGACTCAATCATAACAGAATCACCCGCCATACCGCAGATCCTAGGGTACTCAATAGCAGGAAAGAATTGTAAAAAAAAAAAAAAAAAAAAGTGCATATTTTTTCCTCTATAACTCTGAGGCCGTAAGGGGAATTTTTTTTTTCTCTCAATGGAGATAAAGCAATTGTCTGATCGTGTGGAGCAGCTCGCTGCTGAAGTGCGGGGGATTTCCGCCTACCTTGCTCATTCACATGCTGCTGAACCAAAGATTCCTACACCTGATGTATTTTTTGGGGATCGGTCTAAATTTTTGAATTTCAAAAATAATTGTAAATTATTTTTTGCCTTGAAGCCTTAACTCATCAGGGAGCTCCGTGCAGCAGGTTAAAATTGTCATCTCTTTGCTGCATGTCGATCCCCAGGATTGGGCGTTTTCTTTGAAACCAGATGATCCTATTCTGACTAATGTGAACGCATTTTTTCAGGCCTTGGGGTTGTTGTATGACGAACCTAATGCCATTGATCAGGCTGAAAAGACCCTGCTGGCATTGAACCAGGGTCGTGATTCTGCAGAATTGTACTGTCAAAAATTCCGAAAGTGGGCAGTACTTACTACCTGGAATGATAATGCCTTGGCTGCGCTCTTTTGGAAGAGGTTGTCAGAAGCCGTAAAAGATACTATGGTGGGATTTCCTGTTCCCTCTGGTCTTGACGATTCTATGTCATTAGCCATTCAGGTTGATCGGCGTTTGCGCAAACGCAAAGCTGCACGAGAGGTGTTGCCACCTGTTGAACAAATGTCTGAACCTATGCAATGTGATAGAGTTTTTTCCAGAGAGCAGCGTCAGGAGTTCAGAAGGCGTAATAAGTTGTGTTTTTTCTGTGGAGATGCCTCGCATATTATTTCTGTCTGTCCTAAACGAGAGAAACGCTTTGCACACACGTTTTCTGTTGGTGGTGTTCAACCTAAGTTTCTTCTGGCTATTACTCTGATCTGCTCCCTGTCCACATTTTCCGCCAAGGCTTTTGTGGATTCGGGAGCAGCCCTAAACCTAATGGACTTGGATTTTGCTAAACGTTGTGGATTTCCGATGACACCTCTGCAGACGCCTATCCCTTTGAGGGGGATTGATGCTACTCCTTTGGCTAAAAATAAACCTCAGTTTTGGACCCAGGTGGTAATGCGGGTCGCCCCAGACCATCAAGAAAATTGCAGATTTTCGGTGTTGCATAATCTGCATGATACTATTGTTCTGGGGTTTCCCTGGTTACAAATTCATAATCCAGTTTTGGATTGGAAATCTGTCTGTGGTGAGTTGGGGTTTTCGGTGTGCCTTTAGTGAGGCTCCCGTGTTTTCCACCTCTCCTCAGTCGCATGATGTTCCTGATTATTTGGCGGACTTTTATGATGTATTTAGTGAGAATGAGTCTGCGTCTCTGCCTCCTCATAGGAGTTATGACTGTGCAATTGAACTGAGCCCGGGGTGTAAATTTCCCAAGGGTCGGCTCTTCAATCTATCTGTACCCGAGCACGAGGCTATGCGATCCTATATTAAGGAGGCGTTGGAGAAGGGTCATATTAGACCATCCTCGTCACCCTTAGGTGCCGTTTTTTTTTTTGTAGCCAAAAAGGATGGATCATTAAGACCTTGTATTGATTATCGTGCCCTCAACAAAATTACTGTTAAATATCAGTATCCGTTACCCCTGATTTCTGATCTATTCTCCAGAGTTAAAGGTGCTTGCTGGTTTACCAAGCTTGACCTCAGGGGGTGTATAATCTTATTCGCATTAAGCATGGGGATGAATGGAAGATGGCGTTTAATACTCCGGAGGGACATTTTGAGTACCTGGTGATGCCTTTTGGGCTCAATAATGCCCCTTCTGTCTTCCAGTGCTTCATGAACGATATTTTCCGAGATTTTGTCGATAAATTTTTGATTATCTATCTGGATGATATTTTGATCTTCTCCAAGGATTGGGATTCTCATGTGGAACATATTCGGACTGTGTTCCGGATCTTGAGGGAGAATTCCCTGTATGTCAAAGGATCTAAATGCCTTTTTGGAGTACAGAGGATTTCTTTTTTGGGATTTATTTTGTCCCCGTCAACTATTGAAATGGACCTGGCCAAGGTACAGGCCATATACGATTGGGTTCAGCCCACTTCTTTGAAGGCCCTCCAGAAGTTTTTGGGTTTTGCTAATTTTTATCGGAAATTTATAGCAAAATTTTCTAGTATTGCCAAGCCATTGACTGATTTAACTAAGAAGGGTGCTGATGTGTTAAACTGGTCTCCGGAGGCTGTTTCTTCCTTTCAGGAGCTGAAGCGAAGATTCACCTCCGCCCCGGTTTTGCGGCAACCTGATGTCTCACTTCCGTTCCAGGTAGAGGTGGATGCTTCTGAGATTGGTGCAGGAGCTGTTTTGTCCCAAAAGGATCCTGTAACATCTAAAATGAATCCCTGTGCTTTCTTTTCCTGAAAGTTTTCTCCATCTGAACGTAACTATGATGTGGGGAATCGGGAACTGTTGGCCATGAAATGGGCATTTGAGGAGTGGAGACATTGGTTGGAGGGAGCTAAGCATCAAGTTGTGGTCCTCACTGACCACAATAATTTGATTTACCTAGAGTCGGCTAAACGCTTGAACCCTAGACAGGCTAGGTGGCCTTGTTTTTTACACGTTTTGATTTTGTGGTTTCTTTTCTTCCTGGAACTAAGAATGTCAAGGCTGACGCCCTCTCTAGGAGCTTCTTTGCTGATTCTCCTGTGGTGACCAAGCCTGCTACCATCTTAGGCGAAGGGGTAGTTCTTTCTGCCATCTCGCCCGATTTGAGACGTGCTCTGGAAGAGTTCCAGGAGGACAAACCTGAGCGTTGTCCCAGTGGAAAGTTGTATGTTCCTGACCAGTGGAAGAAGAGAGTGATGTCTGAAGTTCATTGCTCTGCTTTGGCTGGTCATCCAGGTATTTTTGGTACTAGAGATCTGGTGAGTCGGTCATTTTGGTGGCCCTCCTTGTCTCGTGATGTCAGGAATTTTGTGCAGTCCTGTGGGACGTGCTCCCGGTCTAAATCGTGTTCTCGCTCTAGTGGGTTGTTGATGCCTTTGCCTGTCCCCAAGAGGCCATGGACCCATATTTCAATGGATTTCATCTCTGATATGCCTGTCTGTCAAAGGATGACTGTTATTTGGGTGATTTGTGATAGGTTCTCTAAGATGGTTCATCTTGTACCACTCCCTAAGTTGCCGTCTTCCTCTGAGTTGGTGCCCCTGTTTTTACAACAGGTGGTTCGCTTGCACGGGATTCCTGAGAACATTGTATCTGACAGAGGAGTCCAGTTTGTGTCTAGATTTTGGAGAACTTTCTGTTCCAAGCTGGGAATTCAGTTGTCCTTCTTCTCTGCTTTTCACCCTCAGACCAATGGGCAGACAGAGAGAAAAAACCAGACCTTGGAGTCATATTTGAGATGTTTTATTTCTGCTGATCAGGATGATTGGGTTTCATTTTTGCCCTTGGCCGAATTTGCTTTAAATAATAGAGCTAGTTCTGCCACTTTGATGTCACCTTTTTTTTGTAACTTTGGTTTCATCCTCGATTTTCTTCAGGGCAGGTGGAGCCCTCTGCCTGCCCAGGTGTTGACACTGTGGTGGAGAGAATGCACCAAATCTGGGACCAAGTGGTGGATAAGTTATCTCTCTCCCAGGAAAAGGCCCAGCGGTTTTCCAACCGACATAGGACCATTGGTCCCCAGTTTAAGGTTGGTGATATGGTGTGGTTATCATCAAAAAATATTGCTATGAAGGTGGCTTCTCCTAAGTTTAAGCCTAGATTTATTGGACCTTACAAGATTTTGGAGATTATTAATCCGGTCTCTTTTCGTTTGGCTCTTCCTGTCACATTTAAAATCCATAATGTGTTCCATAAATCTTTGTTGAAGAGGTTTGTTGAACCTGTTGTTCCGGGGGTGGCACCTCCAGACCCTGTATTGGTTGAAGGTAACATGGAATATGAGGTAGAGAAAGTACTGGATTCCCGTCTGGCTAGACGGAGACTCCAGTATTTGGTTAAGTGGAAGGGTTATGGTCAGGAGGATAATTCCTGGGTCTCTGCCTCTGATATTCATGCCAAAAGATTGGTGCGTGCCTTTCATCGGGCTCACCCTGATCGCCCTGGTGGCGTGGTTGAGGGTTCGGTGACCCTTCCTCAAGGGGGAGGTACTGTTGTGAGTTCATTTTCCCCTTCACTACTGAGGCCCGAGGAACTCCCTCTTCTGGTAAAGAAAGGTAGTGAGCCTGATTATCAAACACTCGAGTCTGATGATGATGACTGGCTGAGTGGAGTTACTGAATGGATATAAGGCTGCCGACGCCCTTCTGCCCTGCTGGTGATTTCTCTGTGGGATCCTTGGAGACCAGTCTGAATTCCTGCTCCTCTAAAGCTAAGTTTTCTGCTCGGCCTTTTGCATTTGTGCTTAGACTTTGTTTTGCTTTGTTTTTCTGGATTTCTGCCATTCCCTGCTGGGGTGTGCTTAATTCCTTTAGCTCTGTCTTCTGAAAATACCTGAGTGCTGATTTAGTTTTTGAAGCCTAGCTGCTTCAGGGTCTTTTTCATATCAGCTTGTTGGCTTATGTCTTTGATAGGGTTTTGGCAGATTGCAGACAGCAACCTTCCTTTCCTGTTCTGTTTAGCTAGCTTGGGCCCCATCATTTGCTCAGCCTATCTTTCTATCTGTGTGAGTGTTTTTTCATCTTGCTTCACCGTCATTATATGTTGGGGGCTGCCTTTTACTTTGGGGTCTGCTCTGGGGCAGTTTAGATTTCCTTTTCTGTCTTTAGGCTATTTAGTGCTCTGGCTGTGATCGAGGGGTCTAGGGCATCGTAGGAACCCCCCACGGCTACTGCTAGTTGTGTTGATAGGTTCAGGGGTCTGCAATCTGATAGTTGCCAACTTCTCTGGTTTTCTGGACGTAGCTTCTATTTTTGTGTCTGCCTCCTATGGTGACTCAATCATAACAGAAATGGGAAATAAAGAAAGAACAGAGAAAGAAAGAAAGAGAGAGAGAGAAAGAAAAGAGAAAGAAAGAGGGGAAGAAAGAACAAACAGAGAAAGAAAGAACAGAGAGAAAGAAAGAACAGAGAGAAAGAGTGGAAAGAAAAAAAGAACGGAGAGAGAGAGAGAGAGAGAGAGAAAGAAAAAAGGGGAAATAAAGAACAGAGAGATAGAAAAAAAAAGAAGAACAGAGAAAGAAAGAGGAGAAAGAACGAACAGAGAGAAAGAGTGGAAAGAAAAAAGAACAGAGAGAGAGAAAGAAAAAAGGGGAAATAAAGAACAGAGAGAAAGAAAAGAAGAACAGAGAGAGAAAGAAAGAGGAGAAAGAAAGAACAGAGAGAAAGAAAGGAAGAACAGAGAGAAAGAAAGAAAGAACAGAGAGAAAGAAAGAGAGGAAAGAAAGAAGAAAGAAAGAAAAAAAAGAGAAAAAGAGTGGATAGAAAAAAAGAACAGAGTAGAAAAAAGAAAGAAGGGAAAGAAAGAACAGAGAGGGAGAGAGAAAGAAGGGAACGAAATAAAGAACAGAGAGAGAAAGAAAGAAAGAAAGAAAGAGGGGAAAGAATGAAAGAACAGAGAGAGAAAGATGGGAAAGAAAGATGGTAAAGAAAGAAAGAACAGAGAGAGAGAAAGAGAGGAAAGAACAGAGAGAGAGAGAAAGGAAGAACAGAGAGAGAGAAAGAAAGAACAGAGAGAGAAAGAAAGAGGGGAAAAAACAGAGCGAAAGAAAGAACACAGAGAGAGAAAGAAAGGGGAAAGAAAGAAAGAACAGAGTGAGAAAGATTGAAGAGAGAGAGAAAGAGAGGAAAGAAAGAAAGAACAGAGAGAAAGAAAGAAAGATTAGAGAGAGAAAGAGAGGAAAGAAATGAGAGAGAAAAAGGAAGAATAGAGAGAGAGAAAGAAAGAAAGAACAGAGAGAAAGAGGGGAAAGAAAGAACAGAGTGAAAGAAAGAACAGAGAGAGAAAGGAAGAGGGAAAGAAAGAACAGAGAGAGAAAGAAAGATTAGAGAGAGAAAGAGAGGAAAGAAAGAACAGAGAGAAAGAGAGGAAAGAAAGAACAGAGAGAAAGATTAGAGAGAAATGAAGAAAGAAATGGGAAATGAAGAAAGAACAGAGAGAAAGAAAGAAACAGAGAGAAAAAGAAAAGAGAAAGGAAGAGGGGAAGAAAGAACAAAGAGAGAGAAAAAGAACAGAGAGAAAAAGTGGAAAGAAAAAAAAAACCAGAGAGAGAGAGAAAAAAAAGGGGAAATAAAGAACAGAGAGATAGAAAGAAAAGAACAGAGAGAGAAAGACAGAGGAGAAAGAACAGAGAAAGGAAGAACAGAGAGAGAGAAAGAAAGAAAGATTAGAGAAAGAAAGAAAGAACAGAGAGAGAAAGAAAGAGAGGAAAGAAAGAAGAAAAAAAAAAGAGAAAAAGAGTGGAAAGAAAAAAAGAACAGTAGAAAAAAGAAAGAAGGGAAAGAAAGAACAGCGAGGGAGAGAGAAAGAAGGGAACGAAATAAAGAACAGACAGAGAAAGAATGAAAGAAAGAGGGGAAAGAATGAAAGAACAGAGAGAGAGAAAGAGGGGAAAGAAAGAACAGAGAGAGAGATGGGAAAGAAAGATGGTAAAGAAAGAACAGAGAGAGAGAAAGAAAGAACAGAGAGAAAGAGAGGAAAGAACAGAGAGAGAGAAAGGAAGAACAGAGAGAGAGAAAGAAAGAAAGAACAGAGCGAAAGAAAGAACAGAGAGAGAAAGAAAGGGGAAAGAAAGAAAGAACAGAGTGAGAAAGATTGAAGAGAGAGAGAAAGAGAAGAAAGAAAGATTAGAGAGAAAAAGAAAGAAATGGGAAATAAAGAAAGAACAGAGAGATAGAGAGAAAGAAAGAAACAGAGAGAGATAGAGGGGACAGAAAAAAATTAACAGAGAGCAAAAGAAAGAGGGGAAAGAAAGAGCAGAGAGGCAGAGAGGGAGAGAGAAAGAAAGAGGGGAAAGAAAGAACAGAGAGAGAAAGAAAGATAAAGAAAGAAGAAAGAAAAAGAAAGAACAGAGAGATAGAGAGAAAGAAAAAAAGACACAGAGAGAGAATGAAAGAACAGAGAAGGAAAGAGTGGAAAGAAAGTTTGTGAAAGAAAGAGCAGAGAGATAGAAAGAAAACAAGAACAGAGAGAGAAAGAAAGAGGGGAAAGAAAGAGCAGAGAGAAAGAAAGAAAGAAAGAAAGAAAGAAAAGAAAAGAAAGACAACACAGAGAGAAAGAAAGAAAGAAAGAACAGAGAGAAAGAAAGGAAGAACAGAGAGAAAGAGAGAAAGAAAGAAAGATTAGAGAAAGAAAGAGAGGAAAGAAAGAACAGAACAAAAGAAAGAACAGAGAAAGAGAAAGAAAGAGGGGAAAGAAAGAACAAAGAGAAAGAAAAAACAGAGAGAGAAAGAGAGGAAAGAAAGAACAAAGAGAGAAAGAGTGGACAGAAAAAAAGAACAGAGAGAGGGTACAAAAGAAAGAGAGGAAAGAAAGAACAGAGAGGGAGAGAGAAAGAAGGGAAAGAAATAAAGAACAGAGAGTGAAAGAAGAAATAAAGAAAGAGAAAGAAAGAGGGGAAAGAAAGAACAGAGAGATGGGAAAGAAAGATGGTAAAGAAAGAACATAGAGAGAGAAAGAAAGAGAAAGAAAGAACAGAGAGAGAAAGAGGGGAAAGAACACACACAGCGAGACAGAGAGAAAGGAAGAGCAGAGAAAGAGAAAGAAAGAACACAGAGAAAGAAATAACAGAGAGAGAAAGGAAGAGGGGAAAGAAAGAAAGAACAGAGAGAGAAAGAAAGAAAGAAAGAACAGAGAGAGAAAGAAAGAAGAGAGAGAGAGAGGAAAGAAAGAACAGAGAAAAAGAGAAAGATGAGAGAAAGAAAGAGGGGAAAGAAAGAACAGAGCAAAAGAAAGAACAGAGAGAGAAAGCAATAGGGGAAAGAAAGAAAGAACAGAGAGAGAAAGAAAGAAAGAAAGAAAGAAAGAAAGAACAGAGAGAGAAAGAAAGAAGAGAGAGAGAGGAAAGAAAGAACAGAGAAAAAGAGAAAGATGAGAGAAAGAAAGAGGGGAAAGAAAGAACAGAGCAAAAGAAAGAACAGAGAGAGAAAGGAATAGGGGAAAGAAAGAACAGAAAGAAAGAAAGAAAGAGGAAAGAAAGAAAGATTAGAGAGCGAAAGAAAGAAACAGAGAGAGAAAGAAATATTCTATAAAGATACTATAGCAGCCCGGCTCCCATTGTAATGCCCATCTGAGCCTCCCGATGCAGGACATATCATGATCCGCTCACATGGCCGACATGCCCGAGTCAAAGGCGATCCCGCTGTCTGCGCTATCAGAGCAGGACATGGTGATGGATCTGAAGCATTCCCTGAAGTGCCTCTTTGGTTCCGTCCCAATCTCCTCCCGAAATTACCTCATTTCTGGTCAGCTTCTAGCACGTTGCTTCCGGTTGAATGTCACGTGTGAATTTTAAAGTGCTCTTTGAGGCTCCGCCGTGTACTTCTATGTCCATGGGAAAAGTAAGCTCCCGGCCGGGGCAGTGGGGCAGACTCTCAAAATCAGGACTGTCCCGCTGGATCCGGGACACCTCATACACACACGGTTCTGCTTTGTATGCCTCGTACACACACGGTTCCGCGCCGTACACCTCGCACACACACACAGCTCCGCTCTGTACACCTTGTACACACATGGCTCCACTCCATAAACCTTGTACACATGAGGCTTTGCTCCATACATTTCGTACACACGTGGTTCTGCGCCATACACCTCGTACACACGTGGCTCTGCTCCGTACACATGTGGCTCTGCTCCGCTCCGTAAACACACGGCTCAGCTCCATACACTTTGTACATACAGGGCTCCATTCCATACATCTTGTACAAACACGGTTCCACTCCGTACACCTCCTACACACTCGGCTCCTCTCCGTAAACCTCGAATACAAGCGGCTCTGCACCGTACACCCTGTACACATGCGACTCCACTCCGTACACCTCGTACACATGGCTCCACTCTGCACACTTTGTACACACGTGGCTCTGCTCCATACACCTCATACACACGCGGCTCCGCTCTGCACACCTCGTACACACGCCGCTTTGCTCTGTACACCTCGCACACGTGTGGCTCTTCTCCGTATACCTCGTATGCGTGCGGCTCTGCTCTGTAAACCTAGTACACATGCAGCAATGCTCTGTACACCTCGTACACGTGTGGCTCTGCTCCGTACACCTCGTACACGCTCGGCTCTGCTAATCCACACTGTAAACCCCTCCTGACCCCACACATAAACTTCCCCTCATCCAGCACCATGACAACCAGCACAACAGAGTCCTGCATACACTGAGGGCTGTGTGCTCAGGACCTGTGATGAAGTCACAGGAGGGGAGGAGTTAGGGGTCACATGATCAGGGGCCTCAGGAAGAGGCCCCTGATCATGTGACCCCTGACTCCTCCCCTCCTGTGACCTCATCACAGGTCCTGTGCGCACAGAACAGCCCAGCGATGTCATTGCTGGGATTCATCAGTGTGGGGCTGAGGTGGCTGATGGGCCTGCCTGGGAGGGTGAGGATGGGGTCGGTGCATGGGGGGGCATGCAGCTCAGTGAAATGCGGGAAAAATAAGCTCCTGACCGGGACAGCGGGACAGACAATCAAAAACAGGACTGTCCCACCAAATCCTGGACAGTTGGGAGCTATGATGTACATATATATACACACACACACACCGGTAAATGTAAAAATATGTAGTAGCAAAAAAAGAAGCAGAGCACCATTGACAAAATTAAAAAATAGTGTTTTCATAGCCCATTGGGGCTCAGCCACATGTCGGTTGTTCTGAGAACCTTTTCCCATGAGAACCAAAACTCAGTTTTTTTCATTTTGTCTAAATGGTGTGCCACCTTCATTTTTTTGCTGCTATATTGAAGATCGGTAAATGTTGGAATGTTTGGCAGCCGTATATTTCAAATAGCTCTCTCTTTATATATATATATATATATATATATATATATAAGCTGTGCAAGTTGGAGGCCACAGAAATGGCAGAGACCAGAATCAAAGGCATGGGAGCTACAGCAGGGGCCATTATACAGTGCTAGAGCTAATTCGGGGGTCATTATACAGTTTTAAGTTCTGTGTTTGAGCACTCTGCCAAAAAGCCTCTGTGTGTACTCTGCACCCGTGTCTGTGAGAGTAGTGTGCCTAATCAACTTTTTCTGGTCTGCACCTGTGTCTTTGGGAGCACTAATCCTTTGAGCCTCTATGTACTCTGCAACTGTGTCTGTGGCAGAACTGTGCATAAAAACAAATTTTAAATAATTTGCACCTGTGTCGTTGGGAGTAGAGTGTGTAATGTGTTTGTTTTTTTTATATAATTTGCACACGTGTCTGTGGGAGCAATCTACGTAAAAACAAATTTTTCTACTCTACAAACGTGTCTGTGGGAATACTGTGTGTAAAAAAAAAATTGTTCTACTGTGCACATGTGTCTGTTGGAGTAGTGTGCATATTTAAAAAAAAAATAATCAGCACCTGCTTACACGTTGGAATTCGACCTTTCATATGTTGGCAAGGATTAGTGAGCAGCAGATGGCAGTCTCTGAATTCCAGCTTCTCAATACCCATCAGAGTAACACTCAGCCCCACACATAACAACTGCCAAGTGTGTGTGGATCGCTGACCTATGTGAGGTTCTTCAAAATTTTGAATGCAATGCAGTAATCGCAGGTACGTGGGATGCAGTGACGAGACGGGAGCCGGAGTGAGCTTAAAATGCAACTTTTATATAGGGGCTATCTTGAGTAACTAGTAAGCTGACAACAGTTATCCTCGCAGGGATCCAAACAATAATACACAAGTAACACGATATTAACTAACCTGTCGGAAATGGTAACTATGAGGCCGCGGTATGGCCGACCACAGGTCCAAGAACTATGATGGATCAACTATGACGTGTCACTTATCCTTCTCTGATGTCCGGCAGAGTGGTGGTCGGTGTCTATTCGGCATCTCAGCCGCTCGGCCCAGCCAACGAGGAGTTGACGTAAATTTCTGGTGTTCCTACGCCCAGGTGGAGAGTGGGCACAACAGGCCCCTGAAGAGTTCCTCAGCGTTGGGCCTCCCGGCCGAGGCCGGATGGTGGCCGGGGCTTTGGACATGCAGGTTGCAGCCACAGGCCGGAGTCGGGCAGCGGCGGCCGCGGGTAGCGACAGGCAGGCCGCAACCACAGGCTGAAGTCGGCAGCAGCGGCCGCGGGTGGCAGCGAGCAGGCCGTAACCACGGGATGGAGTTGGGCAGCAGAGGCCGCGGGTGGCGGCAGGCAGGCCGCAGCCGTGGGCTGGAGTCTGGCAGCGGCAGCTGCGGGTGGCAGCGGGCAGGCCGCAACCGCGGGCTGGAGTCAGGCAGTGGCGGCCTCGGGTGGCAGCAGGCAGGCTGCAGCCGTGGGCTGGAGTCAGGCAGCGGCGGCCGCAGGTGGTGGCAGGCAGGCCGCAACCGCAGGCAGAAGTCGGGCCATGGTGGCCGCGGGTGGCAGCGGGCAGGGTGCAGCCGTGGGCTGGAGTCAGGCATTGGCAGCTGCGGATGGCAGCGAGTAGGCCACAACCGCGGGCTGGAGTCGGGCAGTGGCGGCCGTGAGTGGCAGCGGGTAGGCCGCAACCATGGGTCTAAGTGGCAGAAGCGGGAGCGCGGTCATTCTGTTGGCGTCCCTCTGCTGTCCCCCTTCAATCTCTCTGGTCGTCGCTCACTCCTGCTGGCTCTGGCTCTCTGGCGCCACCTCGGCTTCCTGCTCCTTCTCTCCCGCTGTCGAATGCCCCCTACTGGCGTTCTGAGTTCCTTTTATACTTGCTCTGCCCCCACTCCTTCTAGAACTGTCTCTGGTCCGTCCTCTAATTATGTCCCCCGGAAACAGTTCCCCCAGTTACCTTGGTGACAGCCCCCTTGGTTCGGGTCCGGTTACACAGTGGAACTATCCCTCCTACAACTGTACCAAGATGGTGAGCACTGATGATGCTATTATGAGCTTAACCATTCCACTGCTCTGTCTATTAAAAAGTTTACTGCAGAATCTGAAAGAGGAAGTGTTGAATGCCGAGCAGGTGGCTATGGAGCAAAATTCTACAGTGGCTGATACCACGCAGCCCAGCTTCACACAGTATTCTCATGCCACATTGGGTGATGACGAGAAACAGGAGGAGGAAAATGAGGAGAAGGAACAGGATTTTTCGCTCTGCGCTACAGAGATGACTCCCAATCTCAGCTTCACGTCTGTCCAGCATGGATGGCCTGAAGAGAAGGAGGAGAAGGCTATGCGTCGTGAGGATGAGCGGATGGTTAGTGATCTTCCTGGTGAGAACACTGAACGTTTGACTCTTTGTAGTCTGCCACACATGGCAGAGTTCACGTCCAGATGCCATTCCCAAGACCCTCACGTGAAAGACATTTTGTCTACCGTGAAATACTGGCTGTGCGCCTTTCTTGACCCACGGTAGAAGTACAGTAGAAATGTGCCATTTTCATTGCATGCGTGCCAGAGGGCCATAGTGGAAGACTTGCGCAAAAGATTACCCTCAGACAACGCTGGTGGCAGAGGTATCAGTTCTTTTCACCCGCAGGGATTACAGGTGAGAGCTAAAAACACAAGGTGCAACTCAGGTTGGGAGAAAATGTACACCACCTGGGCCATTTTCATGAGACCGTCCATCAGCAAGGGCTATCTGTGGGTATAACTATAACGAGGAGGGATAAGTTGACCAAGATGCTGAAGAACTGCTTAAGTGACTATACCAGCATCCTTCCTGATTCTTCAGTGCCTTTTTACTATTGATTGTTCAAGCTGCACACTTGGCCCGACCTTTCCTTGTACGCCTTAGAGGTGCTGCCATGCCCTGCCATGAGTGTGTTGTCTGAGCGGGTTTTTATTTCAGCAGGTACAATCATAACGGATAGGTGCACACAGCTGTCAAAGGAAAATGCAGAAAGGCTAACTCATCTAAAATTGAACAAGAGCTGGATTTCCATTAACTTTGTAAGCCCTATGGATGACAGCAACGTTATGCAAATGTAGGCAAAATGTTTTTTATTGGAAGTTGTCTTGACGTTCATCCCTTACCATCCAAAACCATTTTGCTCAGGAAATCAACTCCTCCTCCTTCTGCCTCTGCAACAAGTAATTTGTGTTCATCTATGTATACCCCATGTGGGTATTGTTTTGTACTTTTTGAAACCTTTGCACATTGTGCAATGGTGAAACTTGTACTCTCTATCTCTACCTCTTGTAATAACTGTAAAGTGTATTGTGATGTATTGTTTCCTTGTAAAATATTTAACCCCAAATCCCGACGAAAAAGTCTCTCTCTCTCTATCTCTCCAAACACTGGTTCCTTTAAATTTCAGTCAATGCCGGCTGCAGCGGATCCGTCCGAAAAATGGATCCGGATGCTTCAGTTGGTTGCATAACGGAAACGGATCCGTTTTTTTACACTCTCGGCGGATTTCAACTGACAACAAAAAACAGAAATGTGAAACAGGCCTAAGAGACTGGGTTAACACGCTCCACAGACCTATTCAGGCCGCAGCCTTTCACATATTGGAACATGGTCGTTGCCACGCTAAGGCCTTTACCTTAGCTCTGTAGCACTGCCTGTCACCTGAGTAATACACTCCACAGACCTCGACACTCTCTGGGACATATCCTGGAATTACTCCATTCTTTCTCAAAACAATGCAAAAGATACATTCTGCCTGGTTGGATAGTTTCCAGAAGTGCTTGGTCTTGTGCAGATTGGTCAATGGCACTCCTGTCTCTTTCTCTTGAGGAGGCTGCTTCCAAGGAAAATGAGGCTTGTACATGTTCCAGACATGGGTTTCAGGTCTAACAGACTGACCACAATACAGACCCTCGCTTGCATACACTGAATTCAGAATTTAATTCTAATGCTTATGGTGTCTAGTACAATCCAATTTACTGATATTGTTCATACAGCTCCCCCAACTCCAGTATTATATTCACCTTACAGCAGCTTCACCTGCTATGACAGAGGCTCCATTGTGATCTGGTGACCAAAATGAACTGTGAACCGTACAAAACTCATGTTTCATGGCATCTGCTGGCCCTCTGAAAATGTGAAGCGAGGGCCGAATAATGACATGGTGGTGTTGGCGGGCAAAGCCCCTAATTCAAATGGGCATGTTTTAGCTGGCATTGTAGAGGGATAGGGAATACGTATTCCACTATCTAGCTATTTGGCATGAGGAAGGGACCTCCCAAATGTAGGAGTGAGAACTCTCCCAAATGTTAAAGGAAAAACTAAATCCAAAACGCTCCGTGTAAATGTGGCGCCCCTGAGGCTCAGTCGCCACAGAGGTACTGCACCTTCTCCTAAGGTGTAGTGCCCCACCACCTAGGTAAGTTGGGAACTCCTTGCCACACTCCAACACCTGCACCCCACACTCAGGATAGTTCAGCAGGACCACATTGTAACACGAGATGTGTTGGGAGGTGGGTGGAGTTAGATATAAAAGGTTGGGAAGGTTTAGAATTACAGATCAGTCTGAGATGAGTCTGAGATCAGTCTGTAGGACAGTCAGTCAGGAGAGTCTGAGGACGGGTCCGAGGAGAAGGAGTGCTGCAGCTGCCTCAGTGATCTGAGCCAGCTGGCATGGGAAAGGAACAGAAGGAGAAAGACGTAGAACTGCAACCTAAGCTTCCATAAGAGAGAGAAAGAACAGTGCGGAACGAAGGAGTAGGAGAACAGAGAGGAGTTGTGGGTTGGAAGAGGAACCCTGCCTATAGGTTCTCAGCGCAAGGCCGGGACCCGGTCCCCGAGGTTGTATGGACACTTATGGTTCTGCAGCAGACACCGGTGGAGTAGTTGGCTGTAAATGCATTACTCTGTTATGAATGAGTCACCGTAGGAGGCAAAAACAGAAATACTAGCTAAGTCCAGAAAACCAGAGAAGTTGGCAGCTATCCGATTGCAGACCCCTGAACCTATCAACAACAACTAGCAGTAGCCGTGGGGGGTTCCTACGGTGCCCTAGACCCCTCAATCACAGCCGGAGAACTATATAGCCTAAAGACAGAAAGGGAAATCTAAACTGCCCCAGAGCAGACCCCAAAGCAATAGGCAGCCCCCAACATATAATGACGGTGAAGCAAGATGAAAAAACACTCACACAGATAGAAAGATAGGCTGAGCAAATGATGGGGCCCAAGCTAACTAAATAGGACAGGATAGAAACGCTGCTGTCTGCAATCCGCCCAAAACCCTATCAAAACAAGAGCCAACAGACTGATAGGGAAAAAAGCCCTGAAGACGCTAGGCTTCAAAAAGACTATATCAGTACTCAGGTATTTTCTGAAGACAGAGCAAAAAGGAATTCAGCTCACCCCAGCAGGGAATGGCAGAAATCCAGAAAAACAAGGCAAAACAAAACCAAAACACTAATGCAAAAAGCAGAGCAGAAAACTTAGCTTTTGAGGAGCAGGAATCAGACTGGTCTCCTAGAATCCCTCAGAGAAATCACCCGCAAGGCAGAAGGGCGTCGGCTGCCTTATATCCAGTCAGCAATTCCAGTCACCCAGTCATCATCATCCTGCACAGGTGCTTGGTAATCAGCCTCACTACCTTCCTTCACCAGAAGAGGGAGTTCATCAGACCTCAATGGTTAAGGGGAAAATGAACTCACAACATTACTCCCATCCAAGACTCGGGGCACAACAGCAACTGAATAGAGAGCCAGGACTCCGGAGAAGGGAGTCCCCAAGAGAGGCTACAGTTGTAGTAGAGTTGTTAGGAACATCAGACAAGAGGAACTTCAGAGTACCACGGTACTGGAGCTCTTCACACCTTAAGGAGCAATAGAGGAGTCGTTCAGGAAAGGTACATGTTGGCGGAGTGTTGGAGAGGAGAATCCTGACTTGCCCGGGAGGTTGATTGAGTCTCTGCCCTGGAGGACACGGCATGGAGGCAGGCACCAGTGTGTACCACGGACTGTGAGTAAAGCTTTGGAACTACAAGCCCTGGTGTCTTCCATTCATTTGTGCGCTAAACATAAACATATGCTAAAGGGGAGGTATAATTTTTTTTTGCATTATATAATTGTAAATATGAAGGAAATAATGTTTCTCAGCATTTTTCACTTTAAAAAAAAAATTAGTTTGGTAGGTCTTGTTATAAATCTGTAAAACCGGCGCAATAGTCTGACAACATTATTTCCAGATGCCATATGTGAGTCAGAAAGGCATGCAAGCATCTTCTCCATGCTGTTGCCAACTCCAGCAGAAAAATATTTTTCCCATTGACTTGCATTGGATTCATTATTCGGTATGAATACACGGATATTAGAAATTATTTGTGCCGATTTTCCCCAATCCGAATATTTCACTATTCGATCATCACTACTGATCACTAGAGTTGAGCGATACCGTCCGATACTTCAAAGTATCGTATCGGATGGTATCGGCCGATCTTTAAAAAAAGTATCGGTATCGCCGATTCCGATACCGGAAGTCCCATTCAAGTCTATGGGACTTCCGGTATCGGAATAAGAAAAACCCTTTCCTGCCCTTGTACAGCCTCTCTGGGGTCTGTACGGGCCTTTCGGGGGGCTGTGCCGGCCTGCCAGGGGGTCTGTGCAGGCTCCGGTGGTCTGTGCCGGCCTGCCGGGGGGCTGTGCTGGCCTGCCGGTGGTCTGTGCAGGCTCCGGTGGGCTGTGCCGGCCTGCCGGGGGGCTGTGCCGGCCTGCCGGGGGGCTGTGCAGGCTCCGGGGGGCTGTGCCGGCCTGCCGGGGGGCTGTGCCGGCCTGCCGGTGGTCTGTGCCGGCCTGCCGGTGGTCTGTGCAGGCTCCGGGGGGGCTGTGCCGGCCTGCCGGTGGTCTGTGCAGGCTTCGGGGGTCTGTGCAGGCATCGGGCGATGCCTGCTACCATGACAGTGATTGACACATTAGCCAATGATGGGACAGTAGTAGTCCCATCATCCGGCTAATGTGTTAAATGTAAAAAAAAAAAAAAAAAAAAAATTACATGCTACATACATGCTACATTCATACAACATGCATACTACATACATGCTACATTCATACTACATACTACATACTACATACATGCTACATTCATACTACATGCAACATACATACTACATATATACTACATACATACTACATACTACATACATGCTACATTCATACTACATAAATACTACATGCAACATACATACTACATATATACTACATACATACTACATATATACTACATGCATGCTACATACATACTGCATGCTACATATATACCACATATATACTACATACATACTACATGCATGCTACATGCATGCTACATGCTACATACATAACACATATATACTACATGCATGCTACATACATACTACATGCATGCTACATACATACTACATGCTACATACTACATATATACTACATGCATGCTACATACATACTACATGCATGCTACATACATACTACATGCATGCTACATACATACTACATGCCACATACATACCACATACATACTACATACATACTACATGCATGCTACATACATACTACATACATACTACATACATACTACATGCATGCTACATACATACTACATGCATGCTACATACATACTACATGCATGCTACATGCATGCTACATACTACATATATACTACATGCATACTACATACATACCACATACATACCACATACATGCTACATACATGCTACATACTACATACATACTACATACATACTACATGCATGCTACATACATACTACATGCATGCTACATACATACTACATGCCACATACATACCACATACATACTACATACATACTACATGCTACATACATACCACATATATACTACATACATACAATACATTCATACAATACATACATAGACATACAGTACATATAACATAGAGTAACATACTTACCAATACTTGTCACATTGTTCCCCGAAGCCATTGTCTTTTCCGGAATAAATATTAACATAACAAACCACAAAAATACTCACCCACGATCCGAAGCAGTCCACGAGTGTGTCCCACGACGATCTTGGGTAGAGAACTGCAGCATCAGCTGATGCCGCCGTTCTCTACGGGCTGCAGGAATCCAATGACGGAAGGTAGGTATCCTTCCGCACTGTATTCCTCCGCCACTTAAAAAAAAAAAAAAGTCCCTAGTCTCACTTTATGCCATTGCTGTGTGGGAATTTCCCACGCAGCAATGGCATAAAGTGAGACTAGGGACTTTTTTTTTTTAAGTGGCGGAGGAATACAGTGCGGAAGGATACCTACCTTCCGTCATTGGATTCCTGCAGCCCGTAGAGAACGGCAGCATCATCTGATGCTGCAGTTCTCTACCCAAGATCGTCGTGGGACACACTCGTGGACTGCTTCGGATCGTGGGTGAGTATTTTTGTGGTTTGTTATGTTAATATTTATTCCGGAAAAGACAATGGCTTCGGGGAACAATGTGACAAGTATTGGTAAGTATGTTACTCTATGTTATATGTACTGTATGTCTATGTATGTATTGTATGAATGTATTGTATGTATGTAGTATATATGTGGTATGTATGTAGCATGTAGTATGTATGTAGTATGTATGTGGTATGTATGTGGCATGTAGTATGTATGTAGCATGCATGTAGTATGTATGTAGTATGTATGTAGTATGTATGTAGTATGTAGCATGTATGTAGCATGTATGTGGTATGTATGTGGTATGTATGTAGTATGCATGTAGTATATATGTAGTATGTAGCATGCATGTAGCATGCATGTAGTATGTATGTAGCATGCATGTAGTATGTATGTAGCATGCATGTAGTATGTATGTAGTATGTATGTAGTATGTATGTAGCATGCATGTAGTATGTATGTAGCATGCATGTAGTATGTATGTAGTATGTATGTGGCATGTAGTATGTATGTAGTATGTATGTAGCATGCATGTAGTATGTATGTAGCATGCATGTAGTATGTATGTAGTATGTATGTAGTATGTAGCATGTATGTAGCATGTATGTGGTATGTATGTGGTATGTATGTAGTATGCATGTAGTATATATGTAGTATGTAGCATGCATGTAGCATGCATGTAGTATGTATGTAGCATGCATGTAGTATGTATGTAGCATGCATGTAGTATGTATGTAGCATGCATGTAGTATGTATGTAGTATGTATGTAGTATGTATGTAGCATGCAGTATGTATGTAGCATGTATGTAGTATGTATGTAGTATATATGTAGTATGTATGTAGCATGTAGTATGTATGTAGCATGCATGTAGCATGTATGTAGTATATATGTAGTATGTATGTAGCATGTAGTATGTATGTAGCATGCATGTAGTATGTATGTAGTATTTTTTTTTTTTTTTTTAACATTTAACACATTAGCCGGATGATGGGACTACTACTGTCCCATCATTGGCTAATGTGTCAATCACTGTCATGGTAGCAGGCATCGCCCGATGGGACTTGTAGTCCCATCGGACGATGCTTGCACAGACCCCCGGACATCAGCACAGCCCCCCGGCAGGCCGGCACAGCCCCCCGGCAGGCCGGTACAGACCCCCACAGGGTGCACAGACCACCGGCAGGCCGGCACAGCCCCCCGGCAGGCCGGTACAGACCCCCACAGGGTGCACAGCCCCCCGGCAGGCCGGTACAGACCCCCACAGGGTGCACAGACCACCGGCAGGCCGGCACAGCCCCCCGGCAGGCCGGTACAGACCCCGGGCAGTCCACACAGCCCCCCGGCAGGCCGGCACAGCCCCCCGGCAGGCCGGCAGAGACCCCCGGAAGGCCCGAAATGACGGCGCATCATGATGCGCACACACCGCGCATCATGATGACGTCAGTCTGTCAATCAACTTGGAACTTCCGATTCCGATGCCGAATTCCGATATTGAAAAAATATCGGAAGTCGGTATCGGAATTCCGATACAGCAAGTATCGGCCGATACCCGATACTTGCGGTATCGGAATGCTCAACACTACTGATCACTAATAAAAATGAAAAAGAAAATGACCAGGTCTTGAACTGGGAAAAGATTACAACTTACAAGCTTACTTCTCACATAGATAGCACCATCCTCGTATATCAGGTTGAGGGTGGTATTGCAACTCGTTTCCACTTCAATGCAGCTGCAGTGCCAAATGGAACCTGTTTGATCTTTGTGTTTGACAAAAAGCAGCAATTTTTTTTATAATTTCAAGCAACGTCTTTAAATGTAATTTTACCTAAAGCCTTATTATGTTAATTTCTTGTCCCAAACCACAATGCAAATTGTCTCTTCAGAGAGGAAGAGGACTTGAACTCTAGTCTATTGGAAGCAGCTATCCTAAAAGTCAATATCTACCCTTCGACAAACCTTGCAATATGACTTAGGATAAAAGACAAACCAGAATCTCAGTTTGCAGACATGAAGTTTCGGGGTGATTGTTCCTCATCAATGCTAAGTATGACATCTGAGTTAGCTGAGAGGCTCTGAACTGGGGTCTAAGGGGAAAGGTTTCTCTTTGTGGAGAGTGACATGTCATACCTGGCATGTCAGAATGAGGAGACTTAAAAGCCATGGGTCGATATTGACTTTTAGGATTGCTGATTCCAATAAGTGACATGAGAGTTCTAGTCCTCTTTCTCTCTGAAGATTCAATTTGCATATTTAATTTCCCAGAGGAGCATGCATGGCTTTTAAGTCTCCTCACTCTGACATGCCAGGCTTGAAATGCCATAATGAGAAATGTTACCCCTTAGACCTCTTCTTCCGATTCACAAACTATTAGAATCCAAACATTAGAGAACATATTCAACTTGGCGACAGCTGCGAGATTTGATCACTGTTATTGCACATTTTCACATCAGCACTATGAGGATGTACAGAAATAATATTTCTCCAGAGAAAATTTCTACTGAGATCGCTTCTTGTCTGCTCTTTAGGGAGTGGCAGCAGATGTAAGAAAAGCATCCACTCCAGAAAAGCTGGTGAGACGGATGCCGGCTCAGCATGAGGGGTCCTGTCGTAACAGCGTGCGTCGTCTCTCTTCTCATGGCGGCAGGTGAGTGATATTTACCATCTATTCTACATATTTCATTCCTAGAAATAGACATAAGCCCAGTACTTTCAAAAAGACACAATGCGGCAATCCATGAAAATAAACCGCCATGATAGAATTAAGTTCCGCTCCATAAGCATGCAAATTTAGGAGAAAAAATGGGAGCAAACGAATCCAAATAGTATAAAAATATCAAATTCTTTATTAAATGCGGGCACAAACAACATGTTTAAATAACCAGCAAAATTGCAGATAACAAATAGACACCGATAACAGGGAAGGCAGGCAGAGGTAAAAATGATGACTGCACCTATACACAGCATAAGCCAAGATAGTTTGTAAAATATGCCGACATGTTCTAAGGCTGTTACAAGTACCTAATAGTCGCCATATAGGCTGGAAGAAAATTATGCTAAGGGTGACCAGCCAGTATACAGTCAGGCAATAAGGCTAATGATGGCAAGCTAAATCCGTGGCAATCATCATAAATTGCGTCATGCGATGCCCAGAGTCATAGGTTGGTGACTCTAGGTTAAGCACCTGTTCACACAATGTTTATGCTTGGATGTGATGGTCTGTTTTTGAAATTTGCATTCATTTACTTTCTGACTGAGCACTCCACCTGTTAGCCGCAGGCGTTTTTAATCAAAGCAGGGCCACTTCCCCTCCACAGAGATATAGACTTCAGTCTAAACAGCGGATTTTTCATAGGTCCCCATTCAGATGGAGACTTCAGTCTTAGTGAGGATTGGCATAGGCAGGGACCTGGAAAACGAGAAATGCCTTAACGTTGGCTTCCAGGTACACATTACTTGGCCATTTTATGCACTAAACTTTCTCAATTTTTCATATTTCTAATGCAGTAATGCAATTCATTTTTCAGATTTGCATGTTATGGTGCTACAGTGTGCTTCCTTTTTTGCTTGCATGTATATGAGTTGGTGACTCTAGGTTAAGCACCTGTTCACACAATGTTTATGCTTGGATGTGACGGTCAGTTTTTGAAATTTGTTTTCAGTAACTCTACTATCTGTCCAAGATCTTTAGTAACTCTACAACCTGTCCAAGGTGTTCAGTAAGGCTAGTTTCACACTAGCGTTTGGAGGCGCAGCGGACGCTCGCCGTGAAGCTCTGCCCCCTGCCGCGCCTCCTCCGGTCAGCTCCTCCTATGGGCGCATGATGCTGCATGTGACCTGCGTACCCTATCTTTAGCATTGGGTACGCAGGCCGTGCGCAGGTATGCTTTTGCCGCCGCATGTGTCCTTTTGATGGTGTGCCAACCTGCGCCAAACGCACTGTCTTGCCCCAAAGTTACACACACCCCAATAACATTTGTAACAGACATCCTGGATGGCCACATGAAACCAAAATTCCCATTATTCTTTTATTTTTTTTACTCTCATATAGTTTGCTAATGCATTGAATGCAAGGCCTGCCTTGCCCTAAAGTTACACGCACCCCAATAACCCTTTGAACGGACAAACTGGATGGCCACATGAAACCAAAGTTCCCATTATTATGATTTTTGTACTCCCATAAAGTTGCCCATGAAGTGAATGCATGGCCTGCCCTGCCACAATGTTACACGCACCCCAATAACACTTGGAACAGATGTACTGGATGGCCACATGAAACGAAATTTCCCATTATTTTTCATTTGGTACTACCATACTGTTAGCATATGCATTGCATGCAAGAACTGCCCTGTCACAAAGTTACACGCACCCCAATAACCCTTTGAACCGGCATACTGGATGGCTACATGAAACCAATGTTCCCATTATTATGAAATTTGTACTCCCATAAAGTTTGCCCATGAAGTGAATGCAAGGCCTGCCCCAAACTTGTATTCACCCAAATCCCCCTTGGAACAAACATGGAGGAAGGCCTCATCAAATTTTTTCCCATTAAAAAGGATACTTGTAATGCCCATTCCAAAAATGTTTACACTCTATGTTGAGGTGCTCTGCCCCAGGGGAAAATGTTTTTCAGCCAATATACTTAGTGTATGTGACGCGCCCAGAGGCTGTGGAATACTCGGTACTGGGTCGGTCGTCTTAAAGGGATGTGTCACAGTGGCAGTGACCTGGTCCGTGGCGCAAGGCGGTCATGTAAAAGGGGAGTATTGATTAGGGATAAAGTTTATGTAGTGATTCGTGACGCCAGTTGGAGTGTTCGACTGTAGTATATCTGGCACTGCAGGTGATCCATGGGGGGTAGATGGTGATGGCAGTGCAGATATTAAACCCTCTCCAACCAGGGTTGACCCCCAGAGATTGTGATGGAAGTAGAAAGCACGGAGTAATAAGGCAGGAGACAAGGAAAGTCACTTTATCATTTACTGTAGTTCAGGTGCAGTTCAGAGGAAATATTACAACTCTAACCAGGTTACAGTCTGCTCTGCAGAATGGGAGTTATCCTTCTTTCTGCTGTGACTTGGTATAAGCTTCCAGCTATTCTAATCCCTTCTGGAACCAAGGCTTCCCGGAGTCTAGAACTTTCCAGTATAGCCACTACTCACTGTGTTTTCCTCCTCGGGCAACTTGCGGCTTGGATCATGCGTGACGCTCAAGTTCCTTCTTGCACAATCCTTCACTGATCCTAGTTTGATGCAACCTTCCCAGGGAAAACACACTGCTGGTGGTTGTATAAACTCACACAGTCTCTCAGCTTACCACCCTGCTCTGAAAGCATGGATGGCCTAGGGGCTGATTCCCTGATGCTTCTTAGCTTTACTCCTGGATGGAGCTCATGTCATCATGGCTGCCAGGAGCGTTCTTTCTCCTTCACTGAAACAACAACTCTCGACTCCTCCCCCTCACAGTTAGGGCATGTCTGCAAAGCTCTAAGCTTCAGACAAGTAAGGGAGTGAGGTAAATTGTGTGTGTGTGTTGTGGTCTCTAGCAGAGAAAGCATAACTCCCATTGCTCACAAAACACATACAAAACAGTATATATTTAACCCTTTTGTGGCAATAAAGATGCAGGGCGCCACATATGGGCATTACAAGTATAGGAGACCCGCTCCTTTCAACTGGGAAAACATTTTTCGAAGGCCATACTACACTTCTCTTCAGACACCACCACTAGAACACGACGGTTAATGTGTTCCTTGATGCAACACCAATTATTCTTTTTTGCAATGGTGTTTATGATGGCCGTAAAAAATATATACACAGTAGGTTGATGTGTACCCCCAGGGGGAAATGTTTGTCAGCCCATACACTTAGTGTATGGGCATTACAAGTATAGGAGACCCGCTTCTGTAAAGTGGGAAAACAGTTTTAGTAGGCCATCCTCCACATCTCTTCCGACACCACCACTAGATCACCAGGGTAATTGTGGTCCGTGATGCAACAGCCACTACTGTATAGTTTTTTGCAATGGTGTTTATAATGGCCGTAAAAGAAATATTTACACAGAAGGTTGATGTGTACCCCCCAGGGGGAAATGTTTTTCAGCCCTTATGGAGCACCCTGCAGGGCCTTGGGGAACTCGGTACCAGGCCTGTTGACTTCAATGGGGGATGTCACGGCGGCGGTGACCCGGTCCGTGGCCCTGAGGCGCCCAGTAATAAAATAGGGGAAAGTTGTGTGGTATTTAAGTGTGACGCCACCCGTGGTATTCTGGTCAGAGGTGACCAGCACTGCGGTTTTGTTCCTCTGAGACTGCTGGTGTGACGCAGCAGAGGTGGAAATGGCTCTCCATGGGTAGAGCAATGGTCCCAGGGCTGTTAAGAGTTGATTAATAGTTCAGATGGCGGTGAACGATGGGATGCAGAGAAATAAGAGAAGGACACAGAGAGGTGCAGTTTCTTTACCTTTTACTTGCAAGTGGCTGCAATCCGGAGTACCACATACAGGTGATGAAGTGAGTCCAGCTCGCCTGCAGGCATTCAGGGGATCCACCCTGCCAGGTGGTAGTTTGTGACCTTCCTTCTGCGCTCTGTGTGCGGGTCTCTGCTGTTTGTAACTAAGATACGACCCTCTATTGCATGATGGTTTCTATAACCTGTACGGCTGTCAGCGTGAACCTATTCCATGGGTACTGTCCTTTTCACCGTCAGCCCCGGGCTCCTGATCCGCTGCCGTGCCCTCAGGTGTTCAATGTCGCTCAGGAACTTGAAGTCCCCTGTACTTCCAGATTCGGCAGTCAGGACATACAGTTCCTGCCTACCCAGGACTCTGGCGTCCCTTTCTCTCTATTAGCGCTTCGCTCTGGGTTCTGCTATAAGCAGTTTTTAGCTTCCCCGGAGCCTCTTGTCTCAGCTCCTTGTCCTTCCCCTCCTCACAGATCAGCTTCCCGTCTTCAACTCCCTCACTAACTGTCCTGTCATAGCTTCACTGCTCCCGTCTCCATGACAACCCCCTTTGCTTTCCCTCAGCTCACTACTTTCTGACTCACTAACCCCATCTGCTGGCCAGAATTTATAAGGTAGCTCCCCTTTCTGACCTGCAGCTGGAATTGTAATGTAATGTTACATGGTATGGGGGCCCCCCTCCTGCCTCCAGGCATGACTTTACCCATTAGAGGGAGGCAGTGTCACTGTGACAACCGAACTCTGGGGTGTCACATTCCCCCCAGTTAAGTTCAGTACTCCCGGACTGAGGAAACATAACAAGAATTGTTAACAACAGCAATTAATGAAAATCTACAAAGTCTTAGAAATGTAAAAATTATCAAAAACCAGAAAAGAAAAAAGAACAATAACACAGTTACTGCAGTGACCATTCCTTACGCTGCCATCCAGGAATTGTCTCTGTCCTTGTACCTGGAGTTTGGTTGGTGGGAACCGCCTTAGCCCACTTTGTGTGTCATCCTTGGGCGTGGCTACATGGCACTCTGTAGATGGGCCTGTTTTTCGGCCACGCCGGTGGCTTATTTTCAAGGCCAAGTTGGAGTAACTATTTACAAATAAAAGTTCTGACCACACATAGTCCTGTGGCCCAATTGTCCTTTAACAGGTTATTACGAATATTTTAAAAGTTCATACAGTAAGTCTCTGTAGGCTCTCATGCTTAACAGTTGCAACTAAACATTCTTATTAATTTATTTACATTATGTACTCTCTATAACGGACAGGGATCTGACCTCTAGTACTACGAGTAGATCTATGCAGTATAGGTATCTCTGATGACCTGACCTGTTCTCTGATGTCTACTGTTGGTGCATTAGTCACTACGCTATAAGTAGACTTGTGTAATATAGGTATTCTGGACTGCCTTCTCTTGACTCCTAGACTCACCATGAGATTGACAGATTAGCCTGGTAGCAGGGGACAGATTTCCGCATTCCACTGCAGATGTGGTATCTGTTACTGGAGCCATTTCATTATGAGTCTCTGCTTCATCTGGTGCAGTAGGCTGATGAAAGGTTAGGACTGACACTGCGATAGCCTGATTTACTTGTGTCCACGTCCGAGGAAATTCTCCAAGGATAGATTGGATCTTTTCTCCCACCTCTACTATGGGCCGTGGAGTGTCTTGTACTTCTTTCTTGTCCTTCAATTGATCTCTTGAGACTGCTTCTAAGGTTTCTCCTCCATCCTTGCTGATGAGGCATGCCTTGGTGTTATTAAAGTCTGAAGGTATAATGGTGCATGTCTCTGCCTCCCACTGGTCATCTAGTTTGTGAACACGTCTCTTTCTTTTGAGTACTTGTTCTCCTGGTGTCAAGGGAACTGCAGGGGCGTGTTGATTGTAATTCCTTTCCTGCCTCTGTCTTGCTTAGGACAAACTTTTCTCCACACATTCTTGCATTTGCGGTATTGTTGCTGCCGCTCTGTGTCCCAGTCTGCATCTGGTGATGTCATCTCAGGTGTTAAGACTCCCATATCCAAATCAATGGGTAACTTGCCAGGTCTCGCTCTCATCAGGTAGGCCGGAGTGCAATTGGTGGAGTTTACTGGTATATGATTATAGAGATCTACCAGATCTGGCAACTTCTCTGGCCACTGGTTTTGTTCTTGCAGAGGTAAGGTCTTCAATAAGTCAATGACCACCTGGTTCATCTTCTCACACATGCCATTTGTCTGTGGATGGTACGGCATCATCCTGATTTTCTTGCAACCGTACATGTTACAGAACTCCTGGAACACTTCTGCCTCAAAGGCTGGACCTTGGTCGTTGAGCACTTGTTCAGGGTATCCGTGCGGTCGACAAAAATGCTCTGAAATGCCTTGGCCGCGGTCTTTGCTGTTTGGTCTTTAACAGGAACGACTACCAAGAACCTTGAGTAATGGTCCACTATGGTCAAAGCATAGGTGTAGCCATTCCTACTTGGAGTTATCTTCACATAGTCCAAGGCTACCAGTTTAAGCAGGTGTTTTGTGATGATCGGCTATAATGGGGCTCGCTGGCTGTTACGGTCTTTTCTGCGCAGGTTGCATGGGCCACATTCTCGGCACCACTTCTCAATGGCTCTCCTCATGCCAACCCAGTAGAATCTTTCACTAAGTAGGACCTCCAACTTCTTCCACCCGAATTGCCCTGCTCCATTGTGGTGCGCCTCCAAGACCATTGGCGCATCCCTCTTTGGGACTACCATCTGCAAGACCAGTTCGTGTGTGCGCGAGTTGATGTTCTTCCTACACAGTTTACCCTCGTAGATGAACAGCTTGCCTCTCTCCTTCCATAACTGCTGTGCTTCCTGTGGGTCATCAGGACCAGGGTGTGAATCAGCTTGTGCCAGCCACTCCTTTACTAGGCGAACAGCTGGGTCACTATCTTGTGTCTCTGCCCACTCATGATGGGGTAATGGATTCAACGTTACCTCTCGTACGATAAAGCGCTTATTCCTCACCCCTTGGGAGCTCTGGGCTGCAACTGGACGGTGGAAGGCTGGTAACTCGATTTCTTCGAATTGTTCTGGATCTTCTCCCCCGTCAGGTGAATTGGGCATTCTGGATAACGCATCCACATTAGCGTTCTTATGTCCTGCGTCCTGCTCGGTACTTGATGGTAAACTCATAGTTGGCAGCCGGGCCATCCAACGCTGCTCAAGTGCCCCTAGCTTTGCCGTTTCAAGGTGAGTTAGCAGATTACTGTCCATGTAGATGGTGAACTTTGCTGAAGCCAAGTAGTGCTTGAAGCGCTCGATTACCGCCCAGACTATGGCAAGGAACTCCAGTTTAAAGGAACTGTAGTTGTTGGGGTTCCTCTCAGTGGGACGAAGCTTCCTGCTAGCATAGGCAATCACTCTCTCTCTGCCTTTTTGCATTTGTGACAGCACTGCTCCCAATCCCACGTTGCTGGCATCAGTGTAAAGTACAAATGGTTGGTCATAGTCAGGGTAGGCAAGGACCTCATCTCCCGTGAGGGCCAATTTCAATCTGATGAAGGACTCTTCTACCCTTTTGTTCCACTCGAACGGCATATTTTTGTTCTTGGATTGGCCCACTAGAAGATCTTGCAGGGGTGCAGCTATTTTGGTGAAGTCCTTGATAAAATCTTCGGTAGTAGCTTACTAATCTAAGAAACTGCCTTACTTCATGAATAGTGCTGGGTCTTTGCCAGTCCCGGAAAACGGTGACTTTGTCAGGGTCGGGTGCCACACCTTCCGCGCTCACCATATGGTCTAGGTACTGTACTTTGGGTTTCAAAAGTAGACATTTGGACGGCTTTACTTTCAAGCCAAAGTTCGACAGGGCTTCGAATACCTCGGCTAGGTGCTTCAAATGACGATGATGTCATCCAGGTACAGCAGAACGTTTTCAAAGGCAGCATTCCTTTAACCGCTGAAATGTTCCTGGCGCATTGCTGAACCCGAATGGCATGTAGTTAAACTCGCAGAGGCCCATTGGTGTTGTAAACGCTGTCTTCTCTTTGTCTGCCTCTGCCACAGGAACCTGCCAATACCCACTGGTGAGATCTAAGGTAGAGAAATAATTAGCGGTTCTCAGTGCAGCTAGTGATTCCTCAATTCTAGGCAATGGGTAAGCGTCTTTATGTGTAATGCTGTTAATCCGCCTGTAGTCTACACACATTCTCATAGTACCATCTTTCTTCTTAATGAAGACTAATGGAGCTGCCCAGGGGCTACAACTATCTCTGATTACTCCAGCCTCCTTCATCTCCCCTAACATACTCTTGGCACATTGATAGTGTGCTGGGGCACAGGCCGGTGCCTCTCTTTAATGGGTGGATGATCTCCGGTGGGGATATGGTGTTGGACCACTTTTGCCTGCCCATAGTCTAGAGGATGCTTGCTGAAGACCCGTTCAAATTCTCGAGCCACCCAGTAAGCCCCATATTTTTTTGTGCGAAGGGGTGGAGTCAGTGCCTACGTGTAGCTGCTGACATCAATCCTCCTGCTGCCCTTCAGAGCCATTCTCCTCCTCCTTGTCAGACGGAAGCAAGGGTTCTAGTGCCTCTATTGCATTGTTACTGACAGTGAACAGCTTAGCAAGGGTGGCATACCGGGGTAAGTGGACCTCCCTCTCCCCACAATTTAAGATGCGTATTGGTACTCTCCCCTTGCGGACATCAACTACCCCTCTGGCTGTCAGGATAGTAGGCCTACTATCAGAGTACATGGGTTCAACCAGGGCTTGGTAATCTTGACCCCTTAGGCCTATTTTTGCCCGACACCAAATTAACATTTCACTTCTGGGAGGTACTGCAGTGGGAAAAGGATCACTTACTCTGACACTGCCGACTTCTCCACCAGACAGCTCTACCTGTTGCCTCTGCATCAGGGCTCTGATCTCCTTCTGCAGGACCCGCTGCTGACTGGAGCTGGCGGTCTCGGCTATCTGTTGTAACAAAACAATAATTTCTCCAAGACAATTTTCAATGACATTAGTGCCTAAATTGATCATAGGATGGCATTCTCGTTTGTCAATATAAACTATAATCAAACCTTGCGATTGCAATTCTACTTGGCCAATCTTGATGGTCACCTCTTTATATCTCATCTGAGGCAAGGGCTGACCATTGCTGGCAAAAATGGCAAGGTCTTTATCTGGGCTGTGAGTAATGTCTGAATCAGCCCAGTACTGCTTAAAAAGAACATATGGCATCGTTGTCACCTGTGAGCCGGTGTCCGGTAAAGCGTTCATTGGAAAGCCGTCAATCACAATAGGCAGGACTGGCCATCCCCCTACGTACTTGTCTCTCCAAATTGGTGGACCTGGTCGTCTTAAGGCCCCTTTACATTTAGTGATGCACCAGCGATCCCAACAATGATACGAACCGGTCAGGAGCGCTAGTGAGCTGCCACACAGGCAGATCTCACAGCGATGTAGCGACGCAGCAGCGGTCGTTACTTACCTTTTCAGACGCGGCGATCCTGACGTCCTCCCGCCCGCGTCCACGCGTCGCTCGTCGGCGCCAGCTTGAAGCCCAGCAGGAAGCGCCCGACGAGAAATGGAGCTGCACGATCAACGACAGACAGTGGGGGAGCCAGTCGGTGGTATCACACATAGCGATATCGCTAGCGATATCGCTGCTGCGTCACAAAATCGGTGACGCGCTAGCGATATCGCTATGTGTAAAGGCCCCTTTACTCCTGAAGGTTGGCCCTTTGCCCCAGGGGTTGCTTGTTTAAATGACAGAATCTTGCTAGGTGTCCTGCCTTGATGCAGCAGCGACAAATGGGCTGTCTGTCCTCATCGTAACGATCGTTATCTCTCCCACTGGTCGGCGGGATTCTCCTCTGCTGTCGCCATGGAGCATGATCTGGACTGGAGGCCAGCTGGATCTTTAACTTTGGAGCCACTTGTAGGGACTGCACAGTTTTAGTGAGTGCAGCCACACTTTTGGTTAGTTCCTTGACTTGGAGACGTAAGTCTGCAGCAGAGTCATCATTTTGGGCCAGCGTGTCAGTCTCAATAGGGGTTTTTGGAAAGGATGCTGCCTCCTGCTGCTATGTAATTGCTGGATGCTTAGAGGGCTCTGTGCTGCTAGGATTTGGTTCATGTAGCACCCGTATGGCTCTATCCTTAAAGTGTGCAAAGTCCAATTCAGGATTTTGTAGGGCCATTATGCGCATCTGTGTCCTTTGATTGTTAGACTGGAGTCCCTCTATAAACTGCTCTGTTAGTAATCTATCTTCATCTTGCACGCTCTCGGGGTCAACCTGCTTTACAGCCCATAGTGCCTCCTGAAGATTAAAGGCATAGTCCCATATACTGTCCTGCAATCTCATTTTTATCTCTGTTGCAGTACGGGTATCAAAAGTGTCTTTCAGTCTGGCTAAGATTTGTTTGACAGTTCTTTTATCAGTGTCTGACCAGGACTTTACTTTCCTCTGAGCCGTACCAGTTAACTAGCCAATGAGGATACTGACTTTTTGGCTCTCAGACAGGGGGTACACTTTGAACAAACTACATAGTCTTTCTTTAAAATCGCTCAGGGTGTGCGACTCCCCTGAGTACTGTGGTAACCAGGCTGCTCCTGGTATATATGGCATTAACAGCGGCATTATGGAGGCTGCCGCTGCGACCGCCGCTGAATCTTCACCCGCGTCGAGCATTTTTCTTCCTGCTTTTTCACTTGCTCACTAGTGTCAGAGCATGGGCAGGGGGCTTCGCGTCATGCTTTATTTCTGGCTCCGCCCAGAATGGCACGTCCCTCACTGCTCGCACGCGCTGTATGACGCAGTTATGGCAGTTATTTGAAAGTTCATTAAAGTCTCTAGCACTCAATTTAATAAAGTCTATGGCACACAGTACCCAGCTTTGCCAGGCTCCTTGTACCCAGCTTTGCTAGGCTTGGTAGATTCTGTTCATGACGCCAGTTGGAGCGCCCCGCGGATCCTTGGTGTACTCGGCACTGGGCCCGTTGACTTCAATGGGGGATGTCACGGTGGCGGTGACCCGGTCCATGGCCCTGAGGGGTCCAGTAATAAAATAGGGGAAAGTTGTGTGGTATTTAAGTGTGACGCCTCCTGTGGTGTTCTGGTCAGAGGTGACCATCACTGCGGTTTTGTTCCCCTGAGACTGTTGGTGTGACGCAGCTGAGGTGGAAATGGCTCTCCACGGGTAGAGCAATGGTCCCAGGGCTGTTAAGAGTTGATTAATAGTTCAGATGGCGGTGAACGTTGGGGTGCAGGGAAATAAGGGAAGGACACAGAGAGGTGCAGTTTCTTTACCTTTTACTGGTAATTGGTTGCAATCCGGAGTACCACATACAGGTGATAGAGTGAGGCATTCAGGCGATCCACCCTGCCAGGTGGGGGTTTGTGACCTTCCTTCTGCGCTCTGTGTGCGGGTCTCTGCTGTTTGTAGCTAAGCTGCGACCCTCTATTGCGTGATGGTTTCTCTAACCTGTATGGCTGTCAGCATGAGCCTATTCTATGAGTACTGTCCTTTTCACCGTCATCCCCGGGCTCCTGATCCGCTGCCGTACCCTCAGGTGTTCAATGTCGCTCAGGAACTTGCAGTCCCCTGTAGTTCCAGATTCGGCAGTCAGGACATACAGCTCCTGCCCACCCAGGACTCTGGCGTCCCCTTCTCTCTATTAGCGCTTCGCTCTGGGTTCTGCTATAAGCAGTTTTTAGCTTCCCCGGAGCCTCTTGTCTCAGCTCCTTGTCCTTCCCCTCCTCACAGATCAGCTTCCCGTCTTCAACTCATTCACTAACTGTCCTGTCATAGCTTCACTGTTCCTGTCTCCATGACAACCCCCTGTGCTTTCCCTCAGCTCACTACTTGCTAACTCACTAACCCCATCTGCTGGCCAGAATTTATAAGGCAGCTCCTCTTTCTGACCTGCAGCTGGAATTGTAATGTAATCTGTTATCTGGCATGGGGCCCCCCTCCTGCCTCCAGGCATGACTTTACCCATTAGAGGGAGGCAATGTCACTGTGACAACCGAACTCTGGGGTGTCACATATACACTTAGTGTATGGGCATTATAAGTATAGGAGACCTGCTCCTTTAAACTGGGAAAACATTTTTCGGAGACCGACCTTCACATTTCTTCATTGGGGGATTGGAGTGTGTGCAAATTTTGGACAGACCTTGTATTCACTTCAACTTTAGGTGACTTAAAAAAAATCAGAAAAATAGGAACTTTGATTTCATGTGGACATCCAGGACATGTGTTCAAAGGCTTTTTGGTGTGCGTGTAACTTTGGTGCAGGGCAGGTTTTGCATTCAAAGCAAAAACAAACAGTATGGGAGTACCAAATGAATACTTGGAACTTTGGTTGCATGTGGTGATCCATAACGTCTGTTCAATAGGTACATCCAAATTTTGGGCAGCCCTGCCACTCAATGCATACACGATAACAGTATAAGGGACACATTATTTAATAACGGGAGCAACAAAGCATAGCCGGCCGATGGCTCTCTAAGGCTACTTTCACACATCAGGTTTTCGGCGTCAGGCGCGATCCGGCGTCGTGCCGGAATGCCGGATCCGGCAAATGTTTTGTAAAACCTGATGTGCCGGATCCGGTTTTCTGCCGGATCCGTCTTGTTCTTGACAGACAAAACCGGATCCGTCTCATCCGGTTCATCCGTTTTTCTATCAGTTTTTCGACGGATTACGCCGGATCCGGTTTTTAAAATTGACCCTTGTGGCCTTCCGAACGGGATTGGCTACTGGAAAACTATATATAGCATGTTCCTACAGCCCTTCTTTGACAGGTTGTAGAGAAGAAAGTGCAGGTTGGAGAGAAGAGCAAGTTACTGGCGAAGATGGATGTTGTCATTGGAAATATTACCACTAGAAGTTCTGTGTCGGTTTCAGTAATGAGGGACAATTTTGCACTATACTTTATGTCACCTCAAGGCAGAGTACACTGGCAGGATGACAGAGTGTGAAAGATTTGTGCCCTAACCAAACTTGTGTACCTTCTGGACCAACAGTATATACCTTTGCCAACCAAAGTCATGGTCTTACTATTTTTAGCTTTAGGCCACAGGTGTGTACCTGGTTGTGTTTTATGCAAAGTATTTCACCTTTTAACAAAAGTTGTGTACATTGTTAGGAAATCACCAACAATAAACACAACTTTTCAGGTGAAATACTTTGCTTCAAACACAACCAGGAACACAACTGTGGCAAAAAGCTAAAATTTACCCACAGTTATATACCTGGTTTTGAATACCTTTTTACCTTTTAAATACCCTGTATTTAACCTTTTTTTTAAACATATTTCGCCGCAGAAAGAAATGACAGACAACCAGTGTAAACAATAATTTAACTTTTATTTAAAATATTTTTTTTTGTGTAAACTGTTTTTAAAGTTAAAAAAACTTTTCTAATAAAGGTTTGAAACCAACCAAATGGGCATTTTTATTACAAAAAAAACATTATAACTCGGTGTAGTGTGGGGTGGAAATACTGCTGGACGGGCTGCGGGACACTTCGACAATGGGAGTGTGGAGAGAGGACTGGGATCGTGGTGGGGAAGGAACAGTTAGAGGTGATGGTGTGGAAAAAGCTACAGAATGGGTGGACATGTGGGAGGCAGAAGAGGTGGTGGTCGGTGGAGTGGAGGGTTGGGCAGGGACTGTAGGAGCAGATGATGTTGATGGAAAGTTGTACGGGGAAGGAGTTTGGTACGGGGAAGGAGTTTGGTATGGGGAAGGAGTTTGGTACGGGGCAGGTTGCTGGAAGTGGGGAGATGTCTGGTACTGGGGAGGTTGCTGGTACTGGTGAGGTTGCTGGTATGTAATAGGAGGGGGAGGATGGAAAGTGGCTGGAGGGGGTGCAGATGTAATAGGAGGGGGAGGATGGAAAGTGGCTGGAGGGGGTGCAGATGTAATAGGAGGGGGAGGATGGAAAGTGGCTGGAGGGGGTGCAGGTGGAGGAACTACAGTGGTGGGAGGTGGAGGTTGGGAGGTAACCTGCTGTAGAGCACCGTGGCACGAATGCATTACATGCATCTGCTGGGTAGGAGATAGTGTTGCCATGCGCTCCACAACAGACCTGAAAAAGGTGTGGTTTGGTGAAGATCTTGCTTCTGAATGCATGGTTTGCAGAAGTGTCTTCACCTCCAGAATGCTGGAGTTGATCTGCTGAAAGCCTGCGGAGATTTGCTCTGACAAGACTTTTAGACAGTTCTGGAAAGATGCATTCAGATGCAAGAACTCTGGCGCATAACTCTTTTCCTGACCCCTCTGCCGCTGTCGCCCAGTACCCGCAGGTGTACTAGAGGTGGCAGGGGCAGAAGGGTGGGGTAAAGGGAAAGCGATCTCCTCACCAGCAGCTTCATGTAATGTAGGCGGCCACGATGCTCCTGTGCTGGTGGATGGGACAGATGGGTCGAATGTGTGGGAAGGCTGGGAAGGTGCAGATGTACCGGGGCGGTCGAAGTGTCCCTCGGTGCCGGTCTCCTCAGGGATCGCCTCAGAAGGGTCCAATCGTGCAGGCTCCCGAGTGCTGCTCACCGTGCTGTGGAATAAAGAGAAAAAAAAACAATTAAAATACTGACATGGTATGGCCCTGGCTGAAAAAAAAAAGTTACATCTAACATTTTTTTTCACATGTGGTGTGTAATATTTACCTTCTAGTGACCATTGTTTCCCGGAGGAACGACAGGGCTTGTGCGTACTTGTACTTGCTCCTGCGTCCTCCAGATCCACTCGGGGCCCGCATCTCTTTATTGAACTCCTTCTTGAAACGATCCCTCACAGACCGCCACCGATTCACAATTCTGTTCCCTGAAACGAGAAAGGAGTGGTTAGTATACAACATCAGTGTTTCACAAACTCCAGTCCTCATGGTCCCCAGGGGTCATGTTTTCAGGATTTTCATAGTAAATAGAAATCCTGAACACATGATCCGTGGGGACCACGAGGACTGGAGTTCGGGAAACACTGGTTTACATCAAGCAACCGGTACTGTATATACTTACGCTCTTTAATCTGGGCCCGAACATCGAGGTCCTCCCAGCGGCCCACAAGGAGCGAACAGATTTCCTCCCAGAGTCTTCGGGTAACGATAAGGTCAGCGTGGCGGCGGTCAGCCATATTCAAGAGCGGCTCCCTTTCTCTGACGAGATCGATGAGGTGGTCCACATCGAGTCCTCCATCCTCACCGTCAGAGTCGGGAGCACGCTGTGAAGGCTGTTAAAGAAAAAGACAAAAATAACATAATTAGCCTCCACAAAAGAAATGAAATAAAAAGTGCAAAAAAACAAAGCAAAAATATTTATACTTACACGCTGGTGACCGCCGCGTTGCTGTCGCCGACGACCCTGGGAGGCACTGCGAGGACCTCTTGGCCGAGCACCAGATTGGGAAGACTAGAGAAGAAAACAAAAAATGTTATGTCTTTGGATGTAGGCATTTGTTTGCTGTGTGTGGTCTGCAGAACATTGTTTTCTATGTGTTGTGTGTAGTGTGATGTTGTGTTTCTGCGTTTGATGCAAAAAACTTACCAATTGTGAGCCCACTCCAAGTGTCTGTCCACCCCTTCCTTCTTCTTCTGGGAGCTCCTCTTCATCTTGTGAATCCTGTTTTGAAATAAAAGGCAATGAATAGACATATCTTACAGAGATGATGGATTTTGGAAATAAAAACTTACCGTCAAACGCTGACGATGCGAGGGAGGGCTCCCAGAAGATGATGTGCTGTCTTCCTGGTGGCCACACTCCATGCCTGTGGGTGGTGTTCCAGCTGCTGCCATTGCTGCTGCTGCTGCTGCATCTATTGGGCGGCTGTTGAATAAAGAGAAACAAAGGGCCAATGAATATCTTGATATTCAATAGCCCTAGTTTGGAGGAATGGGGGATTTGATAATTACCGTCTCTCATCTGCTGCTGGCCTCCCCTCCTCAGCATGTTCCATTTGCTGCTCCATTTGGGGTGGTGGTGGTGCTGATGGTGCTGCAGTGGTCTCCTGCCTTCTCCTGCTGCGCTTGGTTGCTTTCTTGGGTGGCATGTTGGGTGTGGCTGTGGGTCCCACTGTCTTGCTTTTATATATGTCTTGTGGGCAGAGCTACTGAGCATGCTCAGACCAAAAAAACCGGATCCGGCCGCCGGATCCGGCTTTCGCCGGATCAGGCGCATTGCGGCGCTCATAGGCTTTCATTGTGTGAAAAAGCCGGACGCGCCGGATCCGGCGTGTCCGGCTTTTTCGCCGGAGACAAAAAACGTTACAGTAGCCGTTTTTTCCAGACGCCGGATCGCGACACATTGCCGGATCCGGCGAAAACCGGATGAAACGCATGGCCATCCGGCGCGATCCGGCGCAAATGCAAGTCAATGGGGGGGAAACCGGATCCGGCATTGCATTTCGCCGGATCTGGTTTCTGTCAAAAGCGCCGGATCGCGCCTGACGGCGAAAACCTGATGTGTGAAAGAGGCCTAAGAATAGTGAGGGCCGACTGCTTGCCCTATAAAAATAGACTTTGTGACTTTCAGAGTCCCTCCTTCATGAATGAAACAAGATGTTTCTGAAGATGTGTCACACACCACATGGCCAAATAAGGTTGTAAACTTTGTAAACTGATAAAGTGACATTTCCCAGTGAATGCATTTGTCTTGGTTAAAAGCAATGGTAAAGCTGAAAAACGCATCAAAAATGCTACGTCTGAACATAGCCCAAGTGGTGGAGGAATATTTTTGTTTTGGGTTATTCATTTTTACCTTACATAAAAGTCATTACCCC
Organism: Dendrobates tinctorius; assembly: GCF_039654945.1. Classification (NCBI taxonomy): domain Eukaryota; kingdom Metazoa; phylum Chordata; class Amphibia; order Anura; family Dendrobatidae; genus Dendrobates; species Dendrobates tinctorius. The sequence goes on along the minus strand of NW_027361696.1, from coordinate 48,911,795 downwards.
GGAAAGGATGTTCCTTAACATATTTCTCAGTAAAATCCATTTTGGTTTCGTTTTTGTATGTTTTATTGTGGCGTAAAAGTCATAAAACATTGTTCACAGCTGTGACCTGGGAGTCATAAATGCTTCCAGGGGTCTTCATCATGATGTCCCCATGTCATTCCAGCAGTTTCCATCCTTTTCAGATGTTTTTAGACCCTAAGGCTATGTGCACACGCTGCGGATTCACCAGCGGATTTTTCTGTGCGGATCCACAGGTAAAACCGCAGGTAAAGTGACCTGAGGTCTTCCTGCGGATTGGCCAGCGGGTTTTCCCCTGCGATTTGACGAGTACCCAAGTATTCCAATTTGCTTGACCCGAGCAACGAGCACCTGAGCATTTTGGTGCTCGCTCATCACCACTATCTATTTATCTATCTATTATTTATCTATTATCTATCATTATCTATCTCTGTTATCTACCTATCCATTATCTATCTATCTATTATCTAATTATTATTTATCTATATCTAGAGATGAGCGACTTTGCCTTTTCTCGGGTCGAGTCGGGTTTCATGATACCCGATTTTCGCAAAAGTCGGGTCGAACGAAATCGGCCGACTATAGGGAAAAGTCGGAGGCCGACTGAAACCCAAAACCCAATGCAAGTCAATGGGGAAGCAAAGTCGGCAGGGAGTGGAGGACAGGAAACACACTACAGTGTCCATTTCAATGCCAAAAACATCAATTCTTATAACTGAAGCTTGTCAACCTTAATTTACTTCCTAATAATAGTTACACATTGAAAACTGGGGGTTATTTGGCTAAAGTTGTGGGGGGGTTGGGCTGGCTCCAGGTTTTCGTGTGCCCTGGGCCAAAGAGTGTCAGTGCGCCCCTTTAACACATACCACAACTAGAGATGAGCGACTTTCCCTTTTTTCAGGTCGAGTTGGGTTCGGACCACCCGACTTTCGCAAAAGTCGAGTCGAACGCAATCCGCCGAATATCGTGAAAAGTCAAAGGCCGACTGAAACACGAAACCCAATGCAAGTCAATGGGGAAGAAAAGTCGGCAGTGAGTGGAGGACAGTAAGCACACCTACAGTGCCCATCTTAATGCCAAAAACATCAATTCTTATTACTTAAGCTTGTCAACCTTAATTTACTTTATAATAATAGTTAGGCATTGAAAACTGGGGGCTATTTGGCTAAAGTTGTGGGGGGGGTAGGGCTGGCTCCAGATTTTTGTGGGCCCAGGGCCAAAGACTGTCACTGGGCTCCTTTAACACATGCCACAATTCATGATCCTCTGATACGGCAGAGAAATAGCGGTATAGTACAATGAAAAATAGTTCACTTCTTACATCACATGACTGATATCCATTTTAAATTCTCCAATAGCTCCAAAAACGGACAGTATATTACTCCATACAGTATTATGGTCACGGCATAGTGCGCCATACAGAGTAATGAGGCCCATATATTTCTCCATACAGAATTATTGGTCCCATATAATGTTCGATAAAGTATATGATGAGCTCCATAAAATGCTACAGTATATGTTGGTCCCCATGGATGAAGCTCCACTGTCTTCTGGGCCCAGATAATGCTCCATATATAGTGGGCCCCATTTCTAATGCCCCAGTGTATATTGGGCCCTGTAAATGCTGCTCCAGTGTCTGATGTCCCCCATTTAGAAAGCTCCAGCATATGATGGGCCTCACGGATGATGCTCTAGTGTACGATTGGTCCAAATAATGCTCCATGTATAATCTGCCCTATTTACAATGCTCCAGTATATGATGGGCCCCATGAATGATGCTCCAGTGTCTTATGGGCCCAAATAATGCTTCATATATAATGGGCCCCATTTCTAATGCTCCAGTGTATAATGGGCCTTGTAAATGCTGCTCCAGTGTCTGAAGTCCACCTTTGGAATGCTCCAGTGTATGGTGAGCCCCATATATCATTCTCCAGAGTATAGTGCTCCCCAAAAATTGCTCCCAACCTTAAAAACAATTAAATAAGTCTCCTCGCTAGGGAATCCCTGTACTCTGGACTCCTCGTCGTCCCCATCTTCCATCTCTCTGCACTTGGACTGTTTAGGCAGAGGGCGTACAGATGTGATGTCATCACGCTCTCTGACCAGAATGTCACTCTCAGGAAACACGGAAGACGTCACGGCGGTGGAGCAGGGAGAGGTAAGTATTTCAATTTTGCAAGTGCTGTGATCCTGAGCAAGCAGGGGGGTCCACTCGTTGGCGACGGCACAGGCGCAGGGCCCCTCATAGTACGGCGGTGTGTCTGACGGTGGGTGGGCCCTCCCGGGTGGGGGTGGGGGTGGGGGTAGGGCCCTCCCACTGGCAGAGACACTTTTGCGTACTATGAGGGGCCCTGTGCAAGTGCCGTCACCCATGAGTATGCCCCCCCACCTGCTCAAGGAACCTGCACTTTCATCTGCACCTTCCTCTTTGTCACCGTGTAAGGTGGTATAGTATGCGGGAAGGGGAACCTGAGTTTCATCAGGGTCACATTCTGGCTGTGTAGAGTGCGAGGGGAATGTAGTGGTCTGGGTCAATGTACCAGCAGAATCATCTAGCAGTGGCTGGGCATCAGTGCACTTCTGGCGCCCCCAGGAGTATGGGCACCACAGTGGCATTACCTTCCTCCTAGGGAGTGTGATGACATGCTTGGGAGCAACGAAGGATCTCTCTAGCAGTTAAACCAACACATAACACAGTTCCCACTCCAGGCCAGCAGGGAGAGCTCTGAACCTGACTGCTGAGGAGCTTCTCTCTGTGGTCGGGAGGAGGGAAGTTAGGGCAGTCTGTGAAGGGAAGGGGAAGTGTGTGGATGTGAGAAGGGGAGCTGGAGGATGAGCAGAGTTAAGGCTCACTCCGAGCTGGAGCACATGGTCCGGATTCCAGTCTCCGAGATTGTAGGGACACTGACGGTCCTGCAGCAGAAACCGGAGGAAGTAGCAGCTGTAAATGCTCTGGTCCCAACTAAGGCTCAGAGGACCCAGCAGCGACGTGTGTGAGCCAGAAGGAAAAGGCTACGGCTGCCTGCCGTACGAGAAATTTCCAAAAGCGAGTCAACAGGGGGAACTTCAATGAACTCAGTACTGCGAGTACCTCAGATAAGCGCTAGAATGGCGGCCACACTACCTATCTGCAGAGAGAGAATTCCTAATTTGCTTCCAGGCTGACCAACTACTTCTCCATCTGTACTCTGGGTCCTGGACGGCATTTACCCATTTACCAAGTACAGGTAAAGGAACTGGACGACTGTGTCTGTCATCTTTCTCCTGCACCTGGCGCACGGCTCTGCTACATCCTGCACTGCACACCATCTACCAACTCTTTCATCTGCCCTGCGACTACGGCCCTACCTGTGCAGGGCTTCTACATCTTAGCTGCACCACAACATCTGTCCCAGAGAAGCGACACTGCAGCGCTGGTCAATTTGATCAGAAACCACAGGTGGCGTCACGTATCATTCACCTATAAACGTTATTCACTCCTTTGCATGGATGCCCAGGGCCACGGACCGGGTTACCACCACCGTGACACATCCTTCTGAGACACCGGCCCGGTACCGATTAACCCCACTACCCTGGCTGGCGACCCACACTCCATGTCAGATTCATCTTGGACTGGGAAATTCACAATTTGACTTGATAACCCAGGCATGGTATGTGAGAAAGAGTTGCATGGATTAATGTGAAGTTTGGCCTGCTGCATCATTCACTTTTGGTGGGGGTGACGGACACAAGGAAAGGGGTTCTTCCTGACCAGGAGCCAGCACTTGACGACTCAGTGCTTGCATTTTTTGAAACTTCAGAAGAGGAGGGCATATTAGCTGGAGTCTGTTTCGGCAATGTAAGCCAAAACCAGTTCCTGATGCTCCTGCTTTAAAAGTGGTTTACGTACTCCCAGAAAAGGGAGCCTTTGAGGCCTTGTGGAGCCAGTTGATGGCGCAAGCTCAACACCTCCTGCCTTAGGTGCTATTGTGCTTTTGCCACTACCAGCAGATGCACCACCACCATCAGTACCAGCTGGCAACCCCCGCCCACGTCCACGGTCTCTTCCACCATACTTCCTCATTTTTGGGAAATTGTACCCAAAATACCACCAGCTATATGGTACTGTAAAACAAGGTACAAGGTGTATATAGTATTGGGGAGAATTTGAATCTCCCTAGAGATTTTAGGAGGCTGAACAATTATCTCAGGCCCACTATAGATTACACCTCAATTTAACAGGCTGAAATAGGCTGGTGTATGACAAGGTACAAGGTGTATATAGTATTGGGGAGAATTTGAATCTCCCTAGAGATTTTAGGAGGCTGAACTATTATCTCAGGCCCATTAAAGATTACACCTCAATTTAACAGGCTGAAATAGGCTGGTGTATGACAAGGTACAAGGTGTATATAGTATTGTGGAGAATTTGAATCTCCCTAGAGATTTTAGGAGGATGAACTATTATCTCAGGCCCACTATAGATTACACCTCAATGTAACAGGCTGAAATTGGATGGTGTATGACAAGGTGGAGGGTGTCTATAGGATTGGTGAGAATTTGGATCTCACTAGAGATTTGAGGACGCTGACAACGATGCTCTCAGTCCAAGTATGGACACAGGCAGCCTAATAAGCAGGACGGCTGCACACAAAAGTGTGGAAAAATGAATGCTTGGTAACTGTGCAGAAAAGAGGAAGAAAAGTATTTTTGCTTTTAAAAAAGCAGTTTGCACAGCAGTGTGCAAACAGCAATGCAGCTATCAGGGAGCCTTATAAGACAGCCTAATAACCAACAGAGCTGATGCACAAAAATATATCCTCCCTTGTCACTGCACACAAACTGTTGTGTTGTAATAGTGAAAATCACTACCAGCAGAAGCAGTTTTTTTTTCTTCTTCCCTGCCTAACGCTCTCCCTTATTCAGAATCAGCAGCAGCAACCTCTCCCTATGCTAAGATCGGCAGAAGTAAGATGGCAGTCGGCGTGCACGCCCTTTTATAGCCCCTGTGACGCCACACAAAGCAAGCCAATCACTTGCATGCCCTTCTCAAAGATGGTGGTGACCGCTGCCCATGTCATCGCGTTGCCCACAGTGTGCGTCCTCCATCATTGGCTGAAAAAGGGTGCTGGAAGCATCATTTGAAACGCGACCTTGGCGCTCTGGTCCCCGACCTCATGGCCGACCTCGCGCTGTGGTCGGGGTTCGTTTCATGAAACCCGACTTTAGTGAAAGTCGGTGACTTATTAATTTGACCAACCCGTGTCGCTCAACTCTAACCACAACTCATGATGCTCCGATACGCCACAGAAATATAGGTATAGTACAATGACACATACTTTACTGCTTACATGACTGATCTATTTTAAATTGTACAATAGCTCAAAAACAGGACAGTATATTACTCCATACAGTGTTATGGCCACCACATTGTGCGCCATACAGAATAATGAGCCCCATATATTTCTCCATACCAAATAATTAGTCACATATAATGTTCCATACAGTATATGATGAGCTCCACATAATGCTCCATATATAATGGGCCCCATTTGTAATGCTCCAGTGTATAATGGGCCCCTTAGATGCTGCTCCAGTGTCTGATCTGCCCCATTTACAATGCTCAAAGTACATGATGGGCCTCATGGATGATGCTCCAGATATAATGGGCCCCGTTTGCAATGCTCCAGTGTATAATGGGCCCCTTAGATGCTGCTCCAGTGTCTGATCTGCCCCATTTATATTGCTCCAGTACATGATGGGCCTCATGGATGATGCTCCAGTGTATCATGGGCCCTAATAATGCTCCATATATAATTGGCACCATGTGTAATGCTCCAGTGTATAATGGGCCCCTTAGATGCTGCTCCAGTGTCTGATCTGCCCCATTTACATTGCTCCAGTACATGATGGGCCCTATTTTAATTACCCCAGGCATGGTATGTGAAAAGAGCTCCATGGAGTAATCCGAGGTGTGTGCTTCCACATCCTTCACTTTTGGTGTGGGTGAAGGACACAAGGAAAGGGGTTGCTCCTGACCAGAAGCCTGCAGTTACGACTCAGTGCTTGCATTTTTTACAGCTTCAGAAGATGAGGCGATAGAGCTGGAGGCTGTTTCAGCAATGTAAGCCACAAACAGTTCCTGATACTTTAAAAGCAGTCTACCTACTCCCAGAAAAGGGAGCCTTCCAGGCCTTCCAGAGCTATACCATGACACTGGCTCAACACCTCCTGCCTTAGCTGCTATTGTGTTTTTGGCACTACCAGCAGATGCACCACCACCACCATCAGTACCAGGTGGCCCTCCACGCCCACATCCGCGTCCTCTTCCACCATACTTCCTCATGTTTTGGAAAATGGACCCAAAATACCAGCAGATATATGGTACTGTATCAGAAGCGTACAGCTCTATACAGTCTATGGATAACAGTAAATCTCCGTATATATTTCATGAGGCACACACAGACGCTCACAGCCTCAGTATGGATTACCCAATAAAATAACAAGTTGGAAAAGGGTACAGTATCACCAGATACAAGGTATATATAGTATAGTGTAAACATACTGATTCACCGTATACATTTCAGGAGGCAGACACAAACGCTCTCAGGCCCAGTATGGATTACACAAGAATATGAAAAGCTCTAAATGGGTTATGTAACACAAGCATACTGCTGTATACAGTGTTGTGGTAATCTTAAAGTTCCAAATATATTGCCGGAGTAACAGACAGACGTTTACAGGCTCATTATGGATTACAGCAGAATATAAATAGCTAAAAAGGTTACTGTATCAAAAGTGTTCTGCTGTATACAGTGTTGGTCAAATTGAAAATATCGGTATATATTTCCGTAGTCACCCTCAGACGCTCACTCAGTTTGGTTTTGACCATAATAAAAAATGTTGTAAAAAAGGTCCTGGATAACAAGATAGCAAGTATATATTTTTTAAGGTACAATTGAAATCTCCGTATAAATAGTCCTGTAGTCACTCTCAGATGCTTACACAGTATGGATTTGACCGTAATGCTAAATGTCGAACAAAGGTACTGTATAACAAGATACAAGCTGTATCGAGTAAAGTGTACAATTTTTTTTCTCTCATTCACCATAAATATAGAAGGCGTAACCCACACACGCTCACTCACTATGGATGATGTAGGGAAGGTGGACTGACAGACAAGCCAGCCTGTAGTGAGAAACAGAGGTGTAGCGCAGTGTAGGTGTGAAACCGCTAAGATAGAGAGAGAGGGTACAATGTTTTAGCTTGCCCATTGGAGGGCAGTGGAGAGTGTAGGAGTGGACCTGAATAACTGCCATTGGTCAGAGAAACTGTTAGGTGATGGTGGGTGGAGTTACCAGAACTGGAAGTATAAAAGGCTGAGGGAAGGTCCTGGAAGAGTCAGTCAGCGAAGGGAGCACAGTAAAGAGGAAGTTCTGCTGAGGAAATAGAGACAGTGGAAAGGCTCCAGAGAGGACTGACAGTTGAGGCGGTCACTGGGGGGTGGTCCAGAGGATGGTAGCCGCAGATGAAGACGGCCTGGGACTATCATACGGACGGTGTGCTCAGACTGGTGCAGCGCAGTGGTGGTTGGGCCTAGGCCAGCCACAGTGGAAGAGCCACAGAGGACGCCACAACTATAGTTACACAGGAAGTGAAGGTACCGGGGCCTGCGTACAGAGAAATGTGAAACGGCTGTGGTGAATTGCTGTTGTCGACAGAAGGATGGGCACTAAAAACGGACCTGTTCAATACAAACTCTGTCTCAGTCTTGTGTTTGTCTGCAGCAAGAAGAGGGTCCCCCCCCTATAGTTGGTTATCCTACAGATGATACCTTAATACAAATTTTTGAAACAAGGTGTCAGAGACACCACACTACACTTGCTCATAGAGCCAGTGCACGTGTCCTGAGTACAGAAGCAGTGCTAAGAGTTACCTGGGGAGCAGGGCAGCAGAGGTGACAAAGCATGCTTCAACTAATAGTGTCAGAGAAGCCAGAGAACTCAGATTATGGCAAAGCAGAAGTCATGCACGGTACAGACCAGCGAGGTACAGGAGGGATAAACAGACGGGAGGTCAGACAAAGCCAAAGGTCAAACACAAGATATCAGTACAGTACCAGGGAGGAGACAGAGCGGATAATCAGGGCCAAGCAGAGATCAAAACCAAACAGACATAGGAGGTACCAGGCAGAATCCAAAGCGATATCCAGGGAACAGACCGAGTCATTCACAGAGAATCAAGCAACCAGAACACAGCACTAACACACTCAGGGGTCACCACACAATGCCAAGGGCAAGAGTATAACTGACAGAGATGGGAGCGTCCTGAGGCTATAAGAAGCCTCCCCCAGAACCAGGGAGAGGCCACAATCATAGCCCCAGGTGTGCAGGTAAGCCTGCATCGGGATCACAACCTTTAACCCCAGAAATGCCAGTCATCAGCACTGGTTCCAAACATTAACCCCACGTGTGCGAGTCAAACCCGCACTGAGATCATGACACAAGGTACTGTATCAGCACATACCAGGTGTGTCCAGTCTAGGGTTAAATTTCCGTCTATATTTCCATAGTCAGACACAGACACTCACAGGCTCACTATGTATTACACCAGAATTAAAGTAGAAAAAGGGAAAGGTATTCATAGCGTACACCAGTATACAGTGTTGTGGTACTTTTAAATCTTTGTATATATTTCAATCTCAGTAAGCCAGTCCAGAATCTCCGCTACTGGAAACTACATGGATACAAGTATAGACGCAAAGTCGAGTGTTAGCAGAAATTTTGGAATTACTCATCGCGGGAAAACCTCTCGGTAGATGTTGCAGAGGCGATGCAGACCCTCAATTACTGTATCTGTGGAGAAAGCGATAAAGGTTCTTTGTGAAGAAAGGATTGCTTTATCGCAGTAGCGTGGATGACATCACCGTCACTCGTCTCCATCAAATTCTGATCACAGGGAAAGATGTACCCATGGTCCCCACTGCCTATCATGATGTGTCTGGTCATTTTGGAGTGCAAAAGACAGAAGCCACAGGCCGTAGGCGATTCTATTGGATTGGCATCAGAGGAGAGGTTGAAAAATGGTGGCAGGAATGTCACAGGTCAGTGACTATCACAACTGTGAAAGGTGATCATAAACCACCACTGCATCCGCTTGTAAGTTGACGTCCATTTCAAATGGAAGCCATTGATCATCTGAAGGTAGAGGCCAGCAGGACAGGCCATAGCTACATCTTAACCATCATTGATCAATATACCAAATTTCCAGTGGTTGTCCTTGTGAAGGATTTAACTGCCCAGACTACACAGCGGTGGAGCAGGGAGAGGTAAGTATTGCAACTTGCAAGTGCTGTGGCCATGACCAAGCGGGGGGGCACAATCGTGGTCGACGGTACTGGCACAGGGCCCCTCATAGTACGCTGGTGTGTCTGACGGCGAGTGGGCCCTCCCACCGTCTGATACACTGTATTGTACTATGAGGGGCCCTGTGCCATTGCCATCGGCCATCAGTGGGCCCCTCCACCTGTTCAGAGCAACGGCACTTGCCCGTGTGCGCCAGGTCTTGACCCCAGCTGTTGGGGGAGGGGTGGGCAGCCCAGATAGGGAGGTTTAAAAATTGGCATATGTTGATGTGTTGGCTGGACATTCAGCTGCTGCAAAGGGCGTAATTGGGCAAATCGGAGGAACAGGAGGAAAAAACCGAGGCACTTTTCTGGTAACCTGTGTGTCATCAGGGGAAGGTGGGACAAAATCCTTTGAAACCCATGCATGGTTCATTTTAATGAAGGTTAGATCCTCAACATTTTGGGTCGACAGAAGGGTCCTTTTTACTTGCAGGATTGATCCAGCAGCACTGAAGACCCTTTCAGATATCACACTAGCAGCAGGGCAAGCGAGCTCCTGTAAGGCATATTGTGCCAATTCAGGCCAGGCATCCAGTTTAGAGGCCCAATAGTCAAAGGGGAATGACCTGTGAGGGAGAACATCGATATGGGAGGAAAAGTAGTTTGTAAATATAGTTGCCAACTGCTGCCTCCTGTCACTTTTAATCGATGCAGTATTAGCAGTCACGTGAGCGGTACCTGAAAAATCATTCCACAACAAGGTCATTAAACCTCTGTCTCCAACGCCACTTCTGCTGTGTGCACCACGAACACCTCTTCCATTGTGCCCACTACGGCTCGTGGGAGAACCAGCAATGCCGCTGTGTGCTGGGAAAGCCTCAAACAAACGGTTTACCAGAGTTGCTTCTTTGTTTGCCAATATTATCTCTAGGTTCTCCTGTGGCATGATGTTGTGTAATTTGCCTTTGTAGCGTGGATCAAGGATGCTGGCCAGCCAGTAGTCATCATCCCTCATCATTTTGGCAATGTGGAGGTCCCTTTTTAGGATCCGCAAGGCATAATCGCACATGTGGTCCAATGTTCCAGGTGTCAATGATGCACTGCCTGTGGTGGGTGGAGGAGCAGTTTCTGGCAAATCCACATCCCTACAGTCATGCACAAACACTGTACCTGACCTTGGAATGCCAATATTTTCTCTTGCCCCGTGAGAAACATCCTCCTGCCGAAAATAATCATCCCCCTCATCCTCATCCTCCTCCTCTTCCTCTTCTTCCTCCACCTCCTCCAGGATAGTTCCCTGCCAAGACAATGGCTGACTGTCATCAAGGCTTCCCTCCTCCTCCTCTGCTGCAGACGCCTGATCCTTAATATCCTTAATGTGCGTCAAACTTTGCATGAGCAGACGCATAAGTGGGACGCTCATGCTTATGATGGTGTCGTCTGTGCTTACCAGCCGTGTGCATTCCTCAAAACACTGAAGGACTTTACAGAGGCTTTTCAGCTTTGACCACTGCACACCCGACAATTCCATGTCTTCCCTCAAACTGCCTGCCCGTGTATCCTCCCACAAATGCATTACAGCCTGCCTCTGTTCGCACAGCCTCTCAACCATGTGCATTGTGGTGTTCCACCTTGTTGCAACGTCTATGATTAGGCGGTGCTTGGGGAGGTGGAGCAATCGCTGGAGCTTGTGCATACGACTGGAGTGTACGGCCGAGCGACAGATGTGCGAGCACAGTCTTCGCACCTTATGGAGCAGGGATGTTAACTCTGGATAATTATTAAGGAAGCACTGCACCACCAGGTTCAAAGTGTGAGCCAGGCAAGGTATGTGTGTGAGTTTTGCACGGGCTATGGCTGCCACAAAATTATGGCTGTTATCACTGACTACCTTGCCTGCCTCAGGATGTAGACTGCCCAGCCATGACTCTGTTTGTCGCTGCAAGTAGTCGGCCAGTACCTCCGTGGTGTGTCTGTTGTCACCCAAAGACATCATCTTTAACACAGCCTGCTGACGCTTACCACTAGCTGTTCGATAGTGGGATACCTCGTGTGCAACACTGCCAGCTGCAGATGTAGTGCTCGTGCGACTGCGCTCTGTGGACAAGCTTTCGCTGATAGACGAGGAGGAGGAGCGAAAGCCTACAGCCAACTGTTTCCTATACCGTGGGCTAGGCAGCACTGTTCCACCGCCGCTGTCCCCAGTGGAGCCTGCATCCACCACATAAACCCAGTGCGCAGTGATGGACACGTAACGGCCCTGGCCATGCCTACTGGTCCATTCATCTGTTGTGAGGTGCACCTTTCCACTCACTGACTGTTTTAGTGCATGGACAATGCGGTCTTTCACATGCCGGTGGAGGGCAGGGATGGCTTTTCGAGAAAAGAAGTGCCGACTGGGTAGGTCATAGCGTGGGACAGCGTAGGCCATGAGGTCGCGGAAAGCTTCGCTTTCAACCAAACGGTAGGGCACCATCTCTGAGATTAGTTTGGCAATGTAGGCGTTCAAACACAGTGTACGCAGATGAGAGGATGAGTACTTTCTTGTCCTACTCAGAGTGTCTGGTAGGGTGAGCTGGACTGGAGAGCTGCATATGGGGGAAATAGCGGTGGACCGGATGGAGTGAGAGGGGGTTGGTGATGGTATTGGTGGTGATGGCCTAGATTCAGTGTTGTGTTGCAAAACCATTGTGATTCCCTGAGTGCTTTGGCCTTGCGACGACACCTCCACATTTAGTGCTGGTGGTGTGCTTAATGGTGGCGGTGGTCTTACAGTGGGGGTAGCGATGGAGCGTTGTTGGCTACCTTCAGTCGGAGCAGGTGCACATGTGCTACCTGAGGTTTTGTAGTCCGTCCACGCTTGCAAGTGCATGTTGATTAAATGTCTAAGCATGCAAATGGTATTCAAATTTCTGAGTTGTTTACCTCGGCTAAAGGTCCTTCCACACTTCTTACAGGTAACCTTTGCCTCATCAGTAGGATTTTGGACAAAGAAGTGCCACACTGCACTCTTCCTACTATGGTAAACATTTTCTGGCCTTGCACGCTGTGCTAAGTTGACCGTCTGGTCAAGCTGTCCTGCAACTCTTTTAGTTTTTGTTCCAAGTTTTAGGACAGCTACGGGCCTGCTAGATAACCACTCCTGCGATGTCAATGCCTGCTGCGGATCCTTCTCCTTATCTGAACTATTACCAGTGCCACCCTCCTCCCCCAATGGATGCCAATCCGGGTCCAGAACTGGGTCATCCATCACCTCCTCTTCAAAGTCATCTGCAACTTCCTCTTTACCTTCCTCTGTGTCACCGTGTAAGGTGGCATAGCATGTGGGAAGGGGCATCTGGGTTTCATCAGGGTCAGATACTGGCTCAATAGACTGCGAGGGCAATGTAGTGCTGTGGGTCAATGTACCAGCAGAATCATCTAGCAGTGGCTGTGCATCAGTGCACTCCATGTAAGATTCATCTTGGACTGGGGAATTCAGGATTTGACTGGATAATCCAGGCATGGTATGTGAAAAGAGCTCCATGGAGTAATCTGTAGTGTGGCCTGCATCCTTTTCTTTTGGTAGGGGTGAAGGACACAAGGAAAGGTGTGGTTCCTGACAATGAGCCTCCAATGACGACTCAGTGCTTTTATTTTTTGAAAGTTCAGAAGAGGAGGCGATAGAGCTGGAGGCTGTGTCAGCAATGTAAGCCAAAACTTGTTCCTGAAGCTCCGGCTTTAAAAGCGGTTTACCTACTCCCAGAAAAGGGAGCCTTCGCGGCCTTGTGGAGCCAGAATCATCTAGCAGTGGCTGTGCATCAGTGCACTCCATGTAAGATTCATCTTGGACTGGGGAATTCAGGATTTGACTGGAAAACCCAGGCATGGTATGTGAAAAGAGCTCCATAGAGTAATCTGGAGTGTGGGCTGCCGCATCCTTGACTTTTGGTGGGGGTGAAGGACACAAGGAAAGGGCTTTTTTATGACCAGAACACTGCACTGACGACTCCGTGATTGCAGGTTTCGACCGTTCAGAAGAGGAGGCAATAGAGCTGGTGGCTGTTTCGGCAATGTACGCCAAAACCTGTTCCTGATGCTCCGGCTTTAAAAGCGGGTTTCCTACTCCAAGAAAAGGCAACCTTACAAGCCTTCTTGGGCCAGAGGATGACGCAGGCTCAACACCTCCTGCCTTAGCTGCTATTGTGCTTTTGCCAGAACCAGCCGATGCACCACCACCATCAGTACCAGCTGCTCCCCCCTGCCCACGTCCGCGGCCTCTTCTACCATACTTCCTCATGTTTGGGAAAATGTACCAAAAATACCAGCAGAGAGATGGTACTGTATGAGGAGCGTCCAGCTGTGTAAGGTATATTAAACAAATTAAATCATTGTATATATTATGTTAGTCACAGACGCTCTCACAGTATGTATTGGACCGTAATCCAACAAGCAGATATACGGAACTGTATCAGAAGTGTACAGCTGTATATGATTTTTGTGCAACTAACAATCTCCGTGTAGGTATTTACGGAGTGTCATACACACATGCTGACTAGGTATAAAAGTGACTGTAATGCGTATGACAGATATACAATACTGTTGGAGAATCTGACAGCTCTATACGATATGTGTATGTAAAATTGTCAAGCTCCGTGTATTTGTATACGGACTGACACACGCTGTCTCTGTCTAGTTTTGACCGTGATCAAACAGCAGATATACAAAACTGTTTGAAAAACGGACATGACTCTAAGGTGTAGGTCTGGAAAAACGGAAAAACTCCTCAGCTTTTTTTTTACAGAGTCACACACAGGTAGCTTCTATTTGTCCGTGATACCAGCCGGTACACGGTAGTGTGTGAGGAGCGCACACCGCTGTACCGTGTGTGTATGAAAATTGTCAAGCTCCGTGTATTTGTATACGGACTGACACACGCTGTCTCTGTGTAGTTTTGACCGTGATCAAACAGCAGATATACGAAACTGTTTGAAAAACGGACACGACTCTAAGGTGTAGTTCTGGAAAAACGGAAAAACTCCTCAGCTTTTTTTTACAGAGTCACACACAGGTAGCTTCTATTTGCCCGTGATACCAGCCGGTACACGGTAGTGTGTGAGGAGCGTACAACGCTGTACGGTGTGTGAAAAAATGAACGCTCAGTAACTCACCAGGACAAAATAATAAAATTTGGAGTGCTTTGAAAAAAGCAGTTTGAACAGCAGTGTGCACACAGCAATGCAGCTAGCAGGTAGCCTTAAAAGGCAGCCTAATCACCACCAGCGCTGCTACACGCAACAAAAATCCTCCCTTTTCACTGCACACTAACTGTACAGTGAAAAGCGCTATCAGCAGAAGCAGTTTTTTTTCTTCGCTCTCCCTGTTCAGAATCAGCAGCAGCACCTCTCCCTATTGTAAGATCGGCAGAAGTAAGATGGTGGTCGGCTTTCACAGCCTTTTATATCCACTGTGACGCCACACAAAGCCAGCCAATCACTTCAATGCCCTTCTCTAAGATGGTGCTGGCCGCTGCGCATGTCATCGCGTTTTCCACAGTGTGCATCCTCCATCATTGGGTGAGAAAAGGCGCTGAAAGCATCATTTGAAACACGACTTTGGCGCGCTGATCAGCGACCTCATGGCCGACCTAACGCTAGGGTCGGGTTTTGATTTTTGAATCTGACCGACCTGTTTCGCTCAACTCTATCTATATCTATATATCTGTTATCTATCTGTCTATTATCTATTTATTATTTATCTATCTATTATCTATCTTTCTATTTACAATATATCTATCTATTTATCTATCTGTCTATTATATCTATCATCTATCTATCCATCTATCTATTATCTATCTATATATCTATTATCTATCCATTATTTATATTTCTATTTTCTATTTATACTGTACATATTATCAATTAGTGATGAGTGATCATACTCGGTAATGCTCGGTAGTCGCCCGAGCGTCGCTGTACTCACAATGCTCAGTGAGCGCCGAGCATTTCCGGGTTTGCTCGGCGGGAGCTCGGGTCCCCACCCTGCATGTTTGGCGCTCTTTTGAGCGCCAATCAACATGCAGAGATTGTGTGCCACGCACTGTAATGTTGCAGCCATGTTGGTTTTGGCATTATAGTGATTGGCTGGCCGCAGAGCGACAACAGGTCTATATCAGACTTGGCGCCGCCCTGCTCGTCACATTCAGCTCTGGAATCAGCTATTGTAGGGAGAGTTGCTGCCGAGAAAGGATCAGATTTGGGGGTATCAAAGATAGTGTGGATATAACGTAAATGAATGCACAAATCCAGCTAAATCAACAGTCCTTCTAAGGACTAATTACGGGGTATATACTGTAGATTGCAGTGCTAGGTAGGCATGGAGTGTATGTGGGTATATAGATATCAGTAGCAAGCAGGCATTGTATGTGGCATACTTCATTGCATACATCAAGGGAGTCCATTCCATTACTATCTGATGCTACCTATTACATATATTGACCGTATATATAGCCCCAGGTATCAGTGGGCATCTTAATCCTGATTATTTTATTCCAATGCAATCCAGTGCCCCCTTTTTTCTCCATTTGCTCATTGACACTGCAGAATACAGCCAAATCCTTTTCAAAGTACAGCGTGAAAATCCAACTATTTTAAACGGGTTTGCCTGTCCCAGTGATCACATCTGATTGCACATAAAATTCTGCCATTTTTGTGGTACTGTAAAAAATGTTTGGGAGTGTCTTATACAATTTCTTATAAAGTCCGTGGAGCCTCATTTAAGAGTGTCAAACACGGGACTAGCCAGATCTTCCTCCAGGGAAGGACCCAGCCAAGGGGTGGCTCCTTTCGGAAACCACCATTACCACCATATTAAGTGGCCCTTTAAGTCAATATCTAGCTCTTTACGCGTTTACAGATATGACAAGGGAAATACCAAGGCCAGGTATCCATCCACAGACAGCTGTTTCAGGGTGTTGCCCCTCATCAGTGTGGAGTAGGATTCTGGCTAGGTGGGAGCAATGCCTAGTAGACCAACATCACAAAACAATCACTGACCTCAGGGAGACCAGTCAAAGAAAACACTGCGGCAGCCGGCTGCCGCAGTGTTTTCTTTGACTGGTCTCCCTGAGGTCAGTGATTGTTTCGTGATGTTATACAATTTCTTGACACCATTTTGCTACCAAAAAATACTGAGCTGCCAAAAAAATATTTAGCTACAGGGCAGATATTTTACATTGGGTTTTGTCCGCCACATGGATGGCATATCATTGCGCTCAAAATTGTGCCATTTCAGGCCTGTTTAGAATTGTTTTTATTGTGTCTTAGCCTACTTATTGACATAATTTTTCTGGACACACAAAAAAAAAAATACAGGCCAGATATTTGAAAATGGTCTATCTCCGTTAGACGAGACGTCTCATCTATCTGTGGGCTAAAGTTTGTGGCATTTCAGGCCTTCATTTAACTGTTTTTGCTGTGTCATAGCCTAGTTAGTGACACTATTTTGCTGTAAAAAAGGCCAGATATTTGAAAGTAGGCTATCTCCGTCAGACGCCTCATCTATCTAAAAATTGGCATTTGAGGCCTCCAATCAACTGTTTTTGCTGTGTGTCACTCCATTTATTAACACTATTTTGCTGTAAAACAAAATACAGGCCACATATTTTACAGTGTAGTATCTTCGTCACACACCTGATCTATCTGTGGGCTACAAATTGTGACATTTGAGGCCTCCGTTCAACTGTTTTTGCTGAGTGTTAGGCTAGTTTCACACTTGCTTTTTTTTGCAGCGCGTTTTTCCCGCAAAAAAACGCATTGAAAAAACGCATACATAAGCATACAACTGCTGCGTTTTTTTCAAGCATTTTTATGAGCATGCATGAAAAAAACGCAGCGTTTTTATGCGTTTGTATGCGTTTTTAGCGCGTTTTTACCGCGTTTGCGTTTTTTTCCAACATTTTTAGGTGGCCCCTCACACTACCCAAACCATGACTTTACTAACCCTAACCCTGACCCTAACCCTAACCCTAACCCTGACCCTAACCCTAACCCTAACCCTGACCCTAACCCTTAACCAAATCATACTTAACCCTAACCCAAACCCTAAACCCTAACTAACCCTAACCCTAACCCTAACCCTGACCCTAACCCTAACCCTGACCCTAACCCTAACCCTAACCCTAACCCTAACCCTAACCCTGACCCTAACCCTAACCCTAACCCTAACCCTAACCCTGACCCTAACCCTTAACAAAACCATACTTAACCCTAACCCTGACCCTGACCCTAACCCTAACCCTAACCCTAACCCTAACCCTGACCCTAACCCTAACCCTAACCCTAACCCTGACCCTAACCCTTAACAAAACCATACTTAACCCTAATCCTGACCCTAACCCTGACCCTAATCCTTAACAAAACCATACTTAACCCTAACCCTGACCCTAACCCTAACCCTGACCCTAACCCTAACCCTAACCCTAACCCTGACCCTAACCCTTAACAAAACCATACTTAACCCTAATCCTGACCCTAACCCTGACCCTAATCCTTAACAAAACCATACTTAACCCTAACCCTGACCCTAACCCTGACCCTAACCCTAACCCTAACCCTAACCCTGACCCTAACCCTTAACAAAACCATACTTAACCCTAATCCTGACCCTAACCCTGACCCTAACCCTTAACCAAACCATACTAAACCCTAACCCTGACCCAAAACCCAACCCTAACCCTGACCCTGACCCTAACCCTAACCCTAAACCCCCTTAACTAACCCTAACTCTAACTCAAACCCCTAAATTCCATGGTTAAAAAAAAAAAACGCATATGCAAAAAAACGCTTACATGAGCATGCCAGTGCGCACATATGCGCATCCATAGGCTATAATGGCCCTTTTTAGCGCAAAACGTGCGCATATGTGCGCATGCGCTTTTTTGCAGGGCCAAAAAATGCAACATGATGCGTCTGGAAAATCCAATCGCACACCCCAAAAAAACGCAGCGCATGAAAATCGCATACATGCGCTTACAAACGCGCAAGTATGCGCACCCATGTTAAAGATAGGGGAAAAAACGCATGCGCAGGTTAGCGTTTTTTTCCAGCGCTAAAAAACGCAAATGTGAAACCAGCCTTACCCTAGTGTTTGACACTATTTTCCTGTAAAAAAATAAAAACACAGGCTACACATTTTACAGTGTAGTATGATCGTCACATGCCTCATCTATCTGTGGGCTACAAATTGTGGTATTTGAGACTCCATTCAACTGTTTTTGCTGTGTGTTACTCTAGTTCTTGACACTATTTTCCCTGACTTCCGGGTGTGCTGCTGCTGACTCCACCCCTTCATCCGGACGTGTCGGATGGGGGTGTAGACTAGCGGCACGTGACTCTGACCTGCGGTGACATCATACCCGGCTCATCGGTGAAGCGCCATGCATAACCGCTGCCATCACTGATTTATGGGAGTATAAAGGTACCTACAACATACCTAGTCACACAGGATATTTCAGTTTTTCTTTTTTAAGAAAGTTGCAAAAATGTCTACATTTCTGTTTTTTTTTCAGTCAAAAGTGTACATTAATGAGAAAAAAATGAACTTTTTTGTATTTACCAAATGGTTGCAATGAAACAAAGATTGAAAAATTTAAAGGGGTCTGAATACTTTCCGTACCCACTCTATCTATCTACAGTATCTATCTATCTAAAAAAATAAGAAACAACAGCACAGGAAAAAGTAGGGTGCAAAGCCTCCCAGGCACATACCAGTCCTTATGAATAGAAAATCAAAAAAGACAGAGGCAGCACACCAAATGAAATTTTAGAAAAAAGTGATTTTTAATAACCCATGTGGTGACGTTTCGGTCTCACGTGCAGGCTTGAGAAAGGTCTGCACTTGAGACCGAAATGTCGCCACATGGGTTATTAAAAATAACTTTTTTCTAAAATTTCATATGGTGTGCTGCCTCCATCTTTTTTGATTATCTATCTATCTATCTATCTATCTATCTATCTATCTATCTATCTCTCCGGCACTCGCTCCAGTCTGGATAGAAATAAGTATGTCTCTATTCACTGTCAGCAAATTGTGTTATGTGTCTGTTGTCTTCTTTTTCTAGCCTGTTGCTTGAGGTGTGTTATATATCACCATCCAGTTTCCCAAACATTTTTCAATGAAAAACTCGGGAAAGAAGAAACCTGTTCATCGGAACATGATGTCTGTTTATTGGTATTTTATGTCTTACAAAAGAGAAGTAAGTACGCTTCCTTAGTTATAAGGGTGTGTGCACACGCTGCGATTCTGCTGCGGTTCCACAGCAGTTTTGCTGCGGTGTACAGTACCATTATTCCCTATGGGAATAAAAAAACGCTGTGCAGACGGTGCAGATTTTTCGTGCGGTTTTCCTGCGGTTTTGAATCCGCAGAAAGAACTGACATGTCAATTCTTTCTGCGGATTCCGCTGCGGTTTGCCATCTCCTCCATTGTGGAGATGAAAAACCGCAGGGCAGAACTGCAGGCCAATCCGCAGGTAAAACCGCAGGTCTTTTGACCTGCAGATTTACCTGCGAATTTTACAAAATCTGCGCCGCCAAATCCACACCCCATTCCGCAGCGTGTGCACGTAGCCTAAGACTAAAAAATTCCAGCCTCACCCAGGTTCTAAAAACTTTTTGCAGTTTGAAAATCCAAAAGGGGTTGCTTCCTCTGAGGATATTTTTTTTTACTCTAGTGCATAAGATGAAAACATGTATTTTGCCATTCATTTTACTTTAACAGGCTCTTTAGCAAAATCCCCTGCCTGATCAGCCCTGTATAACGTTATTCAGTGAAAGCAAGGTATAAAAAACAGTATTTACACTGTCTCCACTTGCTATACTAATGAAGACTTTAAGCAGTCGATGGGCGTTCCTTATCAACTAGAGATGAGCGAATAGGTTCGGAAAACAATCTCCAAACATAAATTTGGCACGAATATGGTACATTTGGATTCGTGATCGGTAACACGAGCATTTTTCATGAAATTGGAAAAAGTTTATAACATTCCATAAAAGAATGAAAGTTGGCAATTCAGGAGGCATGTCTGTATGCTGTGCTGATGGAACGTGGGTGAGAGGAGCTCCGGCCAGGCCTGGCTTTATAGCAGCTCATACTTTCCTCTACCGGCTCTATTTCAAGCTGCACCGATGGGTCCCAGGAAGCTGAACAACCCAGCTCAGCTGCGAGCGGTGTCGGCTGCTCTGGTGACCGCATTGAATGCCTTCTTCCTACGTAAGCAGACAGGCACAAGAGAGCAAGCGCCAACTTGCTGCGCGGTCGAGGAGGCTGCAGTTATGGAGGTAGAGGTACCGCGGCGTGACCAGACAGAGGTCTCCGAAGTCCCTCTGATGAGCATTTACCTGACCTTGGGAGAGAGGTTGGTCATTTATCCTACTTACTACAGCATCAGCGTGCTCCTGCTGAGCATAAGGAGCTGTCTCCTTCAGGGCATTGTGCAGCACAAGATGGCATCCCACCACAGGATGGAGAGGGCAGATACCGCTCCCCCCCTTTCTGCATTGCCAGGCAGATGAGTCTCCACTGTTTCCCATGGATAAGGGGACTTCTCAGAAAAAGAACATTTCAGAAATTAGAGGAGAGGAAATGGTTTCTCTGACAAGTCTCCCCAATATTTCTCACTCTGCTAATATTGTAGAGGTCTCAAGTGATTACACAGGGGAGTCTTCTGAAGGAGAAGAGGGTCAGATGGGTTCTCCATCTTTGTCATCCTGGAAAAGACTTCTTGAACAATTTCCCTCCAGGGACGATTTTAATTCCCTGATTGCTGAGGTTAAGGAAACCTGTAGATCTGAGACTGCCTGTATGAGACAGGACCTGCAGCAGTTAACTAGCTGCATAGACTCACTGGAGGGGGAACATGACACTACCAGAACACATGTGTCTGATCTCCATTGATTAACCTGTTCACAACAGAGGTCTGTCAGAGAATTGCAGGGACAACTGGAAGATCTGGATAGTAGAGGGCATGGCCGCCATCAGGGAATTACTATCCTTACTTGTGTAAGGGGCCCGCTGAATAGCAGCAAAGAGGAGGGGCCCGGACCGGCTGAGACACGCTGCTCCCCTTCTTTTGCTCACCGGGCAGTTTAAAACACACTTTATTACATGGTCTCTCAGGGGGCAGCACAATCCTCCTGCAGCAGAAGCTCTGTGCCGGCCCCAGAGATATAGCACTGTGCCGGCCCCTGAGATATAGCTCTGTGCCGGCCCCTGAAATATAGCACTGTGCCGGCCCCTGAGATATAGCTCTGTGCCGGCCCCTGAGATATAGCACTGTGCCGCCCTTGCGATATAGCTCTGTGCCGGCCCCTGAGATATAGCACTGTGCCGCCCTTGCGATATAGCACTCTGCACTGCAATGCAGGCTGGGCAGGATCAGTCCTGACAGGCTATATCACTCATCCCAGCCTGCAGTCAGCAGCTGAGCCAGGAGCCGGGCAGCCGATCTCTCCCTTCCAGGCTGTAGAGTGTGGAACATAGCGGGGTGGGGCTAAACTGAGGGGGTGGAGCCACAGACAACCCAGTAGAAGGAAAGAAAGAAAAGAGCGGGAGATAGAAAATATGGGAGAAGTGATGACAGAGAGAGACAGAGGCACTAGACAGTAAGTCTAGAGGCAGAAGACAAGAGAGGCATGAGACACAAGAGAGACCCGGTGAAGGGGCTGAATATAAGACACTGGCCTGACTTACCCTTTTTCCTGCACTGTCCTCCCTCTTGTCTGGCTGCAGTATATTGGCAATACATGCCAGCGCTGCTTGTCATGACAAAATTGAATGCATTATTGTGTGTCCCAAGGAGATGCAATAACAGAGTGAGAGGTATTCTGTAAACTAATGAGCAAGAAAACCCTAAACTAATCCTTCAGGAGATCTTTATTGCTGTGCTAGGGGAGCCTCTCTCAACGTCTAAGTGGTCGATGCCATATCCACGGGATTATGTCATCTGCTGTCTCCATGACTATGAGACTAAGGAGAGGATCATGGCAAAGGATAGGTTGCAGAAAGAGATATCTTATTTAGGGACCGTGATCCAACTGTTTCCAGACTTGTCCTGTTTCACAATGCAGAAGAAAAGGCTCCTCAGACCTTTGTTGTCCATTTTGAAGGACATCTACATCCCATACAGATGGGGTTTCCCCTTTGCCCTTACTGTTAGGTTTTGGGCCCACCCTGCAGAAGATTTTTTCTGGGGCTATTTTGCCATTTTACCTCTCCTGGTGGGTTCCATTTAGTCCACAGGAGTAGCCCTGGACCAGGAGTATTTTCCTGGGAAATATGTTGGTTGTCATGGTCCAAATTGTTATTTGTGTTTTTGTATGTTCTTGTCTGTCTCCCCCTTGCCCTTGTGTTTCTACCCTTTTTATTTGCACAGGCACACCCGTTTCGAGGTAGGAGTCATGACTGCATAGAGAGTTGGGAAATTCCTCATCTGATGTTGGATCTTGATAAGGGATTTTTTGGGGGGGCCCCCCGGTGTTTGTGAATATTTGTCCCATTTGCCATGGCTTGCATAGTTTTATTGAATGCTAGGGGTCTTAACTCCCCAAGAAAACGTAGGCTCACTTTACAGGAGCTAAAGTTTCAGAGAGCTGATATTGCTTTTTTCCAAGAAAATCACTACATTAAGATTGGTATGTTTATGTTTGCTCTCAGCACCTTTCCTGTGTCTTATGCAGCTAATAGCAATAAGAGGGGAGTTGTTGCGATATTAGTATCCTCATTTTATCCCCTTCAGGTGAATAGGACAAATATTGATCCTCAGGGCAGACTTATTGTTTTAGAAGCCTCCTCGGGGGGCAGGCTCATTAATTTATGCAATCTGCACGCCCCAAACACTGGGTAGATTCGCTTCTTGAGTAGAGTGTCTTCTCTTCTCCAGAAACTTCCACTAGCGGCTCTAGTGGTGGGTGGGAATCTTAATATGCCTTTTTCAGAGATTTTTGATAGACATTCTCTGGGAAATAAGCCCACATCACATACACATCACATAATGTAACTAGACTGGCAATGGATTTTAGGAAACTAATTAGGGCCAATTCCCTTTTTGATTTATGGAGAATAGAGCATCCTAGGGAAAGAGCATTTTCATTCTCTCCCCCTCATCACACCAACACCAGAATTGATTTCTTTTTTGCTAATATAATAACTCTTAGGATGTTGGAAAAAGTGGAGATGGGTAAAATAACTTGGTCTGATCATGCTCCAGTGGTGATGGATCTTAAATCTGTTCAACCTCCTTCCCGGGCCTGTCAAAGCGCCTAAATGAGTTCTTAATTTAAGACCCCAATATTAGAAAGATTGTATTTGACCATCTTACTGAATTAATTCATCTTAATGAAGGTTCAGTCTCTTCTCCCTCGGTTCTTTGGGAGCCTCACAAGGCAGTCATGAGGGGGTATTGTATAAAAGAGTAGAGAAGGGCGAACCAGAACAGTAAAGTTTGGTGTCCGTACT
Source organism: Dendrobates tinctorius (assembly GCF_039654945.1). Lineage (NCBI taxonomy): Eukaryota > Metazoa > Chordata > Amphibia > Anura > Dendrobatidae > Dendrobates > Dendrobates tinctorius. The sequence continues at coordinate 48,887,959 of NW_027361696.1, read as the reverse complement.
GAACACCTACTGTTCGGGCATGGACACCAAACACAGACTTCACCAGGAAGTCCGTGTTACTGTTCGGGTTTGGCTGCCCGAACACCGGATGTTTTTTGCGCTGTCATGTGCATGACAGTGCGGCAAACACCGCTTCTGAACGGCGGTGAAATCATCCCCATCGGTCAGAGACCCGCAGTTCCCACACTGTCAATAAACAGCATGAGCGCTCAGCTATGATCGGAGGTATAAAGTTTACCTTCGGTCACTCATGTCAGATGATGCCACTAATTACAGTGAGAGTAGGAGCGGCGGATGGGTGTATTGATTAGCCGCTCCTGCGCTGTATATAAATAATTTTAAAAAAATGGCATGGATTCACCTGTAATTTTGCTAACTAGCATTCAAAACTCACAGCTGGGGGCTGCAACCCTCAGCTGTCAGCTTCAGCCAGGCTCGTTATCAAGAATAGAAGGGTCCCCATGCTGTTTTTTTAATTATTTAACTAAATGATTAGAAAATCGGAGTGGGGTCCCCCCATTTTTTAACAACCAACCTTGCTAAAGCAGACAGTTGGGGGCTGGTATTCTCAGGCTGGCAAGGGGCCATGGATTTTGGCCCCCCCAGCCTAAAAATAGCAGCCCGCAGATGCCTAAAAAAGGCACATCTATTAAATGCACCAATTCTGGCACTTTGCCCAGCTCTTCCCACTTGCCCTGTAGCGGTGGCAAGTGGGGTTCATATTTGTGGGTTGCTGTCACCATTGTATTTTCAGATGACATTAAGCCCTTGGCTTAATAATGGAGATGCGTCAATAAGACACCTATCCATTACTAATCATATAGTTACATGGTAAATAAAGACACAGCCAGAACAAAGTCCTTTATTTGAAATAAGACTAAACTCAGTTTTCCATTTTTATTTAAATGCCTAATTCTAGCAAAACCCTCGTTCTCCTGTAATAAAAGTAAAATAAAAAAACAACAATATACCATACCTGTCCGTCATTCTGTCCCACGCCATAATCCATGTCTGGGGGATAAACAGTTTTCAACCTGGATGGGGCCAAGATGCAACCGTCCAGGCTGAAAACCACTGGTGACTGAACTGCTGTGGGCGCAGCCTCAGAGACCGGTGGTGATGTCATCGAGGTTACGTCCGGTCACTGAGGCTCCATTCCCAGCTAGGCTGAACTGCCGTGACCTTGATGACATCCCTACTAGCACCGTGAGAGTTTTTCTCACCATGATAGCTGGGATCTAGTCTAGAAAGTAAATTGATTGAATTGCCCTCTTTGGGTATTTTAAGGAAAGTTGTGGGTAATAGAAATAGGCTAAAAGATATCTCTATACGTAAAGTTGATAAACTTCTCCTATATACTAAACAAAAATATTATGAAAGGGTTATAAGACTCACTCAATACAGGCCAGGCAATTGAGGGAGAGAATCTCATCCGCTAGTCCCCAGGCTCTTAGAGGAGTCGATGGCACGATTCACTATAACCCAGCTGAAATTTCAAATATTTCCTATGATTATTATGATAAATTATATAACCTAAAGGATCCTCTTCCCTCCAATGCGGAAACTAGGAATATCTTACTACAGAACTTTCTCTCAGGACTAAATTTCGCAGTGCTCCCTCCAGAAGCAATAACATTTCTTAATCAGCCAGTATCTAAAGATGAGATCGTAGACATCCTGAAGGACTTTCCCTTAGGTAAATCTCCTAGCCCAGATGGGCTGACTTATTTGTATTATAAGACCTTCTTAGAGGAGCTTTTCCCCACACATGATAAGGATGTTCAACTCCTTCATGGAGGGTTCACCCATCCTGGACTCGCTCTCATGCTCTTATCTGGTCCTTGTCCCCAAGTCTGGGAGGGATCCCTTGGATTGTACAAACTACAACCCAATAGTTCTGTTAAATTCTGACCTAAAATTTTTACCTGCATGTTAGTGAATAGGCTCAATTCTTGGTTGCCCCCGGCTCATGGACAAGTATCAAGTGGGTTTTGTTCCCTTCTGTCAGGGTGGCGACAATACTAGGTGTGCGATTAACTTAATAGAGGTTTTTAACAGAAATAATGTGCAAACCCTTGTCTTAAAGGGAATCTGTCACCCCATTTTCGACCTATGAGCTGCGGCCACTGCCATCAGGGGCTTATCTTCAGCATTCTGTAATGCTGTAGATAAGCCCCCGATGTAACCTGAAAGATAAGAAAAACAAGTTAGATTATACTCAACGGGGGGTGTGGTCGGGTGCGGAGGGTGTTGTGGTCCGATCCAGCGCCTCTCATCTTCTAGAGGGGACGTCCTCCTTCTTACTTCTGCCACTACTCCTGCGCAGGCGTACTTACTCTGCCCTGTTGAGGGCAGAGTAAAGTCCTGCAGTGCGCAGGTGCTGGGAAAGGTCAGAGAGGTCAGAAGGTGGCAACTACTTCCAACTCGAGGTATAGAGAGACAAAGGGATTCTCTAAAGACTAGAAGTACGCAATCTGAAGCTAAAACGGTTAAAAGTATTGACTCATCTGTTAAGTCAGTGCTGAGTAGCATAAGTAGCATAGGCAGTGACAAAGGGTCAAACTCAGACCAGACAGTAGGCTCGACTGTAAGAGAGTCTTGCGGCCGCACAAACCAGTGGATGCGGTCAGGGAGAGAATGGTCTGGAAAAGGGGCAACTCTACCAGAGGAGGTGACTGAGTCAGATTATACATTGTTCCAAAAACGTTCAGTGACAGGGCCCAATTTTGACAGATAGGTGTACTAACAAAGGCGACTGAGATGGGGTCTCTAGTCGGATAATGGAAGGTGCCAAGCCCCAAGGCTTTAGGCAGAGTCAATGGGAGGTATGTGTCGCAGAGTTGGCTGCTCCCTGCAATGCAACCCGGAGAATTTTGCTTTAGTGCGCGTGAGCACTAAGATGATGTTTGATGCACCTGGGTCTGGGTTGTGGGTAGCTATGAGAGATGGGTGGGTCTGGCTGCCCATGTACCTCGCATGTGGGTGTGGTTACAGCCTATATCAAGGTGGCTGTTGTTTGGCACATGATCTGTGTCTTGGGAGGTAGAAGGCCTCTTGTGTGTGTGGCTCCAGACCAAACCTGCATGCTGGACATTGCCTAGCCTGTGTTCCCACAGGCCTGAGGGAGCAGAGAGCCCGGCTAAGGACAGTTTTGTGTTGTTTTGCCTGCTCTGAAGGCCGTTACCGTTTGTTGTTACTGCTGGGTTTATGGAGCAAATAAACCCGCACAGACTTATTTTTAAAGAAACATTCCTCCTGTTTTCCTCTAACGCACCTGAATGAGTACAAATCCCTATAATATATATACAGTGGGGGAAAAAGTATTTAGTCAGCCACCAACTGTGCAAGTTCTCCCACTTAAAAAGATTAGATAGGCCTGTAATTGACATCATAGGTAGACCACAACTATGAGAGTCAAAATGAGAAGACAAATCCAGAAAATCATCTTGTCTGATTTTGGCAAGATTTATTTTTATTTTAGTTTTATTACAGGAGAACGAGGACTTCGGTGGAATAGGCGTTAGGTGAGTATAACTGCGTTTGTTATTTTAAAATAAAATGGAAAACTGTTTTGTTTTATTTCTAATAAAAGACTTTATTCTGGCTGTGTCTTTTTTTACCATCTAACCATAGAAATAGTAATGGATAGGTGTCTCAGAGATGCCTCACCATTACTAAGCCATGGGCTTGATGTCTCCTGACAATACAAAGGTGACATCAACCCCACAAATATGGACCCGACTTGCTGCCGCTACAGGGCAAGTGGGAAGAGCCGGGCAAAGCGACAGAATTGGCACACCTAATCGATGTGCCTTTTCTGGGCAGCTGCGGTCTGCTATTTTTACGCTGGGGGGGCAATATCCATGGCCCCTTACCAATCTGAGAATACCAGTCCCCAGCTGTCTGCTTTAGTAATTCTGGTTCTCAAAAATGGGGGGACCCCATGACCTTTTTTTTCAAATTATTTGTTTAAATAATTAAAAAAAGAGTGTGTGGACCCCTCTGTTCTTGATAACCAACCTTGCTGAAGCAGACAGCTGAGGGTTGCCTGGCTGGTTATCAAAAATACAGGGGAACCCACGCAGGTTATTTTTTAAATTTAATTACAGTGCAGATGCGGCTGATGAATACTCCATCTACCGCTCCTGCTCTCACTGTTATTAGTGGCAGCAGGTGTCGGGTGATGGGAGCTATAGTCCCATCAGCTGACACAAGTGACCGGAGGTAAACTTTATACCTCTGATCACAGCTGGCAGTGTTGGAACCGCGGCTCTCTGACTTGCGGGGATGGTTTCACCGCCGATCGGAAGTGCTACGCAGGTGTTTCCCACGCTGTCTAACAGCGTGGGAAACGCCGGCTTTTTTGCTGTGTATGTCTGGCTATATTTGGCTATTTAATTGACGATTAAATCGGTGAACATTGCAAATTCGGCCATCGTAAGCTGAACTGAACATTGAAATATTCTTTCATCTCTAATCACAACCCTGCCATGCCGCTCATTCCGGCAGTATCTCTGAAGCCGGGTGTATACTTCTGCACTGTACATGACCGGATGCTACTTTCTAAACTTCCAGACATGGACAGTGCGCGCCTCTGAAGCCAGTAAGCGTATCCCCGGCTTCAGAAATGAGCGGTGCACATCGCAGGGTTGTGATAACTAATACCCATCTACTACTTAAAGTCTCCATTAGCATAGCAAGCGGGGACAGTATAAAAGCTTTTTTCATACCTCGCTTTCACTGTATAATGTTATACAGGGCTGGTCAGGCAGGGATTTGGTCTTACATAGGTGAATGCTGCTGGGTTGGAGGGCATGGTGGACATGACAGGTCCCCTTTAGACCAGCCTGCTATCCAGTCTTATAAATGCATCTGGCTATAGGGGTGAAAGTCTGAGGTATCTGGTGGATGCAAACAAGTACCACATAATCCTTCTTGTCACAAAGGGTAGTAAAATGGTGGATATCCTCTGAACACCAGTCTGTGAGGTAACAAGTTTCTTCTTCCCAGTGTGCACCACTACAGAACAAGGGCTAACAAAAGCAGAGGGACAAAATACTAGTGCTAATAAATAAATTCAGCCACTAGATGGAGCTTGTGTACTGTAAACAAACTCAACAATGAAACTTAATACCGAAGACATGTCTTCTGCATATGCATTTCTGCCTCATTTCTGCTAGTTAACGAAGGAGAAAACCTAAAAAATAGCTGATTTCCCTGAGGACTCTGGAAATTTGCCCAGCCATTCAGGAGAAAGAAATGCAAGGAATATAACTATAACCAAAATAAAACTTCAGCTTTATTTAAACTTCTAAAAAAAAATACACAGTTGGTATTAGTACAGAGACAGCATAAAATTATAAAACAGGATGGGGTAACACCTGAATAAAATCGTAGACCCTGCAATTTCAGTTTCTACCACAAGATGGCATTGTATGACCCCAAGTTGTTATGCAATGCCATCTTGTGGTAGACATTGAAATTGCAGGGTGTATGTTTTTATCCAGGCGTTTCCCATGCAGAAAGAAATATCTGGCAGTTTGCTCAATCAGAAAATTTTAAGGACATCTGGGGTCAACTATATGAGGCTTCCACTGCAAAACTGTTTTCACATTATTGTCATATGCTTGGTTCCATCAGGTGAAAATAAAGAGAACGGATTTCGGTTTCACCGCACCTGCGGTAATTCTTTTCAATGCAACATGAATGGAAGTATGACATCTGTCAGCCATTACTTAAAATACAGCATCACCTGCTGTAGCACGGACTCCTGCCTGCCGCTGCTGCCTGTATGTAGGTATCTAGGAATGATTGAGAGCCATAGTTTGTGCAATAAATGCATAAAATGCACAAAGGATAAAGAAATAGTTCTATAAAAAAATATTTGTAATATAAAAGATCAACTTTTAATTTTGCTTTCCCATTTTTGCCCCTTTGTCTTAAAATATATATATGTTGTAAACTTTCGGGAGCCCATTTCATCATTTGCGGGGGGTTTTAAGTCACTTTTTTTAACTTGTGGTTTTCACTGATTTTTTTTTGCTCCAAATTCATCATCATGGCACACACGATTCTTAAATTATGGATAACACCCCAGAATTGTCGTTTTTTCTGTCTTTAACTTTCTTAGCAGGTAAAGTGACAAGTTACTACAGGTGGGTGAGAGGGACTGTAGTGGAGTTGACCCAAATTTTGCATTTTTTTTTTTTTTAAATTCAATTCATGAATCTATCTAAAACTGGAAAACCTAACTAGACTACGAAAAAACAAGTTGATAAAGGAAACTAATTGTTTTATGAATCTGTTACAAATCAAAAAGTCACTAATTGAGAGAGGTTGACCCCCCCAAAAAATGGCAGAATAATAATAATCTTTATTTATATAGCGCCAACATATTCCGCAGTGCTTTACAGTTTAACAGTTTCAAAACACAAGTCATAAGTAACAGCGTTAACAATACAATAATTAAAGCAAAATAAGACGAAATAAGACGACCCTGCTCGTGAGAGCTTACAATCTACAATGAGGTGAGGGAGATACAAAGTACAGGTGTGTATATACAATGAAGGTCCAGCCATCTTGAGGGAGTGAAGGATGCATGGATATAGTGAATGGGCTACACAAGCACACTTACACAGAGAATGACTTTGATTAGGGAACGTGATAAGCCGCTCTGAACAAATGTGTTTTGAGGGAGCGCCTAAAGCTATGCAAATTGTGGATAGTCCTAAACACAAAGAGGAAACTAGCACTTTGCGTTTTTATGTGACTATCCAAATGAAACAAGCTATAATATTGCAGTTTTACTCAATGCAATATAACCTAACTATTTCTGTTTTCTTTGCCTAATTTTTTTTGCTTTGCTGTGTAGCATTTGACAAGGTCAGCAGGGCCATTTCATTTTAATTTTGGAGAGATTTATTACGATGAGAAGCTTTCTTATAATTCTTAAAAATTGGCAAAAGCAGGGTCATAACACTATATATTATACACACATATAAGGCCTTGCATACAGATCTCCTTTCAGTCTCTGGCATCTGGGGATGGGCCAATCCTCTATCACTTCATGAATGTTAGTTTTAGTCTCTTGAACCTTTTTTTACCAATTAATTTGAGAGTTTATAATGATTTTTATGGAAAATTGTTCCAATATGTCAGGAAAATATGCGTTCTTACATAAAAAACTGAAGCCCCTATCCAGAACTTCCTGCGGCATCGCCTTAGTTTTTGAAGGACATGCTGCCCCTTCCCTAATGGGTTTGTGCAGTACCCACACGAAGCCTCATGTGCAGGCACAGCTCACAAACATCCCCCCCACAGCTGCACCTGCCCCCTCTTTCTCCCTGATGGAATGTCCACTCGCCCCGAATCGGGAACTGAGAGTGGGATAGAAAAGTAAATTCCTGACATATTTCCAGTCTCTTCAGGGGCAAAGGTTTGAATCCCACCGCTGCCATCAATGTGTCAGGGATTTACTTGTCTAACCCACTTTCAGTTCCTGTTTTGGAACTGGCAGCTCTCTGGTGCCCCCCTTAGTCTCAGGTCAGTTGGGGAACTACACCTAGGATAAGTAGTCACCAGAAAGTCTGTCTTGCCGTGTACTGGCTATTGGGCACTCTGCATTGAGTGCGGCATGTATATCCCCATTCTCAGGCTTGAAATACAAACATAAACCTTTATTCGTCACTGCCTGGGTTCCCAAAATCCCCCAGAACACTTTTCTGCCACCAGCTCCTCATTTGAATTTAAAACCAATATCGGGTCAGGTGCCCACCAACAAGGTAGCATACTTTAACGAGGAGGACGTGGTGGTCAGTTCATAGAGCAAGGAAAATTAAACTAATTAATTTTATAGATTTACCCCAGAAAATATAGGCAGTGTTTACAAAAATACAAAAGATGTTACAAAATAGACAAAATACAGTATATAAAGACCGTTACGATTAAAATAAGAACTTACACATCTCAGTCACTGGTATGCCATGTGGATGTGGGGGAGGGGAACATTCCCAGAACAAAGGGTTACAGATGCACAGCTTCCTGCAGCTGATTCCCCAGGCAAAAGACCACTTCCTGATCGAGCATCCTAGATTTATACCTTTCCCTAGCTGACCTCATTGGGGGGGCTGAGCTAGAAGATATATGCCCCCTTCTAAAGAGTTCTTAAAAATTTCTATTTGTCATAACTCTGGGTGAAAACCTCGGAAAGAGACAACAAGGGTATCATTTTTCTTATTGCGACATTATCTTTCATTCACGACCAGACGTGTCTGGGTGTTACGGGCAGGCAGAAATCCATTTCTCAGTTTCTGGTGGCCACCCAAGCTACAAAACGCTGCTGGGGATAGCTTTAATTATGCAGATTCTAAAAATATAAGTTTCCTGTCTCTAGGCTTATCGTGAGTTATTAAATTCAGGTTTGAATAAGCAAAGGACATGTGCTCTAAACCTTTACTTCCATCTTGAGCCGGGCAGATCAGGATATCACATTACACAAGCTGGTATACCTACAGGGAGGGGTGAGTGGGCATTCCATCAGGGAGAAAGAGTGGGCTCGTGCAGCTGTGAGGGGGATGTTTGTGAACTGTGCCTGCACATGGAGCTTCATGTGTGTACTGCACAAAGCTAATGGGGGAGGGGCAGCATGTCTTCCAAAAACCAAGGCGATGTCGCAGGAAGTTCTGGGTAGGTGCTTCGATTATTTATGCAAGAACACATATTTTCCTGATAAATGTTTTTTTCAAAATGGTCATGGTAGTCCAAGTGTATGTCTATACTTTAGCCTAATTTTTCTTGGAAAAGTTCTATGTGAGTAAGGGTCCCGTCACACTAAACGATGCATCAGCGATCCCAACAACGATATTACCTGGTCAGGATCGCTGGTGCCTCGCTACATGATCGCTGGTGACCTGTCAAACAGGCAGACACACCAGCGATCAGGACCAGCGAGGATGCTGGTATCCAAGGTAAATATATCGGGTAACAAAGCATGCGTGTCGCTTAGTTACCCTCCCTGTACCTTGGATGCTAGCTCCCAGCGCGAGCACGCTGGTATCCAAGGTACACAGCAAGTAACTAAGCGATGCGCGTCCTTAGCTACCCGATATTTGCCTTGGATACCAGCTCCCAGCGTCTGCTTACAGCGCTGGGAGCTCGCTGATCATTGGTCTCCCGCTGCCACACGCAGCGATGTGAACTGGCCAACGGGAGACCAACGATCTAAAAATGGCCCAGGACGATCCTGCACGATCAGCGATACCCAGCGGGGGGCGGGTCACTGATGCATGTCACACACAGCGAGATCGCTGTTGCGTCACAAAATCAGCGATCTCACTCGCGATCTCGCTGTGTGTGACGGGGCCTTAAGTGTCGCTGTGGTTTGCTTTGTGACTTTATGTTCCCTCCTAGAAAAAGACAATGAGGAATTGTAAAAGAGTGTTGCAAAGGAAGGGTTCAGGGTTGGACAAAGGAAAAATTGGGTTAAAAAAAGGAGGAAAGTGACTTTACATGCCCTGAGGTCCAACCGGTGGGATAAGTAAAAGAAAGGAAAAATTACAATTTTACAGATAGTGTCTCCAGACAACTGCAGACCTCCAAATTATATTCTTCTTAAAAAAACATTTGGTGTCCCTAAAGGGGTTATCCACCTTTGAGGACATTTTTTTTAAAATTCATGTATTTACAACTAAAAATTCATTTTTGCAATTGGTTTTCTTGAAAAAAGTTTGCATGGTTTTGCATTTTAAAGTTGTTTTGCTGCACTTTCAACTTTGATGTGGTCTGTGGTCAGAAATCAGCCAAGAGGTTCTCAGAAAAATAGTGATGAGCGAGTGTGCTAGGCACTGCTCAATACTAGATACAGCATTAGGGTGCTTGGGCATGCTCGCTACTCAGCCGTGTAATGTTCGAGTGCCTGTCCCGCATGTTTTGCGGCTGTTAGACAGCCAATCAACATGCAGGGGTTCCCTTTCATGCACAATAGTGCATCGCATCATCGGGCTATGTAAGACCTGGGGACCCAATGCTCGGCCCTCTGACCTCTGAAATGAGAGGATAAGGCTACTTTCACACTTGCTTTGTTTTGCAGCGCGTTTTTCCCGCAAAAAAACGCATGGAAAAAACGCATACAAACGCATACAAATGCTGCGTTTTTTTCAAGCATTTTTATGAGCATGCATGAAAAAAACGCAGTGTTTTTATGCGTTTGTATGCGTTTTTAGTGCATTTTTACCGCGTTTGCATTTTTTTTCCAACATTAGTTGGCCACTCGCACTAACCCAAACCATGACTTTACTAACCCTAACCCTAACCATTAATCAAACCATACCCTAACCCTTAACCAAACCATACCCTAACCCTTAACCAAACCATACTACCCCTAACCCTTAACCAAACCCTACTAACCCTAACCCAAACCCTAACCCTTAACCAAACCATACTAACCCTAACCCAAACCCTAAACCCCCTTAACTAACTCTAACTCTAACCCAAACCCCTAATTTCCATTGTCTAACCAATGGTCAACAAAAAAACGCATTCGCAAAAAAACGCATACATGCGCATGCCAATGCGCACATATACGCACCCATAGACTTATAATGGGTGTCTTGCTGTAAAAAAATGCATTGCGCGTGCATGCGTTTTTTTGAGGCAAGTCGGACGCCCAAAAAAAGCAGCAGGATGCATTTTCTGTGCCCGAGCGCACACCACAAAAAAATGCATGCGCGTAAAAACGCATACAAATGCATGTGTATGCGTACATAAGCACATCCCATGCAAAATATAGGAAAAAAAAGCGCATGCGTTTTTAGCGCTAAAATACAGCGCAAAAAAAGCGCAAGTGTGAAACCAGCCTAAAATGAATATTTATTGCTTCCCCCGCCCATCTCTCAGCGCCTAGAGATGGATGGGAGAAGCAGTGAATATTCATTGTAAACACGTACAAAAGTCCTTTAAAAAAACACTCCCTGACAATCCCCCCATTTACCCATGTATTAGGAAGTAAAGGTCCCTCGCAGCTCTGATGTACTCCATGGCACCAAGATCACAGTTCTGACATCGGCAGCATATATGATATGCTATGGCAGCCACTATCGGTTCTCACGCTGAGGGTAGTGCAAGAGCCGGCCACTGTGACGTCAGGAAGGTTACCGCCTGTAACAGAAGTTGTGTGACATCGTGGGTATCAGTGTCTGTGACTAGCGGTAACCAGTGGCGGATTATAATGAGGTCAATTTGGGCAGTTGCCCCGGGCCCAGTGGGGTTAAGGGGCCCACAGCCCAGGCCAGTAAATTGCCCCATTATAATCCGCCACCGCGCAGGGCCGGATTATAGGCAGGGTAGGCGGGGCTTCAGCCCCGGGGCCCCCACCACAAGAGCTTCTAAGGGGGCCCCCACCACATTCCTGCTGGCTGCTGCAATGGCACTCCATCTTCTCCCCACCTAAAAGTGAGTGACCGTGGGGGCGGCATTATGTGCTCTGCTACCAGCAGCATCTACAAGTAGCGTGAACGCTGATGCTGCTGGTAGCGTGCAGAGGCTTGTGATGAGATCACAGGAGGTAAGGTGTCAGGGCCTGCGATCATGTGACCCCTGTCTCCTCCCCTCCTGTGACCTCATCACAGGTCCTGTGCGCACAGCACAGAGCACTGAGAGCAGCCATGTATGTGGAGTGCGGCTCTGCGGGTGGAGGTCGGTGCTGGAGGCTCCATTATTCTCTATGTGGAGTGTGGCTCTGCGGGTGGAGGTCGGTGCTGGAGACTCCATTATTCTCTATGTGGAGTGTGGCTCTGCGGGTGGAGGTCGGTGCTGGAGGCTCCATTATTCTCTATGTGGAGTGCGGCTCTGCGGGTGGAGGTCGGTGCTGGAGGCTCCATTATTCTCTATGTGGAGTGTGGCTCTGCGGGTGGAGGTCGGTGCTGGAGACTCCATTATTCTCTATGTGGAGGTCGGTGCTGGAGGCTCCATTATTCTCTATGTGGAGTGCGGCTCTGCGGGTGGAGGTCGGTGCTGGAGGCCCCATTATTCTCTATGTGGAGTGCGGCTCTGCGGGTGGAGGTCGGTGCTGGAGGCCCCATTATTCTCTATGTGGAGTGCGGCTCTGCGGGTGGAGGTCGGTGCTGGAGGCTCCATTATTCTCTATGTGGAGTGAGGCTCTGCGGGTGGAGGTCGGTGCTGGAGGCTCCATTATTCTCTATGTGGAGTGCGGCTCTGCGGGTGGAGGTCGGTGCTGGAGGCTCCATTATTCTCTATGTGGAGTGTGGCTCTGCGGGTGGAGGTCGGTGCTGGAGACTCCATTATTCTCTATGTGGAGGTCGGTGCTGGAGGCTCCATTATTCTCTATGTGGAGTGCGGCTCTGTGGGTGGAGGTCGGTGCTGGAGGCTCCATTATTCTCTATGTGGAGTGGGGCTCTGCGGGTGGAGGTCGGTGCTGGAGGCTCCATTATTCTCTATGTGGAGTGTGGCTCTGCAGGTGGAGGTCGGTGCTGGAGGCCCCATTATTCTCTATGTGGAGTGCGGCTCTGCGGGTGGAGGTCGGTGCTGGAGGCTCCATTATTCTCTATGTGGAGTGAGGCTCTGCGGGTGGAGGTCGGTGCTGGAGGCTCCATTATTCTCTATGTGGAGTGCGGCTCTGCAGGTGGAGGTCGGTGCCGGAGGCTCCATTATTCTCTATGTGGAGTGGGGCTCTGCGGGTGGAGGTCGGTGCTGGAGGCTCCATTATTCTCTATGTGGAGTGCGGCTCTGCGGGTGGAGGTTGGTGCTTGAGGCTCCATTATTCTCTATGTGGAGTGCGGCTCTGCGGGTGGAGGTCGGTGCTGGAGGCTCCATTATTCTCTATGTGGAGTGTGGCTCTGCGGGTGGAGGTCGGTGCTGGAGGCCCCATTATTCTCTATGTGGAGTGTGGCTCTGCGGGTGGAGGTCGGTGCTGGAGGCTCCATTATTCTCTATGTGGAGTGCGGCTCTGCGGGTGGAGGTCGGTGCTGGAGGCTCCATTATTCACTATGTGGAGTGTGGCTCTGCGGGTGGAGGTCGGTGCTGGAGGCCCCATTATTCTCTATGTGGAGTGTGGCTCTGCGGGTGGAGGTCGGTGCTGGAGGCTCCATTATTCTCTGTGGAGTGCGGCTCTGCGGGTGGAGGTCGGTGCTGGAGGCTCCATTATTCACTATGTGGAGTGTGGCTCTGCGGGTGGAGGTCGGTGCTGGAGGCCCCATTATTCTCTATGTGGAGTGCGGCTCTGCGGGTGGAGGTCGGTGCTGGAGGCTCCATTATTCTCTATGTGGAGTGTGGCTCTGCGGGTGGAGGTCGGTGCTGGAGGCTCCATTATTCTCTATGTGGAGTGCGGCTCTGCGGGTGGAGGTCGGTGCTGGAGGCTCCATTATTCTCTATGTGGAGTGTGGCTCTGCGGGTGGAGGTCGGTGCTGGAGGCCCCATTATTCTCTATGTGGAGTGTGGCTCTGCGGGTGGAGGTCGGTGCTGGAGGCTCCATTATTCACTATGTGGAGTGTGGCTCTGCGGGTGGAGGTCGGTGCTGGAGGCCCCATTATTCTCTATGTGGAGTGCGGCTCTGCGGGTGGAGGTCGGTGCTGGAGGCTCCATTATTCTCTATGTGGAGTGTGGCTCTGCGGGTGGAGGTCGGTGCTGGAGGCTCCATTATTCTCTATGTGGAGTGCGGCTCTGCGGGTGGAGGTCGGTGCTGGAGGCTCCATTATTCTCTATGTGGAGTGTGGCTCTGCGGGTGGAGGTCGGTGCTGGAGGCCCCATTATTCTCTATGTGGAGTGTGGCTCTGCGGGTGGAGGTCGGTGCTGGAGGCTCCATTATTCTCTATGTGGAGTGTGGCTCTGCGGGTGGAGGTCGGTGCTGGAGGCTCCATTATTCTCTATGTGGAGTGCGGCTCTGCGGGTGGAGGTTGGTGCTTGAGGCTCCATTATTCTCTATGTGGAGTGTGGCTCTGCGGGTGGAGGTCGGTGCTGGAGGCTCCATTATTCTCTATGTGGAGTGCGGCTCTGCAGGTGGAGGTCGGTGCTGGAGGTCCCATTATTCTCTATGTGGAGTGCGGCTCTGCGGGTGGAGGTCGGTGCTGGAGGCCCCATTATTCTCTATGTGGAGTGCGGCTCTGCGGGTGGAGGTAGGTGCTGGAGGCCCCATTATTCTCTATGTGGAGTGCGGCTCTGCGGGTGGAGGTCGGTGCTGGAGGCCCCATTATTCTCTATGTGGAGTGCAGCTCTGCGGGTGGAGGTAGGTGCCGGAGGCCCCATTATTCTGTATGTGGAGTGGGGCTCTGCAGGTGGAGGTCGGTGCTGGAGGCCCCATTATTCTGTATGTGGAGTGGGGCTCTGCAGGTGGAGGTCGGTGCTGGAGGCTCCATTATTCTCTATGTGGAGTGGGGCTCTGCGGGTGAAGGTCGGTGCTGGAGGCTCCATTATTCTCTATGTGGAGTGCGGGTGGAGGTCGGTGCTGGAGGCTCCATTATTCTCTATGTGGAGTGGGGCTCTGCAGGTGGAGGTCGGTGCTGGAGGCTCCATTATTCTCTATGTGGAGTGCGGCTCTGCGGGTGGAGGTCGGTGCTGGAGGCCTCATTATTCTCTATGTAGAGTGTGGCTCTGCGGGTGGAGGTCGGTGCTGGAGGCCCCATTATTCTCTATGTAGAGTGTGGCTCTACGATTCGTGACCCCCGTCACGTGACGAGGGGGGCCCACAGAGTCTGAACTGCCCCGGGCCCTGGCTACCCTTAATCCACCCCTGGCGGTAACGTTAGGCTAGAGTCACACTTAACGTATAAAAAATTAGTCTGATTTTGACGGGCAAGAATTGCATCAATGTTTCGTGAACAGTGATCCGTATGTAATCCATTTGCAATGCGAGGATGCGATTTCCTTGCATCTAAGTATCCGTGTGACATCCATATGGCATCCATACTGCATGGGTATGCCGTTATTTTCTCGCAGACTTGCAAAATGGATATTCAACTGATCCATGGCCTCAAATATTCATCTAAACATATATACAGTAAATATAAATATCAGTGAGACATATATATATATATATATATATATATATATATATATATATATATATATATATATATATATATATAGTGCCTTGCGAAAGTATTCGGCCCCCTGGAACTTTTCAACCTTTTCCCACATATCATGCTTCAAACATAAAGATACCAAATGTAAATTTTGGGTGAAGAAACAACAAGAAGTGGAACACAATTATGAAGTTGAACGAAATTTTTTGGTTATTTTTAATTTTTGTGGAAAGTCAAAAACTGAAAAGTGGGGCGTGCAATATCATTTGACCCCTTTACTTTCAGTGCAGCAAACTCACTCCAGAAGTTCATTGTGGATCTCTGAATGATCCAATGTTGTCCTAAATGACGATAAATATAATCCATCTGTGTGTAATCAAGTCTCCGTATGTTAGGCGTCGGGTTCCTGCCTCTGCACAGGAGGAAGCCCAAGCTTTGCCTTCTGTGGTCTCCCATTCCTCTCCGGCTGCAGAGGAGCCTGCTCAGCAGAAACGTCGGTCCCAGCATTTTGCCCAGACTAATGCTAGGTGTCTGGTTGCTCCTCCAGGCTCAGCTATTGTACCATGCATAAGTCAGCAGCAAGCAGATGCTCCTGGTTTTCTTCTACTCAGCATGCCTGTAGAACGACCTCTCATTGGAGGTCGGAGGTCACATGCTCAGGTCCTGTTGCTGCTCCGATTGGACCACCAGGAAGGTCCCGGAGGGCTGCAACTATAATAGTTTCGCATGGCCACCCAGCCATGCACTAAGATAGAGATTTACTCTTGTTGCTAAAGTGGTGTGTATGATGATGGATGTTTGAGACAGGTGAATGACTCATTAAGACTCCCTCCCTCGGTTGTGTATGAGTTAGGGTTCCAGAGTTGAGTCAGCACCGAGTACTGGCACTGCCTAGCGCCGCAGTGCACTCAGATTCTCTCGTCCATTAGCACCTGAGGGCGCCAGTCAGCACAAGGCACCACAATACCGCAACGTCTATCAGCGCCGTGCACTTTCCATAGCTAAGCTTAGGCTGGTTAGTGGCGACTGCCAGTGCAGACGCTGTACCCGCTCAGAGCAGTAAGCAACAGTTTGTTTTGCCCTGTGAAGCTTAACAGGGTGCTGCTTTCCGTAAGGGACTATCCCTGGCACCGCAGTAGCGATTCTGTACGCGACTGGGTCTAATGGGGCACTGCTCCCGTGTTTTGGGGTCAGCGTCCCGTCTCCTCACTAGCGCTCTCCTAACCGTAGCTTGTGAGGTATAACAGGTCATGGCCTCTATGCCTGCAAGGGCGGACTCTGTGAAGTAACAGAATTCGTTCCTGCACACACTGGGTCAGTGGTTAACCCACCGGTGTTCGGCTATCTCCTATTATATTCCGTCCTTTATTGTCTAGCAGCAGTTAACATCTCTGCACGGTGGACCCTGGACTGCGAACGCACCTAGCCGCTACGTATTTATAATTAGGTGCGTTCCGCCAGTCCGTAACACTGTATAAATGCACCTGCTCTGTGATTGTCTCAGGGTTCTGTTTGAAGCACAGAGAGCATCATGAAGACCAAGGAACACAACAGGCAGGTCCGTCATACTGTTATGGAGAAGTTTAAAGCAGGATTTGGATACAAAATGATTTCCAAAACTTTAAACATCCCAAGGAGCTCTGTGCAAGCTATCATATTGAAATGGAAGGAGTATCATACCACTGCATATCTACCAAGACCCGGCCATCCCTCTAAACTTTCATCTCAAACAAAGAGAAGAATGATCAGAGATGCAGCCAAGAGGCCCATGATCACTCTGGATGAACTGCAGAGATCTACAGCTGAGGTGGGACAGTCTGTCCATAGGACAACAATCAGTCGTACACTGCACAAATCTGGCCTTTATGGAAGAGTGGCAAGAAGAAAGCCATTTCTCAAAGATATCCATAAAAAGTGTTGTTTAAAGTTTGCAACAAGCCACCTGGAAGACACACCAAACATGTGGAAGAAGGTGCTCTGGTCAGATGAAACCAAAATCGATCTTTTGGGCAACAATGCCAAACGATATGTTTGGCGTAAAGGCAACACGGCTCATCACCCTGAACACACCATCCCCACTTTCAAACATGGTGGTGGCAGCATCATGGATTGGGCCTGCTTTTCTTCAGCAGGGACAGGGAAGATGGTTAAAATTGATGGGAAGATGGATGGAGCCAAATACAGGACCATTCTTGAAGAAAACCTGTTGGAGTATGCAAAAGACCTGAGACTGGGACGGAGATTTGTCTTCCAACAAGACAATGATCCTAAACATAAAGCAAAATCTACAATGGAATGGTTCACAAATAAACGTATCCAGGTGTTAGAATGGCCAAGTCAAAGTCCTGACCTGAATCCAATCGAGAATCTGTGGAAAGAGCTGAAAACTGCTGTTCACAAACGATCTCCATCAAACCTCACTGAGCTCGAGCTGTTTGCCAAGTAAGAATGGGCAAGAATTTCAGTCTCTCCATGTACAAAACTGATAGAGACATACCCCAAGCGACTTGCAGCTGTAATCACAGCAAAAGGTGGCGCAACAAAGTATTACGTTAAAGGGGCCGAATAATATTGCCCGCCCCACTTTTCAGTTTTTGACTTTCCATAAAAATTTAAAATAACCAATAAATTTCACTCAACTTCACAATTGTGTCCCACTGTTGTTGATTCTTCATCAAAAATTTACATATGATATCTTTATGTTTGAAGCATGGTATGTGGGAAAAGGTTGAAAAGTTCCAGGGAGCCGAATACTTTCACAATGCACTGTATATATGTCTTTATATTTCATACAGAGATAGATAGCAGAATAGCTGTTAATTCATTTGTTGGTTTCTGTAAAATCATTGCAGAAGCCGACAGGATAGGAGACATAGTTTACATACAGTAAACCCATGCAGAATAGTTAGATTTAGATATGTCAGTGAATAATACTGTTAGTAGTATGTGTGTGTACAATTTGGGACCTGTATGTATTTAGTAAAAGAATGTATTCAAGGAAAAAATTGGAATGTGCTCATGAGCAATTTTTTGCGGCAGAGAGGGAAAGCCAGTGACTGAGGGCAGATATTAATAGCCTAGAAAGGGAACATGGTTATTGGACCGCCCCCTGGCTAAAAAAAATCTGCCCGCAGCCACCCTAGAAAAATTGCATCTGTAAGATACTCCAATTCCGCCACGTACCTGTTCTGCCTTCTTCCACGTATGACGCTGTGTGGATTCCAGCATACGGCTAAAACCCTTCATCCACTCACAGTAAAAAGACTGTATGGGTGCTTAAGTCTATATTTATTGAGATGATGTGAACCACAATGGGAGATGATCACGGATGATATAGTAGATGAGATTGGTGAACACAATAGTGGATGAGATCGGGTAAAACTACAAAGATACAAACAGTGCAGTATTTCAGTACTGGCAGATAACAACACAGCAATGATACAGGGTGCTCTTACATCAGTAGCAGGCATTATTACAGAGAATGAGTAATACAACACACAATGCAGTGAAGAGAGCTATCTAAGCAAACTTGGGCTGCAGCATTGCACTACCTTGAACAGAAATGCATCTAACTACATGCAGTGCAAGAGCATTACAACGAGTTGGAAATACATTGCACACATCACGGGGCTGCATTATGGCTAGCTTATACAGATGCATTGCAAAAACACATAACTGTATTAAAGCCTTACCGGAATCCGCTTGACAGAAACAGTGATTTGCAGAGAGCAGGACACGTTTGAGTAGCTCAGAGATCCGGGAGAAAATGGCTACAACTCCTAGCCTGGGAAAGATGAAGGGGTGGTTCTAAACAGAGCAACTATTAAAGGGAAAGGATCTTAAGTCCAAGAACAAGAGCAACTATGACATCTAATGGCCATAGCTGGAACAGCACTTAAGAAATTACTTGCTGCACATCAATGGGCAGAACACTCCGCACTTGGAATCAACGGATGCCACTATTTGGTTCTTTTGGGGACAATAACAATACAAGATCAGTAACTGGCCTGAGGAACAGTTTGTTCTCCCCAAGTTTGCACGCTCTGACCTCTACTTTGCGCACTTTCCCATCCTTGCTGGGAAGAGGCTTGGTGAGTAGGTCGAGTGGCCACTCATTTTGATGTGACTGACTGTCTTTGACAAGTACAACATCACCGGGTTGGATATTTGGGTGGGCTTTTTGCCACTTTATCCTGGTTTGCAGAGTGGAGAGGTATAGTTTCTTCCATCTGTCCCAGAAGACATTGGACACACTTTATACTTGCCTCCATTGTCTTCTGTAGAGGTGTTTATGTGGTGCCCCTGAGGGTTCAGTCGCCACAGAGGTACTGCACCTCCTCCTGAGGTGTGGTGCCCCACCATCCAGGTAAGGTGGAGACACCTAACCACGCTCCAACACCTGCATCCCACACAACACAGTAGGGTAGCAAAGCACCCTTTGGTGGCTCCCTGCTTGGAACACGAAGTGTGCTGGGAGGCGGGTGGAGTTTAGTTTGCACCAAAAGAGCGGGAAGAGTTTAGGATTTAGTCAGTCTTACGGAGTCAGAGGAAGAGAGAAGATCCCCTGAGTGGGATGTAGGGAAGGAAGTGCTGCAGCTGACCTCAGTGACCTGAGTCCACTGGCACAGGAAAGGGACATTGATAGAAAGCCTGACTCTCTCCATAAGAAGGAAAGGATTTGTATGGAACTTGAGGAGAAGAAGGGAATTAAGGACTAGGGTTAGAGCAGAACCCTTCCCAAGTTCTAAGCGCATGGCCGGGGTCCAGTTCCCGAGGTTGTATGGATACTAATGGTCCTGCAGCAGACACCGGAGGAATAGAAGTTGTCACCACTTTATTCCCACACAAGACTTGGGGGCACAAGAGCAACGTGAGTGAGCCGTGACTTAGTAGCAAGGAGACCCTGAAGCAGGCTACAGCTGTCTGCCGTACAAGTAGAGTTCTAAGAACATCAGAAAAGAGGAACTCCAGTGTAATTCAGTACTGTGAGTACTTCACTCTAGGCACCAAGAGGGAGACGTTCAGAAAAGGCACATGTTGGCGGAGTGTTGGAAAGAAAGACTTCATCTTGCGTGGAAGTTGGCTGAGCTCCTGACCTGGAGGACACGGCACGGATGCGGGCCCTTGTACCACAACAGACTGTGAGTAAAGCTTTGGAACTACATGCCCTGGTGTCCTTCACTTATTCCTGCGTCAACATACTCGGCACTGCTACGTCCCCCATGCCTGACACTGCACCATCTACGTGTCACTTCACCTACACTGCCCTGGGACTACAGCCCTGCCTGTGGAGGGCTATAACATCCTTGCTGCACCACACCATCTGTCCCAGAGGATCTGTCTGCAGCGTCGGCTTAACATCTTCATTGCCGAACACCACAGGTGGCATCACAAATCATTCATAAACTTTAATCAACATAAGCACACTGAACTTTCCCTACTTTTACAATGGGCACCCAGGGCCACCGGCCCGGTCCCAGCTACTGTGACATCTCCCATTGAAGCTCATCGGGCCCGGTACCGAGTACCCCGCCAGCCCTGGGAGGGCGACCCATTTATCATTGAATTCTCCGAGTGGAGCTCTTGGGACACAGGTTTTCTGTTTTTTTTCGCTGGAAAGTGCTGTCAGTGGCCTGGCGTTCATGATAGCTTACCTCGGCCAAGAACGTAGTTAAACTCTCAAGTGTGAGTCTGCTGTTCATTTGTAAGAAGATAGAGTCTAGTATTTTGCGTACCATCCCTATCATTCTCTCCCAGGCACCTCCCATGTGCGAAGAGTGTGGTGGATTGAAAGTCCAGGTGCATCCTTGCTCGCCTAGGTACCTTTCAACATTAGCGATGTCTAAATTGGAAGGGATTTGGAGTTCTCTTGCTGCTCCGATGAAATTCGTACTTCGGTCAAAGCGAATATGCTTGACAGGGTCTCTGATTGCGATGATGCGTAGAAATGCATTTATAAAACTTGAAGTGTCCATAGACTCGATTACTTCAATATGAACGGCTCTGATGGACAGACAGGTGAATAGAACTGCCCAACACTTTGCTTCAGTATTGAACTTTCTAGTGCGTCGAGTAGCCACGGACCAAGGACTGATTACATCTAGTCCAACGTTGGTGAAGTGGGGTTCAGTACTGTCTGTTGGATAGAAGATTGGCCAGCTACAGATTTTGGAACATGCCACAGAGTTTGCGACATGTAGCACAGTTAAAGATAAGTTTGCTCATGCTTCTCTTTTTGACCGACTATCCATAGTCCAGCCGCCCGCAGATTCCCTTCGGTAAACAAATGGCCTTGATGTCTCACTAAGTCATGATGATGCTGAATGAGCATGGTTGTAACGTGATGACGTCCAGGGATTATTACCGGGTGTTTCTCTGAAACTTCTACCTCGGCTTCTTGAAGACGGCCACCTACTCTCAGCAACCCGTCTTGGTCGACAATTGGATCGAGCTTCTTTAGCACGCTGTCTCCAGGAATGGGTTGTCCCTTGTTGAGGTTGTCTATTTCTCTGGGGTAGGTTTCCTCTTGTACAACACAAAGTATTGTAACCTTGGCTCTTTCCAGGTTGAGGGCAGTAAACACATGCTTGCAGTGATGCCAAACTTTACAAGATCCCTGGCTTGCAGGTGATGCTGACTTGTAGGACTGGGCCACATGAAGTAGACAAGCAATGACTCGAACAATTGACTTCCAGCTTGAGAACCTGCTGAACCGATGAGATTCCAGGTGATGAATTGAAATCCTTGTATGCAGAGCAGACACTTGAGGATGGAGCTCTTTGTCGGCATCTGTATCCACTAGTTCGAACGTATCAGGCCTGTCAATGTGGGGCATTGAATGGTACAAGGAAGCAGGGCCTGTGAACCATGTAGTGTCCTTAAGATGACTTGGAGCAACGGATCTAGTCGCATGGTCTGCAGGATTGAGGTGAGTAGGCACATAGTGCCACTAATTAGGGTAGGTGGATCTTCTTATCCTCAGTATTCAGTTGCTGATGTAGACATAAAAGCATTGCATTTCATCACAGATGTATCCCAGTACCACCTTGCTATCAGTGTAGAACTCTGCTTCCTTGGTCTCCAGATTCATCACATTTGAGGTAAGCTTGGCCAACTCAACTGCGAGGACAGCAGCGCAGAGTTCCAGTCTGGGTATCGTGTGTTCACGGAGTGGTGCCAGTTTAGTTCGGCTCAAAACAAACCCGATGTGGCTCTGTTCGTTTACATCCATGGTTTTGAGGTAAGCTACTGCTGTGATCACTTTGACAGATGTGTCACAGAAGATACAAAGTCTTTGTGTCTTGACTTCTGTGGATGGCACAGGAGCATACGGTCATTTCAAATGAAGTTCAGTAAAGGCCTCGAGAGACCTCCTCCACTCTTCTCACAGGTCTACTGGAAGTGGAACGCCACAATCAGACGTGTCTTGGGTGAAGTCTCTTAGTATCATTTTCCCTTGAATAGTTGCTGGAGCTACAAATCCCTCAGGTAGTTTCTGTGTTCCTCTTTGACAAGAAAACAGTGGGACATCTGTTGTATGTCAGCCATAACTGCCACCGTATCTCTGCGGAAAGAAAGTAGTATTTCCAGAAGTCTGTTGTTGAGGTCTGTACCCCACAGTAGGACATCATTCAATGAAATATCTTTGCATTTGGCGCTTGAATTGAATACCTTCTTAGGATGGTATACTCCAACAATGGGCAGGTTCCAACACTCCTCTGAGGACCGAAATGCAGGTGCAATTTCTGCATGGTTGTTCTGGAATATCTTCCCCATGAAGGTAAAAAAGTGTTCCTTCATTTCAGGTGACTTCTGAAGCTTGTGCCTGAGGGAGATGAATCGACTGTAGACCAGTTGCCTGTTGTTGGGTAGGCACCTTCTCTGAGGTCGAAATGGTAAAGCTGAGACCCAACTCTTTGATTTGTCTTTGACTTTTTGTCTATCCATGATGTCCAAGAACATCCTATCTTCTATAGATATCACTATCTTGTCATCTTCCATTGTCCTGTGGAAGACTGTACATCCCATGTGGTCTTGTTCACCTTCACAGGCGTGGTCTTCGTTAGTAGGTACTGAGAAGGGGTAAGGTAGGGGAGTGCTGTTTGGCAATTCCTTTACCAGCAGACTATTGTGACATGGCCGGAAGAGAGACGGACGTCCATTTTCTAGTGTGCTCATAAGCATACTGTTGACTGAGGCTGGCTTGTGTGCTCCTCCTAGACAGACGTCTCCTATGATGACCCATCCAAGGTCAAGCCTCTGTGCGTATGGAGCATTCTTGGAGCCGTTTCTGTTATCTCTTCCCCGGAGTAGAGCTATTGGGGCATCTAGATCCAACTCAGGTATCAGGTGGGCTATACACTTCAGATGGGGGTGATGTGCTGCCACCTCTGGTGAAGGTATCTCTGACCTGTTGTCCGGAATCTGGTGGCACCCCAGGATGGTCGGTAGCGACAGGCAGATTTGGCCATCTATGGACTCCAACTTGTTTCCGGTTGCTTTCCTCCTCGCCGTCTCAACGGTACCTGAACACGTCCTCAAGGTGTAGGGAGAACCAGGGCCTACAATGCTGAAGTTGTCAAAGAAGATGGACCTGGCTAGGGACCTGTTACTTTGGTTATCCAGGATTGCATATATCTTGAGGGCTTTGTGCTTGTGGCCTGCAGGATAGACTCGGACAAGGCAGATTTTTGAACAGGACCTTCCTCCTGTGAGTCCCTTACAGATCTCCGTACATTTAGAGCTGACCTTTGGGGTGTCTTCGTCAGTGTCCTGCTTCCCATCATGCTCCTCTGCTTGCGACAACACTTGTGGAGGTGATCCAGGGTGCAAGGCTGTATTGTGATCCATGCTGCTGCATTTTACACATTTCACGCTAGCTTCACAGTTCCTGGCTAGGTGAGAGGTTGTGACACAACATTTGAAGCAGATGTTGTTCTCCTTGAGGAAACCTTTGCAATCCTCCAAAGACTTCTCCCTGAAGGCTCTGCATTTTAGTAGAGGATGTGGTTTCTTGTGTAGAGGACACTGTTTACTGACACCCTGAGGCTTGTTCTCATCTGGAGGGGGTTTATTCACATTGTGAGGAAGGCCTATTGAAACAGTGTTAGTTTTGTGGACTGCCACGGGTGTCCTACTGCGTTTGACACTGGGGCAGTGGAACATGACAGAGTGAAGTCAAAACTAGGGTAATTTCTGATCTTAGCTTGTTGGATGACAAAATCTACAAAAAAAATAAAAGGAGGGAACGGTACATTATGATTTTATTTATACTGTGAACCCCATGTAACCCACTTTTTTTGTAGGTTGTAAGGAAGTTTTTGTATTATCGGTGTCTAAGAATGCCAATCCGGGCAAATCTCCTTCCTCCTGGGCAACCTGTAACTCTATCAATAAATCATTCAATTCTCTAAGCTTTTGATAACCTTTAGGTCCTATCTTAGGAAAATCATCAATTCATTTGTATAAAGCATTCTCTATGACTTCTACTGTCCCATAGCATTCATCAAGTCTTTCCCACACTTTTCGTAGACCTGTGTGTGGATGCTTTATATTATTGTCTCTTAGTCTTTTGGCATGCTCCACCGACTCACTTCCGAGCCACTTTACCAGGAGATCTAACTCCTCACTACAAGGAAGGTCCAGACCATGAATGGCGTTCTGGAACGAAGCTCGCCATGACCTATAGTTCTCGGGTTTGTCAGTGAACTTTACAAGTCCTTTTGTAACCAGTTCTCGGCGAGCAAAGAACTTTGCAAAGTCCATGGTGGCTCCGTCAGTGCTGGCACGAGCCGGTGTGTTATAGTCATGTCTAGTGTGTGGTGTATCTGACGCGCCCAGGAGGCCATGGGATGCTTGGCGCCGGGCCCGTTGACTTCAATGGGAGATGTCACAGTGGCTGTGACCTGGTCCGTGGTCATGTAAAAGGCGTGATTGATGGGGATAAAGTTTATGAAGTGATTTGTGACGCCACCTGTGGTTTCTGGTCAGAGTGACCAGTGCTGCAGTGTTGCTTCTCTGGGACAGATGTCGTGGTGCAGCTGAGATGTAGAAGCTCTCCACAGGTAGAGCTGTAGTCCCAGGGAAGATGAAGTGAGTTGGTAGATGGTGAAGTATTGTAGAGAGGAAGATGTAGCAGAGTTGGGTGTGAGGTGCGGAAATAACATGAAGGACACAATTGCATGTAGTTCAATGGGCTTTACTCAGTCTGTCTGCAGTACAGATGCCCGCTTCAGTGCTGTGTCCTCCAGGTGAGGGGTCCAGACAACTTCCAGATAAGATGAAATGCACCCTTCCAGCTTTCCCTGTCGGTGCGTTCCTTTCCTGGCCATCACCAAACAATACGCTGCTTAAACTCCTTCCACTCCAGCGCTTCACAATTATCGCTCTGGGCCAGCAGCTGCGAATCCTGTTAAGACAACGCCTCACCGTTTCTGTGATCTCTATATAGCTGCCTTTCCAGTCGGACTAACTGTGGTAGGGGCGATGGTCCATAAAGTAACCAAAGCTGTTGCTTTGCTAGTGGCACCCTGAGGAATGCGATCTAGGCTAGGGTCCGTTCCCTTTGCGACCAGTTTCTCCCTCCACCTGACCTGTAATCAGCATGGAGAAGGGACCCACGGGGAGTATGCTCCAGCCGTGTCCCAGAAGAACCTTCTTTCCCGTCGGGAGCTTTCTGTAATCCAATCTGTCCAGCAGCCTCTGTTTACAAGAGCTGCTGCAGACACATCCTCCTCCTTCCCTCCCTCAGAGGGATCTCATCCTAACTTCCTTGCTTCTCTCCTGCTCTCAGCTACGCTACGCCCACCTCCCAGCACTCTTTGTGTTCCAAGCAGGGAGCCATAAAGGGTGCTCTGCTACACTAGTGGTGTGTGTGGGGTGTGGGTGTTGGAATCTGGTCAGGTGCACTCACCTTACCTGGTTGTGGGATACCACACCTCTGGGGGAGGTGCAGTATCTCGGTGGCGACTGGACCCTCAGTGGCACCATATATCACCATACCTGTAAGATGCTTCTGACTTCGGATAGTTTGTGCTGTACCTTCTTGGTGAAGAAGGTGTCTCTTTAAGGTGGGATTGGAGCTGTACCTTCTGCTCAGTGGAATGGTAGCTGTGGTCGACATCTCTGTGCTGGACATCTCCTCGTCTATGGTAGTGAAGTTCGGGGTTGGATCGCTGATAATCGGCATAGGCTGATCGATGTGGTGCGTCAGGGCTATCATCCACGCCAGAATGTTGATGGACATACTCTGTGACGCGCTGCGCTGGATCTTGCTGCTCTAGATCTGGTTCAAGAATGTTGCTGCGTCTCTCATAAGCAGGATCCTTAATAGCTTCCAAATACTCTGCCTTGGCTATTGCAGCTGCTGTCTCTTTGTCTGCTGCAAGTCTTTCTAGAGACGCTGACAGGCGTGCACTCTCCGCCTCTTGCTCTGCCTACAAATGTGCAGTTTCGGCTTGCAGGCGTGCACTTTCTGATTCTCTCTCTGCCTGCAAATGTGCAGTTTTGGCTTGTAGGCATGCAGTTTCCATCTCTCTCAGCCTGCAAACGTGCGGCCTCCGCATCTTGGTCTGCCTGCAGACATACCTTCGCTGCTTCATGCTCTGCTTGTCTCAGCTTTAGATGCATCTCTCGTTCGGCAAATGAGGACCTTGCTTTGGCTGCTTCGGCTTCGGCACGAGCAACAGCAGCGAGCTCTGCTATTGATGACCTGCTAGAGCTTGCTCGTGACCTCGTTTTGAGTGATGATGTGCTGTTCTGAGACATTGTGAGTTTAGCTGTGTACTGCTGAGTATATTTTGGCGGGAAACTTTCCATGCATGGTGGGCTTCCGCGTGGCGGGAATGATGTAGCACTTGTTGGCGGGCTGCACTCTCTTCTGCGGCTGTATAGGGCTGCTGTAGTACCTGTGTGCAGAGCAGTTTGGGTGGTAGTGTTCCAGTACAGTCTATGCAATCACCGTGTTTGACCAGCAGTCCTTTACTGAGCCCTGGGCTCTTTTTCCCTGCGGCTGTATGGCAGCTGCTGTAATACCCATATGCGGTGCAGTCTGGGTGATAGCAGTCCCGTATAGCCTGTGTAATCACCGCATGCAACCTGCGGTCCGTTTTTTCTGTTCTGCCTTCTTCCACGTATGTTGCTGTGTGGATTCCAGAATACGGCTAAACCCTTCATCCACTCCCAGTAAAAAGACTGTATGGGTGCTTAAGTCTATATTTACTGAGATGATGTGAACATCAATGGGATATGATAACGGATGATATAGTAGATGAGATTGGTGAACACAATAGTGGATGAGATCTGGTAAAAACTACAAACAGACAGTGCAGTATATCAGTACTGGCAGAT
Source organism: Dendrobates tinctorius (assembly GCF_039654945.1). Lineage (NCBI taxonomy): Eukaryota > Metazoa > Chordata > Amphibia > Anura > Dendrobatidae > Dendrobates > Dendrobates tinctorius. Next base: position 48,860,579 of record NW_027361696.1, on the reverse strand, counting down.
AACAACACAGCAATAATACAGGGTGCTATTACATATTTAAAGGCAATGATACAGGGTGCTCTTACATCAGTAGCAGGCATTATTACAGAGGATGAGTAATACAACACAAAATGCAGTGAAGAGAGATATCTAAGCAAACTTAGGCTGCAGCATTGCACTACCTTGAACAGAAATGCATCTAACTATACATGCAGTGCAAGAGCATTACAAAGAGTTGGAAATACATTGCACACATCACGGGGCTGCATTATGGCTAGCTTACACAGATGCATTGCAAAAACACATAACTGTATTAAACCCTCACTGGAATCCGCTTGACAGAAACAGGGATTTGCAGGGAGCAGGACACGTGTGAGTAGCTCAGAGATCCGGGAGAAAATGGCTACAACTTCTAGCCTGGGAAAGATGAAGGGGTGGTTCTAAACAGAACAACTATTAAAGGGAAAGGATCTTAAATCTAAGAACAAGGGCAACTATTGACTTTTAATGGCCATAGCTGGAACAGCACTTAAGAATTTACTTGCTGCACATGAATGGGCAGAACATAGCCTCTCTCTTCCCACTGCCCTGTAGGAGTGGCATATGGGGTATTAATAAGGGGTTAATGTCACCTTTGTATTGTAAGGTGACATTAAGCCTGGCTTAGTAATGGAGAGGTGTCTATAACACACCTATCCATTGCTAATCTTTAAGTTTGTAAACACACACATGCAGAATAAAGTATTTTAATGAAATGAAAAAACACACAATTTTGCCATCTTTGTTCTTCTGCCAAATTCAAATGATGCCCTCAATCTTCTGTAAAAAATAAAAAACCAACAATATACCATACCTGTCCAGCGAAAAGTCCCATGCAGTTATCCATATCTGGGGGTTAAATAGTTTACAACCGGGAGCGCTGCTAATGCTATGGCACCAGCTGAAAACCACTGAGGAATGAATGAGAATATGCTGGCAACAGCATTAGTGATGTCAGCGCAGCCTCCCATCCTGACCTGAGGGGATCTCTTGAGCATGGGAAAGTGACAGTTCATTTTCCCATGCTGCTTACTTCATAGCAGGTCAGGATGGGAGGCTGTGCAGCATCAGTGGCTAGCGATGACTTCACTGATGCTGCACAGACTCACAGCCTGACCTGCGATGAACTTGGCAGTGTGGGAAAATGAACTGTCACTTTCTCACGCTCAAGAGTTCATCTCGGGTCAGGCTGGTAGGCTGCCCTGACGTCACTGAAGCTGTTGCCGGCAGCATCTCATTCATTCCTCAGTGGTTTACAGCCGAGGCGGTTGCATTAGCACTGCTTCCGGTTGTAAACTATTTAACCCCCAAATATGGATTACTGTGCGGGACTTTTCGCCAGACAGGTATGGTATATTTTGTTGTTTTTTTATCGAGGGCATCATTTGGAATTAGCAGAAGAATAAGGAAGGCAAAACTGTTCTTCCATTTCATAAAAATACTTTATTCTGCATGTGTGTGTGCTTATTTAACCCTTTACAATCTTAAGGATTAGTAATGGATAGGTGTCTTATTAACAACTCTCCATTACTAAGTCAAGCTTAATGTCAACAATACAAAGGTGACATTAACCCCTAATTATTACCCCATATGCCACCACTACAGGGCAGTGGGAAGAGAGAGGCTAAGTGGTGGAATTGGAGCATCTTACAGATGTGCTCTTCCTGGAGTGGCTGGGGGTAGATTTTTTTTTAGTCGGGGGGAGGTCCAATAACCACGGTCCCTTTCTAGGCTATTAATATCTGCCCTCAGTCACTGGCTTTCCTTCTCTGGAGCAGAAAATCGTGCTGGATCACACGCCAGTTTTTTCCTTGAATACATTCTTTAACTTAATACGTACAGGTCCCAAATTTTACACACACATACTACTAACAGTATTAGACACTGACATATCTAAATCTAACTATTCTGCATGGGTTTACAGTATGTAAACCATGTCTCCTATCCTGTCGTCTTCTGCAATGATTTTATAGCAGCCGACAAATGAATTATCGGCTATTTTGCTATCTATTTCTCTTTGAAATATAAAGATATATGTGTGTTACTGATATATTTATATATTATGAACACGAATCCCATATAAATTGCTGAAAAGCTCAGGGATGATACCAAAACCATTTGTTCACCCCGGGCTGCAGCCACATCTGCTCCAATGGACAATAAAAAAACGGAGAAAGAAGGAGCAAAACAATGACTGCAAAATTATCAAAGTTTATTTAAATATATTACAAAAGTGCACATAATAATAATGAGGTGTCAATGTAAAACCCTAGCCAACTCCTCACCATCCAGAGTGAAATAATCACCCCCATATGTAACATGTTGAAAATATGTCCACCAAGAGTCAAAATATCCAAGTATAATGTCACCCTATATGGCACACTGGCTCTAAACTCCTAGAGTGAGATGAAAGACCCGGAGCAAGGAAACAACTCAGGAAGCATAGTGCCAACCTGAGATGCAAAAACATGCCCATGGACAGCTGCAGCAGAATTTTTTTTTTTTTATCAATTACCTTACCAGGGAGTGCGGAGGGAGAAGGGCAGAAGGGAGTGTCTGGCAGTGACCTCCGACACGCGTTTTGCTGCGTTAAAAGGCCGCTTTATCTCCTTGATAAAGGATTACTGACATCATCACTGGTCACAGACACTGCCGGCTTTCAAGGAGCACTGCAAGATTCGGCAGTGTGTGCTGTTGTGACAGCCTGGGAAGCCTCGTCCATATGCTGGAATTATGGATAGGGCTCATCGTGGGACATCTATGTGGATTTTGGCGGATCCATTGGACTACGATGGACCAGCGTGGGATTTTTTTGAGGAAATAAATTAGTGAAAGAGGGTTTTTTTTTTACAAAATACAGGACTTTTTTGTGTGTGTTTATTCAATTTTATTTACAGTGTTCAATGTCACTAGTGGGGATGTGTGACTGACACCTTTCCATTGTTAACATCAGGGCTTGGTGTCAGTGCCAGCTGCTGACATCAACCCCTAATTCCATTAACCCGATTGCCATCGCACCAGGGCAATCGGGATGAGCTGAGACAAGGCGCCAGATTTGTGGTAAGTAGTGTGATGCGTCAGTTTTGAGGTGGCTGAGGGCTGGTATTTTAAGTCTGGGAAAGGGCCAATAACCATGGCCTTTCCCAGCCTGACGTCAGCCCGCAGCTGTCTGCTTTGCCTTAGCTGGAAATCTGCCTGCTATTTCTCTATCTCTCTGTATCTATCTATCTATCTATCATCTATCTATTATCTATATATCTATAATCTATCTTTCTATCTATTATCTAGCTATTATCTATCCATCTATCTGTCTATCTATTATCTCTCTATTATCTAACTCTCTATATATCTTTCTATACATCATCATCATCATTTATTTATATAGCACCATTGATTCCATGGTGCTGTACATGAGAAGGGGTTACATAAAAATTACAGATATCACTTACAGTAAACAAACTAACAATAACAGACTGACACAGAGGGGAGAGGACCCTGGCCTTTTGGCTTACATTTTCCATGGTGGGGACAGTAGGTTGGGGGGTTGCAGCAGCTGCAAACTTGGTGAAGTGGTAGATTTGGTAGTGTTGAGGAGGCAGTGGGGTCATTGCTGTCTGTAAGCTTTCTTGAAGAGGTGGGTTTCAGGTTCCGTCTGAAGGATCCAAATGTGGTTGATAGTCGGACGTGTTGGGGCACAGAATATCAGAGGATGGGTGATATTCGGGAGAAGACTTGGAGGCGATTAGATGAGAAGCGAATAAGTGTGGAGGAGAGAAGGAGGTCTTGGGAGGACCGGAGATTACGTGAGGGAAGATATTGGGAGATTAGTTCAAAGATATATTGAGGAGACAGGTTATTGATGGCTTTGTAGGTCAGTATTAGTAATTTGAACTGGATACACTGAGGGAATGGGAGCCAGTTAAGAGATCTGCAGAGGGGAGAATCGGAGTTGTAGCAAGGAGAGAGATGAATTATTTGAGCAGCAGAGTTAAGGATGGACTGGAAAGGTGTGAGAGTGTTAGAAGGGAGGCCACAGAAAATGATGTTGCAGTAGTTAAGGTGGGAGATGATGAGGGCATGCACAAGGATTTTAGTAGTTTGATGTTGAGGAAAGGATGGATTCTGGAGATATTTTTGAGCTGGAGGCGACAGGTGGTGGAACGAGCTTGGGTGTGCGGTTTGAAGGACAAGGCAGAGTCAAGGGTTACTCTGAGGCAGCGGACTTCCAGTATGGGGGAAAGTGCGATGTCATTAATTGTGATAGATCAGGTAAGGAAGATATCTGAGATGGAGGAAAGATGATGAGTTCAGATTTGTTCACATGGAGTTTGAGGAAGCGAGAGGAGAAGAAGGAGCATATGGCTGATAGATACTCCAGGATTCTGGACAGCAGAGAGGTGACGTCTGGGCCACAGTGGTAGATCTGAATGTCATCAGCATAAAGGTGGTCCTGGAATCCATAGGACTTTATGAGTTGTCCCAGGCCAAGTGTATATGTGGCGCCCCTGAGGCTTAAGTCGCCACAGAGGTACTGCACCTTCTCCTAAGGTGTAGTGCCCCACCATCCAGGTAGGGTGGGAACTCCTGACCACACTCCACACCTGCATTCCACATACAGGATAGTTCAGTGGGGCCACCTTACAGCTTCAGGCTGGGGGTTAGCAGAGCACCCCTCGTGGAACCCTGCTTCGTAACACGAGATGTGCTGGGAGGCGGGTGGAGTGAGATGATACAAAAGAGTGGGAAGAGTGAAAGTTAGTGGTTAGTTGGTTAGAGGAGAGAGAAGAGAGAAGATGGGTGTCTGAGGGACGTGCTGCAGCAGGTCCCAGTGATCTGGGCTGCTGGCGCGAGAAAGACCAGAGAAAGAGACTGATAAGATTGATAACCTAACCTTCCATAAGAGAGAACAAATCGGAACGAAGGAGAATAGAAGGACAGTGGGAAGCTGGTTGAAGAAAGATAGAGAACCCTTCCAGTCCAGAGAGCGCAAAGGCCGGGGCCCGGTCCCCGAGGTTGATTCGATCTTTATGTCCGGCAACAGACACTGGAGGAGTAGTGAGCCGCTAACGCTTTGCTCCCATCATAGACTTGGGACACAACAGCAACTGAATAGAGAGCCGGGACGCAGAGTGGAGTCCCCAAAGCAGGCTACAGCTGTCTGTCATACAAGTAAAGACTAGGAACACCTAGAGAGAGGCATTCCAGGGTAACTAAGTACTGGAGTGCTTCGCACCTAAAGGCGCATTGGAGGAGTCGTTCAGTAAGGTACATGTTGGCGGAGTGTGGAAGGGAGAATCCTATCCTGCCTGGAGGTTGGCTGGAGCCCTGACCTGGAGAACACAGTACGGAGGCAGGCAGTTGTGTGAACTGCAAACAGTGAGTAAAGCTTTGGAACCGCATACTCTGGTGTCCTCCAGTTATTCCCGCACCGTTACACCTGAGTACCAGCATCCATACCATTCTGTGCCTCTCCTCATCCATTGCACCTACACTGCCCTGGGACTACAGCTCCACCTGTGGGGAGCTATACCATCTCTGCTGCACCACACCATCAGTCCCAGCGGATCTGTATGCAGCGTTGGCTTACAATCTCCCCTTGCCAAACACCACGGGTGGCGTCACGAACTATTCATATAAACTTTAACACCATTAACATCACCGCCATTGATATTGGGCGCCCAGGGCCACGGACCGGATCACAGCTGCCGTGAAGCTTTCCCCCCTGACACCGGCCCGGTACCGAGTACCCCGCTGCCCTGGGCGAGCGAGGGCGACCCAATTTTGGCATCACGAACAGGATGACGAGACCCGATGCCATCGGGTTCTGTGTGCCTTGGATTTACAACTTTTGAAAATGTGCAGAAGACCAAATTTAATAATGGACTGTAAAATGGACATTAGAAATGGCCGCTGGCACAGAGAAGAAGGGCGTGAAGAGATGGGAGGTCCTAAGAAAAGACCGCGAAGCGTATTGGGCTGTCCCTGTCTGAATTACTATGTGACAGATGCATGGCCCACCCCCCGAGGGGTTCGTATACTGGCTTGGTATTGAGGCGCTGGAAGAAGACGCCGCCCCCGGAAGGAGGGGCAGAGAAAGCCAGTGGCGAGCAGAAGGGCGCAGCAAGAAGAAGGACGCCATGATGAAAGCAGATGAGAAGACAGAAGAGCAGGGGGGGAGATACCGGAACCCCCAACGGTGGCACCGCAGGCCCCAGTAGGCCAAAGCAGGTCCCGGGAGGAGCAGAATGAGGCCTATTGCCGAGCCACCATTAAAAAGCTGGCAGATGACTACCGGGAGAGGGAGCAGAGGAGAATGGCTGTACTGGGCTCAGATTTGAGCAGGAAAGAGAGGGCCCGTGCTGGGTATTATGGTTCCCAGGATGCAGCTGGTTGGGGGCAGGTGCTGAATGTGAATAAGGAGAGTGGTTTTGGATTCATCGCGGACCCCAAGCGCATTGGTGACCTGTTCTTCAACCGGCGGGATGTGTTGAGCCCCATCTGAGGAGAGGGCATCCAGATAGAGACCTGCAGCCTGGGGAATATGTGACCTTTACCCGGCATGAGGGACTCAGGGGATGGTACACCCTGAACGTACGACGTATCCCTGCAGAGTTCATCGAGAGGTACCTGCCATCAAGACCAGTCAATGCTCCATCCACCGGTACCCAACAGACTGCTCAGGTACCTGTTTCCAAGAACCAGGCTGCTATTGCATCACCTCCAGTTTGGCAGCCCAAACCAAAGATCTCTGGCTTGACGCCGTGGGAAGAGGAGTACCTGCGGATTGCTGATGATGACTACTTGGAATCTGGTAGCCGTTAAAATAATTTACTAAATCTCGTTACCCAGGAGGGTTTTGTTTGCACCAGTTGTGCCTTGTTTGCTATCATGTTTTTACGGTAGCACTTTTGCTGCCTGCTTCTGATTGGCAGTGCTTTTCTACAAATGGAACTGTGGAGATCATGAACGCTGTGTGATCCAAAACTTTCTTGTAAATAGTTTGCACCCACCCCTTTGGGTGCTCTCTCTTGGTTTTACATATAAAGACTCTTTGCGAAGATAATGTTTTTGAATGGACACTTTTCGAAGAATGATGTCTACCTCAAGGGACACTGCAAGAAATCCCGGCTGGGAGCAGTGTTCAGCACTTTGCAAGAATTTTGAATGTTTTATGAAAAAGTATTTGATAATGTTGTGTCTTATGAAAAGTAAATGTCTTTTATAGAATATTTGATACAGAGAATTAGAAAGGTTTTGAGATAGAATGTGAGAATTGAATAAAGACTGAAGAATTGAAAGTGACAGGTGACAGGCCAAGCGTAGGATACTACAATAGGAAGTTAGCCTGTTTGTAACATTTAAGAAATGTACCTCCTACACTAGGAAGATTAGATAAGTATTGTTAAACAGCATTTAAAATTTTTTTTTGTGTTCCTGTATTGTACCTTTTGTTGTCTTACAGCCCGCGGACGTGCTGTGTTTAATGGGGGGGTATGTGGCGCCCCTGAGGTTTCAGTCGCCACAGAGGTACTGCACCTTCTCCTAAGGTGTAGTGCCCCACCATCCTGGTAGGGTGGGAACTCCTGACCACACTCCACGCCTGCATTCCACGCACAGGATAGTTCAGTGGGGCCACCTAACAGCTTCAAGCTGGGGGTTAGCAGAGCACCCCTCGTGGAACCCTGCTTCTTAACACGAGATGTGCTGGGAGGCAGGTGGAGTGAGATGATACAAAAGAGTGGGAAGAGTGAAAGTTAGTGGTTAGTTGGTTAGAGGAGAGAGAAGAGAGAAGATGGGTGTCTGAGGGACGTGCTGCAGCAGGTTCCAGTGATCTGGGCTGCTGGTGCGAGAAAGACCAGAGAAAGAGACTGATAAGATTGATAACCTAACCTTCCATAAGAGAGAACAGATCGGAACGAAGGAGAATAGAAGGACGGTGGGAAGCTGGTTGAAGAAAGGTAGAGAACCCTTCCAGTCCAGAGAGCGCAAAGGCCGGGGCCCGGTCCCCGAGGTTGATTCGATCTTTATGTCCGGCAACAGACACTGGAGGAGTAGTGAGCCGCTAACACTTTGCTCCCATCATAGACTTGGGACACAACAGCAACTGAATAGAGAGCCGGGACACAAAGTGGAGTCCCCAAAGCAGGCTACAGCTGTCTGTCATACAAGTAAAGACTAGGAACACCTAGAGAGAGGCATTCGAGGGTAACTAAGTACTGGAGTGCTTCGCACCTAAAGGCGCATTGGAGGAGTCGTTCAGTAAGGTACATGTTGGTGGAGTGTGGAAGGGAGAATCCTATCCTGCCTGGAGGTTGGCTGGAGCCCTGACCTGGAGAACACAGTACGGAGGCAGGCAGTTGTGTGAACTGCAAACAGTGAGTAAAGCTTTGGAACCGCATACTCTGGTGTCCTCCAGTTATTCCCGCACCGTTACAACTGAGTACCAACATCCATACCATTCTGCGCCTCTCCTCATCCATTGCACCTACACTGCCCTGGGACTACAGCTCCACCTGTGGGGAGCTATACCATCTCTGCTGCACCACACCATCAGTCCCACTGGATCTGTATGCAGCATTGGCTTACCATCTCCCCTTGCCAAACACCATGGGTGGCGTCACGAACTCTTCATATAAACTTTAACACCATTAACATCACCGCCATTGATATTGGGCGCCCAGGGCCACGGACCGGATCACAGCTGCCGTGAAGCTTTCCCCCCTGACACCGGCCCGGTACCGAGTACCCCGCTGCCCTGGGCGAGCGAGGGTGACCCATATAGATTGAGAAGAGTAGGGGTCCTAGCCTTGGGGGACTCCAACAGAGAGAGGGTGGGATGAGGAGGTAGTGTGGGAGTGGAAGACGCTGAATGTGCAGTTGGAAGGGTATGAGGAGATCCGGGATAGGGTGAGATCTTTGATGCCAAAGGAGGAGAGGATCTGCAGTAGGAGGCAGTGGTCAACTGTGTCGAAAGCAGAAGACAGGTCTAGAAGGAGGAGTATAGAGTATTGTCCGTTAGCTTTGGCTGTAAGTAGGTCGCTAGTAATCTTGGTCAGAGCAGACTCAGTTGAATGATGGGGACAGAAACCAGATTGTAGATTGTCAAAGAGCAAGATCGATGAGAGATGGGAGGAAAGTTCAGTGTGACCATGCTGCTCCAGGAGTTTGGAAGCGAATGAGAGCAGTGATATTGGGCGATAGCTGGACATAGCGGTTGGGTCAAGGGTTGGCTTTTTAAGGATAGGCGTGATTGTGGCATGTTTGAAAGGAGAAGGGAAGGTACCAGAAGTTAGTGATAGGTTGAAGAGGTGGGTTAGGGATGGGATAAGTGTGGTGGTGAGGTTAGGGAGTAGGTGGGATGGGATAGGGTCAAGTGTACAAGTGGTGAGGTTCGATTTGGCGAGGAGACAATTAAGTTCCCCTTCAGTGATGTTGGAAAGGAAGGTTATGGGGTTTGGGCATTGATCTGGTATACAAAGGGGTTGTGATGGTTGAACAATAAAGACTTGCTTTGTTTGGTCGATCTTATTTTTGAAGTGTGTGGCAAAGTCCTCAGCAGAGATGAGGGAGGTTGGAGGGGCAGTGGTGGGCGAAGGAGGGAGTTAAAAGTTTTCAATCAATGTTTGGGGTTGTAGGAAAGGGAAGATACGAGGGTTGTGAAGTAGGCCTATTTAGCAGAGGTGAAGGCAGATTTGAAAGTGAGTGTTGCCTGTTTGAATGCAGTGAAATCATCTTGCAAATTTGTTTTCTTCCAAAGTCGCTCTGCAACCCTGGACACTTGCCAGAGCTTTTTATTGAAGTTATTGTGCCAGGATTGACTATACGTCGCACTCTGCCATGAACGAGAGGGGTGACCATGTCAATAGCTGATATGAGAGTGGCATTGTAGAAATTAGTGGCTCTGTCTGTGTCATGGAGTGAGGATATGGATACCAGTGGTAAAATAGAGTCAGAGAGCGTGTGGGTGTCTAGGTGTGCGAGGTTTCTGCGTGGGTGCACATGTTGCTGGACATGGGTGACAGGTGAGGAGGACAGAGATGAGAAAGTGAGTAGATGGTGGTCAGATAGAGGGAGAGTGGAGGTTGTGAAGTTAGATAGAGAGCAGAGACAGGTGCATATCAGGTCTAGTGTATGTCCGTCTGTATGGGTGGCTGAGGAGGACCACTGAGTAAGTCCAAAAGATGAAATAAAGGACAGAAGTTTGGAGGCTGTTGAGTGAAGGGTATCAGTGGGGATGTTGAAGTCACACATGATGAAAGTGGGAATGTCAGTGGAAAGAAAGTGAAGAAGCCAGGTAGATAATTGATCAATAAAGGCAGTGGCTCTATTATCTATCCATTATCGATCTATTCTCATCTATTATCTATCTATCTATCTATTCTCATCTATCCATTCATTCATCCACCCATCCATCTCTTTAACTAAGCCTATTTTCCTTTTTTTTCAACCAGCTTTAAGCAACATTCATTACTGTACAAAAGCACAGGTAAAAAACGCTTTAAAAAAAAGAGGCAAAAAGAGGTAAGAATGCAACATGTGAACACAGCTGAGAGACTTTAAGGTTACTGGAGTTCCCAGCTTCTGGGACAGCATGGGAAACAGCATCTGTGAGTGACCAGCGGTAACCTTCCTGATGTCACAGAAACTGCCGTCAATCGCGAAGCGGTGCAAGATCCGGCAGTGCATGCTGGTGTGAAAGCCTAAGCCCCATTCTCTGAATGGAGCTCCATATGCTGGAATTTTGGAAGTACCTCATCGTGAGTAGTGCTGAGCATTCCGATACCGCAAGTATCGGGTATCGGCCGATATTCGCTGTATCGGAATTCCGATACTTAGTTCCGATGTTTTTTCATATCGAATACCGGAATCGGAAGTTCCCATAATGCTAGGAGCCCGCTCGATTTGATTCAGCCAATGGGGATCCTCAGAAGTGTGGGCACATCCTGTTAGGCATGTAGGCATGTTAACTACTGGCATGGCTGTGATTGGCTGCTGAAATGATGTCATGATGCACTATGAAAACCGCAGCAGCCGCCATTTCTGGTCACTCTGCTGTGAATTCAGTTAGGGACAGGCTGCTGTTGAAGACTGTGAGGGACAGTTAGAAATAGCGATCATCAAACATATCTATTGCTCTACCCAGGCTACATAATCCACCACTGTAGCATTGTTGTAGCCCAGCAGCGCTGTTTTAATAGCTGTCTGCAAGGGCTGTGTGAGTGCAGACCCGCGCTGTGTAGTGTGTCCTGCAGGCACGTCTGCTTGTAGGCCGCCCAGCGTGTGTCTCTGCCTCATACACATTTTTCTTTTATTGCTGCTTTTTTTTTCTCCTGTATAGTGTGCTTCCATACGTATCCATATACGTTGGTTGCAAACACTAAAGGAGTGGACAGCGGAGCCTTTCAGCAGCCTTTCAGTGCTATAGCCCATCTCTCTGCACTGTTTTTGGCTGTCTGATAGGTCTCTCTGTGTGTGAGTGCAGCTCACGTTGCAGTTTGTTCTGCAGCCACCGCTCGTTGTAGTCCGCTCAGCGTGCGTCACTGCCTCAAACATAGTCCCTTTTTTGCAGCAAATTTAGCCAGATTTTTGCTCCTATATTAGTGTGCTTCCAACCGCATCCATTGTCATTGGTTGGTTGCAAACACTATATAGGATTAGATGGAGGAGCCTTTTTGCTGGCTTGTGCCCTTCAGGGCCAGCCATACTAGTATCACCCTATTTTTTGGAGCCTCATCAATTGCATTGTAGGTTAGCTTCCTGCATTGTAATCGCTCCAAAAAGTTTGTGATACTATATCTTTCAAACTTTGGTCACATCCTTTTCTCCCCCCCCCCCAAAAAAAAAGGAAATAAATTTCACCAAACACTCCACTTTACAGTTGTGTAGGCCACATTAGATCATATTAAAGTGTAGTACACACACTCTTAGCCAAACTAGTGTTTCTTATACTGGTTAGCAGGTGTTCAGGAATAAGAACACTAAGCCCCCCTTTTTTACTTTTCTGCCTATCTTTATCAGTCTACCAAGATGAAGAAGGCAGGGAGTAAAGCACGTGGTCGTGGCCGTGGAGTTTCAGCAGGGAGAGGACGGGGGGATTCAGCAGGGAGAGGACGTGGGGATGCGGTGTCTGCTGTGGCCACCAGTGACCCGGCATCCCCCACTTTTACCAGGCAACAGTCCTTCATGCGCAGCTTTGTAGGACCTCGCCTTACCCCACTGCTGCGTGACGAACAAAATGAAGCCGTTGTCGGATGGATGGCAGCTAACGCATCCACTTCAATGACTTCCGCATCTTCCCAGGGCCAGAGCACTGAAGAGCAACCATCTGTCTCTTCACCACCTGCCAAATTGCCCAGGCAGTCTGAGAGCCCTGGACAGGAGCCATCTCAATCTTTACTTCTGTTCTCAGAATCTGTTGGCTTGGAAAGAGGTGGCCAGCCAAGCAGCATTCTAGAGCGTGAAGAAGAGGGAGTATGCAGTGATGCACAACTGCTTTGTCCCTCTGAATCTGAAGAGGCGGGTGGGCCAGTGCCTATTGTCAGCACACCTCAGTGCTCATCTGAAGATGATGAGACTCAGTTGCCAATTTCTGGTGCGTACGGTGCTGGCGAGACAACCCAGGACCAGCCGGTGCATGAAGAGGGAAGTGGAGATGATGAGGTCCTTGACCCATCGTGGCGTCAACCACAGGAAGGTGGTGGGAGCAGCTCTGAGGAAGAGATTCCCCGAACAGCCAAAAGAGGAGGGAGAGGGCGGGGGCAGACTTGGTTGCCTGTAGCCTCCACTTTGGCACCCGTGAGGAGCAATCCTCTTCCAAAACAGAAAACGGGCGCTCCCAGGACTTGCAGTGCGTGGTCTTTTTTTGACACAGTTGCAGATGACATTTGCTTTGTCAAATGCAAGCTGTGTCATCAGAAAGTTAAACGAGGGAAAAATGTGAGCAACCTCAATACCACAAATATGTGGAAACATGTGCGTACCAAGCACGAGGTGGAGTTACACAGACACACTGAAGATGTAGGCCAACCTTCAGCAGCACCTACCACCTCTTCAGCTCATGTTGGGGCCTCTTCCTCCAGCTCACACACAGCTGGTTCGGCTTCCTCACTGGAACGCCATGGAAGAACCTCTGCCACTGTTGTCCAGAGACCCAGTGAAATTCCACCCACTGAACCACGTTCTCAGTCATCAGTACACTCCCAGGCCACTCACCAGCAATCGGTAGCACAGGCATGGGAGAAAAAGCGGCCATACTCGGCAAACCATCCCCGAGCACTGGCTCTGAATGCCGGCATTGCCAAACTACTGGCCCTTGAGATGCTGTCATTCAGGCTGGTGGAGACTGACACCTTCCGGAACTTGATGTCATTGGCAGTTCCACAATACAATGTGCCCAGCCGCTTTTATTTCAGCAGGCAAGCCGTCCCTGCCCTGCAAAAGCAAGTGGAGGTAAAAATTAAAAATGCGCTACTAAACGCCGTCAGTAGCAAGGTCCACCTGACCACCGATGCGTGGACCAGTAGCCATGGACAGGGACGATAACTTTCCCTCACTGCCCATTGGGTCAATGTTGTGGAGCCGGGTACAGATCTGGAGAGTGGCTCTGTACGTATTCTGCCAACTCCAAGGATTGCAGGAATGCAGTCTGTACATATTGAGTCCTCCTCCTACTCTAGTTCCTCGGAATCAGCACTGCATGAGCCTGTTAGGCCAGATATGAGCACAGGTGTGGCCAAACGTCAACAGGCCGTCCTTAAATTAATTTCTTTGGGGAATCGGAGCCACACAGCACAGGAGCTCTGGAATGCCATCAAGCAGGAGAGCGATGTGTGGTTTGTGCCAGCGAATCTCCAGCCAGGTTTGGTAGTGAGTGACAATTGCCGAAATCTAGTGGCAGCTCTTGGCCTAGGCAACCTCACTCACATACCATGTCTGGCACACGTGCACAATTTGGTCGTCCAGAGCTTTCTGAGGGACTATCCGGATCTTGATGCACTGCTGCACAAGGTTCGCCTAGAGTGTGCTCACTTGCGGCGTTCCAGAATGGCAAGATCTCGCATTGCATCTCTGCAACGCCGATTCCGCCTGCCAGAACATCGCATCATATGTGACCTCCCCACCAGGTGGAATTCAATGTTACATATGTTGGAGCGGTTGTGTGAGCAGCAGGCAGCAGTAATGGAGTACCAGCTGCATCAGGCGCAAACAAGTCGCACTGTGCGCCGGACACACTTCACCACCACTGAGTAGGCCACTATGAGGGACATCTGCCAAGTTTTGCGTGCCTTCGATGACTCCACGCAGATGGCCAGTGCAGATGATGCACTAGTCAGCATGACTGTCCCCCTTATCTGTCTGCTTCAAAAAACCTTACAAGCACTAAGTGAGAAGGTTTTTGAAGAGGTCGAGGATGAGGAGTCAGAAATGCCATCTGCTTCTGGCAAGTCTGCGCAACGTGCCTCCACACAAAGGCCCAGGCAGGGGACACTTAGTGAGGAGGATGACGAGGAGTCAATGGAGGATGAGGAACACATCTCTCCAGAGGAGGGAGGTACACAAGGCTCTAGTAGTCAGTGTGTACAGCGAGGGTGGGGTGATGCTGAGCAGGCTGAGATGCTGCCTCAAGCTGGGGACAGCGTTTCCAGTCCAGTTGGCAGTCTGCAGCACATGGTTGATTTCATGCTGCAGTGCTTGTTAAATGACCGCCGCATCGCCAACATTCTCCACACGGCTGATTATTGGGTGTACACCCTCATAGATCCTCGATACCGGGACAACTTACAAAGCCTCATACCACAGTTGAACCGGGAGCGAAAAATGCGGGAGTACCAAGAAACACTTGTGCAGGCCATCATGTTCTCCATTCCCCCCGCAAGTGTTGCTGGTAGTGCTTTTCAAAGCAGCCATGTGGGTAGAGGCAGTGGAGGAAGCTCTGCACAAAGAGGTAGCAGAGGCAGTGCCGCAGGACAAGGCAAGGCCAGTATGGCCCAAATGTGGAAAAGTTTTGTGGGACCGCTACAAACGGCTACACCATCACAGACGGCTCCAGTCAGCAGGAGGCAACGTTTCCGTCAGATGGTGACAGACTACTTGTCTTGCCCTGTTAGTGTACTCCCAGACTGCTCTTCCCTGTTCAAGTATTGGGTCTCTAAGCTGGATACATGGCCAGAGCTTAGCCAGTATGCATTGGAGGTGCTGGCTTGCCCTGCTGCCAGTGTATTATCGGAACGTGTCTTTAGTGCTGCAGGTGGTGTGGTAACAGACCATCGCACGCGACTATCCGCCGATAATGTTGACCGGCTTACTTTTCTGAAAATGAACAAGGCCTGGATCTCACCTGAATTTGCCAGTCCTCTTCCAGAATAAATAATTGGCTGGCAACAGGATCCAGGTCTCCTGTTGTGTTCATGTTTCTATGACCTGAACTTTATTTCCTGGGCTACAGCAACGCCCGTTGTTGCTCAGAAGTGCTGTCCGCACAGACAAAACACTCGCTCATGTGTAAGTGGGGTTCGGTAACGTCAGCTGATCCCCTGCTGTGTGTATGGCAAACTCTCCTGCTGCCTACAACTTCTGACTACCTCTGATTTAATATGTTCTCTGATTTGCCCTCTGTCTCCACTCTGTTTTGAGTATTTCCTCCTGCCTACAAAACTGCCTGTTTGTGCTCTCAAGTGCCGTCTGCACAATCCACACTTGTTCCTGTGTTACCTGGGTCCTGTAACATCTGCTCATCTCCAGAGGTGAGTCCGGCAATGTCTCCTGCTTTGTCTACATTCCCACTACTTGTAGTGGAAAAGTGGACAGAGCAGGAGACATTGCCTGACTCACCTCTAGGGAGAAGCTGCTGTTACAGAACCCCAGTAACACAGGAACAAGTGTGGGTTGTGCAGACGGCATTTCAGAGCAGCAACTGGCGTGGTTGGAAGCCAGAGGAAATACTCGAAACAGAGTGAAGACAGAGGCCTAATTGGAGTACGTTGACAGTTAGTAGTAGTCTAGAAACAAACAATCGAAAACTGCCACCAAGTAGGCCTCGGCCTACTACCTGATTTTCCCTGGGCTCCGACACCGCCAGTTGTTGCTCAGAAGTGCTGTCCGCACAGACAAAACACTCGCTCATGTGTAAGTGGGGTTCGGTAACGTCAGCTGATCCCCTGCTGTGTGGAGGGCAAACTGCTGCTGCCTCCAAATTGTAACTACTTCAGATTTAAACATTCTCTGATTTGGCCTCTGTCTCCACTCTGTCTCTAGTATTTCCCCTGACCTCCAGCACCGCCAGTTCCTGCTCACAGTTGCCGTCCGCGCATTCCACACTTGTTCCTGTGTTCCTGGTGTTCTGTTACGTGAGCAGATCCCCCAATGTGTGTCCGCCACTGTCTCCTGCGCTGTCCACCTTCCCACTGTAAGTGGTGGGAATGTGGACAGAGCAGGAGACAGTGGCAGGCACACATCAGGGGCTCTGCTGACATTACAGAACCCCAGTAACACAGGAACACGTGTGGATTGGGCAGACGGCTGCTGTACGCATAAACTGGCGGTGTTGGTGGTCACGTGAAATCCTGGAAACAGAGTGGAGACAGATGCCTAATTGGAGCACGTTGACAGTCTGTTGTAGCCTACAAACAATGTAAAACTGCCACCAAGTAGGCCTGATTGTCCCTGGGCTCCAACAAAGCTAGTTGGTGCTCGGAAGTGCTGTCCACACAGAAAAACACACTTGTTCATGTGTAAGTGGGGTTCGGTAACGTCAGCTGATCCCCTGCTGTGTGTACGGCAAACTCTCCTGCTGCCTCCAAATTCAAACAACGTCTTATCTTAAACTGCCTCCAAGTAGGCCTCAGCCTACAAAACGACTATCCCTGGGCTCCAACATCGTCAGTTGTTGTTCGGAAGTGCTGTCTACACAGAAAAAAACACTCGTTCATGTGAAAGTGGGGTTCGGTAACGTCAGCTGATCCCCTGCTGTGTGGAGGGCAAAGTGCTGCTGCCTCCAAATTGTAACTACTTCAGATTTAATCATTCTCTGATTTGGCCTCTGTCTCCACTCTGTCTCTAGTATTTCCCCTGACCTCCAGCACCGCCAGTTCCTGCTGACAGATGCCTAATTGGAGCACGTTGACAGTCTGTTGTAGCCTACAAACAATCTAAAACTGCCCCCAAGTAGGCATCGGCCTGCACCCTGATTGTCCCTGGGCTCCAACAACGCTAGTTGGTGCTCGGAAGTGCTGTCCACACAGAAAAACACACTTGTTCATGTGAAAGTGGGGGTCAGTAACGTCAGCTGATTCCCTGCTGTGTGGAGGGCAAAGTGTTCTGCTCCCTCCAAAGTCAAAATACCTCAGCTTTACACCTGGCTCCTAGTAGGCCTCGGCCTGCACCATGATTGTCCCTGGGCTCCAACAACGCCAGTTGGTGCTCGGAAGTGCTGTCCACACAGAAAAAAACACTCGTTCATGTGAAAGTGGGGGTCGGTAACGTCAGCTGATCCCCTGCTGTGTGGAGGGCAAAGTGCTGCTGCCTCCAAATTGTAACTACTTCAGATTTAAACATTCTCTGATTTGGCCTCTGTCTCCACTCTGTCTCTAGTATTTCCCCTGACCTCCAGCACCGCCAGTTCCTGCTCACCGTTGCCGTCCGCGCATTCCACACGTGTTCCTGTGTTACTGGGGTTCTGTAATGTCAGCAGATCCCCCAATGTGTGTCCGCCACTGTCTCCTGCGCTGTCCACCTTCCCACTGCAAGTGGTGGGAATGTGGACAGAGCAGGAGACATTGGAAGACACACATCAGGGGATCTGCTGACATTACAGAACCCCAGTAACACAGGAACACGTGTGGATTGGGCAGACGGCTACTGTACGCATAAACTGGCGGTGTTGGTGGTCACGTGAAATCCTGGAAACAGAGTGGAGACAGATGCCTAATTGGAGCACGTTGACAGTCTGTTGTAGCCTACAAACAATCTCAAACTGCCACCAAGTAGGCCTCGGCCTGCACCCTGATTGTCCCTGGGTTCCAACAACGCCAGTTGGTGCTCGGCAGTGTCTTTGGCACGGGTACTCCCTGTTGCCCAGCCTGGTTCCAGCACGCCAGCTGTTTCCGGGTAGTGTCAAGGTCACTATGCCACCAATCCGTTGTCCTGTCGTCTTGCGGCCAGGTTAGCCGACTCTACGGTGCCTGCAGTTTAGGTGACTCCTATGTGGGCTGCGGGAACTGGCACTGAAGGCTGGATCCGTAGTGCCAATGGGACATGGACCCCCTGTAGGACTGTGGGTTTCGGTAACTGCGGCCGGCTTGCGGCCTGGCTACTTTGCTTTGGATGGGTACCTTCTGCTACCCACCCGGGTGCCAGCACTGTCAGCTGGTTCTCGCCATAGCCTTTGGCCTAGGTGCCTCCATCTCGGTATCCGAAGGTCCAGCACCGTCAGCTGGTCCTTGGTAGTGCTTTCTAGCACAGGTACCTCCTGCCTAGTAACCGTGGTCCAGCAACGTCAGCTGTTCCTCGGTAGTGCCATTGGCTCTTGTAGCTTTTGCTACCCATCTGGGTTCCAGCACCGTCAGCTGGTTCTCGGCAGTGTCTTTGGCACGGGTACTCCCTGTTGCCCAGCCTGGTTCCAGCACACCAGCTGTTTCCAGGTAGTGTCAAGGTCACTATGCCACCAATCCGTTGTCCTGTCGTCTTGCGGCCGGGTTAGCCGACTCTACGGTGCCTGCAGTTTAGTTGACTCCTATGTGGGCTGCGGGAACTGGCACCGAAGGCTGGATCTGTAGTGCCAATGGGACATGGACCCCCTGTAGGACTGTGGGTTTCGGTAACTGCGGCCGGCTTGCGGCCTGGCTACTTGCTTTGGATGGGTACCTTCTGCTACCCACCCGGGTTCCAGCACTGTTAGCTGGTTCTCGCCAGAGCCTTTGGCCTAGGTGCCTCCATCTCGGTATCCAAGGTCCAGCACCGTCAGCTGGTCCTTGGTAGTGCTTTTTAGCACAGGTACCTTCTGCTTAGTAACTGTGGTCCAGCAACGTCAGTTGGTCCTCGGTAGTGCCATTGGCTCTTGTTCCTTCTGCTACCCATCCGGGTTCCAGCACTGTCTGCTGGTTCTCGCCAGAGCCTTTGGCCTAGGTGCCTCCATCTCGGTGTCCGAGGTCCAGCACAGTCAGCTGGTCCTTGGTAGTGCTTTTTAGCACAGGTACCTTCTGCTTAGTAACCGTGGTCCAGCACCGTCACATGATCCTCGGTAGTGCCATTGGCTCTTGTTCCTTCTGCTACCCATCCGGGTACCAGCACTGTCTGCTGGTTCTCGCCAGAGCCTTTGGCCTAGGTGCCTCCATCTCGGTATCCAAGGTCCAGCAACGTCAGCTGGTCCTTGGTAGTGGTTTCTAGCACAGGTACCTCCTGCATAGTAACCGGGGTCCAGCACCGTCAGCTCTTCCTCAGTAGTGCCATTGGCTATTGTTCCTTCTGCTGCCACTATGGGTTCCAGTACTGTCAGCTGGTTCTCGCCAGTTTCTCAGCCTTCTTGTACCTTCTGCTACATTTCCAAGATCAAGCTTTTTGAAATTGTCTTTGGTAATCCTTATTGATCTCCATGACGACGACCCTGAAGACCACACCAAAGAAGACCAGAAATATGACCCTAAATAATATGACCAAGAGGACAAAGAACATGAAGACAACCACCAAGATACAGAACAAAAGACAGAAGAACAAGAAGCAAAAGCAGAAGAACAGAAAGCAGAAGAACATTAAGCATAAGACTAAAAATCAGCATAGAAGAAATCAAAATTATAAGCAGAAGAAGACTAAGCAGTAAATGGGGGTAAGTCCGTTCCTCCTCGTGGTGCCCCTGGAAAATGCCTGCTGCTGCAGGCCAAACTGAACGCGGACAAATCCTGTTGTAAATCTTTTGTGACAGGCAGAACGTAAGGTGTAATCTTATAACTTTTATAGATAAGTACTACAGGAATGCCTGTCACCATAAGAAAATGAAGAAAAAGAAGAATAGGAAGAAGATGAAGAAATAGCATATGAAAATTAATAATAGCTGAATAAGAAGAATATGAAGAATGGAAAAAAAAATTAATGGGAAGAAGGTGAAAAAGAAGAAGATGAATAAGGTGAAGAAAAAGTTGATGAAAAAAATGCTACTGCTGCAGATCATGAAGGAGAAAGTGTGGGAGAAGTACAAAAGAAGGTGAAGAGCATGGAAGTTGTGAAACATACATATCTGACTAAATATAAAAAAGTTAACAGTCAATATCTTTTTAACTCCGAACGTCTTGAAAAAAAAAATTGGAATTAATGCTATACCATGTGATTTGAATAAATCACTATGCCTTTAATGTCTCCTCCACCTCCCACAATACATTCTACATGATTCTTATTTGTTTTCAATTATGTAGAATTAGCCAACAAGGAAATAAAGGGCTTTTTTAAATTCCGATACCGGAAGTCCCATTGACTTGAATGGGACTTCCGGTATCGGAATCGGCGATACCCGATATTTTTTTCGTATCGGGCGATACCATCCGATACGATATTTTTGGGTATCAAACGGTATCGCTCAACACTAATCGTGAGACATCGATGTGGGTTATGGCGGATCCATTGGAGTGTGGGATTTTGGGGGGGAAATAAATTGGTGAATGAGGGTATCTGGGTTTATTAATTTTTATTTATAGGGTTAGTAATAGGAGTGTCAGACTGTCACCTCTGTAATACTAACCCCAGGGCTTGATGGATATTTGACAAATCACAGCTGTCATCAACTTCAAATTCCAATACCCCAACTGCACCACAAGGCAATCAGGAAGAGATGAGATGCTGTGCCAGAATTAGCTTGTCTAATGGACAGCTTAGGGCTGGGAAGGGGCTAATAACCATGCACTTCCCAATCTGATAATATCAGCCTTCAGCAGTCTGCTTTGCCTTAGCTGGTTATTAAAAGTAGGGGGAACCTCACGCCATTTATTTTTATTCTTTATTTATTTATTTCTAAAAACAACAGGGAATTACAGTGAGAGATGGTGTTTTTTTTCTGCTCTTTTTTTTTTATTTTGTCTTATATACAAGTCATTACTTAGGAAAGAATGTGTCCTGACATTTTTTCCTGTAGACTCCAATTTATCTTTGGTTTTGTATGTTTTATTGTCAGTCCATAAAAGTGGAGTAATACTCTGGCCACATTATTCCCAGTAGCGTCCTGTGACTCAAAGAGGCGTCCAAAGGTCTTCACCATGCTTTTCCCATGTCATTTCAGTGGTGTTTCCATCAATTTTAGTGATTTTCCAATCGCCCCAGCCCTACTGGTAGGGTCTGTCTTAAAAATACTCAAGTTTTCCATTGACTTCCATTATGCTCATTACTGGAAACGAGCATCCGAGCATTACGATTTGCTCGATTCGAGTAACGAGCACCCGAGCATTTTAGTGCTCAACCACCCCTAGTTATAAACTCTCTCATCATAGAATGAGCTCACTGACAGTCTGTTAACTCCTTCTGCAGTCAGCTATAGACAGCGCAACACAAAGGATAAAGAAGGCACAAAATGTTTTGCTGTAATGCAGTTGAAAAAATGATTTTTATCCCCAATTACAGGCACTTAAAGAAAAATAAAATAAAATTAAAATAAAATTTCCCCAAAGGTGGATAACCCCTTTAAAGCAATCTCCTTTTCAAAGATTCATAGCTACTAGTAATAGTTGTATAAATGTCTCCTATGTCTGAAAGAACTTTTTTTTACTCGAGCCTCTTTCTGCATCTAACCGGGCAATTACATGCAAAAACTGAACATGAGGATGTAGAACTTTCTGTTACATTGATGTATACTTCTTTTTTTTTCATGTGGATTTCTGCAGTACCGGAGGTAGATTTAAAGAAAAATGGTGTCTCCTGTCCAGCCTGCTACGCCGACAATCACGACAACGTCTGCATCCCAAAGAGTACAATGGAGTGCATGGGAGAAGAAACCTTATGTGTCTTCTTCAATGAAACATTGCTCGAAAGTAAAAAAAAATCCCACCCATAATATATATATACCATACATATATATATATATATATATAGTAGTGCAGCGGTAGCACACTTATGCAGTGAGGAGGCAGTAACCCACAAAGTTCAAACAAAAAACTCCTTTAATGTGTTACTTCACGGCATTAAATGTTCAATTTACACGCAAGTGCATATAATCTCATAATGCATAGAATTGGTGTCTATCTCACTGCACTACATACTACACAGCATCCTTCCGTTTACAGTCACTAAACACGATGGCCCTCCCTTTGACCAGCAGCCTTGGGCGAATACACCACAGTGTTAATGTCTCTTTACTCACAAAATTTAACCTCCGCAGATATTTATGGATTTTCCCATCGATACCCATCACCTTCAATTTCTGTCCTTTGGGTTTGTCCCAGGCTACAAGTGACCTATGTACCAGAGTCACTTTCCTCCCCGTATCCAGGAGGGCCTCTTTTTGGCACCCATTCACAAGTACCTAGCATAATTGCGGCTTGCTGCCGGCAGTGCCCATAGAGGTGGTATAGATTGGATGGGCATACCTAGATACATGGCGAGTATTCCCACAGTCCATGGGCTCAGGTGTCACAGAACAGTTGATAGCCCCATGTCCGGGCTTTTGACACTGCCAACACTCAACAACTTCAGCCCGACTAGTCCTTAAAATCACATTAGGGGAAACAGGAGTTTTGTCATCCCCACTTTGGGTTACCCCCACATCACGGCCTTGGTCCTAGTTAACGCCAACAATGATTTGTGGACTTTTCCCCTGCTTTGGTACAACGTCCTGAGTGGGTTTATACTGCTCAATCAATCCTAAGGACAGGTCCAGGGTGCCTAGGACCCTTAGTCCCACCCAAGGCTGCATGGCGGCCGGCAGAGCTCGCATCATCCGATCGACCACCACTCTCTCTACCATCTTGGTCGGGGTCTAAAATTTAGGTTGGGGCCACTCCTCCACCAAATGCAACAAGTCATTTGCCTGTGACCTGGTGGGCCGAGACTCTACATAGGACCACTGGTACACCCATTGATCACCCCTTAAATTTGGGGTCTCTTCTTGACCCTGTTGACCGCCCCTCACCTTAGGGATCTCCTCTTTACACAGCTGAAACTCTGGTAGCTTCCACTGCAACACCTCTTGCTGCCGCTGCTGCAACTGCAACACCTCTTGCCACTGCTGGAACTGCAGCACCTCTTGATGTTGCTGGACCTGCAGCACCTCTTGCTGAAACCGTTGCTGACTAAGCACATACTGCTCCAAAAGTTCCTCCATCTTTCCAGCAGACTTACACAACGACACGCAGCAGGCTTTGGGGTATACTTAAGTTCACACTGCCCCGCATTCTCCAGCCACATGGAAAACCCGGGCCTGAAATGAAACAAACTGCACAACTATCATCCTGCAGTCTGTTTCATAGCACAATATCCCAGAACAGGATTCTTTACATCTGCCTTGGACACTAGCATGTAAAAGACCACACTTATTTTTATTATTTCTAGTCTGCATTGCAGCCACCGCTACGCTAGTGACTGCCAAGCACTCCTATGGCCTTCATACGCCTTCATGCACAACTTGGGGAGAACACACAGTGACCCCTACCTTTGACTTCGGCTACTGCTTCATCATTGCAATCACAGCTACACCTGCGACTGCAATGCCCCCTCATGGCCTCACTATGCCTCCATGTGCATCCTGGAGAGAACAAACAGTGACCCTTACCTGTGACAATGGTCAATACCTCACAATATATATGTACAGCTCTGGAAAAAATTAAGAAACCACCACATCAAAACCCGGTCATGGGCAGCCTATTCTCCAGACCTGAACCCCATGGAGAACCTCTGGAATGTAATCAAGAGGATGATGGATAGTCACAAGCCATCAAACAAAGAAGAACTGCTTACATTTTTGCGCCAGAAGTAGTGTGAAAGACTGGTGGAAAGCATGCCAAGACGCATGAAAGCCGTTTTTTAAAAATCATGGTTATGTCACAAAATATTGATTTCAGAACTCTTCCTGAGTTAAAACATTAGTATTGTTGTTTCTAAATGATTATGAACTTGTTTTCTTTGCATTATTTGAGGTCTGAAAGCATTGTTTTTTTTTTAATTTTGACCATTTTTCTTTGTCAGAAAAAAAATACAAAATGTATGGCTTGGAAATTCGGAGACATGTTGTCAGAAGTTTAAAATATACCTATAAAGAGAAAAATCAGACAAACTGAACATTTGAAAGTGGTCTCTTAATTTTTGCCAGAGATGTGCATGTGTGTGTATGTATGTATGTATATATATATATATACACACAATATATATATTGTATATATATAAAGCAATAATGTGCTGTTCATTTTACTATTCATATTTTAATTAAAAAAAATTGGATGTAGAGTTGACTGTTTTTGTGTTTTTCAATCTAGTGCTTAATGTTTACTCATTCGGTTGTGGTACCAAAAATTTCATTCAAGAAAATGGAAATTTACATAATTTATTAAGCATTTACTCCTCAATTAAAGTCACCAAGACAACACCGATCCCGGGATTAATGCCCGGTAAGATAAAGTTACTTTCCTCTACTTGGTGCCATGTTTTTTCCATTACTAGTAGTTTTTATGTGATAATTTTTGGACTAAATTTTGTACAAATTTTTGTGTGCCACCTCTTAATATAAAATGCCTCATATTCCACCATAAATTCCATAGATGCCTCCTTATATGGCCCCGAACTTATAGGGGTTGTCCACTACTAGGACAACCCCTTCTTGAACTAAAATTTCAGCTCTGATAAAATAATAAAGCCTATGCTCACCTCCTGTGCCGATGCCATCCCTGTGGTGTCGGCACTCGTTGTCCCTGGGCTGTGAGGCAGTAGAATGACACGTGGTGCCCGGCACCTAATCAGTGCTGGTGTCACTGTCTCCGCCTTTGGACAAACTGAACATGAAGAGGAAGCCGAGGATCTGCTGATCTCTGACTTCCTCTTTATGTTAAGTTTGTGGGAAGGTGAAGACAGTGACCCCTTTCTCTGACTGGGTGCCGGGCATCATGTGTCACAACATCGCATCACAGCGAGAGCGAGTTTTGACACTGTGGGTATGTTTCCAGCACAGGAGGTGAGTATAGGTTTTAATATTTTATTGGGGCTGAACATTTAGCTTAAGAAGGGGTTGCCCTACTAGTGCACAGCCCCTTTAACTCCCTCTCTTTCTTAATATTGGCAGGACCTGGCCATATTGATGGGTTCAGACATTGGTCCAATGTGAATGGGGGCCCAGGAAAGATGGTTGTCAGGCGAGATAAGAATCCAGTATGTCTGATTTAGGACTACCAATCCTTTTGTTATCCCGGAGATATCAGGCAGTGGCTTTATCATAGAGAATAAAGGAGTTCCCGGCAGAACAAGCGCTCTTCTGTATGGAGAAGTTAATGCGTGATAGCTGCCAGTTGAAGTATTGTTTGTCTGGCAGCTATCGAAAGGGTATGGGGGTCTATAGATGTCATCTTGATCTAATGGACCAGACATGTCTGCACATTGCATGGATAGCCCCCATAGTACATATTACACCCCTTTGGGTTGTTGCATCCCTAAGAAATCACTAAAAAAGGCAGAGATGCTTACCTGCCTATGGCTCAAAACAATTGACTATCAGGGGGCAGTGGACCCAACTAATTATGGCAACAACACAGGTGCACCAATACCAATATAAGGGCTCATCATTTTGCATCATGGTATCTGGCATGATGGACATCATTTCTATCATCTATACCTCCTGATGAACCGCTCTTGCGGGAAAACGCGTTGGGGTGACATCATACATGATAAGTGGCCACTTTCTTAATCTTTGTTGTCTATCTATGCTCCACTGCCGGGCATGTTTAACTCACTGTAGATATATGGTGGACCTCTGATTATCATGATGTGGTAATCTGTTTTTTTATTGGTGTTTATTTTTCTGAGATTGTTTGCACTATACCCAGGGCACTCTGATGATTCATTTCTGTACTATCGGATATTGTTTTCCCACCTGTGATACAAGGGACTGGTAGGGGAGCAAGGGACAGTCCTCGTTGAGTGGGGGCACCAAAAAATCATTATCTTTAGGGTGCCAACCTCCACAGATAGGAAGATATCAGATAGACCTAACCTAGGGTTGTGTAGTGGGTCACCCTCCCAGGGCCGTGGGGTACTCGGTACCGAGCCGCTGTCGGCGGGATGTGTCACAGCAGCGGTGACCCGGTCCGTGGCCCTGGGTGCCCAAGTAATGGGGGAATGGAAATGGTGGTGGAATGTAATTAGATGAATAGTTCGTGATGCCACCTGTGGTGTTCGGTAAGTGAGGTGTTCGGCCGACGCTGCATGCAAATCCTCTGGGACTGATGGTGGGTTGCAGCCAAGATGGTGTAGCTCCACACAGGTGGAGCTGTAGTCCCAGGGCAGTGTAGATGCTGGTACCCAGATGTAGCGGTACCCGCTATGTTGGCACAGGAATGAATGGAGGACACCAGGGCTTGTAGTTCCAAAACTTTACTCACAGTCTGTAGTACACACAGGTGCCTGCCTCCATGCTGTGTCCTCCGGGTCAGGGACTCAGTCAACCTCCAGGCAAGATGGAATGCTCCCTTCCAACACTCCGCCAATATGTGCCTTTCTGAACGTCTCCTCTATAGTGCCTTTAAGTGTGAAGTACTCCCAGTACTGAGTTACACTGGAGTGCCTCTTGACAGATGTTCCCAAGAACTCTACTTGCACGGCAGACAGCTGTAGCCTGCTTCGGGGACTCCTTACTCCTGAGTCCCGGCTCACTATCCAAGTTGCTGTTGTGCCCCCAAGTCTTAGATGGGAGTAGTGCATTTACAGCCCACTACTCCACCGGTGTCTGCTGCAGAACCATTAGTGTCCATACAACCTCGGGGACCGGGTCCCGGCCTTGCGCTTAGAACTTCTAGGCAGGGTTCTTCCTCTAACCCACGTCCTCTGTGTTCCCTTTTACTCCTACGTTCCGTACTTGTCTTTCTTTCTTATGGAAACTCATGCGTCAGTTCAATGTCTTTCTCCTTCTTTCCTTTCCCGTGCCAGCTGGCTCAGATCACTGAGGCAGCTGCAGCACTCCTTCCTCCATCCCTCTTCCAGGGATCTCCTTTCCTCACTCCTCTCTGAGTGACTTCCTCCCTCAGACTGACCTGTAATTCTAAACCTCCCCGCTCTTTAATGTATTCTCAACTCCACCCGCCTCCCAGCACGTTTCATGTTCCAAGCAGGGAGCCACCAAAGGTGCTCTGCTACACTCCAAGCAGGGAGCCGCAATGTGGCTTTGCTGAACTACTGTGTTGTGTGGGATGCGAGTGTTGGAGCGTGGTCCGGAGCCTCCAAGCTACCTGGATGGTGGGGCACCACACCTCAGAAGGAGGTGCAGTACTCTGTGGTGGCTGAGCCTCAGGAGCGCCACAGTAGCATCTCAGTACAGGTCTTTGGTTTAAATTTGTGACATCTGCCGCTATTTTTCACTGGGAAAATGGTGTTTTTTAATATCATTGAATAAAATAGGCTTTTATAGGGAATATATGTTCACATGGAGAAACTCGCACGAGAATCGTGTGAGTCTCTCGCAAGTGAGTATAAGCCCTAACAATCACTCTCAACCTATCAACCCATTGGGGGGGTTGATTGTTCAGTATACTAGTGCACACAAAAAAGATTCCAATCTGTATGCGGCCCGCCTGATCTAAAAATATGGGCGTTTGTAATAGACTGTAAGCCAGATGCTCTTCATTACCTGTGTGAATTATGCAGCGTACAGAATGGAATCTTTTTTGTATGCACTAGTATACTGAACAATCACCCCCTTCATGGGTTGGTAGGTTGAGAGTGATATATTGGTTATATTGGTTATATTGGTATTGCTGCACCTGTGTTGGTGCCATAATTAGTTGAGTCCACTGCACCCTGATAGTGCAATTATTTTGAGCCATAGGCAGGTAAGCATCTCTACCTTTTTTTCAGTGGTTTCTTAATATTTTTGGAGGATTTTTTAAAAAACTCCTTTTAGTGTCAGTGATTTTTTTGTTGCATCCTTATCCTTAAATACAGTATGATTGCCCTAAAATAACAAGAGTAGACAGGTCAATGCCTTCCACTGAATCAATGCTTGAGTCTTCAGTGATTTGATGCACCATGTCCTTTTATATTGTGTATATTTGACCATACTCATCGAGCTGAAACATTTTTTGCATTGCACTGCAGGTAACTTTTTGTGGTGTCACGTTTGCTATAATGATAATGCTGCCTCCTGCTCAAAAAAAAGGAAAGTGTGCGAACCAGATGAAGATGTTTGTCTTACCGAAAGGAGAAGGATCACAGACGGTTTGTCTCCATCACTCATAACCTAGGCCATATTATTACATAAAATAGAAGTTTCTGGTAGATTGGATTGACGCAGCCTATGGGCATGAGGGCGGCCACTCCTTGGACCAGATGTTTCTTATTTCATGCTACCCATAAAAGTCAATGTTTCATCAAAAGTCTTTTATTGTATGGTGGCCCATAAAACGGAAATGGAATTGGGTCGCCCTCCCAGGGCTGTGGGGTACTCGGTACCGGGTCGGTCTCTCAGATGCGAATAACAGCAGCGGTGACCCGGTTCGTAGCCCTGGGCGCCCATGTAAAAGGGGTTGAGTTGGGAATAAAGTTTATAAGTGATTCGTGACGCCACCTGTGGTGTTCGGCAAGGGAGATGTTAAGCCGACACTGCATGCAGATCCTCTGGGACTGATGGTGTAGTGCAGCTATGATGTTGTAGCCCTCCACAGGTAGGGCTGTAGTCCCAGGGCAGTGTGGATGAAGGGTTAGGAAGAAGGTGCAGTGTTTGGCACAGAGATGTAGCAGTGCTGAGGATGTTGCAGGAAGGAGGCAAGGACACAATAGGGTGCAGTTTCTTTACCTTTACTTGGCAAACGCAGTCCAGGGTCCTGATTACAGATGGCAAAGGAGCAGGCTAGCCTGGAAGCAACTCAGGGATCTCTCTATCAGATGGGTTGTGTAGTCTCCTTCCTAGCACTGGCTTGAGGTACATGCAGTACAGTGCTACACTGAAGTTCCTCCTTCTTATCTTCTCTTAGAACTACCTCGTATGGCAGACAGCTGTAGCCCTCTATCTCTCTTGGCTCACCAGTCGCTGTTGTGCCTCCGAGTCTTAGGTGGGAATAGAACACTTACATCTTCCTATTCCTCTGGTTTCTGTTGCAGGACCTTCAGTATCCATACAACCGTGGAGACCAGGCTCCAGATCATGCGCTATCTCAAGGAGGGATCTCTCCATCCTCAGCTCAACCTCCAGCTTCTCTCCACACATCTACACTCATTGCCCTCCTCACACTAACTACTATTTCCCCTCCTGGCCCTCAGAGCGCGCTCCTCCCCCAATCCTGGTTCAGAGCTCCCTCTGCTGGCCTGGAGTGGCAACTGTGTTGCGTGACATGGTTAACTGCTAGAGAGACCCTTCCTTGCTTCCAAGCATGACATCATCCTCCCTGGAGGAAGGCAATGCCATTGTGGCGACCATACTCCTGGGGATGCCACATTCCCCCCTAGTGCAAGTCAGCACTCCTGGGCTGATGAAAAACATAAAAACATATAACAAATGACAAATAAACAGTTATGGAGGTTACAAGATTTGAAAAAGGAAAAATTACAAAAACCAAAAGCTCCAAAAACAGTCCTGTGATGATAAATCCAAGCATCAGCGTCCATGGTCCATTCCTGGGCAAATGGTGAACTATTTACAAGAGTAGTGACCACACACAGTCCTGCGGTCACAATGTCCATGAAAACAAGCGGGAAAAATTCAAAAAGAACAATCTTACAGAATATCTGCAGGCACAAAACTTTGACAGTTACATTACTTTAACTTATTATATGCGGAATCTAAAGGGTGGTATGCCTTGTGTTGTACGAGTAGATCTGCGTAATACTGGTGTGGTTGTGGAACTCACTGGTTGTCTGGTACTAACCACTGGTGTTGAACTGGCTACAATACTGACGTTTCTACGTAGCACAGGGATACTAGATTTTCAAGGTCCACTTCCGCTCACTGTAGGTAAACTGGGTAGTAGCTGTCTGCAAACTCTTAGATTCACCATGGGTATGACAGATTCACCACTGGCAAGGCGATGGTTCTCTGGCTCCACTGCTGGTATGGCATCTGCTACCTGAACTTCCTGACTCTCACAGTTCTCTTGAGTCCGGTCTTCTTGTACTACCAGTTGGGGAAATGTCAACACTGGCATCAGTATAGCATCATTTACTTTAGTCCAAATTCAGGGAATTCTCCAAGTATAGTGCTGACCTTTTCTTCTTCTTCTATGGGTTGGATGTTATTTTGTTCTTCCATTCTTTCCTTTAACTGGTCAGGGCACAGTTTCAGATGATCCCTTGATATTGCTGCTGAGGTTTCTCCTCCATCTTTACTAATAAGGCACACCTTGGTGTTGTCAAAGTTTGAGGGTAAAATGGTGTAGGGTTCAGCTTCTCATTGATCATCCAATTTATGCAGTCTTCTTTTCCTCTTGAGGACTTGTTCTCCTGGTGACAAGGGAACTGCAGGTGCATGTTGGTTGTAGTGCCTTTCTTGTGCTAGACTCTTCTCCACACACTCTTGTACTCTACGGTACTGCTGTTTTCTTTCTGTATCCCAGTCAGCACCTGGGGCTGTTACCTCAGGTGTAAGGACTCCCATGTCCAAATCAATAGGCAACTTGCCAGGCCTCGCTCTCATTAGGTAGGCTGGAGTACAGTTGGTGGAATTCACAGGAATGTGATTGTAAAGGTCTACAAGATCGGGCAACTTCTCTGGCCACAGATTCCTCTCCTCCAAAGGCAAGGTTTTCAGCAGATCGATCACCACCTGGTTCTTCTTTTCACACATGCCATTGGTCGGTGGATGGTACGGTGTTGTCCGGATCTTCTTGCAACCATACAAGTTACAGAATTTCTGGAACACTTCTGCCTCAAAGGCGGGACCTTGATCTGTAAGCACTCTCTCAGGATACCCATGTGGTCTACAGAAGTGCTTTTGGAATGCTCTTGCTGCTGTCATGGCTGGCTGATCTTTGACAGGCACAGCTACCAGGAATCTTGAGTAGTGGTCCACAATGGTAAGAGCATAGATGTAGCATGACCGGCTTGGAACCAGCCTCACATGGTCCAGGGCGACCAACTCGAGTGGCTGTTTGGTTACTATTGGCTGTAGAGGAGCTCTCTGGCTGTTTTGATCCTTTCTGCGCAGGTTACATTGTCCACACTCCCAGCACCACTTTTCAATGGCTTTCCTCATACCAGCCCAGTAGAATCTCTCCCGGAGCAATGCTTCCATCTTCTTCCATCTGAAGTGTCCAGCTCCATTATGGTATGCTTCCAAGACCATTGATGCCTCTCTCTTTGGGACTACCACCTGCCTGCCCAGCTCATGAGTGCGGGCATTGATACTCCTCCGACACAGCTTTCCTTCATAGATGACCAGCCGACCTCTTTCCTTCCACAACTGCTGGGTTTCTTCAGGAGCATCCGACTCTGGGCATGAGTCAGCTTGTGACAGTAGCTCCTTTACCAGGCAGACTGCGGGGTCGCTATCCTGTGTTTCTCCCCAGTCATGATGGGGCAATGGATTTAGGGTGACCTCTTTCAAGCCAGACCGTCGGTTTCTCACTCCTTGAGCATGTTGGGCCGCAATTGGCCGGTAACTCTATTTCTTCAAGAGCCTCAGGGTCTTCTGCATCTGGCAGATTAGGCATTCTGGACAGCGCATCAGCTTTGGCATTCTTGTGCCCTGCTCGGTACTTGATGGTAAATTCATAGTGCACATAGTTTTGCAGTTTCCAAGTGAGTCAACGGGTTGTTGTCCATGAGGATGGTAAATTTGGCTGAAGCTAGGTAATGCTAGAATCTTTCAGTCACAGCCCAGACTATGGCAAGGAACTCCAGCTTGAAGGAACTGTAATTGACAGAGTTCCTTTCAGTGGGACAAAGCTTCCTGCTGGCGTAGGAGATCACTCTTTCCTTGCCATTCTGTACCTGTGACAGTACTGCTCCAAGAACCACGTTGCTGGCATCAGTATACAACACAAACGGTTTGTCATAATCTGGGTAGGCCAGAACTTCATCCCCTGTGAGAGCCATCTTCAGTCAAGTGAAGGATCTCTCCAGCTCCTCAGTCCATTCAAAGGTGGAACTTTTCTGTTTGGCCTTCCCCACCTGAAGATTTTGCATGGGGGTGACTATCTCCGTGAAGCCTTAGATGAACCTTCGGTAGTAGCCTACCAATCCAAGAAATTGGCGTACTTCTTGGAGGTTACTGGGCTTCGGCCAGTCCCGGATGTTAGGGGTCGGATTCCTGGCACTGCACAGCGGGAATCCAGAGCCAGACATTCTGCGGTCTCCCATTCTTCCTCGACCGCTCCGGGTGTTGCTCAGCAAACACGGCAAGCCAGGCTTGCTGCTCAGACTCGCTCTGACAGCCTGGATGTTGCTGCCACCTCTGGTGCAGCAATGGCAGCGCAACCTGCTTTGCAGGGAACCGCTCCTGAGGCTAAGTCCTCATGCCGTGCTACTGGGCATGCCCGCAACTTGACCTTTCACTGGAGAGCAGGGGTCACATGCTCAGGTACTGCGTCAGATCTGATTGGTCCTTCCCAAGCTAATGGAAGGTTCCGGAAGCGCATCGCTATAAAAAGCCCGCAGGGCGGCTCGGCGATGCGCTAGTGTAGACTTATCTTGCTATGTGTGTGAATGGTGACGGATGCATGGACTGGTGGCTGACTCATTATGAAACTCCTTCCCTCGGATAATACGATTGGTGACAGAGTGTGTTCTTAGGTCAGCACCAGGTAGTGGCAAGCTATGCCACAGTGCTCCCTCGCCTACACTAGTGTCCATCGGTGCCCGGTTCTTGGCGCCGACGATTGCGGCTTTAGTTGCCGCTGCGCTGCATTAACAGCAGCTATTGGTGTTCGCCGCTGCGACGCCACACGCTGACTCCTGTGACGTTAACAGGGCCAGCGCCTTTGCTTATATTTCTGGCAAGCGACTCTGTCTGAACAGAGCCGTTCCTAGCGTTCGGGTGACGTCAACCCGTGCGCACTACATCACCTTCTGGTGCATCTGCCATTACCCAGCAGCGGTCTTACCAACTACCGCACGGTGGACCCCGGGCGGCGAACGCACCTCTTATTATTTTATATCTGGTGCGTTCCGCCAACCATAACACCGGATGACTGTGACTTTGTCCGGATCTGGTGCCACACCTTCTGCACTCACTACATGACCGAGGTACTGTACCTTGGGCTTCAGGAGGTGGCATTTGGAAGGCTTCACCTTCAGGCCAAAGTTGGACAAGGCTTCAAACACCTCAGCCAGGTGTTCTAGATGGTCTTCATAAGTCTTGGAGAAAACAATGACATCATCAAGGTACAACAGGACTGTCTCAGGCAGCACTCCATCAGCCGTTGAAATGTTCCTGGGGCGGTGCAGAGCCCGAATGGCATATAGTTGAACTCACAGAGACCCATTGGGGTGGTAAATGCTGTTTTCTCCTTGTCTGCCTCTGTCACGGGAACCTGCCAATACCCACTAGTGAGATCCAAGGTGGAAAAATAGTTAGCAGTTTTAAGTGCAGCTAAGGATTCCTCAATTCTGGGTAATGGGTAGGCATCTTTATGTGTAATGCTGTTAATTTTCCTGTAATCAACACACATTATCATGGTACCATCCTTTTTCTTTACAAAAACTATGGGAGCTGCCCATGGGCTACAACTGTCTCTGATAACCCCAGCTTCCTTCATCTCTCTCAACATACCTTTAGCACATTGGTATTGTGTTGGGGGTATAGGCCGGTACCTTTCTTTAATGGGTGGATGATCTCCAGTGGGGATATGATGTTGAAGCCCTTTTGCCTTCCCAAAATCTAGGTGGTGTTTACTGAATACCCGCTCATACTCCTGAGTCACTCTGTAAACCCCATTCTTTTGGTGTGAAGGTGTAGAGTCAGTCCCCACCTGCAGTTGCTGGCACCACTCCTCCAGCTGCTTTACAGAGCCATTGTCCTCCACCTGGTCGGATGAGACCAAGGGCTCTGCTGCCTGCATTGCATTGTTACTGACAGTGAGCAACTTAGCAACTGTGGCGTACCAAGGTATTGTGGCCTCCTCCTCCCCACAATTCAAGAGGAGTACAGGTACTCTCCCTTTACGTACATCAACTACCCCTCTGGCTGTCAGGACAGTGGGCCTGCTATCAGAGTATACTGGCTGTACCAATGCCTGGTAATCCTTTCCTCTGAGACCTATAGCTGCCCGACACCAAATCAACATTTCACATCTGGGGGGTATTGCAATGGGAAAAGCATCACTCACTCTGACACTGCCAATTTCCCTGCCAGAGAGTTCTACCTGCTGTCTTTGCATCAGGGCCTTGATCTCCTTCTGCAGGACTCGTTGTTCACTGGAACCAGCAGTCTCAGCCACCTGTTGCAACAAGACAATAACCTCGGAAAGACAATTTTCAATTACATTTGTACCAAGAGTCATCATGGGATTACATTCACTACGATCAATATCCACAACTATCAGACCTTGAGATTTTAGCTCTACCCGACCCACTTTAACAGTAATTTCTTTACACCCTACTTGAGGTAAAGGCTGACCATTGCTGGCCATTACTGTCAGTTCATCAGTGGGGCCATGGGTAAGTTCAGAGTCAGCCCAATACCGCTTGTAAAGGATATAGGGCATAGTTGTCACCTGGGAGCCAGTGTCCAGCAAAGTGTTCATGGGGATGCCGTCAATCACCACTGGAAGGACTGGTCTCCCGCCAACATACTTGGCTCGCCAGTTCCTTGGGCCTTGTGGTCCTACTCCTGGGGGTTGGCCCTCTGCCCCAGGGGTTACTCGTTTAAAGGACAGAATCTTGCAAGATGACCTGCCTTGTGGCAGCGACGACAGATGGGACGTCTGTCCTGGTCATAGCGGTCGTTGTTCCTCCCTCGGAGTGGCAGGGTTCTCCTCTTCCGGAGCCACGGGACATCCTCTGGACTGGAGGCAAGCTGGATCTTCTCCTTGGAGGACACCTGCAGGGACTGCACGGTTTTAGTAAGTGCAGCCATACCTTTGGTCAACTCCTGAACCTGGACCTGAAGACGTAGGTCTGCAAATGGGTCTTTATCCAGAGTCTGGGCATCAGCCTCCACAGGGATGGAAGGGGAAGATGTTGCTTCCTGGTGGTAGGTGATCGCTGGGCTTCTAGGGGGCGCTGGATGGCTGACAGTTGGTTCCTGCAGTACCCGGATAGCCCTGTCCTTGAAATCAGCAAAGTCCAGGTCAGAGTTTTGTAGGGTTATGATGTGCAGCTGTGCTCTGTGGGGATTGGTTATGAGTCCTTCAATAAACTGCTCCTTTAACAGTTGGTCTTCTTCTTTCACACTGTCTGGGTCAATCTGCTTGACAGCTCGCAGCGCCTCCTGCAGGTTAAGAGCATAGTCCCTTATACTGTCCTGCACAACCTCATTTTGATTTCAGCTGCAGTGTGGGTGTCAAAGGTGCTCCTTAGCTTAGTCAGGATCTTTTTAACAGTCTCTTTGTCAGTGTCCTGCCAGGCTTTTACTTCTCTCTGTGCTGCACCTGTTAGCTGCCCAATTAGGATATTCACCTTCTGGCTTTCAGAGAGAGGATACACCTCAAACAAACTGCACAGTCTCTCTTTAAATTCACTCAGGATATATGACTCACCCGAGTACTGCGGTAACCAGGCCGCTCCCGGTATGTAGGGCATGGACAGCGGCATTATGGGGACCGCTGCGGCGGGCGCTGAGGGGTTTGTGGGAGCATCCGCCGCTGCACTGGCGTTGTCCTTAGACATTTTCTCTCCCCCCTAGTTAACGTGAGCCAGGCCGCGGGGTTGCGCTGGCTTACCGGAGGCCGCTCCTCGGCTCGATCAGGGGACACCAGAGCTGCAGGCCTCAGCTTCTCACTTCTAGCGCGCTGTCCTCTTCCCACGCGGTACTTTACTTCTTCGCGCTCTGCGGCAGGCTCCTCCCACGAAGGCCCGCCTCCATGGGTTCCCGCACGCGCCAATCAGCGGGATAATGGCGGCAATGGCGCCAACAGTCTTTTGCACAAAACACAGTCACTGGCACACAGGACCCGGGGATACCAGGCTCCGTAATCCTGTTCGTGACGCCAAAATGGGTCGCCCTCCCAGGGCTATGGGGTACTCGGTACCGGGCCGGTCTCTCAGATGGGAATGTCACAGCAGCGGTGACCCGGTCCGTTGCCCTGGGCACCCATGTAAAAGGGGTTGAGTTTGGAATAAAGTTTATAAGTGATTTGTAACGCCACCTGTGGTGTTCGGCAAGGGAGATGTTAAACCGACGCTGGATGCAGTTCCGGTGTAGTGCAGCTATGATGTTGTAGCCCTACACAGGCAGGGCTGAAGTCCCAGGGCAGTGTGGATGAAGGGTTAGGAAGAAGGTGCAGTGTTTTGCACAGAGATGTAGCAGAGCTGAGGATGTTGCAGGAAGGAGGCAAGGACACAATAGGGTGCAGTTTTTTTACCTTTACTTGGCAAACGCAGTCCAGGGTCCTGATTACAGATGGCACAGGATCAGGCTAGCCTGGAAGCAACTCATGGATCTCTCTATCAGATGGGTTGTGTAGTCTCCTTCCTAGTGCTGGCTTGAGGTACATGCAGTACAGTGTTACACTGAAGTTCCTCCTTCTTATCTTCTCTTAGAACTACCTCGTATGGCAGACAGCTGTAGCCCTCTATCTCTCTTGGCTCACTAGTCGCTGTTGTGCCTCCGAGTCTTAGGAGGGAATAGAACACTTACATCTTCCTATTCCTCTCGTTTCTGTTGCAGGACCTTCAGTATCCATACAACCGTGGAGACCAGGCTCCAGATCATGTGCTATCTCAAGGAGGGAGCTCTCCGTCCTCAGCTCAACCTCCAGCTTCTCTCCACACGTCTACACTCATCGCCCTCCTCACACTAACTACTATTTCCCCTCCTGGCCCTCATAGCGTGCTCCTCCCCCAATCCTGGTTCAGAGCTCCCTCTGCTGGCCTGGAGTGGCAACTGTGTTGCATGACATGGTTAACTGCTAGAGAGACCTTCCCTTGCTTCCAAGCATGACATCATCCTCCCTGGAGGAATTCAATGCAATTGTGGCGACCATACTTCTGGGGGCGCCACAGAATCATTTTTAAACAATAAGCTGAGGTACAATTAAAAAAGTATTATATTGTGGTACCATGTTAGCCAGAAAAATCGATGCCAATACTTTTTGTGTCCAAAAATGACCTAAGTATTCTCATAGTGATACCTTTATTAGCTAACCAGAAAAAATATATTTGCAGCTTTCAGTGCACAGGTGCTCCTTCTTCAGGCAGGATTACAAATTAATTAAAAAGTCAAGAGCACAAGATTTAAGAGATATTACAACAAGACATTTGCTCATGAGGTGGAAGGGGTGATGCCTCCTAAAGATAAGCCAAGGAAATCAAATTAGGGTTTTTGAGATGGAGAGGTGGTGGGAATGTTCTTCATAGTTATCTGGAGTCCTTCTGGTGGAGGTTTGAGTTGTGTCCATGTAGTGAGTCATAAATCCAGGTGTTAAATTGAGTCCTAGTGTCAAAGACTTGAACATCTTTATCAGTTTGAATTCCCAAAGATTTCTCTCTCTGTCGTCCTTAAAATGACCTTTCAGCATTAAGACTTAAGATGTTTTCCCACAATCCAGCTCATTCTTAATTGCTTGCCTGTGTAGATTCATCCTTGTTTGTAGTTTTTGCATGGTTTCCCAAATATGGATGCCTCCAGGGCCACTTGCACATTGTATCATGTACACCACATTGGACGATGTACATGAGAAGAAACCCATGACATTATAGCCCTGATTTGTGTTGGGTATGCAGACCGTATTTCTTGATAATATGTGGGTACAAGTTTTACATTTTTTATTGTTACATGGGAATTTGCTTGTCACCGATGGTGATGAGAGGACGCTTCTGACAAGGAGATTCCTTATGTTAGGTCATAGGTGGAATATTTCTTTCAGTCTGTGGTCTCTGTGGAATAGGAGTTGGAGATCAGCACCATTTTTCCTTAGGATGCTCATGTGGGGGTTGTATGTGACCACAAAAGGCACACTATTGTTGTTCTCCCTCAGTTTGTAATCCAGGAGGCTGCTTCTTGGCATTCCTTTAGCTTTGTGGATCTGTTCAACTATTACCAGTGGATAGTATTCATGTTGTAGGAATGTATTCCTCAGTGAGGTAGTCGTGGGCAAGCTTCTGTCCTCTTCTGCCCTCATTCGCGTGGAATCCTGCAGACAATTGTGGTTCCTGATGGGTGTTAGTGCTGTGAGGGCCGTGTGCCTGTGCAGGCCACCGGTAGCCGATGGTATTGGCTGACCAGGACCACGAATGCCATAGATTAGCAAAGGAGACTTCTATTCAAACATGAGAACTTTACTGAACTTGATGATGGTTATATACAAGGGATAGTGAGTACACAGTATTAAGCACTTTTCATTCACAGTAAGAAGCATTTTTACTGACATCATCCTTCCACTGTAGTCTGCTCCAGGGCCGATATAGCACACTGCTTTGCCCTTCTTCGTCACAGCCTAGCTTGTCGCCACAGTGCAGTTCAACAAGTTCCTCTTCACCCGTTCGGCGGCTCTGCATCCTATCACTATTGACTCCCTGGATCCACTGATCTGGACTCCCACTAGTCAAACAGTCTCAGTCTTCTTTAGGTCTGTACCTTCGGCACTTATCAAGCTCAGGGATTCTCGTGACATGTCGTTGTGGCTGATCGCACAGGGGAAGGGGGTGTTGACTTCGCTTACCTCGTGGGAGGGGAGAGAAGGACCCAGCAGGGATCGGCTCTCTGGTGCCACCACTTGCCCCAGGTTAGTCAGGGAACTGCACTGAAGGCAAATGGTGGCCGGAAAGGCTTCCCTTATAGGTACAAGTTATTGAGGTGCTCCCAGTGAGGGGGGATATACATCACCAGTCCAGGCTGGGGATATATATCATCCTACTGGTCATCACTGTCAGGGCTCCTCACTAACACAGTACCGTTCACTGCCACCAGTTCCTCTTTCGAAATAAGCCTCGTCTGACAGCAAGCAGGCTTATAACAGGTCAGAAACCAACCTGGGTAGCGGATAATAACCAACGGAGCGTGCGGACGTGGGGATTCGTGTATCAGGATAAAAGAGCAGCCCAAGATTAATTTTATATTTAATCGCCGAAAAGGCGCACTAGAAATATACAGGTATATATTTACAAGAACAATATACAGGTATACAGTAAGGAGTGTAGTAAAAGAATAGGGTATAGATAGGTTGCAATTACCGTGTTATGTAGCATGTGACCACGGGGGGGGTTTATGGATCACAGGTGAAAATCTTAGTTACGTGGTTTTCCTGGTGGCGTCTGGTAATGGATCCTCTTTGTTATGTAGAACTAAGCTCAAAATGAGCAGCTACCTCTTATCTCCTAGGCTGTGCCCTCCCACACTGTGTGACCACCCCTGGGCTTGTGCAGCCTCGCTCCTCCCTTATCGGAGAGTATGATTTTTCTGTCCAGAACTGTGGATGCTCCTAACTTTCCACCCAAAGCTCTGAATGGACCAGCACTGGTGCCCCTGGATTCTGCTTGATTTTATCTGCGCATAGAGACTAAATATGCCTACCTTATGTAATTCCTGGTAGCTACGCTTCCTAACTCCATAAAGCAGAGTGCTACAGGTGGCTGCTGGGCATGGGCATGTGGGGGAAGGAATGCTGGTTTTGATTATGTGCTCGGCTAGTCTCAGAGATATTATAGGTCATTTTCCAGATTCAATACCTCAGAGCCTTGCCGAGACCTGTAGTGTGTGAGTTAGACAAAAGGAATCTAGTTTGGCTGTGCCTGCACTAGAATTAAAACCCTTGTGCTAACTGCTAGTCACCGAGCTTCAAAGAGTTTGCTCTTGGAGTTTTTAATTAAAGAAAAACATTGCATTGCTTTTTATGGCCTTGGGCAATGCATGCCAAGGGAGGGGGGCTGAGTGGTCTGAAGCAAATACTTTTGGGCCAAACTTTATCTTGATGGGGAATTCCATCAAAAATCAAAATTATATCATTTTGCCATATCTCACAGTCATCCTATCCAAGGACTCCTTTAACCACTTTCTGACGTTGGACGGGATAGTAAGTACGACGTCAGTATCCCCCACTTTGAGGTGGCTCCGGCGGTGAGCCCACCTCAAAGCTGGGACATGTCAACTGTTTTCAACAGCTGACATGTGCCTGCAATAGGTGCGGGCGGAATCGCGATCCGCCAGCGCCTATTAACTAGTTAAATGCCACTGTCAAACTCTGACAGCGGCATTTATCGCACGCTTCCGGCCATCGGACCGGAAATACGCGCACCACTGACCCCCGTCACATGATATAATTATGATTTTGACTACACTACCCGGTGAGTGCCGCTCTTTTCTACTATTTTTTGCTATTAGCATTTACTGAACCTAGCAAAAAAGCCAAATAAAAAACAAGTGTGGGATTGCACTTTTTTTTGCAATTTCACCGCACTTGAAATTTTTTTTCCTGTTTTCTTTTACACAACATGGTAAAACCAATGTTATTGCTCAAAAGTACAACTCACCCCACAAAAAATAAGCCCTCACATGGCCATATTGACAGAAAAATAAAAAAGTTATGGCTCTGGGAAGAAGGGGAGTGAAAAACGAAAGCACAGAAATAAAAAAAAGCTCCGGTCATGAAGGGGTTAAGGTAGAAGGCCACTCAGTTCCTAGTCACCCTACCTCATCCTCCCATCATCCCCTTTGCTGTAGTTCACCCACATGGCAGCTCTGCACACTTGTCTCTTCAGATTATCTCTGCTCTGACTGACTTCAGGAAGCAGGTCACTTGTCCTAGCACTAAGGCTATGTGCACACGTAGTTTTTAGGTTGTGCGGATTTTGTTGAAAAATCCGCAGGTAAATCCGCAGGACAAAATACCTGCGGTTTACCTGCGGATTAGCCTGCGGTTTTGCCCTGCGGTTTCACACCTCATATGGATAAGGTGTGAAACCTCAGCGAAATCTGCACAAAGAATTGACATGCTGCGGATTGTAACCCGCAGCAAAACCGTGCGGAAAAATCCGCAGCATGTGCACAGCGTTTTTCAGTTTACCATTGAAAACAATGGTACTGTACAACAACCTAAATCTGCTGCGGACCCGCAGGGCCAAAACCGCTGCGGATCCGCAGCAGAATCCGCACTGTGTGCACATAGCCTAAGCCCTCCCCCTGTGTGTGTTGCTGGGGAAACTCCTTAACCTACATTCTATGCAAACCTTACCTTACAGTATGTCCTAAGACCTCTTTCACACATCAGTTTTTTGGTGTCAGATGCAATCCGTCGGTGCGACGGATCCGTCGCAGATTGTGAAAAACTCATCCGTCGCATCCGTTTTTTCATCCTTTTCTTCTGTTTTTTGATGGATCCGTCGAATCCATCGAAAGAATGGATAGATAGAAAGAATAGATAGAAGAATAGATAGAAAGAAAGAATAGATAGAAAGAAAGAAAGAATCGATAGATAGAAAGAATTGATAGAGAGATAGAAAGAATTGATAGAGAGACAGATAGATAGACTAGATAAAAAGAAAGGATAGATAGAAAGAATAGATAGATAGATAGATAGATAGAAAGAATAGATACATTACCTGCGGTAACCTCTTCCCTTGGATTTTCAATGCTTCAGAGGTCAATCCAGGTCAGGCT
The DNA here is from genome assembly GCF_039654945.1 of Dendrobates tinctorius. Lineage (NCBI taxonomy): Eukaryota > Metazoa > Chordata > Amphibia > Anura > Dendrobatidae > Dendrobates > Dendrobates tinctorius. The sequence continues at coordinate 48,818,713 of NW_027361696.1, read as the reverse complement.
GTGAGGGGGCGGAGCTTCAGTGACATCAGCGCTAGTCACTGAGCCTCCACTCCCAGCATCTCATTCCTCAGTGCTTTACATCCGGGGTGGTCACTCTCGGTTGTAAAGTATTTACCCCCCAGATATGGATTACGCCGTGGGACTTGACTGTTTGCCGGACAGGTATGGGTATATTGTTGGGTTTTTATTTCTTTCAGGAGATCGAGGGTTTCGATATTGGAAATGCAATTTAATAAAGATGGAAAAAATGTGTGTAGTGTATTATTTCATTAAAAGACTTTATTCTTATTGTGTGTGTGTTTATTTAACCCTTGAATAACTCTAGGATTAGTAATAGATAGGTGTCTTACAATAGCAAGGTGACATTAACTCCTTATTACCCCACTTGCCACGGCTACAGGGCAAGTGGGAAGAGCCGGGCAAAGCACCAGAATTGGCGCATCTAATAGATGTGCCTTTTCTGGGCAGCTGCGGGCTGCTATTTTTAGGCGGGGGTGTCCAAGATCAATGGCCCCTTACCAGCCTGAGAATACCAGCCCCCAGCTGTCTGCTTTAGCAAGGCTGGTTGTCAAAAATGGAGGGGACCCCACGCCGTTTTTTAAAATTATTTATTTAAATAAGTAAAAAAAAAAGTGTGGGAACCCCTCTATTCTTGATAACTAGCCTTGCTGAAGCTGATAGCTTTGTTTGACAAATTTAAAAGTCTTAATACTAAAAGGTCATTTTATGGATAACAGAGAAAGAAAAATTTGGGAATTCAAAACTCATAAGGATTTTCAGTTCTTTGACAATAGGACTCAATTTAACACCTGGATTTATGACTCACTACATGGACACAACTCACACCTCTACCAGAAGGATTCCAGATAACTAAGGGAACATTCACACTGCCTCTTCATTTGTAACAAAAACCTTAATGTGATTTCCATGGCTTATCTTTAGGAGGCATCACTCCTTCCACCTCATGAACAAATGTCCTGTTGTTAATATCCTTCAAATGTTGTGCCCTTGTCTTTTTAATTCATTTGTACACCTGCCTGAAGAAGGAGCTCATGTGCTATGAAAGCTTCCAAATATATTTTTTTCTGGTTAGCCAATAAAGGTATCACTTTCGTCATTTTTGGGCATAAAAGTATTTACATCTATTAACAATAAGCTTAAATGACAACCAGCTGGGGAAGCTAGGCCTAGCAGCAGATTGTCATTGTGGCGACCATAATATGCTGACCATTCCAATCACTGACTGCACATGGATAGTCCACCAGAAGCATGTCTCAAGCTGGAGGACAGAACATCTTAACTAAGCAAGTCCAGAAACAAACTGTTGACCTTTCTCACCCATTATTTAGAGATCACCTACCTGCCCTTCAATGACCCAATGGTTAAATAAAACTGAAAACTTTGACGACTGGGAGTTAGTAGCCGTACCACAACACAATCAATCTTTCTTTTGCAGAATTTGGAAACCACTTTGCTGGTCTCTAATTTATCCTTCTGTGGTTGCTCCAGCTCCCAACTAACCTTCCTGCGATAATACATTTTATCTTAACCCTAAATAATTTTTGTTCTCTACTGTACGTATATATCTTCATTGATCAAGCCATGCTTTCTCTACCTTAATACTCCGCACACATCTTGTCAGCTTTCCCAAACCTTTTCTTCCCAGGCACAAAGTTTCCAAATTGGAAGAAGCATTACTGCCAGGTAAACACCAAAAACACTTCCAATCTGTGATATCAACCACCAAGTTCATAACATGCTAACTCCACATTTCAACCTTTCAAAAAAAAATGTAAAAAACAGACGGGAGGGTAGGTATTTGATTTCGGTGTCTCAGGTAAAGGAGCACCCATCTCTCCTCAACTGCTTTAATGATTATCCGCTTCCACTTCTAAAGTGTCCAGTTTTTGCCAGCATTCTATTCCCCTTGCTTTTCTGATTAATATGATTTTTTTTCTTTTTCAAAATCCACAACAGTTCCAGAGATATTGGCCTTTTCATTCAGTGTTATTTTATTGGTCTTTACTAAAGGGGTGGTGCTCAAAGAGTAACAATGTACAGTTGTGACCAAAAGTATTGACACCCCTGCAATTCTGTCAGATAATACTCAGTTTCTTCCTGAAAATGATTGCAATCACAAATTCTTTGGTATTATCTTCATTTAATTTGTCTTAAATGAAAAAACAAAAAGAATTGTCCTAAAGCCAAATTGGATATAATTCCACACCAAACATAAAAAAGAGGGTGGACAAAAGTATTGGCACTGTTCAAAAAATCATGTGATGCTTCTCTAATTTGTGTAATTAACAGCACCTGTAACTTACCTGTGGCACCTAACAGGTGTTGGCAATACCTAAATCACACTTGCAGCCAGTTGACATGGATTAAAGTTGACTCAACCTCTGTCCTGTGTCCTTGTGTGTACCACATTGAGCATGGAGAAAAGAAAGAAGACCAAAGAACTGTCTGAGGACTTGAGAAACCAAATTGTGAGGAAGCATGAGCAATCTCAAGGCTACAAGTCCATCTCCAAAGACCTGAATGTTCCTGTGTCTACCGTGCGCAGTGTCATCAAGAAGTTTAAAGCCCATGGCACTGTGGCTAACCTCCCTAGATGTGGACGGAAAAGAAAAATTGACAAGAGATTTCAACGCAAGATTGTGCGGATGTTGGATAAAGAACCTCGACTAACATCCAAACAAGCTCAAGCTGCCGTGCAGTCCAAGGGTACAACAGTGTCAACCCGTACTATCTGTCCGCGTCTGAATGAAAAGGGACTGTATGGTAGGAGACCCAGGAACACCCCACTTCTTACCCCGAGACATAAAAAAGCCAGGCTGGAGTTTGCCAAAACTTACTTGAAAAAGCCTAAAACGTTTTAAAAGAATGTTCTCTGGTCAGATGAGACAAAAGTAGAGCTTTTTGGGCAAAGGCATCAACATAGAGTTTACAGGAGAAAAAAAGAGGCATTCAAAGAAAAGAACACGGTCCCTACAGTCAAACATGGCGGAGGTTCCCTGATGTTTTGGGGTTGATTTGCTGCCTCTAGCACTGGACTGCTTGACCGTGTGCATGGCACTATGAAGTCAGAAGACTACCAACAAATTTTGCAGCATAATGTAGGGCCCAGTGTGAGAAAGCTGGGTCTCCCTCAGAGGTCATGGGTCTTCCAGCAGGACAATGACCCAAAACACACTTCAAAAAGCACTAGAAAATGGTTTGAGAGAAAGCACTGGAGACTTCTAAGGTGGCCAGCAATGATTCCCATAGAACACCTGTGGAGAGATCTAAAAATGGAAGTTTGGAAAAGGCACCCTTCAAATATCAGGGACCTGGAGCAGTTTGCCAAAGAAGAATGGTCTAAAATTCTAGCAGAGCATTGTAAGAAACTCATTGATTGTTACCAGAAGCGGTTGGTCGCAGTTATTTTGGCTAAAGGTTGTGTAACTAAGTATTAGGCTGAGGGTGCCAATACTTTTGTCTGGCCCATTTTTGGAGTTTTGTGTGAAATGATCAATGTTTTGCTTTTTGCTTCCTTTTCTTTTGTGTTTTTTCATTTAAGACAAATTAAATGAAGATAATAATACCAAAGAATTTGTGTTTGCAATCATTTTCAGGAAGAAACTGAGTATTATCTGACAGAATTGCAGGGGTGTCAATACTTTTTGCCACAACTGTAGAACAGCCTAAAGACACGTCCCAGAGGATCCTTAGAGCACCGCCCGCTTGTAAAGCTCATACAAATTAATACTACATGAAAAAGCACATATCTCCATAAACATATAGCCGATTTAAAAAAATAAAAAAGCAAAATACTCAGTGGAGCAGCAGGAATAAAATAAGAACCTTGTTCCTACAACTCTCTCATCTCCTGATTCTCACAATTTAATAAAGTGAAAACTGGTCACTAGTTAATATAATCGCAGTCCCTGGTCCTCTCGGTAAACAAAGAAACAGAGGGTAAGTAAAGACATAGAGATACAATGTATCACAACTTATTTCTATTTTCAAAGATTTTGACATTTTTTTCTTTCTACCAGAACAAAACCGAAGATTAACGATGCAAATAAGGAGACGGTGTGCAAAATCTTCAGAATGTCAATTTTCTGGCGTCATCACCGGCAGAGATAAGACTATGACAATAAGAACATCTTGCTGTGATTCAGATCTTTGCAGTTCCCCTGAGCCCCAATGTAAGAAGATCCCTTCATCTATACTTCTATAGTATATATAGTAATATTGAAATATAGGGGATGCTCTTGAGAGGATCACTCAAATTTAATATGTGGTCTTCTAAAAGGGTGGTCCACTCAATGTACAAAGTGTCATGGAGATACTGTCACAGAGATCACGGTGTTTGGTCACTGGAACACCTTTCACTGGTTAGAACTGCTACACCATCCTACTAAACAGTGCAGATTTTCTTTGATCTGGCATTGCTAGGGTTAATCTGTTAAGTTGATCTTCTGGAGCTCTCCATCCTGGATTGTCTCAGCTGTTCTGTGTTGGACACATCCCTCTCGTATACAGTGGGGCAAAAAAGTATTTAGTCAGTCAGCAATAGTGCAAGTTCCACCACTTAAAAAGATGAGAGGCATCTGTAATTTACATCATAGGTAGACCTCAACTATGGGAGACAAACTGAGAAAAAAAAATCCAGAAAATCACATTGTCTGTTTTTTTTTTCATTTTATTTGCATATTATGGTGGAAAATAAGTATTTGGTCAGAAACAAGCAATCAAGATTTCTGGCTCTCACAGACCTGTAACTTCTTCTTTAAGAGTCTCCTTTTTCCTCCACTCATTACCTGTAGTAATGGCACCTGTTTAAACTTGTTATCAGTATAAAAAGACACCTGTGCACACCCTCAAACAGTCTGACTCCAAACTCCACTATGGTGAAGACCAAAGAGCTGTCAAAGGACACCAGAAACAAAATTGTAGCCCTGCACCAGGCTGGGAAGACTGAATCTGCAATAGCCAACCAGCTTGGAGTGAAGAAATCAACTGTGGGAGCAATAATTAGAAAATGGAAGACATACAAGACCACTGATAATCTCCCTCGATCTGGTGCTCCACGCAAAATCCCACCCCGTGGGGTCAGAATGATCACAAGAACGGTGAGCAAAAATCCCAGAACCACGCGGGGGGACCTAGTGAATGAACTGCAGAGAGCTGGGACCAATGTAACAAGGCCTACCATAAGTAACACACTACGCCACCATGGACTCAGATCCTGCAGTGCCAGACGTGTCCCACTGCTTAAGCCTGTACATGTCCGGGCCCGTCTGAAGTTTGCTAGAGAGCATTTGGATGATCCAGAGGAGTTTTGGGAGAATGTCCTATGGTCTGATGAAACCAAACTGGAACTGTTTGGTAGAAACACAACTTGTCGTGTTTGGAGGAAAAAGAATACTGAGTTGCATCCATCAAACACCATACCTACTGTAAAGCATTGTGGTGGAAACATCAAGCTTTGGGGCTGTTTCTCTGCAAAGGGGCCAGGACGACTGATCCGGGTACATGAAAGAATGAATGGGGCCATGTATCGTGAGATTTTGAGTGCAAACCTCCTTCCATCAGCAAGGGCATTGATGATGAAACGTGGCTGGGTCTTTCAACATGACAATGATCCAAAGCACACCGCCAGGGCAACGAAGGAGTGGCTTCGTAAGAAGCATTTCAAGGTCCTGGAGTGGCCTAGCCAGTCTCCAGATCTCAACCCTATAGAAAACCTTTGGAGGGAGTTGAAAGTCCGTGTTGCCAAGCGAAAAGCCAAAAACATCACTGCTCTAGAGGAGATCTGCATGGAGGAATGGGCCAACATACCAACAACAGTGTGTGGCAACCTTGTGAAGACTTACAGAAAACGTTTGACCTCTGTCAATGCCAACAAAGGATATATCACAAAGTATTGAGATGAAATTTTGTTTCAGACCAAATACTTATTTTCCACCATAATATGCAAATAAAATGAAAAAAAAACAGACAATGTGATTTTCTGGATTTTTTTTCTCAGTTTGTCTCCCATAGTTGAGGTCTACCTATGATGTAAATTACAGACACCTCTCATCTTTTTAAGTGGTGGAACTTGCACTATTGCTGACTGACTAAATACTTTTTTGCCCCACTGTATATGCCTGCCACTTGCATTTGGGAATTGCCAGTGATAGATTATTCTGCCAGGTTTGGATTTGGTGGAATTGTTTAGTGTTTTGAGTTGGCAGGTGGAAAGTTGTTCTGGAAATTTCTACGTTGAATTTGTTTGCATGTTCATTCTGATTCTCTCCTATTTAGTTTCACCTACTTTAAACGTGCACCACTGTTTGGTGAGTGCATTTTGTATGATTTTAGTTTTCATTTATCCCTGTCTGTCTCCCCTTGTTTGTCTGGTTAGTGTAATCCTATGCACTTTGACCTCACACATCCCTGGATAAGGTAGGGAACAGATAAGGGTCAAACACAAGCATAGCAAGGCACCTGACTCCAGCGTCTTCACCTTCTGGTGTAATCCGGGGGACAAGGATAGACTAGGGTGACCCCCAGCTTGAGGGATAGGGAACTAACTAGCCCCTTGCCCCAGATATCTTCCAACAGTACAACACATAGAAGATATGTAAATTAAAAATTGGTTGCAGCATGATCCGACCAAGTGGTCTTCTCAAATACATGTTCTACTGGAGATAGTACACTAAATTTATAGATGGGTCTCATGGTAACTTAAAGGTGCTTTTCCATTATCCTGTCACTACAGCCATCCCTAAACTATGTTCTGGGTGCCCCCATATGTGTTACCATGTTAGTGTATCACCGGCTTGTCCTTTTTTCTATTACCTGTCCTTAATTTCTATCCATAAATTAATGCGTGAGGTGTTGGGGGACCATCCATTGGTGGCGTGGGGAGACTCAACCACTTGTCAGTGATGTGGGAGGAACTATCTACTGGTGGTACACTTGGTGGCAGGGGAAGTTTCAACATTGGGATGCTATGGTAACTAAATGTTTTTGAATACTTCTATTAGGAACAGGGCAGTATGTCTCAGGCATGACGGTGAACATCCTTTGAGACTTTCTTCTTCTTTCCCTATCTGGAAACTATTTTGTTCTTTGAGAAAGTGGTCCAAGAGCCACGAAATGCATTGTACCCAATAATATCTCAATAAATATATCAATATTCACCTTATACATTGCCAGTTGGTTATCTGTTGTGAATTCACTTTCTGGTCTGCCTCTGGTTGCTGGTGAGGGTGGTGGAGCTGGTTGTATTGACAGAGGAGTCGTGAGTTCTCTTTCTGGGCTCCCTCTGGTGGTTGCAGGAGGTAATGAAGCTGATCTAATTGACAGAGACCTGCCACCTGATAATGAGGACGACGATTGGACATCTGGAGTCTCTGACTGGATTTAAGACAGCTGACTCCCTCTATCCCTGCTGGTGATTTTCCTGCCTCCTGAGGTCTTAGTTTCTAGTTCAGTCCCTGCATTCTCAAGCTAAGTGTTCTTTGCTATTGTTCACATTGGATTTGGTTTTGTCTATTCAGTTTTGTGTGGTCTGCCAGCCCCGACTGGGGCTGTGCTGAATTTCCATTCTTATGTTACTGTTTGTGCCAGTTTGCTTTTTGTCCCTTATTAGATTGGCCTCTTTTTGCTCTGTTTTCAGAATATGCCAGAGTGCTGATATAGTGGGTGAAGTCTAGTGACTTCAGGGTTTTTTTTGCTATCAGAAGTGTTGGACATTTTTGCAGGGATTTTTGGCGTGATTGCAGACAGTATCTTTCCTTTCCTGTCCTTTCTAGTTAGTGTGGGCCCCATCATTTGCTCAGCTTATTTTCCTACCTGTGTTTGTGTTTTCATCTTGTCTCACTGACAATATATGTTTGGGAGCTATCTATGTGGCTTAGCTTGGTCTTGTTTGCCTCCTCGGTGACCCAATCACAACAGTTATTTATGCTGAAGAAATCATCCTCCATTACATAGAAGATCCAAGTATATCCCAATGAGATTTGTCACATCTGACTGGGTTCTAGGACACGAGCAGTCGTCTGCTGTTTTTTTTTTATGTCTGATGCGTTTTCCCTGGATTTGTGCACACAAGGCATGCTATTAATATGAGCCTTTTTTTAGACCAGTATATTGTCACTTTTCTCCCTTTTTGTTGGGATATGTGCCAGAGTGGTAGTGTTTTTTGAAAAAAGTAATTTTTTAATCATCTAGAACAATCATTTTAAAGACTTACACTAACAGATGCCTTCTAATTTACTTACCCTGTGCAATGTATTACAGGGCCACTGAAAAAAAGACGAAAAAGCAACGGAAAAACGTGTCCTACCTGCTTTGCAAATTATTCAAATTGTCATGCGACCAATGTTATCCAGTGTGACGGTGACGAAACGCGCTGTATTTACTATTCATCAACGCTGACTAAGTGTGAGTGAGTTCTGTGTAGACAGCGAGATGTAACTGGGTGCCCAGAGGTGTCAGATTGGTTCAGTTTTTGGAAAGATGTCCCAACCATCCAATAGATCAAAGAAAGCCTTTTTAGAGTAAGGTTGAAAAGGTTGACATGCCCTCCTTATAAGCCTTAGTGACAGAGCCTGCATGTCAATGAATCCCATCAATGAGTATCTAAAGGTGATAAACCCTTTAACTGTACAGTAAAAATGTGAAAACTATTTTTGTGATATCTCACTCCTACACGGAGATATCATTAATCAAACTTGAGAGCCCTAAACCTGAGGCTGCACCAGTGAAAGAGTCTCATGCGTACAAGATCCTAGCTCTATGGTAATGTATATGTAAGTGATAGGCCTTGTCCATGATTTTGATGCAGGCTCCGGCGCTGAGCCTGCATCTATCCAGGCACATGACAGCTGATTTGATCAGCTGTCATGTGCCTCTATCAGCCGCGGGTGGAATTGCGATCCACCCGCGGCTGTTAACATGTTAAATGCTGCTGTCAGTCTCTGCAAAACTGGACACACCCATTGGTGCCCCGTCACATGATCGCTGGGCGAAGATAGCTTGTCATGACAGCTGGGAGTCTGTAGAAGATCCCCGTCTTTGTCATTGCAGATGCCCTGCTATGGGGAGCACAAGCGATCGGAAGATCGAAACTTCAAGTCTCCTAAAGAGACTGTTGAAAAAAGTAAAAAGTAGAAAAGAAAAAATTTAAAAATATATTGAAAATATTTTAAGAAAATATAAAAGATCTAGGGGGGTGACCCCTTTGCCCCATTCAAACTAAATTTAAAAATGTCAAAAAATACACATATCTTACACATATTTGGTATCACTGTGTTAAGAAATGTCTGATTTATAAAATATAAATACAATTATATACACAGTATACGGTAAATAGCGTAACAAGAAAAAAAAAAGCAAAACTCCGGAATTACGGTATTTTGGTCGCAACAACATTCCAATAAAATGGAATAATGGGCGATCAAAACGTCATTTCCATCAAAAAATGGTATCAATAAAACATCAGCTTATCGCGCAAAAAATAAGTCCTCACCCAGCCCCAGATCCTGAAAAACGGAGACTCAATAGGTCTAGGAAAATGGTATCATTTTTTTTCCTTACACACTTTGGATTTTTTTTCACCATTTAAATAAAAAAGAACCTATACATGTTTGGTGTCTGAAAACTCGTAATGACATGGAGAATCATAGTGGCAGGTCAGTTTTAACATATAGTGAACTTGATAAATAAAAAAGCCAACAACAATTGTGGAATTGCTCTTTTTTTGAAAATTTTATCTTACTTAGAATGTTTTTTCAGTTTTCTAGTTCACTAGATGTTAAAATCAATTGTGTTGTACAAAAGTACAACTCGTCTCTCAAAAATCAAGCCCTCTTATGGCCATATTGACAAAAAATAAAAAAGTTATGGTCTGGGAAGAAGGGGAGCAAAAATGGAAAATTACAATGGGTTAAAACAGTTTTTACAATTTTATTGCACTGGAAATGGTCATCTTAATTCTCTCAGAGAGATTCCCATTTCTGCCACCTAAGTACTCAGTTCATGTAGATGAGACTCTATCTTTAGATAACTAAATATTTTCTTTCATTTCAACAGCAACTTCTTCCTCATTGGACATGTACCATGGATGTTCTTCCGTTGGCATCTGTGAACATGAAACCATCAAGACATTTCAACTAGAAGATGAATATAAGACTGAAATAACCACAGAGATTATATGCAGTGCTGGGGTGCTGATTATTAATCGACTTCTCTGCTTAATCCTATCAAAATGTGCAGTGTGGGGTCTGACACAGCTCTGAGGGGTGACATGGGGGCAGCAATTTTTCTACACTGATTGGTTTGCAAGTGCAGGGTCTGTCACTTACAGCTTGCAGCCCCTGTGCAAGAAATGTGTTTGGCCCCCCTCCTTTTATGGTGAATAAGCTACAGATTATATATAAATATGACATAATCTCCTCTCATTATGAATATTGTCATGAATTATTACAGAGTGCTTTCACATGTTATGCACAGCAATGTCCCTTATTGCACACTGCCGTTTCTTGTTATGTACTGTATATTGCTGGCCCATATTGCATAGTGCCCTCTCTTGTTATGTACAGCTTCATCCTTTATTACACATTGTTCTCTCTTGTTAGGTATATTACTGCACCGTATAACGTAGTTCCCTATCTTGCTATGCAAATGGCCGTCCCTTATTACACAGTGCCCTCTCTTGTTATGTACAGCACCATCCCTTATTACACAGTACCTTCACTTGGTATGCACAGCACGGTCCCTTATTACACAGTGCCCGCTCTTGTTATGTATATAGCCTTCCCTTATTGCACAGTGCTCTCTCTTGTTATGTACAGCTCCATCCCTTATTACACAGTGACTTCTCTTGTTTAACACAACACCATTCCTTATTACACAATGCCCTCTCTTGATATGTATATTGCTGGCCCATATTACATATTGTCCTATCTTTTTATGTACAGCACCGTCCCTTATTACACAGTGCCCTCTCTTGTTATGTACAACACCGTCCCTTATTACTCAGTGCTCTCTGTTTTTATATATGGCACTGTCCTTTACATGTTTGATTATTTATAGTGCCCTGTTCTTTATTACATTTTATAGTGCTCTATTCTTTATTACATTAAGTCCTCTTTTGTTAGATGTATAATGCAATGACTGCTGATGGAACATGGTAAAGCTTCTATTCTAACGGAGAAGCTGATGGACTGGTC